>NC_139724.1:77093874-77693874 GCF_964211835.1 Anser anser
CCGACGTTCGCGAGAGGCACGTCGTCCTCTCCCCGTGGACGGGTGTGCGAGGGGAGAAGGAGGAGGCCGCCGTGCCCGGCTCGGATGTGTCGGCGTCTGCGCCGCCCCCCAAACCTCCGAGGTGGTTCGCGGCCGCCGGCGGCAGAGGGGACGGCGAGGAGGAGGCGTGCGACCCGGAGGCGAGGCGGCAGGGCGGCGACGAGCGGCGGGAAGGCGTGGAGGGTCTGAAGGGGGACGTGGAGCCGACGAGGAGATGCCCGAGCGGCGAGACGGCCGTCCCAGCTCCTCCCAGCCCAGCTGCGCCCGGAGCCGCCACCACCGAAGCTGCGCCTGAGATCCCGGCCTCTGGGGGTGCCGAGGGCGCTGCCACAGACTCAGAGCCTGACGCGGGGGCAAAAGCTGCGGAGCTGGCCGAAGGGGACACCCCTCTGGGGACAGACCCGTCGGAGATGAGTGGGGAGGATGCGGCCGAGAAGTTTGAGACTTGCCCGTCGAAGCTCTCCCTGGAGAGCTGGAGCCGGCCAGCTTTGCCCCCTCTATCCCCGGGGCCGGCAGGCGGTGCTGAGGTGGAGACGGCCGCGGAGCAGGAGCGACTCCCCGAGGAGCTGAGTGTTTCAGGACTAACCCCGTCTTCCAGGCTAGACTCGGGCCAGCCTGAAGCCTTCTGGACGGCTGTGGAAGAGCAGGAGGCAGCGGGCTGTCCCCAAAGGTTAGCGCGTGGGCACAGCCCGCCCCGGCCGGAGCCGGCGTGGGGGCACGGTGCGGGGCGGCGCGGGCAGGCTCAGGGCCGGCCATCCGCTGGCGAGCCCGAGGGGCCGCGGCGCCGGTGCTCGGCCGACGGCAAGATAGACTTCAAGAAGGCTGATTTCTGGAAGCCAGAAGCGGAGGAGAGGAGCGAGTGGGATGCTTCGGTCCCGGGCAATCCCTTCATTCCGGCAGTCAGCCCCATGGCCCCGAGCAACCCCTTTGCAGAGAAGCCACCAGACAGCCTCCCCGTGCGAGCCGTGCCGCCCGAAAGGCTCGCTCAGGGCTTCGGGTTCCCCCAGCTCCCCGAGGAAGCCCTTCAGCAAGGCTTCCAGCCCTCTAACCTCCCCAGGGAGCCGCTAGGCAAGCCTCCTTCCCTGCATGCCAGCCAGCCCTTGGCCTTCTCCACCCCTTTCCTCGTGGCTGCGACTAACCCCGAGCGGTTTGAGTTCCCCTCCCCTGTCGCGTGCCCCGCCAGCGGCGGGGTCCCCGCCGCCACCAGCCGCGCAGCAGCAGCCCAGCCCTGCCCTTTGCTGCAGTCCGGCGACACGCAAGCTTCAGCGCTCGTGGTTTTGCCCAGGGAGACACAGCCAGCTGAGAAGCCCTTTTGCCAGCAGACGACCAGGTGAGCACTCCGGGGGAGGCGAAGGGCGTGTATCTGGTAGAGGCGTAACCCCGTCTCCCTTCTGCTCCTGTCGGGGACCCCAGCTCGGTGTCGGCAGCTCCCGGCTGTGCTGACGCCGCGGAGGTGCCCTCCGTCTCCTTCCCCTCCTGATCGGTACCTGTGGTCCTCGAGAGCCCTGCCTGGGCAGCCCGAGCCCTCGGCTCTCTTGGATCTCGGTGGGGAGCGGCCGCTGGTGTCCCCTCTTTGCTCTAATCCGGGGCAAAAGGTTTGACACGTCCGAGACCTGCCCCAGCTGAGAATGCAGCCACAAATTGCATCCCGCATTTCGCTCGGTGCTGATTTTGGCTCCATCATCTTCCCCCTGCTTGCAAACCGGGCGCCTTTCCCGTGGCTGCCAGGAGAGCTTCCAGCTGTTAGAGCTCTCGTGAGCTCCTTCACGGCATGTGCACAGCTATTGCCCCTTCCATTAATGCAGCTTTGGTTTCTTTCCTTTTAAAGCAACCTCCGGGTACTAAAAACTTCTCTCCATAGCCAAAATAAAAGTTAGTTTCACCGGGGCGGTGGCAAAACGCCATCTCCTGCCCCCTTCTGCCAAGGTGCCCAGCGGTAAGGAACCAAGCAGGGCTTAGCCGTGGGGTGCTGGGAGGCGGGTACCGTGGCGGAGGAAAGAAAGCTCTCTTCCTCCTCCCAGGCCTTGTGCTGGTGGAAACGCTGTGAAGTGGAGAAAGGTGCTGGGTTTAGGGCATGGAGTCTTTGCTCTGTGTCCTTCTATATTTCTTCTGGCTTCCCCGGTAGCCCTTCCTGTGGTGGCAGCCCTTCCTCGGGTCCTTCTGGGCAGGAGAAGGTTGTCCCAGGCTCCGGCTGCCCAGAGCACCAAGGGTCAGGTCCCCTGCATTTGGAAACTCCTACGGTTTACACAGGGGCCTGGTTCTCCTAGCAGCGATTTGAACAGCCTGCAACAGAAGGCAAATGGAGCTTTGTGGGGGTGCTGAAATGATAAAATCCCTTCTGGCCCGAGAATAACGTGGGTAATGTTCCTGGGGAGAGAGAGGACAGGAGGATGGGGGTGGTAGAAATTACCTGAGCTGCAGTCCTCCTGCACAAGGATCCCTCCTTGGCGTGAGGCTGGTGTGCAGAACGATGCTGGGAGCACAGACCAGCAAGAGACGGGTCTGTTCAGTGATTTTTTTTTTCTTTATCGAGGCCAGGTCTTTAAATACTTGTTAATTGGATTACTCTATCAGATCACCTTGTTCAAAACGTGCAGGCAGCAGGTGTCCGGAGTTGTGTTAACGTTTCATGGAAAGAGAAGTGTCCTGCCATCCCCAAGGCTGAACTCGGGCAGGGAGAGAGAGAAGTGCAGGGGCAGGACCTCTTTGTCCACAGCGTGTGCTCACAGACACCTTTGGGCACCCCGTGCAGCCACTCGAGGCCTGACCGGCTCGTGGGAAGGAAGGGGGCTTGGGTCTCATCGTGTCGGTGCTGGCTTCTGTCACCTTACGTGTCTCAGAAGTCCTTGGGCATCTCAGATCTTGGTTCCTCTGCCTGTGAAGGCAGGGATGGCTTGGATTTTTGGTGTTACGGTTCAAGGACCTCAGGAGAGTTACCAGGGTCTCTGGGGGAGGCTCTGAGTGCATTACAGGGCTGGGGAGACGTGACTCGCTCTTATGGGGGAGAGGTGAGGTCCCCGTGGTGGCACCTGCCTTTCCCAGAAGCATCTATGAGCACAGTCGAGGTGTACAAAAGAGGTGGAAGGACAAAGGCAAAGCTTCAAACCTAGCGCAGGCGGAAGGGCTCAGCTGGGACACGGCCTCTTCTTCCACCAGCGAGAGGATGCAGCGGTGCGTGGTGTGGACGCTTGGGTCTGGTGTGATGGGGGTGATGTCTCCCTCCTGGTGGCCGGAGCGGCTCTCCGCTGGTCATCTCGTGAAGGCGGCGGGTAGACGCGTGCGTCTGCGAGTGGCAGCGTCCTGCCTGGTCCCGCTGCGGTTCTGCCTCCTCTCAACGGCTTCTTGGGGGCCAGCCTTGAAGACACAGCTGGGGAACGGGGAGGCCAGAAGAGCACGTGCTCTCCCCAGCCCTCGTGCAGCACGGGAGGGCTCTTGCCACGAATCCGGAGCAGCTGAGGTAAGGCAGGTGCTTGGAACAGCAGCAGCAGCGCTGGGGTGTGCAGAGGCTTCCCCTCTTGGCCCTCTGGGGAAGGGCAGCAGGGTGCCTTCGCTGCCGGGAAGGTGGCTGTGGTCACGTCCCCTGGTGCAGGTGGGACCTGAAGGCCAGCCCGTGGTGACGGGGGGGTTCCCCTACCTCGGAGGAGCCCGGCGGCTCCTTACCGGTCGGGGGACGTGTGAGCGTGGCAAGTGACGGCTCTTGCAGGTGGCAGGACTGGGAATGTCACTGGTGCTGAGGTCGTTCTGCCACCCGCGCAGCAGAATCGTCTTAAAAGGAGGCTTCAGGTTCACTCACGTCCCACTCTTGGTGATCCGAGTGCAATTCCCGTGGAGCACTTGGTGCTCGGAGGGCGGTTTGCCACATCCACGTGTAGATTCAGGAGAAGAGTTGCTTCTCCCGAGTTGTTTTTTCTATCCCTTTCCTTCGGTAACCCCTCTCTGCAGGGAGGTCTGGCCCTCGGGTGCGGTGTGCTGCAGGCACAGCAAGGAGAGTCAGACCGCTTTCCTTGGATTTGTCCTTTGTTGCCTCGTTCTCTGTGAGGAGCATTTTAATGGGAAGATAAAGGACTTAATTCCTAAGCTGCTGCAGGGAAATCCCCCCCAGACTTCGACCGCACTCAGCAGCGACCTTGGGAGCAGCGCTGGAAGCCGTGCCGCGACCCGGCGAGGCTTGCTCGGGAGCAGGGAGAGGGGCCAGGGTCGCGCTGCCTTCATCTTGAGGTGTTTCATCTCAAAGGCGTTAATTTTCATCT
Source organism: Anser anser (assembly GCF_964211835.1). Classification (NCBI taxonomy): domain Eukaryota; kingdom Metazoa; phylum Chordata; class Aves; order Anseriformes; family Anatidae; genus Anser; species Anser anser. The sequence continues at coordinate 77,098,164 of NC_139724.1, forward strand.
TATTCACGGTCACCTGGAGACACAGCGGTGGATTCGCAGACGGAAACGGGTCCCATGTCTCAGCAGACCCAGCGGGACTTTGGACGGGGCTGTGAAACGACCTGGGTGCTGCTGGCGGTGCCCTGGTACCCGGCCCTGTGGATCAGGCTTCTCCTGCTGCCAGGAGAAGGGATAATGATTTATTTATTTATTTATTTTTAGTGTTTTCCAGCTCTGCAGACGTTCGTGTGTTCCCACTGGCAACAGGAGCGAGAGCTGCTCCAGATCAGCCCTGCAGTGGGAAACGTCCCCCTGCTACCGAAGCGCATCCCGGTTATCCCGCTGCCATCCCAGGGCTGGTGCTGGTTTTCTTTTTGCCGAGTGGCCTTCGGGTTTGGCGCAGGAGAAAAATGCCTTTGGGTGTTTGAAATGGTTCAAGTGTCTGACTGCCGGCAGGCTTTTTGTTACAGGCGCGTCTCCTGCTTCTGCAGCCCTGCTCCGTGGTTCAAGCAAGCAAAATCATTACTTTTGTTTTGTTTTGTTTTTTTAAAAAGGACTTTTTTTTTTTTTTAAAAAAAGGACATCTTTCAGGATTTGTTCACGGCCTCTGGTCCGCTCTGGTTCATCCTCACCCATCTTATGTAGCAAGAAAAGGATGCAGCCAGCTGCTGGGAGGCATGGTGGTGCTTGCAGTTTGGGTGAAAGGAGTTAAGGCAGGGCACCGAGTGCTCGAGGCTGGCGTACAGAACGGTGATTTCCCCAGCCCTGACGTTTCGGTGGGCTCCCACCCAGGTTTGTAGGAGCCCCCTCCGTCTTTCCAAGCTGTGTGGGACCTGTCCGTGCAGCTGGACAGCTCTGACAAGGGGCGTTAATGGCTTGTCGGAGCCGGGCGGTGTCAGCGCCGCTGTCCTCTCCTAGAAAATGGGAGACAGGAGGCGGCGGCGTGGTTGGAGAGCACGTTAGGTACGAAGAGAACTTCTCCCTGTCGGCACGATGGGGACATCGCGTGGCACGTCCTGATCCGCCACCGCTGACAAGGCACAAGGACGCCAGCCCTGAGGATTTGGGGCAGACGCCTGATGTGATGCCACCTCCGTCCCAGCCTCACCTGCCAGCTCTGACCCGCAGCGGGGCTGAAAGCCGCCTGCTCCGCTTTGGAAGCTGAAATCAAGCACAGCCAGGCACTCACAGCACAAGAGAGGCGTCTGTCAGCCTGGCTGGCAGCTCGCACGGTAACTGTGGGTGTTCTTCTGCCTCCCACACCTCGTCCCGCCGACGCCTGAGGTCCCTGTTTGTGAAGACAGGCTGTGCTTTGCCTGCCTCGCTCGAGAGCTGAGGCCCTGTGAACACAACATCCCCCTTCCCCTGCAGAACTGTTCGGATTATAACCCTTCGTAGGGTGCCTGCCGCTCCTGAGGAGCGCAGAGGCTTCCTGGAGGTCCTGGGTAGGTTTTAAGATCTTTTTAAAGATCTTTCCATCCCAAGTACATTGCACGGGTCTGTCTGTTCCTTGCAGGAAGGTGCTGTCAGGTCACTTCTCTTTCCATCGTGCTGAAATGCAACGCACTTCATTCAGTCTTCTGGGTGAAGAGTGAGGCAAAAATGAAAGAAAACGTAGTTTTTCTGGAGCTGACATAGGAGGTGCATTCAGACCCACTCTCCTTGCCCTCCCTCGTGGCCAGTGGAAGGGGGCAAACTTTGTGGTGTGGCCTGGCTGTTGGGCTGGGACAGGGCAGGACCTGACGCACTGTGGTTCAGGATGATGCTGACACATTCAGTAGTGACTCCAGGCACTCGTCTGGGGGCTCCTGGGTGACCAAAAGCCCACCCGGGCAGCGTAGCAGCCCCTGGTTATGTGGGACCTGGGTTAAGCTTCCCCCGGCTGGGCCAACGCCTGGCCGCCAGGAGTTTCACCCTGGGGCTCCTCGTCTGTGCAGGTCCCATCTCGGGCTGGAAACAGCGCTGGAGAGTGCTGTGGGCTCTGCAGGGCGCTGGCTCTTCTCTCCTCGGAGCAGGTGAGCTTTGAGCAATGCATACGTAGATGATTTAGCTGCGTGGAGGTGACCAAATTTGCCAAGTGGGTCCCGTCCTCCTTAAAACCCCTAGGGCCAGCCAGCGGCGTCGCTCCCCAGCTTGTCAGGATGCTAAATTCCCGACCTCCTTGTTCCCCTCAGCCCCCACCCGGTGAAGCCCATCAGCGCCGCGGTGCAGGAGGCCCCTGGCGAGAAGAAGCAGCAGCAGCAGCAGCACAAGTCCGGCCTGACGGCGGCTCTGAGCAACGGCCTGGAGAAGCTGAAGACGGTCACCACGGGCAGCATCCAGCCCCTGGCGCCGTCGTCGCAGCCGGAGAAAGCGGACTCAAAGAAGTTGAAGGTAGGAACCGGTTGTGAAGATCCGAGCCGCGTCGCCACCCGCTTTGCTCGTGGTGTTGTGTAGTTCTCCCGTCGGCTTTGCTCTCTGGGTTTTTGTTGTACCGTACGTGAGCAAATCCTGGTTATCTGCAAGCTGTGGAAGGTGGAGGATGGCCTGGCAGCTGCCCGACCGAGGGCATGAAGGTTTTTTTTTTCTCCCGGCAGAGGGAGGATGCTTCCTGGAGCCTCGTTCAGATGCTGCTTGCCTGGCTGTGTTTCAGGCGGTGGTGTGTTGGGGCAGGCGAAATCTGTATCTCCCGGGGGTGCCTTCCCTTCCCCTTTGTCTGCTGCTGCTCCGTTTGCCTCCCCAGCTCAGCGAGTAAAATGCTGCTGCGGGGCTTCACGTGGGTGGAAAGAGACGTGCATCCCCGCCGTACCCAGAAAGCCCTTTGTGGTGCCGTGGGGAGTGCACGCTGTGAGCTGCGAGCATCTCAGCTCCTCTGGGATGAGCTCTGGCTGGCTCCCGCTCCCCTGCGCTGCTTCTGCTGAGAGATCCGACCGCCCGAGGGCTTTCATCCCATGGGAGCTCCTGAGGGCACTTTCAGCCCTTAATTCTCTTCTCGGGCCGTCGCCCAGGCCTGCTGCTGGGGGACTGGGGAAGGAGGAGGAAGCCCCAGAGCAGCTAATGCCAGGTCTCATTTTGCCGGGCTGATGGGCTCCGTTGCGCCCATGCCTTTTAGCTTTTAGCTGTTTGGGAGGTGCATCCAGGCTGTACGGGCCTGCATGCCCAGGCGGTCGTTCCACCTCCTGTGGTTTTTTTTTTTTTGCACAACCGATGGGATGTGGGCGAGCCGCTCTGTGAGGGTGAGACGTGGCCGCTGCAGGATGTCCCACGCTCATCAGGTCGGATTTGGAAACGAGACAGTCGCAGGAAAAACTAACTGCTTTGGGTGCTGCTAGACCTTGCAAACGCTACAGGGGGCGGTGGTTTTGACTCGCTGAATGTCCCTCTTGGTTTCTGCCGCAGGATCCCGCCGTGCTGGACCAGTCCGCCAAGTATTACCACCTGACCCACGACGAACTCATCCAGCTCCTGCTGCAGAGGGAGAAGGAGCTGAGCAAGAAGGAGGAGCACATCCAGGAACTGGAGAATTACATTGACCAGCTGCTGGTGCGCATCATGGAGCAGTCCCCCACGCTCCTCCAGATCCCGCTGGGGGAAGCCAAGACCAAGTAACCTCCTTGCGGAGCCCGGCAGCACTTGCCTAGGGCACTTCTCCAATAACCGCGCTGCAAACACCCCTGCACTCCCCCCCCCCTCCTCTTGCAAGAGGGCTCCAGTGGCTTCTGTTCGCAGAGTTTAGCAGGAAAGGTGGTCTGCGCCTCCCCAGCCCCAGCTTCACCCAGCTCCTGGGAACTATAGGGTGGGAGGCTGTCCTCCGCCCTGTGGGGAGGAGCAGAGCCCTCCGCGGGAGGTAGATGCCTCCTGAGGTTCCCGTCCAAGTGGCACCTTCTCAGGCACTCATCCTGCCGACGCTTTAAGTGGTCCACGGACATCCTGAGCGCTGGAAACCGGCCACCTCGCCCTCGTCTTCGTCGTGCTGCTGCTGCTCTCCTCCCTGCAGTCTTCCGCGGTCTCTTCTCTGAACTGGCGTGCTCTGGCCGATGGGCAGTGTTAAACTGGTTGGCGAAATTGGGGGATGCTTAAACTGGGTGAGGGTCTACCAGCATGTCACTGTCCCCTGAGCGTGCTCAGCAGGGCAGCTAGGGCAAGGGGCCGCTGTCGGATGCTGTTGTGCACCATCGGTGCTGGGGGAGAGCTCCTCGCACACCGCCCGGCCCTCCGCTCGTGCGTACAAACCACAGGCGAAATTTCGGATCAGTATTAACCCCCCCTCCCCAGTCCTGTGTCTGCAGGAATTGCTTTCCACCGGCTGCCCCCCGCCGTCGACTTCGCGTTGTCGTTCTCAACGCAACAGGAAAATGCCATGGGGACCGAAGCCAGCGTGCAAAGGCTGCCTGGCTGCCCTGCCACCTCTATGCATGACATCCCCGCGGGTCAGGCAGCCGCCCGCCACACACGAGCACATGCTGTGACAGCCAGCGACCCGCTAACCAGCGCAGATCACCTTCGAGCCAGTATTAGTCCCAAAGCAGCTAGAGTTATATCCCATCTACGCGCCCGTGTCAGGTCTCGGGCGGCTTGGGCCCACCCTTAGACGTCCTAGGCCAGCTCTCTCGGGAGCTGAATGCTTCTTGCTAACTTGGAGTGACCGTGTAAAGGCTCCCCGAACGCTCAGTGTAGTAGCTGTAGGTGGTGAGAGTCTGAGGCTGGCGAGCAACGCTCCTGGCCGCCCTGGAGTACGGCGCAGCTTTTGGTTTGGAGATGCTGGGGAAGGGCACGGAAGAGGTGTCGCTCCCTCTCTTCTCGTGCCGGTGTTTTGGCTACGAGGTGCCCGTGCAGGCGGAGGATCAGCGCGTGTGGGACTTGAGCTGTCTCAACGTGCAGGGCATCTTTTCTGTAGATCTTAAAAAGTTCCTGGATTTTTTTAAACTTCATACTCTTTTTTTTTTTTTTTCCCTTACTTGTTTCCATGTGTACCAGGACTGAAAAATTGTGCCTTTCGCAAAAGAACAATGGCAGTTTCCTACAAAAAAAAAAAAGGCTCTGAAATCCGATTTCCAGCTCAGTGTAACGTGGCTTGGCCAGCTTTTGCCTGCTAATTCGAACTAGGTGAGTTTATTTCTAAAAGCAATCAGCGGAGCCTTCCCGTCCCTGTGGGCTGTTTGCTTTGGTCTTTGGCAGCCAGGCTGCGTGGACAGCTCTGTGACAGGGGAGATGCAGATACTAAGGGATGATGCTGAGCGTAGGGCATGGCAGATATGACAAGACAAAATTCAGCTGCGTGAAGACAGGATTGGGTCGCGCTTGCAGCCTGAGGCTGTTGGAAGTAGGAGGTATCGGCTTAAAAGGGGATTTGGCATTGCTGTCGGTGACAGTATTTGTCCATATCTAGCTTGCACACCACCGTAATAAAAGGATTTGTGAGCCTGGACCTGCCCTTGTCCCTAACAGGGAGGTAATCTGGGGTTTTGCAGCTCTCTACCTGCATCTTTCTGTTCCTCCGTGTGTCTCAGATGCGGGGACTCGCATTTCTGGTGTAAGACGTGAGGGTCTGAGGGAAGATGTTTCACTCTCTATATAGAGAGAGAGAAAAAAGAAACTTCTCTCTGCCTATATAATCAAAATCTCCCATGGTCTGGGAGCAGGGTTCCCTTTCTGGGTGCCCGTGTCCTGTAGGAAAGCCTTCCCTTTCACCTGGAACCGGGCAGGGAGTTGCGGACAGCTGGAACGACGTCAGGAGAGCTGCGCAGCGAGGGGAGGAGGGCAGGGAGAAGGGGCAGGGATGCCAAGCAGTAAAAGCTCACGTCAAAATGTCAAAGGGACGTTATTAGGGGACAGAAAATTACACAGGGCAGAAGTCCTGCAGCGTCCACGCTGGCTCTGCTGCTTCCTTGGACTTCTCCCCGCCGCAGGTGCTCCCCACACACAAGTGCCGATGTTTTTAAGGAGCTTGCCGCGCCTCCTCCCTGCCTATCTCCTCCTCTTCACCGCGTCTGACCGCCTCCGTGCGCCCCTCTCTGCCTCGGTCAGCTCTGCCTTTTCTCCCGAAGCCCCGCTGTTTTGCACTTTAGATCTTCAAGCCGATCTCAGAGCTACGGGGCACCGTCTCAGGTGCGCGGCCTCTGCAGCAACACGTGCTTCCTTCTGCCGCCCGCCCGCTGCGCGCCGCGTGCTTGTGTTTAGGAGGCATCTGGAAGGTGCTCGTCTTCTGTTTCTCCACCCCACCATCCCGAGAACGTTCCCTCCCTGCAGTTTTCGTTCTCTGCATAAGAGCAAGCAAGCTTGACTACACCAGGGGCCGACACTAAAGGCAGAGTCTGTGTAACTTCGTCGCTACAACCTCGAAGTAAAACCTCCAAGTCACCCGAGGGACTGGTTGTGGGGACCTCGATGTTTCCTCTTAGATGGGGGGGTGAGAGAAGTAACTGGCGGAGATGTTCTCAGGTTGCTCACGTCCCAGATCCGTATTCAGGGGTTATCTGAAAACAGGGAGGCGAGCAGTGCTGCTCGGCGTGCAGGATGACGCCCGGGGCTCTGTGGCTTTTTGCTGAAAGGAGCAGACAAAAGGACTTTAACGAAGTCGCCTGGGCCAGCCGCAGCGTTTCGCTGGTGCGGTTTCAACCACAGCCGTAGCAATAACTCCGTATTTTGCCTTTTGCATCCTGGTCCGTCCTTTTTTCCCCACATTCAAGCTGTTTCACAGGTTTTCCGCAGGGTTTGCTCTCATCCGCTCTATTCTGTCGTCAGCCCACAGCTGGGCTTCTTGCTTTTAAAGAACTCTGGCCGAGTGATTAATTTTTGTGTTTGCTGCCCCTTCCGGCCCGGAGTTACGGGATGGAAGACCGGCTGAGGCATATCCTTAAACTGGAAGAAACCTGAAGGGACGTGGGTACCGAAGTGTCACGTAAAACCCAGCCTTACGCCTTGTCTGTGAAGAAACAGCCGCGCGCGTTTTGTGTGGGGTGGAGAAACATCCCAGAAACGGGAGAGAGAAGTGTTGGGGTTCGGGGAGTTGTTGATTTCCCTGTACTTTGCGTACGTGGGAAGCGGGTTCTGTGTGTTTCATGTTTTAATAGTTGCAACTAATGTTTATAAAGAGCTTGTTATTTACGTTTTAAGCACTTTAAAAAAAAAAAATAAAAGTTGTTCAAGCTGTTCCTAGATACTTCTGATTTATTGACAACAGCGTCTGTGCTGATAGCACTTGGACAGTGAGTGACATTTATCTGTTTATTTTCTGAAGGAGGAGGCTGGTGCCCAACTTCTCCGGCAGCTTTTCCACTCCGATGAGCATCATTAGCAGTCCCAAAGCACCCGCTGCCGCGCGTGGCTGGGAGGGGGTGTTGTTGCTGCAGGATTACCTTGAGTTCCTCTCCAAATATTGCCCCTGCGTGGCTTGATGGCTGCCCCCAGAGGGGTGTAAGCCCCCGTTACCTTCCTTCCGTGTGCTTTGCTGCTGTGTGTTGTGCTGAGAGACCGCAGGAGCTCGGCTCGGGCGGCCACGCTGCCCTGGGGGCTCGGATCTGCGGCTCCCTCGCTGCTGACTTGGCCAAAATGCTGCAGGAGCGCAGAGGTGGTTGCTGCGTTCCTGAGGATTTGTGGCAAAACGGCAGCTGAGGAGGGGAGGGAGACCCTAACAGCACGGTGCTGGAGGGAGAGAGAGCTCAGAAAGAGCTCGTGTTGCAGCACAGACACCGGAGTTCAGCCTCGGGGCGCTTGGAGAGGACACCCGGCTCTGTTTGTGCCACTGCTCATGGGAGCACACGGTTTTTACCTGCTCCTCCTGGGCACGAAGTGCTTGTTTCTCCCCTCTGTGCAGCAGACATTGGCTCGGCAGGGGGCTGATCTGCAGCCCAGACCTTTGCCTTCAGCTTCTGCGCCCTAATCCCAGGCACCTGTTTTACCTCTCAGCTGTTTTCCTTCTCCAAGGCCTGCTTTTTTCCTTCATTCATGCCCTTTCCTTTAAAAAAAAAAAAAAAAAGCCTCCATTAAGCTTCAGTAAATGACTTTGCTATAAGAGACAGAAGAGTTTCGTTAGCTCTAATCCTGGTTTGTTTTTCACCCAGCTGGACCGCGGGCCCAGCACCTGCCCCGGGGGGGATCATGTTAGCCCCGAGAGCCGGGATCGGCTGGGGGGAAATGTTCAGCACGCCGCCGAGCGGGATCAGGGCGCTGACCCGTGACCCTCTGAAAGCCTATCCTAAATAAAGGCAGCCCGAAATGACGGGGCTGGTCGGGCTGTCCGCCGGTGGCGCACGGGGTGGAGCAGAGCGGCAGTAATTAGAAGGCAGGATCGTCGGGAGTCTGTCGAGGAAGAAGAAAAAGGATTTTGAGACCTTAGTCCTGCTAAAGCTGACAGCATTGCTCTGAATCGCTCTGGCGGCTTGGAAGCTTCCACACGCTGACTCGGGACTAAGGCAAACGGTTCCTGTCCCTGCAGGAAGAACTGGCGGCGTTTGTTGATCGAAGCCTGAGTTCTGCAGCCCGCCGCAAGTTTTCTTCAAAATCTGGCTTTACAGATGGAAGCCGACAAGAAATGTTCCTGCGACTTTCTCCCAGAGCCAGCAGGCAGCCCGGCTCTGCACCCAGCTGTCACGGGCGGGGTGGCTGTCTGAGCCCCCCAAATCTCTCTTTTTGCTTTCCAGACAAGTTTGCTCAGTAGCCGAGGGCTTTGTCGTGTGTGCATGTCCCCCCGCCAGAACGGGAAGCAATGTCAATGTTGACTTAACAGTCCCTGATCTAGGGAAGCAAATCCTCCCCCCCCCCTCCTCCTTCCCCAAACCAGTGAAACGCGAGTTGTCAGTCTAAATGGATCTGGTTAGATTGATATCAGCCAAAGAATTGATATTCTTTCTGGTATTTAACCAAAAAAGTGATAGTCTTATGTCACTCCAAATGTGGTTTTAGATAAACAGATTCTCTCCCCTCTGTTGTTATAAAACATTTAGTGTGTCAACATTAGGGATTGTATCAATTATCTGGCTCTCGCCGCGATAGGAGGGAGGGGGATTTCCCTGGTATAGAGGCTGAGAGATTTGGGTTATAATCCATATTTATTGCGGAGCCCTAACGATTTTCCTGGGTTAACTTCTGTGAAATACAGAATAAAACCTTTAGAAAAAGAAGAGTTGTGTTATAAAATACCAGTCATAGCAACGGGATTTTTTTTTTCCCTTTTAAGACAATGTTAGGGCTCCAAGCAGTGTTAGACCCCGCCTAGAAGAAAGCAAACCCTAATTACACACCATTCTTTGGGATTAAGACTGATACCGCATCACGAGGAGTGGGTAAGAAAGGCAGCAGGGTCCTGTGGGGTCAAAAATGAGGTTTAAGCCACGCAAAACCCTGTCCTGGTCGCACAGCTGGGCCAGCAGGCAGCGAGTGCTCGCTGCAGCGGGGTTTAATTAGGGGAAGCAAACCATTAACTCTGAGGACAAGGTACAAGGGCAGCACTGGGTACGCAGCAGTAAGCAGAATTTGTTGTGGGACCAGGTCTTTGCTTATCATCTGTCCATTCCTGGGGGGGGGGGGGGTCACGTTTTTGTGCTTTCACACGGCTACGCAGAGAAAGGGCAAAAAGGGAGGCGATGTGGGAGGCGGGCAGCCTGCAGCTGCATCAGGCTTGTCGTGGGGGCAGGCTGGTGCAGAGCAGGGTGCCCAAAGAGGTTGTGGGGTCTCCTTCCCTGGAGATATTCAAAAGCTACTTGGACACAGGCCGGGGTACTGCTCTAGGGGACCCTGCGTGAGCAACGGGTTGGACCCAATGACCTCCAGAGGCCCCTTCCAACCTCAGCCAGTCTGGGGTTGTGTGAAGGAATGGGTTGGGTAGTATCTCTAATGAAAAAGGAACAAGAAATGAGAAAATGCCCTTTCTCTGTTCCAGTCTGATCCTTTCTCGTGCCGGTACAAAGGGTAGGTGCACTTTGGCGTGCTGTTTTGGGCTGCGTATCCCAGTTTCTGCTCCCACTGTGGATTAAGGCTCAGGTAAAGCCAGGTTCACCCCTTCCCTTGCCACGTAACCTGCGTGACACCACGGGACTCCCTCAAACAAACATGGCCAAGGGGCTGTGGGCACAAAGTGAGACCAGAGTGGTGATGAGACAGCACAGGGCCTCAGGGCCGGCACGAGCTTCAGCAGAGCCTCTGACGCACCGCGCGACCAGCTCTGATGGTTTATATGCTGTGGTAATGCCGTGAGGTATCGCCCTTGTGGCAGGCATGGTGCTGGGTCCCTTTTCTGCCCGGAGCTGCAAGAGAGATTTGAGATTCAGTGAAAGGGATCAGTGCCGAATTAGCCTAAAAAATGAAGAACGAAACTGGTTTTGCACGTGAAAAGAGAGCACCAAACGTCAGCAGCCACAACCACGAAACAGAGCAGCAGCATCCCCAGAGCAAAATGTTCTGCTGTTTTTTTTCCCTGTACAGCAAATAAATAAATAAATAAAATCAGGTATATGGTTTAATTTCTCTTTAGCTGGAAATTCTGGTTCTGACCTGCTCTATAATCTGCTGCTGCACCAAGCCTTCCTCTTATACCCTGACCGCATTCCTTGCTTCATCTGCATCTTCAGGGTCGTCACCGGCTCTCTGCTCTTCCTCGGAGAATTGATTCTAATCCTCTAAACAATTTCAGCGGCATTTGAAGGGCCGGGCATTTCTTATTCCACTAATCTAGAGAAGAGGATTCCGGAGATTGCTTCATACGCGCCCCTTCTGCTCCCAGCCCCACACGAACCTTGCCTTTATCTCCACAAATCGTAATACTGATGAAGCCGATAAGTAAGCCTGCATCAAAGTAAACTTATTACTCCCAGGTTTCCCATTCTTTATTTTTAATCATATATTTTAGAGGTCAATAGCAATTGTTAGGCTCCCATCAAAGCAAGAATATTATTTTCACAAGGATATGATGAAACCTGAGGTGTTTTTTTTTTTTCTTTTTCAGAGGCTTTTGAGCTTTCACCTTGCTATGTGCAATTATTTTCTCAATTTCGGAGTTAAGGCAGGTGTCTGCTATCCACGTCACGTTCCTGTGCATCCTCTATCATATTGTGCATATTGGGGCTGCCGTGTCCCTGGCATTTGAGCGTAAATAACACTTTGGAGTGTGTTCCTTCAGAACTGGGCTGAGATGTGCGCTGTGAGGCGTATGTGCTTTTGGGGAAGGAAGAACGTAATTCTGTCACCCGGGCGTGGTGCGTTGCCTCAGACTGGTTTCTGGTGGTTGCTAAATTCAACAGTTCTTCCTCGGAAATGAGAACAGGGAAGAAGATGGTGAGAAGTGGCAGCTGACGCAGGGGAAAGACTGAAATATCCTGTATGTGGCCCTTGGAGCACTGCTTCCACTAACCAGTTCTGACTGGGCAGACTGGGACCCCTCCAGTGCGGAGGGTGCTCGGGCAGACATCTGAGGCGTTTGTGACACAGCTGCTCCACCAAACCCCCTCGGCTGCTCCCTCAGGACCCCTCGCTGCCCAAAACCCACAGCTTTAATGGCAGTTTGGGCAGGGGGAGCCCCACGGCTGAGGTGAGGGCTCCGAGCGCCGCCCCCCCCGCCGCCCTCCTCCCTCGCCCCTCAGGGCTCCCCTCAGCTTCCCGCCCAAACCCCGCTTCCCGCCGTGCCCCGCTGCGGACTCCATCTCCCATGCTGCCCCGCGCCGCCGCGCCCTCCCCATTGGCTGGCAGCAGCGGGCCACCGCGTCCCAGCGTCCCCTTCGCCCCGCCAGGAGCCGGCCCCGGGGGGGGGGAAGGACTACATTTCCCGTCGTGCCTCGCGGGGGCTGCGGTGGGCCGCGGCCAATCAGAGCGGCGACGCCGCAAGGGGCGGGCCCGGCGGCGGGGGAGGCTGTTTAAAGTGGCGCCCGCAGCGCGCGAAGGGAATGGCGGAGCCGGCGGACTATCCTCCCTTCCAGCTGGGGAAGCCCCGCTTCGAGCAGGTACCGTCACCGGGCGGCGGGAGGGGGGCGGGCACGGCGGCGGGAGCGGCCCCTCACGGCGCCCCCTCTCCCCCCCCGGGGGGCAGAGCCCCCTCCTCTCCCCACTTCGCCTCAGGCTGCGCGCCGATTGGTCAGCGTCCCGCCTTCCATTGGCTGGCGCAGCTGTCGCTCAGAGCCGCGGCGCCCCGCCCCGCGGCGGGCTGCGATTGGCGCGTCCCGCCGTGCCCCTGTGGCGCGGGGGGGTGGGCGCGCGGTCGGCGGCTCTGGGGTCGCGGGTTCGAGACCCGGCTGGGGATGGGGGGGGGCAACCGGGGCGGGGGTCCCCTGGTGTCACCCCTTGGTGTCACTCGCCTGTCCCCGTGAGGGGTCGCAGCGTGGCCGCCTGTCCCCGGGTACGGTGCTGCGAGGCTGGGCCAGGCCCCGGCGGAGGTGGCTGAGAGCCCAAGGTTGTGTGGAGGTGAGGGGCGAGATGGTGCCCGAAACCCTGAGGGGTGGGCGCTGCCCCCCCCCCCCGCCGGTGTGAGGCGGTCCTCAGTGAGGTGATTAGTCCGTTAAAATAAAAAACGTGAAGTGTGAGGGAAGCGTGGAGTTTTCGTTGTTTATTTATGGCCGCTTTCTGTGAGGAAAGGGGCTTCCATGAGGGGAGGTTGGGCCTGCGTGGGGCTTGGGGGGGGGGGTCCTCGGGGAGCCGTGCCACCAGGATCCTGTGGAGCTTGGTGGTGTTTCGGCCACCCCAGAACCTGTGGGATAAAAGGCCTGAAACAGCCTGTGCCGGTAAATGTGGCGGAGGTGAGGAAAGCTGGTGCGGGTTTCAGGGCGGTTTGGCTCCCACACACCCCAAAGTTGCCGCTCCTGAGTTACCGTCAGTGCCCCTGCCGGGGTGCGGCTCACGCTTTGCTTCTGCGGAGCCGTATCAGGCTTCTGACGTGGCTCTCAAAGTCCACACAGCCCATTTCACGTGTTCCCGATTCCTCTCTGGAGCGGGGCGAGGCTGCCACGAAAAGCAAGGAGACCTTGCGGTTACCGAACCCAGGAGGAGCTGGAGCCTGCTCGCTAACGCGTCCTCCCCCCCCGGCTTTTGGGGAGATCTCCAAGGAGACTTTCTTCACGAAATCTGCAGAGGACCGCTCTTTGCCAACCATCTGACTCGCTAATTGCGGATCCCAGAGCTTGGCTTGACCGAAGCCGCCCGTTTGGGTGGTGAAGGAGAAGTCCGGTCGCTGTTTTCACATGTGGGGCCAGCGCTCGGCGGGTCTGCGTGCCCGTCCCGGCCACCTTACCCCTGGGCTCTCCCTTGGGTGCAGGACAGGAGGTGGTGCAGGGACCTCCCTGGAGCCACAAATGCCCTGCGGCAAGCCAAGGGCTGGTTCTGCTCGGCTACACGAACCGAGGGATGCTCAGGCTGGGGAGACGGAGCTTTTTAATAAGGAGAGGAGGAGGAGGAGGAGGAGACACTACTCCCTTCTAGACACCACAGATGATTCGAGGCACACTTGGCAGCGCGTCAGGCACAGAGTCGGTGCATTCTGTTCATTAAGGAGCGACTGTCACTTGTAGCAACATTTAGAAAATGTTTCGAGGGGTATGGCAGGATGTTAATGATTGCGTTTGAGCAGAGCCGTCCTCTCTCCCCACCGCCACGCCGGGGAGGCGAGCTGGGTGCGTTTCCACCGGAGGGAACGTGTCCACAGCGCATCCAGGCAGCCCGATTTGGGGTCTGGCAGCTTTGTGGGGTCATGGAGCAAGAGAGAGAGGGCGCCTGGTTGGGTCCTGTGGTCAAATCTGCTCCCGTCGGGCTCCCTGACTTTCAGCGTCCCGACCCGTCCTCGTAGCGAGCTGGTATTTATTTCCCCACAGGGAACCTCAGTCTCCAGGGCTGCGGGATGGCGCTGGGGAAGAATGCCCCTGTGAGACGCAGGGGAGCTGTGTTAGGCAGCTTTGTCCTAAAAACAAACAAGGAAAAGTTGTGTGCTAGGAACAAAAGCCTCGGAGAGCAAACTCGGTGTTCTGGGGATGTGGTCCGGAGGAGAAGAGGCGATTTCCTTCCCTCGCTGGGATCCAGAGCCCTGGTTAAGGACTGGAGCAGCATTTAGGGCAGCTGATGGGAGGCACACATCCCCAGCGTCGCCCTGGCACTTGTTTCCCCTTCTCCCACCTCTTGCTTTGCAGCTCACTTGTTTTTCCTGCTCTTCAGGCAAGGCGCATCTGTCAAGTCACATTTTTGGTTCCTGTGCTGGGAGCAGCTTTTGCCTCCCAAGGGAAGCAGGTTATTTTTAGGTAAAAGAAGAAATAAGGACATTAGGCTTGAGAATGTGTGATAAGGGCTTAGTTTTCCGACAAGTCATTTTAATTTGTTAATCGTACTCTTTTTTTCCATTTTTTATAAAAAAAAAAAAAAAGGATTTGCTAAGTGCTCCCTCTCTTTGAGCCAAAACATCAAACGCAAGTTCCCAAAGCTCCGGGGTCTTTGCCTGCAGCCCAGGGCTCCTGCTTCTTCTCAGCAAGTTAAATGCATTCTCCAGCAGCAGAGCTGAGGAAACCTTTCCAGCAGAGCTCTACATAAGGTTTGGGCACAGCGGTTCGCCAAACAGCGGTGTTAACTGCTGCAGGCAGGTAGTGCAAGTTAAACTTTGGGGGTTTTTATTGGGGTCAGGCCCCTAAAAAGCGTCACGAGGCTGTCGTGGCTGGTGCGGGGAGGGCTGCGAACTGTGCAGAGGGAGCCGAGCAAGAGGTGAGCTGATTTCCCGGCTGAGGTGAGCGTCCTCGACAAGTCAGACGTGTGTCGTCCTCGTTGCAAAGCGTACCTGAGATCCTTTAGGGGAAGGAGAGGGAAATAAAGGGGAGCAAACCCAACCCAGAGCTGTAAGCATCCCTGGGCCCTCGTGCAGGCACAAATACCCGATGCACTTCGGATGTTTTTTGTTCTGTTGGCCAAAGATGTCACTCGCGGCACCGCGATGTCGGTGGCAGCACGCTGCTCTCAGAGCTTGACCTCGCAGGTATTTTACGTGTTGGGCCTCGCCACGCGCTCCTCTCGGAAGCATCTCGTGAGGGTGTCAGTGCTGAAAATCATGCTCTCCTACTCTCCGCGTACTTTGATCTGGGAAGTTTACAGCACGTCCTTATTACTCTGAGTAGAGCCGTGTGCCTCCTGGGTCCGAGATAAGCCCTGCAATAACGTCCGGATAGAGGAGCTCTGATCAGATGCGCCTCTCGGGAGCCTGATGGCTTGCTGATTGCAGGCGGTAGTCGCTGGAAGCCCTGATGCAGGCAGCGCGAGGAGCCAGGGCTGTGTTATAAGGCCGTGAAGTTACACAGAAGTTCCTGCTCTTGCTTCCCAGTTTGAAGTTAGTTTCCACCGAAGATGAATGAGACCACCGCGACAGAGAAGGGGTTTTCCTAAAAGGCTACAGAAGGACGTTTCAGGATGGCTTGCGGCCGCTGTAGAGAAGAGGAAGTGCAGACACCTTTGGGTTTGGTGTTTAGCTGCTGACCTTGTAGGATCTGCCAAAAAAGCCTTCCACAGGCTCTTCTACATCTCTGTCAGCCAGGACTGGATTTTCAAGAGGGAGTTTGCCTGTCTGTGTCCTGCGCTGCAGGATGTAAATCCTGCCAGGCTCCCGGCACCCTGAATCCCCTTGTTGAGACCCCCCTGTATGTGCGAGCGCTTGTGGGTTGGGTTGGGTTGGGCGGCTGAAGGTAAAGGCTGGGAATCGTGTAGGGATAAAACAATCCAGGAGCAAGCTGCTGGCTACAAGACAAGTCCACGAGCTGCGGTGCCAGCTGTTAGAAGGTGAAAATGAAGATTTGTCTCTTCGCTTTGGGTCTGAGGACATCTAAACCCTTGCCTGTTGCTGCAGGTGAAGATGCAGGGACAGATTCTGGGCCCTTAAATACTCTGAAGTCAATGTCAGAGTGTTGGAAGGGTCCATAGCTGAAGCCTAAACCTGCAATTGGGGTGGATCGTAAATGTGCATGCAGTTTCACAGCCGTACCTTGCCAGCGCACAGCTGCTCGATGGCTTGTAGTTTATAACATATATTTTCTTTGCTTTAGCTTAAATCTCTTCCTAATTAATTTAAAGCTGACCTAAGCCTGATTTTTAGCTAGAAAAAAAATAAGTCTGCGTGCCTTTTGCTCTGGCTTAATTAAATCCCTTTTACAATCACGCTGTAATTAAGCGAGTAAAGTTGAGCTCGTCTCCTCCTCTTCCAGCGCGTGGTTTTGAGGAATGCCCCCTTCGTTAAAGGAAGGTGATTAAACGAGTGCTTCCCAGCGGTCACTTACCCTTCTCTCCAAATTTCTGGAGCCTGCAGGAAGTATTTTGCTTCTTCTAGCGTTTGTCCTGGAGTCAGCTGGATCCTGCGTGGCTGCAGCACGGCGACTTAATGGAGCCGGAGCTGTAACGCGCTGCCGTGCCGTGGCAGGGAATTAATATTCCCAGAACTTCATCTTGCGTGCAGGCTGGTGAGAAGCGGTACCAAAATAGCCCCGATTAATCACAGGAAATTTGTGTTATGCAGTTTTCCTCCAAATGACAGTTTACTCCAACAGATGTTACAGGAATAAAACGGCGACCGAGACGCTGGGTGTAGCTGGGAGCTGAAGGTCAAGCTTCTGCAAGCTCCGTCCCCGGAAATAATCCGGTTGGAAAGCAACCATCCCGAATTTTCGTTGAAATCGGGGGCTGGTTGCCTGAAGTGTGAAGCGTGGAGAGAGGTGGTAATACCTTGCTGTCCCTCGTCGGATGATGGCAGGCATGGCGTGGGCACGGGGGGATGGAAAAAGGGTTGGGATAGGGGAGAGGAAAAGAAGTGGTCCATGGACGAGTCAAAGCAAAAGCAGGTAATGACGCTGAGCGCTCTGGCGTGCAAATAAAGTCAAATTCCCTCATTTTAGACCTTGCAATAATTAATGAGCAAGTGTTTGCCAGAGCCTGGTACCGGGTCGTAGCTGGGGGGAGCAGGGCTGAGCTGTGGCTTGGCAGGAATAACAGGGTGCTCCCTCGTGAAGACCCACAGCAGATCCCCGAGCACGGGGATTTGCGATCTGCACCGAGGGCAGGGGTGTGCCACAGCAGCTGGGCTTCCCCTGCGCGTCCTGCTCCCCGGCTTGCAGCAGCAGCATTTTGCTGAGATCGTTCTGTTACGGACCAGAAAACTGGGCCTGCCTCCCGCATCCTAAAGCCCCTCAACGAACAGAGCTTAAAAAGCAAGCAGCCGTAGCCCAGGAAGGCAAGCGCTCGTTAGCAGCGGCAGAACTTCAAGCAGTCGCAGAAGAAAAGCGTAACGGCGAGGAACTGCGATCTTGTGCTTCTCCTGACATCGGGCTCTCGTTTTCCCAAGGCTGGGGCTTTCGGTGAGGCATCCCTGCTGCGGGAGCCCCAGGACGACGTGGCAGTGTCTGCTCTGAGCTAACTTTACACTAAATGTTGAATAGATTTAAAAAAAATATTAACTAGAAAGGAATAAGAAAAATGTCTCTGTGATAAATATTAACTAGAAAGGAATAAGAAAACTATCTCTGTGATAACGTTTCTGAATTTATTTGTTCCAAGTGTTTTAAATCAGCTTGTTTTCTTGGTAGGGGCTTCTCCTTTCTCTTAGCTGAGCCAGAAAGTCCTGTGAGGAACCTGAGCAGTCAGTGATCCTGATCTCTGAGACGAGCCCGGGGCTTTGGAGCGCAGCAAAGACCAGCGACGTGCAAAGGATGTGGCTGCTGTAGGAAAATCATCTGGGAGGTGATTGTATTTCAAGCTGAAGGAATTTTGTCGTGGTCTTATTGATTTCTCCTGGCTTTTATTCTCAATTAAACACGATGCTGCCATCGTGGGAAGTGCAGTGAAGGCCGGGAGCAAGCAGGCAGTGTAAAACGTCAGCGCGGCACTGGAAGCAAAGGTGCTCAGGGGTCTCTGGGTTGGGTGCTCGTAGCCCTACCATGAAAACCAATTCTTAGTTTCCGCTGGAACCAAGCTGTTCTTGAAGGCTTCTTGTCTGCGGTCAACCCGCAGGACAGTCCGTTGCGGTTTTGGCTCTTTATTTCCTACTTATCCTGCAGAAGCTCGGTACCTGCAGGAGAGGATTTCAGATTGGGACTGGAGAGCAAAATCCTCACCTGCTGCGAGTGGCAGCGCTGCGGTTAATTCCGGGAAGCATCTCGGGCTGTGTTTGGGGTGCAGCACTCGGATCTAATTTAACTTGCCTCTGAATTTCAGAACGGTTCGGGATATACGCGCTTCCCAAGCGTGAGCTTTGGTTCCAGCTCACGCTGCCAGGCTGTGTTTGTGCTGGTTTTCATGACGCAAGGCACATAGCAGCGAAGTGACCCCGAGGCGTCAGGTCTGGGACCTCCATCTGTCCCTCCCCAGTGCTCGCCTCACTGCGACGTGGCTGTTCCCTGTCCGAAGCTGAGCTTTTTTTTACATTTTTCCTCCCCAAATGAAGAGTTGTGATTGTGACAGAGCCCTCCTCGTGCGCGCATGTGAGGGGGAGAAGCAGAAAAGTGCTTTTTACACCAATTAAATTTTTTTTTTCTCCAGCCGGTTGATTAACAGAGCTGCTCTTTAAAATCTTGGCCCGGACGTGGGAGTAGCTGAGGTTTAACGCAGAATCGCCTCCTCTGAAGGAGCTTGGATGAGAGACAGCGGGGCGAGACGTCCGTAAATGCCTCGCGCTGCGTGTGTTTGGGGGACGTGGAGCACCCAGACCCAGCGGGGACACCGCAGGGACCCCCCCCCCCCAGCAGGGTGCCCAGCCCCACGTCCCGGCGGCTGCTGAAGCTCCCCCAGGAGGAGCCCCCCAAGCTCTGGGCAGCCTGTGCCAGGGCTCCGGCACCCGCCCGGCCCAGCAGTGCTGCCTGAGGGGCAGGGGGAGCCGCCGGGGCGTCCTCCCTGCTGCAGGGCTGCCGCTGGCCCTGCTGGTTGCGGTCGGGAGAAGGGGGCTGGGAGGGCTTGCCTTGAATTGCCGTGCTGGAGATTTAACCTCGGTGTGGAAAAAGCCCTTAGAAGTAAGATTAGGTCGCGTCTGAGTGCCAGAATTCCCTCTGTGCGAGATTTTTAAGAGTGGTTTTTGCTTGCAAGCAGCTCGTGGATAGCAAGGAGGAGAAGCGAGCTCGCCGTGGGCTCTCTACAAACGCACTTGCACAATTCAGGAGGAAAGTGGAGGCCACGGGTGATCAGTCAGGTCTTGCTGCCTGCCGTAGGGCGGGGAGGACGGGCTCCATCTCAGCAGGGCTCTTTTTGCATCCCTGGTGACCAGAGATGTTCCTGAGAGCTGGTTTCTGCCTTGTGCTCAGCCCAGGGAAAAAGCACCTCTGCCTTCCCACCGCCCCTTCTTCGAAGTAGCAGTGGCAGGAGGAGAATTTCTTCATTTTTCCACTGCTTTTAGAAGCGGGGGCGAAAGAAGCAAATGCTGGATAGCCCCATTTGCCAGCAGGAAAGCAGCTGGTCCTGGGTTAGCTCACACTGTGAGGAGCTTTGGGATACCTGAGGAAGGGCCACGGCGGCCAAAATCTCACAGCAAGTCCGCAGCACGACACCCGCCGCTCATCCGCCGTCACTTCTCAGGTCCCAGTCTGTTCTTTCAGAGGAAGAAGCCAGGAGGGTAACACAACTTTGCTTCCTGGAGAAGGATACACAGAGCCAACCAGGAACCCGCAGTGGGAAGACGGGAGGAAAAAGTGTGCTTTTCTGGCTTCGTGGAGCTTGAAAGGTCTGCACGAAGAGGTCTTGGGCTTTTCTGCAGTCTGCGTGCTCAAAGACAGGACTGGGGGCTGTAAGCATTTGAAGGGGTGGCCGGCAGCTCCGCGTGATGGTGCTGAGTTCTTTATTCTCAAGTTTTCTTGCCCAGGACCTTGCTGTGCAATCCGTGGCCCCACTCAAATGGCCCTTCCCTTGCTTTGGGGCTTGTCCGAGCGCAGAGCGAACTGGTTCGGGCACCACCTGGAGACGGATCCCTCATTTTGGGGTGAGACCTGAGGCTTTTTGGGCTCCCCCATGAGACTACAGAGCGCAGGACGGGCACTGGGAGAGGGGAGAGGACCTGTGGCAGCGCTCGGCCCCGCGCCGCTGCGAGCACCGGGCAGCGGTGATTGCAGGGCGCTGGCACCCGCGGAGGTTTTTGTGCTGGAAATCAAAGCAAGGTAGCGAAATGCCAAGCTCAAAAAGCTGGAAAGTACCAGAATTAGCGTTAATTAAATCAACGCTAATTAAAAACCACTAGGCTTTTTTTTTTCTTTTTTTTTTTCTCCTGAAGTTATGTGAAGCTGTTTGTGCTCAGTTGCAGGTTTTTCTTTTTTTAGTGCAGGACACGGGAAGACAACGGCGCAGAGCTCTGAGAGCGGGGGGCTGCGGCAGTGCCAGCGGGAGCCGCCTTTAGGGAGGGATTTCTGCCCGGATCAGTCAGCGGTGGCATCGGCATGCCTCTGTGCTCGATGGCTTCAGCGGAGGAGAACCAGCAGGCTTCATAAAATGCTGCCAGGCTGTGACTAAATGCCATTCCCACGCTGCATCCACGTTCCGCCCTTTATTTAGGAGTGAACCCGGACCCAAGTGATGCTGCGCTCCGGGTGTCTGGGTGTGAATTCAGTGCAAGCTGCTGGAACCCGGCTCATTCCCTGGGGTCTGCATCCTGCACCCGGGCTCAGCACCAGGCTCTCGCCCTCCCCTTGTCTCTCTGGTTCCAGACTCAGCAGCTGTTTGGCTTTGGAGAACGTTTCCTATTCATTTTTTACCCTTTATCAGCTTTACTCCACTTGGTCATCAGTTATTCTCCTCCCTAGACTGTGAGGATGTTGGGAGCAGGGAGCATTGCCTGACGTGAGCGTGGTGGGGTTGAATGTAGATTTTTCTCTAATTCCATCAAACCCTACCAATTATTTTGTTCTGTATGTGGTTCAGCGTGGTGTCTGCAACGTTTGAATGTTCTGCAGGTTGGAAACGTATTTAATTGGATTTTCTCCAAGCACGCAAATAGGAAGGAGCCCAAACCTTAAAGCTTTGATTGTTTTTAAAATCGTTAAGGTTCACAGCCCGTCTTTTACTCCACGTTTGTGCAGGCTGGCACCATGAAACCCGGCCCTAATTTAGCACCTGGACAGCCCTGCAGTGAACCTGAGGCATGAAACTGGCTTTGTGCTCAGTCCCATCACTCGCCTGTCTCGGGAGGAGTGGGATGAGGAGGAGCAGCTCACAGTGGTGCTGAAGACCCCACGGGCTGGGGCTTCCTTCAGCAGCACCGCCAGGTCTGGAGCCTTGCCTGGACACTCCCCGGGCACGAGGCATCTCCCGTCAGTCCCACGGGGAAGGCAAAGCAGGCAGTGCTTCTTTTTGGGACAGAGCAGAGGTATTTTAGCAGCTTGATAGCATCCCTTCATTAAAGCATCTGTAGCGGTATTGCCTTAGGAGCAACCCCGGGCTGAAGTCCTCGTCTCCTCCTTCCAGACCTCCTATCGTTATAGCGAACAGCTTTTCTGCCATTGCTTTTCAGCTGCTACTTAGTTGTGCGGAGGAAATAAGTTATTTTTGCGCAGAAGATGAAAGGCAGTTTCTAACCGAGCACATTTTGTTTGTTCTTCTCTTCCAGACTTCGTTTTATGGCAGATTCAGGCACTTCTTGGACATCATCGATCCGCGCACTCTCTTTGTTACTGAGGTAAGGTGCATGCCCCTTGCTTTCTCAAAAGCACTCTTTATTAGACAGGTTTGGATTGAAAACAGTTTCTCCTGTGAGCGGCAGCGGTAAGGAAGCCGGGTTTCCAGTGGGTTTGTGTCTCGCAGGTGATTGATTGCCCGGCCAAGCCCTGATAGGGCTGAGCAGCAGCTTGCTGTATTAGCCACTGGTGAATCCGCACGGCTCGTTCTGCCCCTCTCCCTCTGTGTCCGCCGAGCCCCTGGGCTGATCGGACCCAGTGGCCAGATGCAGCCTTCTCAGAGGGAAAACTTGTACAAATTTTCATGGAAAAAAAAATACGGGTGAGTAGAGGAGAGAGCAAATCCTAGTGCTTGGTGGAGGACGTGAGCTGGGGGGGCACAAGCCGCAGATTTTCAGTGGCTGCTCAAGAAGACTTTTTCTGAGCAAGGTGCAGTAGTTTTTCCTTAGTTATTATCCTGTTTTTAACAAGCTTTAGAGTTCCTGGCCTGTTTGTATTTCTTTTAGTGTTGTCCAGTGTTATTGCATTTCTCCGCTTTCATAAAATCGTCAGCTAATTGTAAGAAATCCCTTAGAAGATCTCTTTCTGCTGGTGGTTTTAAATCCTGCCTGATGGCCAGATTTTTTCCTTTTTTTTCTCTCTCTCTTTTTTTTGCCTAGTTCTCAGAACACTGGGAGCTGATCTCTCCACTACAGCCTTGTGATGGACTGAGTCCAGTTCCTTACACACTGGAGGGGGGAGAGGAAGAGATATGCTGTAACATTAAATAATTCTTTTTTTCCCCAAATCAGCTAGCTTTTTTTCAAAAACACAAGGCTAAAATGTGTTGTGTAGTTCTGAGTACCTTTTGGATGCGTGCTCAGGAGAACTGCAGACAATAAAACAGCTGTACACCATCAGATGGAAGATTATACTTGCATTTGTAAAAGCACAGGTTCAGATCAAATAGGAAATCAGTTTTCAAAAGCCACCATCCTTGATACAGAGCTCAGCGTGGGGAGGTGGCCGCTTTGAAAAGAACATCGTGACTCGAGAAGGATGCTGTTAGCCCTCATGTCTCATGATAAAAAGGAATGAAAATCCCAACCTGAGGATCCAGGGCGCTTTGCAGGTGCTAGAGCTCCTGTTTAGGGAGAGTGTAAGCACCCAGGTCAGAATCCAAACCCGTTAACTACGCGTTGAAGGCTTGGTGCTGCTGTTCCCTCGCAGAAACTTGGTGTTAAGAGCAACGCAGTGTGTGGTGGAGGCGTGGGAGCGTGCGAATCCTGCACTGTGCACTTGTGAGGCAGAGGCTGCTGGGTGTAGCTTGTGAGCCTTCCCTCTCCGTTTTCATGCTTTTGATTCTGAAATCAAAAGGCAGAGAGCCTGCGCTACCTAATGATGCTCGTCGGAGCGACGAAGAGCACGTGCAAAAGGGAAGCGGAGGTCAGAGGAGGGAGAGAAACTCTTCGACCATTTCTGTAATCTGCTGAGAACGCTAATTAAGCATCTAAAGGCGGTGGGGAAACAGGCTCGGAAATACCTGGCTCTAGGCAAACATGGAAACACTGCTCTCTCTCCGGGTTAGTATGCATTGGAAAGCTCTGCAGAGCTGTGACCGGCTGGTTTCCAGCTGCAGGTGAGCACTCTGCTTCCCAGCCGGCTGCCCCGGGGCACAGAGCGCGGGGCAGGACGTGCTGCGGATTTTTGGGGAGGGACACAGGTCCTGGGGCTGCACCAGGAGGTCTTGTGGAAGAGAGGTTCTGCTGGTGGGACAAAAGATGCAGGTGGTTCTGCTCACCTTTCTCCCGGCCATCTTTTTGGTGTGTTTTGTTATGCCACAGGTTATTTTCTTGTTCTCTTTTTGGAGGAAAGTTCTGTGGGGTGAAGATAATCCATCCAGTTCTGCTTGGATAAATTTCTCTTACTTTGGGAGTGGTTACGTGTTTTAATAATGCTCATTCTCAAATCTCCATTTAAATCTATAGCATGTGTGTTTTTATTCAGCTGGCTAACGTACGATACAAGACCAAACTCTTAGTTTTTACAATGGCATTAATGCAGACAAAATACAGAATTC
Organism: Anser anser; assembly: GCF_964211835.1. Lineage (NCBI taxonomy): Eukaryota > Metazoa > Chordata > Aves > Anseriformes > Anatidae > Anser > Anser anser. The sequence continues at coordinate 77,121,762 of NC_139724.1, forward strand.
TCAAACCTACCTCTTGTGTGTCCCCGAAGTGGGGAGATACGTTTGAACTTGATCGAGTTAGCGCTTCTACTTCTTGCAGCTACGCTACGGGTTTAAGAAAATCTCGTGTGTTCCCATTTGGGATGGATTTTACGCTCTAGTTGTGGTAGTATGATGAAAAAGCTTAAGTAGTTTGAGCACTGGAACTCGGTCTGGTCTCGCCGTGTACCCCAAGCCCGTAACTCTGTCGGTGTGTTTCGCTATCAGTTTCGCTCCCAGAATGAAAACAGCTCGGTTAGGATCCTGGCAGGCTACCCTTTTCCCATGGTTTCACAAGAAATCATGAATTTCTTGCTTTCAAAGGGCTGAATCTCTTCTGCATTTGAGGGCAATTACCTCGCTCCTGCTGCCTGTTCAATAGAGGGGGTGTCTTAAATTTGGGTAAGCCACCTGCGAGTTGGAGAACTGCTCTGGACTTAAACGAGATGATCCCTCCTTTAGCTCAGTTGTGTGCTTTTCTACCTTCCCGCTGTTCCCTTTTCAAATTCTTGGAAGTTTTTGGAGGGGTTGGTAAGGTTGCGGGTGGAGGGCCATCGGGTGGCATAACTTAATTTTTCCAGAGGCTCTCTTGATGTGATTCTTCTTAAGAAGGTGAGACACAAGAAAAAAAAAAAAAAGAGGAAAATCCAGGGAACTCAAGCAGTTCTGGACCCCAAACAGAACCCCAACAAACGAGAGAGGTTTGGTTTCCTTCTATGGGGTCTAAAAATCATGGCTTTGACGTCCGTGGTCTTCAGGAATGGCTTGGTGGCTGCCCAAGGAAGGGAATACCCTTGTCCATTTCCCTTGGGGGTTTGAATTAATAACAGTAATGCTTCATGAAACCTTCTGCAGTGCATTTTGTGAGGTCCACATGAGCCCTTCCTCCCTGGGGAAGCGTCTTGGCCAAGCAGATACCAACACCTGGGGGCACGGGAAGCACCTCTCCGAACACGAAAGCTGCTTGGCTGGGCTCTGTGTATCTGATCTCGTGCTTCAAAATGCTTCGCATGCGTACGCGTGGAGCTGAAAGCTGTTTGGTTTCACTTGGTGATTTAAGTGGCAAATTAAAATCTAAAAGGGTTTGATGAAAAAGCAGCCGCTGACGGAGAGCTCCTTCCCCTGACAGATGGCTGCATCGTTCAGGCCCGGGGTTCTCGGGGAACAAACCAATTGCTGTTTGTCTTGGAGGAGCTCGCTGGCAAATGGAAAAAAGTAGATAAATGAGCCTCTAATGAGAACGGAGGTTAATCCCATGGAAGAGGCTGGGAAATGTAATAATTTATTTATTTTTTTTCCTGTGTCCTTTTTTTAATTGCTGTGTGTTGCATCCTTGCATCCTACTGGTGGCTGTGCTCTGGGGAAGGATACAGCGATTCCGCGGAGTGGGAGAAACCCAGCACAGCGATATCAAGTATAATTAGTCTCAATGACAGTCCTCTCTAACTCATTTGTTTTTTTTTTTTAAATAAAGCAAATTCTTAACTCGGTTAAAAACTTCCTCCTCTTTTAGAGGTTCTTAAGCACTCATCCTCAAGGGATGCGTGCCAAATGTTGGAGTATTGAAGTCTGAACTTGCAAAAAGCGCGTGCTTGTGCGGGGCAGGGGCAGTTGAACACCAGTTTCTTTGGGTTTATATTAAAGGGTTTCTGGTAGAACAATATCTGTAACTCACCTACCAATTCCACTTGCTTTCTAACTGCAGAGGGTATTGCAACAGGGCACCAAGCCCGTGTCAGCATGGCCTGTGCTCTCTGAAGAGGAGAAGTTCTCGTGTGCTAATCCATCTCGTGGCTAGCTTTCTAATGAAATAGTTTATTTTGCAGCTGCAAATTCACAGGCATTTCCAACCAGCAGAAAATGTGTCATTTCAGAGGTCAAGCCCAACAAGGCCTGTTGCTGAGACCACGAGAAACCCCTCGGTGGGTGCGACGCCTGTTTCCCAAACGTGTGAGGTTAAAACGATTGGAGTAAAGCTTTTAATTGCTCCGTAATTAAGGTCCATCGGGAGAAGCAGGAGGGACTGGCAGATATTTTTATGAGGCTAACTTATCCCATCTGACATCAGCCTGGACAGACTGTTAACGCTCTGCGGGAAGCTCTTGGTGGGGAAAGCTGTGGATCCGATAACGATTCAAAGCAAAAGCGACATGAGAATGAAACCGAGCTGCGTGTTATCTGCCTTTACTTTATCTCATTGTTCAGAGCATAAATCTACAGAGCGCCGAGCATCTTGCATTCCCATATTTGGGTTTAAAATGGAAGCAGGATTAGATGTATGTTATTTATATGAACGATACCTTCTTACTCAGCAGATTGACTGTCTGTGTTTATTCAGTGTCACATCTGCTGGCTCTACTTGAACAAAAAGTTTCTGGCTCCTGTTGTCTGTCACTGTAGATCCAATACAATAGGGCCAGCTGGAGTCAAGTCTGCCGTATGGATCATCCGCAGAGCCGTGAGACGAAGCCGGGAGCTGCTGATGGCAGAGCACAGCTGGATTCCCGAATCCCGCCTTGAGTTTGTGGCGCTGGTGGCCAGGAGACTCTTGCTTCGGATCGAGTGCCAAGTAAGTCGTGGCTGGTCGGATCCTGGGACCAGCAGAGCTCGCAGGCAGGCAGCGGTCGGCGCGGGGCTGACACCAGCACCAGCCCCGGTCAAGCAGAGCGAGGCGCAAGCTGTCTCGGCGAGCCCTGTCCCATCGCTGCGTTGTCTTAAAAGGCTGGAGTGCAAAACCTGCCTCTCTCTCTGTTGATTCTGTAACAGCAATGTTGTAGTGCTTCTGGCATAATGACTGTTATTCTGGTCTCTCTGTGCACATATGGGGTTCTGGAGGCAGCTCTGAGCCATGTGTAGGCATCAGCTGAGATCCAAGAGGAGAGGAGGCGCAGATCTTGGAGACGGAATAGGCGTGCCCTCGCGCGCGGGGGGCAAGGTGAAAAAAGAGGAGAAGAGCTCACGTGCTGGAAGGAGGTGTCTGGTACGAATATATAAATTTACACACGTGCGCAGTCGTCCGTGGGACCCAACGCAGTTGTCCTCTGTCTCACTGGAGCGCTGAAGCCATGGCCACGAGGGACGTGGGGGTGCCACCGATGGGTTGCTGGCAGTGGCCATCAGCTCAGCATGGTGAGGGCTTAGGTCCTGCTGGCATCTTCGGGTTTGTTCTTTCTCCTCCTTTCTTTGGAGCACCAAAGCCCCTAATAATGTGATCCTTCAGCCACTCTCTCTACAAAGACCAATTCTTCTTCCAACGGACTCCTGCAAGTGTGTTTTGGGCAGTGACCTGCTGGGTCAATACCTGTTGCCCTGAGTCAAGGCAGCACAGGTTATATTTGTTCTTTGCTCTGAAAACTCAGGGTCACAGCTAAACTAGTTAGCCAGCCTGAGCCAGGGACTGGATTTTGGCCGTGCAGTCAGCTGGTGAGGCTTGTGCCGTGCGGCTGAGTTCTCTTACTCCCCAAAAGGAGCCTGCTGGCAGCGCTCCTGGCCTGCGGTAACTCCCAGACCACGACTGGGGATTGCCTGGGAGAGGGCTGGTTGGTCTGAGTCAAAGCCGTGCTAGAGATGGTGCCGACATCTGACCGGGACTGATGTTTGTTTGCAGCCTCATGCCTGGGCTTCTTCAGTAGCGCAGCTGTAACCATGAAACCCAGGCATATGGATCAGTGGGAGCCCAGGGCACGCTTATTAAGGAGCTGAGCTGTAGCTCTCAAGGCTTTTTGGGGCCGTGTTCATGTGAGGCAGAGACTGAGCCCTTCTGCAACGAGGCGCTGTGCTGGGTGGTGTCCCCCAGGTGCACGGACGGGGCTTCGGCTGCGGTGCTGGGGCACGAAGAGGGGAGTTTGTGCGCGGCCGAGTCGCTGAGCTCGGTGGATCCCTGGCACCGCTTCTGGGCCGGGGTTGGTGAGAACGCTCCCTGGGTGCAGATGGTCCGTCTAGCACCCTATTGTGAGAGCTGAGACCCCGCGATCCACCACTAGAAGTGCTCTAGTTTTTACGAGGAAAGGGGGGATGAAGGAAATGATACATCCGAGTAAAAACTGTGGTTGCGCTTTTTTTTTTTTTTTAAGCGATGCTGTAAAAATTCCAGTAACACTTCTTCCTACAGATATCAGTAGAAGAAGCAAGCAACAATAAATATTGAAATGGTAGCGTGACCTTGTAGGCAGACCTCACTCTCCCCTTGTTAAAAGGGAAAAGCAGTGTCATCCTAGACACTACCAACTCTCTTAATAATGATTTCTCGTGCTGCAAGCTAGGGAGTGGAGCTGCTTGGCATCTTGAGCTGCTGCGTGCAGAAAAGTTCCCGGGTTTTTGTTGTTGTTGGGTTTTTTCGCTGTTGTTTTTTGGAGGCTTTAGTTAAAAGAGCACGTTTGGCTTTTCTCGAAGGGGAACGAGGCAACCGTGCATTTTCCCTAACAAAATTTTGAGGCTGAGTTGTTTGCTGAAAGTATCTGAAGACCTCTAAGCTGCGTGAAAGGCAGCTCCTTAGCGGGGTCCTTGCGTTTAACGTTTTTGCTTGCTTTCTGCACCATTTTTTTGGTCAATCTCAGGAGCCATCAGCAGCGTTGGCCTGGGACTTTTCTTTGAGAAAGTTCCCCTCTCCCCGCACCGAGCTGAAAGGGGAAATTCATGAAGAGTGCGATTTTTTAAAAGCGAAATCGGGCTTTTTTGTTTTCTGTTTGTTACCACACCAAACAAGATGGGATCTGGCCAGGGTTGTTATAGTAACTACTAAGATTTCCTCAAGAGAAGGAGGAAAAAAATAGAACACAGACCCATTCATCTCTTACTTCCAGTTTTTCATTCAGAGTTACATGCTGTTCTATGTAGATAATTTGCAAGACACACAGCGTAGGTAATTTCAGCGGCAGAAAACCATCCCGATAATGAGCCCAAATGGCTCTCCAGAATGTTGTGCTGGCATCGCTGGTTGATTTCCCAGCTTTGGAGGCAAGGAGGGTTGTCTTTCCCGGCTCTGCGGTCGTTAGGCAGTCAGGTGTCTCTGTTTTTTCACCTCTGGATTATCGGAATATCTAAAATCCTATATACAATTATGTTTTATTGGTGTTCAGGTGAGGTAATGGCTTTTCCTACGTGAGCTAATATGGGATAACAACCGTGGGGCTGTTAAGACAAGGAGCTACCAAGAACTAGAAGAGGCTAACGTCCTGTTACGGCCTTGTATAACTGTTGTTCATCCTAAAAATCCTATTTATTTTTCATGGTGCTACTTTGCTTCACAGTTTCGTGGTGACCAGCCCGTGCTCTTGCCTCTCGTGGGTCGTTTCCAGCTCCCAAGGGCCTGGCAGAAATTCGGGCCAGCCCAGAAGTGCTCGGCCACGTGGTTGTGCCGTTGGATCTCATCCCAGGCGTTCATTTCTCAAGGCCGACTTTCCTTCCTGTACGAGATCCCTGTCCTTCTGGAAGAACAGCCCATCCCAGCACTGCCTCCCCGGGCAATGCCGTCCTAATTCATAACCCTTCCTTTCCGCCCAACATCGAGAGCACTTGGCTTAAACCCTCTTAAAGGGAGGAGGGGGCTGAGGGTTAGGACACAAGCGACAGCTGCAGCCTACACCGTGGCTGCTCAGTCTCCTTGGATGCTGGCGTTTTGCTTCGAGGGGATGCTGAACGAGCAGCTGGAAGAGAAATGCCCTGAAGGTGGCTGGATCCACAGAAAGCTCGTCTGCCTTGGCTGAAGGCAGCGGGAGGTTGGGAAGCTGCTTGGGGGAAACCTGGTTCCTGCTTGCCTTGTTCTTGATTTTCCCCGTGCATCTGCGTATGGCTGCTGTTGGAGAAAGTTGGAGTTAGGTGGCTGCTTCTTCTGTGCCGATGGTGAAGCTTTTATCTTTAAAATTATTCTCTGTTTCATGGGGGAAGGAAGAGGGTTTCCACTCTTTGTAGGTGAGATGGGTGACTGCCTAGCCTTTGAAGAACGGGGAGGTTCTCAAACTTGCTCATTACTCATCTTCAATACCCTTTGTGAAAGCCGGAGGAAAAAACCCACTGCCACCACCACAAAACCCCCCTGGCACAGTTTTCCAACCTTAATGCCCCCCAAAAATGGGTATAGAAGAGCAAAAGAAACTCTCGTGCCTGCCACTGAAACACAGTCCGCATTTGGTCTTCGCTGTCTTTCCTGGACATCCTTCGTGCTCTCCGTGTGACCTGGAGCCCCTCGGGGTGGGCGATGAGTGTGCTACAAGTCGAGGATGATGCCAGGACCTGAGTGGGTCCATGTTCTGCCTGCTGAGAGCAGCCCAGGCCACCTCCTGAAGCCCTCGGCACGTGGCGCGGTGGAGCGTGAGGACACCCAGCAGCCCTTCCCACGGGGCATCTCGGGCACGGAGCGAGGAACAGGCTCAGTCAGAGGGAGCCTGCTCAGGCTGAAAACACAGAAATCGGGCAGAAAACGGGAAAACTGTCACTTGTTACGTGTGTCTAGTGACACTGGAGAGCCTCGGGTGGTAGCACTGACCTCGGCGTCAGCACTCAAACCTGCGAGCGTCATCTCCAAGGCCAGGAACAGGTAGGAATGAACTGCAGGCACACGAAGTGCCAGGGCTGGACACGTGTGATGTGAGGATGCGAGCTCAGCCCATGTGAAAACAGCCACAGGTCCAGGGGCAACGCGCTCGCCCCAGGACGTGAAGGAATCGCCACTTTTCCCTGGTGTGCCAGGAGTTTTAAAGACAACAGTCGCTCAGGAGTCGCCGCTTTCGGGCCGGCATAACTGCTGGGACTTCCAAGGGAACCACAAAGGAGTCTTTGAAGTTTGGATGAAAGGCGGAGCAGGATTCTCCTGCAGCCCTCCCGTGCACTGCGGTGCGTACGGAGCCGGAGGACGCTCGCCTTGCGCCGTGGCACCGCTGCGCCGAAACCACGGGGCTCCAGGGGAGCTGCAGTCCGGCTGCACGCTGCTAAATGTGCCAGGGGACACTTCATAAATACAGAACGAGTATTGCAGAAGGTGCCAAAACAACAGCCAGTGCAGAAACATCAAACTGAAGGCGGTGTTATTCATCTGGGTGGCAGATAACCTGCAGGAGTCCTTTGAAAATGCTCGGCTGAGTGATTTGTTTGGCTTCAGATAGTTGGGAGGCACTGCTCGGCGATCTGGTGCCTTCTGCAGGCTTGGATGAGCAGATTTAACCCCACCGAAGCAGCTCTTTGTATCCTGCCTTGTTCCTCTGTAGCTTGGAGTAAAGAAGCTGTACTTGTCTGCCCCGTGGCTTTTTACTTCAAGAGCTCTGTATATGTAAAGGATTAAAAAAAACAAAATATATGCTTAGATATGGTTTTATATAAATTTGTGTAAACTTATTTAGTATATACATACATACGAAGTATGTAAACTTTGCTTCAACGGCAGAAAACTTTCTATATATACTTTCAATATAGGTATATGAGTAGCTGTCCTGTTACAGGGGTGATTGTGCCAGGCTGGTAGCAAGGCTTAGTGCTCCTGTGATCACCTGAACACGTGAAATGCATTTATCCTTCTATTTATCACGACGTGAAGAAGATCTTCACTTACACGTCCATTTATTTGCTAGGGTATTTCACAGGCGTGCTCACTGAGGGTCAGATTTTCACTTTATTTGCACTGATGACTTCTCGTGGTGTTCTTAGAGAGAAGAAGGCTGGTTGCACAAACCCCCTCTGCACGAATATGTAACAGTCCCGTGGAAAAGCAGCACAGCTCAGTGCAGTGGCGCTCCGATGTCTCTCTGAAGTACAGGAAAACGTCACAGAATGTAGGATGAAGTGACTTGAACTTCAGCATGCAGTTACAAAGCGGTGCTGGGGCATTGCCTTGCGTGCCGGTAGGTGCCGGAGGCAGTACAGCTGCTGGTCTCCGCACAGCTTTGCTGAGATCGGGCCGCAGCTTGCTGCAGTGTCGCTTCTCTGTGCGTGCTGAGTCCCCAGTGGTGGTGCTGCACGTGTGCCAGCACCTGCCTCGCTCATCCCTCTGGAGACGTGTGCTGGGCGAGGGCAGGGGGCAAAGCAGCAGCTGTGTTGAGGGGTTTCCCTGTCGATATCACCAGGAAATATTCATCTGAGAGCTCACGTGGAGTAATACCGATTTCTGAGTTAGGGTAAAGCGGACGCCTTAGGGCATAACGTAGCATACCCATCCATTTTCTACCTTCAAGGGAGAACTCATTCTGCTCTGAGGTTTATCAGGTCTCAGTGAAGACCGTCAGGTTTGTATGATGCCTCCTCCAGAGGCATTGCAAAGGGGACTTTCTGTATTTTCTCTTTTTTCCTTTTTTTTTTTTTCCCCCCCTCTTCCTCTATACTACATGTATGGTTACGTACCAAACAGCAAGGCTGTGCCAACCAGCAAAGCAAATGTCCACGCATCTCTTTTATATCATGTGTAAATTTATAAAAGGACCCATCATTAGGTTTTCGTGAAAGAAGATTGGATTTTATAGCTTGAGTCCATTGCCCTCAATAAAACGCTTCAGTGTGGAGCAGAAGTTGCAACCCATGCTTCTTGTGTTCGCAGAGTCGCCTGAAGGAAGCTGTGCAGCTGCTGGAGGATTACAAGCATGGGACTTTGCCCCCGGGAGTCACCAACAAAGAGGTGAGAGGAAAAAGCCTTTCTTACATTTCTACTGCTTCGTGCAGCCTAAAGAGGGGGGATGAGGTGGTGCTTCAAGCTGCGTCTGCAGTGAATGCACTGCTGCAGAACGTTTTTGGTGTTTCCACTGGAAAAATCCCAGATTGGCTCTGTTGAGCTGATTGCTGCATGCTCCAGTGGTTCCTCGGGTCCTTTGCAGCTCAACTGCCAGCACATTGGAGAAAATTTTGATTGTTTGGAAGTTCCCCCGGTATAAATGTTGCTGAACAGAAACGATAGCAAGGGTTCTGCTATGAGCATACAAAAATTGTCTTTAGAACAAGTCAAAATGTTGGGTTTTCTGACTTGCACAGTTGTTGACTACCTTTGGCCAACACTATTGCTTCCCTTCCCCTTGCAAAATGGGCTTGCAGAATTGAAGAAAAAAAAATAGTTTTCATTTTAGGTGAGGGAAACCTTGTGGTCAGGTTTGTGGGTTCTTGCACCAGCAGCAGTGATGCATCAGCACCCTCTTCTACTGCATTCCTGTTGGTTATAATAATTACCATTTCTTCACTGGAATAACTTGTTTGGGCTACGCATAACCCTGTGGATATCCTCACGTTGTAGGTTATACATTCAGTAGTGGTACTTTTTATTGGGTAATGTGCCTGGAGTTGGGAGGGAGGCGTGGATTAGACTTGCTCAAGTTGCAAAAACCGCGCTGATGCCAAGACCGTAGCATGGCTTAGATAGCTGCTGAGAAAAGGGTCGTTTTTGGTAAAACCTGATTCTGCTTTGGGACAGAGGGATGGGTTGGGTGATCTCTCCATGACCCTGTCAGTCCTCTTTTCTGAACATTTATCAAATCTTTATGAACACATAGAACTCGTGAAAGCGCGGATAAGTATTGCAGAGGAGCCAGACTGCTTTCTGAGCCTTGCTCTTGCAGATGCAGGTATTTATGTCTTGTATTCTTTTCCTTATTCATCCACGTGTGCACACCTGACCATAGCACCAAGCCAGGGGCTTTACTGCGGTGTGTGTTTGTGCATCTAGCACAAAAGCCTTGAGCCCCACGTAGTGTAAGGTAACGCAGAGCTGCACAGACTGGCAGACAGGAGCCGTACGAAGCGGCCGCGGCAAAGGACCCGTGCACCTCCCGTGCAGACAGTGATGGAAGTGGTACTGTGCTCTTGTCCTACAGCCCGCAGGTCAAATAACCCCTTTATTTCTTTTAATGCTCGTGTATAATAGCTTATTCTCATGAAAGATGGCTATAGCAGATAAATGAAAAAAAAAAAAAAGACATTTGAATTCACTCTAGAGCTTGGCAGCGTATGTGGTGGGTGCTGTTTTGGGAAAAAGGCACGGCTTTAATGAAGAATAAACAGGAGATATCCCCTCCCTGTGCAATGTGCAAGACAAGGCATTGCTTTCCTGGTCTTTTGATATCAGTGCCTGCAGTCACCCGTAATCTGATGGTAAGAAAAAAGCAACCGGGGCTGAGGGAAGCAGCAAAGCAAAGAATGATGCAGCAGCAGATGACTCAGTTCCCATCTGCCTTCAGGCAGATGAAGTGAAGTCATTTGCTGAGGCAAACCACGCAGACTTTTGACCTACATTTTGGGTCTGCGTAGTGACAAGCCTAGGATGTACCCAGAGTTCATTCAGAATTGCACTGAGAGAGAGCAAGCAGAAGCCTCACATTTTTTGTTTCCTTCAGTCAGGACAGTGTAAGCGGGAGGCGAACCTTATTATACAAGCCAGAGGGTTTCAAGTGGAAAATAAAGGTATGGGGCAGAGGAGGAAAGAGAAAATGATGCCAGAAATGTCTTTCCTAGAGAAACGTTAGCACATCGGTTTTAAAAACAATATTTTTTGTAGTAAAATCTTGACACAGTTTGCTTTCATCGCAATGTCGATTATATTGGTAGGGGTTTAAGTAGCTTCTGCTGACTGTGGGATAAAGGAGTTCTCCCAAGAGGAGCCTGGCATGGGATTGCAGCGTGTGCCTCTTGCTGTGTTTTACTGTTCTTTGCAGTGTTAATTAAAGAAAACTTCAGGGAAAGGCGAGCAAGCCGTGGGTAGATCCCAGCGAGCCTGTGAAACTGGACTGTTCGCTTCTGGTGTCAAAACTGCTCCGATAGGGGTCAGCTGGGAGGACCTGAAGGGGATGAGGGATCGGTGTGGCTTTCAGGCTGTGCTGCTCCTCTGGGCACACCTGAAAAACCTCAGCCCTGTGTGTCTGAGCGCTCTTCTCCTCCTCCACACGCTTTTGGGTGGCTTGAACAAGCTACTTGCGTGCATATCCTTGCAGCGAAAGCAGGGGAAAATCCTCAAAATCTGGCTCTAGGTCGTCTTTGGTGAGAGAAGCATTGTCGCTAAACGGGTGGAATGTCTTCCTCCTCTCGAGCAGAGCCACCAGTTCAGAAATGAACCCTTCCTGTAGGCACCCGCTGGTTTCCATCTCAGAGGCTGGAGGGGAGCACGCAGGGGGAGCTGAGGAGCTGGAAGCTTGCCGGTGCTGAGCTGAGTACGAGAGTGCCAGATACACACAGCTGGACGTGTCTCATTAATTGCCGGTGCCTTTGCAGAACATACGATGTGCTGGCTGATCGCTCTGGGGGTGGGGAAACACCTCGCTTGCATGGATTTCACCCCAGATTTCCCCCTCGGGAACCAAAGGTGCCCGGAGAGTCCTATTTTACTTTCCCCGAGCTCAGTTTTACCATTTCTGTGGCTTCTCCGTGCACCACGAGCCGCAGGATGGGCTCGGGCATCAGGGCATTAACAGTTCTTCCAGGCTAATTTGGGAAAAGGAAGCGAGGCTGCTCTAAGAGGAGCCCATTTTGCGGCGGGTGCCTCACGTGCATCGGCTGAGGTTGGAATAAAAGAGGGAGCCACCTGATTTTACATGACCGGGTAGGTCTCGCACACCTCTGAGGCACTGGTGGAGTTGCCACGTGCTGGCAGAAGACCAGCAGATGAGAGGTAACTTGATTCTTTTGACTGAAAGGTTATTTATTTATTTATTTATTTATTTGAATCCTTTTTGACTGAACAGAGCTAGTCACCCGGTGTTTGTTGTAGGCAGGAAGAATGTACTTGGGTACCTGCTTGGCTCACCTAACATCATGGTGTGAGTGGGGCTGATGCCCTATTTGAGCTGTACGGTCAAAAAGGCTGGGCAGAGGTTCATGTGAAGCTCAAGAGCAGAACATTCAACTTTATCTTCTTTGTTTTAAGAGCTCATCCAGAGGGTTTGGTTGCTGGAGCCCCTTAGAGGTGGAATCTCTACCCATGTAACGGGCTCTGCGTCCACAGACTGGGTAAGGCATGTGGGTAGACGAGATGTCTGAATGGGCTGCTGGGCTTCACAATCACCATTAAAGTCATAATCGCCTTAGGAGCCTTTAAAATAAGACTTTGGGCAGAGTTTTAATGTATTAGCTTCCCAAACAACCCACCAGCCCCCCTCAAATATCAGCTTCGAGATGGAGAAGACGAGTTGTTTTGACAGAGCCGCTTCGCTAATCTCCTGACTGATCCGCTTTTGTGGTGCGGCGCGTTTGACAGTGTTCAAACTCCTTTTTTTTCCCCTCATTCGGAAACTCATGGTTCTCAGGAAGGATGGCAGGCAGTAGCTGAAAGCATAACAACAGCTCAGCACAATCTCTATTGCTCGATGAAATGGTTTTACTGCCTGAGAAATGGAAAATGTAGAAGCCTAAAGCTATGTAACGCCAAGTGTCTCCTCAACGCTTATCTTCTTGACAGGGCTCTTGTAGGACTAGGCTTTCTCTTCGGCACTTCCAGAGCAGGTTTTTCAAAATGTGCTGAAGTGGAACATTTATGGACCATCTGAAGGAAAAAAAAATCTCCGAAGAGCCATAATATTACTTTGCTCCACTTCCCCGTGGCCATCTCTAAACCAGATTCCAGAAGAAACGTGGCTTGGCTCCAGCTCTCCGTGAAATGATTCAAAGGCACCACCACTCCCAGCTCGGCTGCTTTCAGGTCAGATCCCAGGGTCCCAGATCCCAGGGTCCTAGAGCACCCAAGCAGGATGCCCAGCCCCACATCCCGGCGGCTGCTGAAGCTCTCCAAGGAGGAGCCCCCCAGCCTCTTTGGGCAGCCTAAAATCCCACAGCTCTTGCGCTCGCTCTTGAACTGGAGTGATTTCACCGCTCAGGAGCGTGACCATTAACTCAAGGTGGTAAAAACCTATTTCTTGGGCATCATTAGCAAAAATGAAGAATCAATCTCTTAACTGTCGATAGCTGCCAGACTGCTGATAGCTTTTTATTGAGGGAAAACAGAGCTTTTCTTCCATATTAGAAAAATGTTTTTTAAAAGATGACTTTTGCCGTGGCTGCTGTCTCAGTTAGGCACTCAGCAGAGCGGAGGATGAATAGCTGCCTGATGATTATTTATGCAGTGCTGTATACTTGGGCAAGAAGACACGCTGCAAACTCCTCCTCCTCAGCTCAGCTTATTTACCCAACTTTTTCTCTGAACGTTTGACAGCCGGACTTGGTTTGGCTTAGCTGGGTAGCTGGGTTCTAACTTCTGCTTATTAAAATCCCATCAACCAAAACCATTCTGTGTAGTGGCAATACCCCACGCTGTAATTAAGCCTCCTCCCTGACAGGCTCTTATGACTTCATGCTTTTTCTCTTAAAAACATATATATTTTTGGTAATGCCACCATTTGGAGTGTATTTCTGTTCTTTTGGTCGTTTGGGTTAGATATTTCATCCAGATGGTGAGAACTGTAAAACATGCAGGGAGAACAAATTCCCTGAAGGCTTTGGGGAGGTTTGGTCTTCTGCTGGGGGGTTTGGGAGTGCTGCGTGTCTCTGTGTTGGGTGTTTGGATCCCATGGCTTCACAAGTGTTTGATGGAAGAAGCAGCTGTTCCTCGTACCAGAATGAGAACCTTCCAGTACGAAGATTCTTCTGCCTAGAAATAAAAAAAATCCTGCTTGGAAAACTTCAGGAGTACTCGTGGGTTTAGTAAACTTCTGTTTTTTGGTTCTGTTTGGCAACCGCGTGTATCGATGCCCTTTATTCAGCTCCTTCTGCAGGGGTCAGGTGCACTGGAAGGGCTGGCACGGCCCTGCTGCTGTCCCCTGCTATCCCACTTCTCCTCCTTCGGATGGGACCAGCTGAGAAGTTGTAGGATCCACAAAGAGGGCAAGAAGGGAGGTTTGTGGGCTTTGTGTTAAGGGAAGAAACCAGCTCAGTTGTCCCATCTTCCCCAGCCCCGTAGGTACCGTTGTGTCAGTGCTCTCCCGTCGGGATTTCTTCATCTCCCTGGTACGTTCTCCAGCACTTGGTGCTCCTCGTTAGGTGGGCTCTCATTACACTTGAGCGACCTTTTCAGCTTGCGTTCCTTACGGACCGGAGGGAGCAGGATGTGTTAAAAGGCCGCTGCTGCAAGCCGGTTTTGGTGCCGGTTTCCACCGGCAGCTGACGGGGCTGGCAGGATCCGGCCCTTCGCACGGAGCTCCGGTGGCTGGTGCGATCTGCGAGTGGGTAGGTGAAAATGACACACACAAGTGCACCGGGAGCCAATTTGCAGCAGAAGGTATAGACTGTAACATATCCAATTCTAAACAGGGCAGGCAATTCCCCCAACTGCCTCCTGGAGGGAATCTCCGCTGGAGTAAAAAGGTTTCATTTGATGGAGTGCACTCTCCTATAAAAACAGTGGCTGTCAAATATCAGCCTGATAAACGTGGGTGAAGAGCCACCGAGCTTAAAAGGGGACGTTTTCTCCAGCTCAGGAGCGTCGGTGCTGAGGTTTATCCTCAAAACCAAAAGGCTGTACCAACTGCGGGCATAATGATGTGGCTTTTGTCCTTTATCCTCAGGCTTCTTTCACTAATTTGTAGGATTGCATCTGTGTCCTCTGTGTGTGTGAGTCCCTTTCCCAACCTGTCCAACAGACCAGCACAGATTGGAAGAACAGATTGATGCTGGCATGTCAGCGGTGGTAAAAGTTAAGAGAAGCAGCACTCGGCGGCTATCAGATAAAGAGGGATTTAAATCATGCCTGGTTTATGACACAGCTGCTTTTCACTGTGTGGTGATCGCGCTTGGTGCTGCGGGAAGGAGCACAGTAAAGCCCTGGGAATGGTTGGCAAACATGGGGTGTGGGCAAAGGTGTTCTGGCACAGCAGTGCACCAGCTGAAGGTCTGCATCAGTGCTGGGGAGATTTTCTTACGAACTTCTGCTCGTTTCTTCTAGCTTTCTCCCCAGAATGCCCTATACTTTCGTTTTCATTGCTGAAATTCCCTGCAGTAGTGTAATGCTTGAGCTACACAGCTAGCAAGCCCAGCAAAACGTGTCCTTTCTGTTGTGCGCTGAGCCCGGAGGTCTCTTTCTGCCTTTGAAATTGGTGTTAGAAATAGCTGCCGAGCTGTTTCTGTGTCTGTGCTGCTGCTGCTCAGTATTTGGTGTGATACCAGGCTGGGTCCAGCTAGGATCAGAGCCCTGATTTGCCCTGTTTGTAGACTCATACCACTCTGCCCTAAAAACCGGTGTTAACCAGGAACTGGAATACAGTCTAAGAGATACGGCGATGAAGATTTGCTGCCCTCCTCCACCTCCCCTGTGTCCCTTTGGTCCTGGTCTCTGGCTGCGCCCCAGCTTTTCCCCTTGGTCCTGCCAGCAGAGAGAGGCAAAGAGCCACAGAATAGCGCCGTGCCAGCAGGAGCCTCGGAGGGTGCTTCGTGTGCGCGGAACGAGGGCTCACGAGTGCGAGCGGTGCTTTTTTCGTGCAAGGTCTGAGTTTGTTTCATGTCAGCACAGCACCGATAAGAGGTTTAAAAACTTGCGCAATTAACTAATGCAGCCCTCGTGCTGCTGCTCGCCTCGTGGAGATGACTTCATCTTTCATTGCCCCCCCAACAGAGGTGGCACCTATTGAATTTCTTGTTCTCTGAACTTTATCCGCAAACTGGTACAAATTTGTTCTGTGCCCAGAATATTGCAAGGGAAAGTGCGATGCCATGGCAGCGTGAGCTGATCTAAGGCAGCACTGCCATGTCTCTGCCTCCTCTCCTCCTGGCCATGTGTTCCCACCTCCTTGCTCGCTTGCACTGGCACAGCTGGTTCAGAGAGCTGATCTTAATAAAAACTAAAGCTCCCTTCCCCTCCTCCCAAAATGCTTCATTTGTCGAGTTGAGCAGCTCCCTATATTTTCTGTCTGCTCTGCATGAACCTCACTCAGTGCCTGTGTGCCTGAAACACGGAGGCACGGGGGGGGCTGCGGTGCCACTGCCACGCGTCAGCTCCAGCTGCTGGGGGTCAGGCAAGTCTGTGATGGAGGCAGGACATGTATCTGGGTTTCTTAAGACCAGAATTAAACATCCTGATCGTTTGCTACACATCCGTGGAGCTCTGAGACACCAAGACACCAGATATTTAGGTTTTGATCCATCCACACCTTCCTCTTTGTCTGCCATCAGATCGCAGGCTGGTTCAGGTGGGAAGGGACCTCAGGACATAGGTCCCTAGATCTGCTGCAGGAAACCTCCTTGTTCATTTGACTGTATGTTTATTTATACATATAGGTTAAGATGCATAAAAATCTATTTGTTAGAAATGAAGATAACAGCGAGACGGCAATATTACGTGGTTTTTTACCCTTTGCAACTCTGGTCTGAAAGCTTCAGCATAAGGGGGGTGTTCGGAGGGGGGAAAAAACCAACAGCAAACCACCCCAAACTGAATGATCTGTAGTGAGAGGAAAGATGCAGCTTTTTGAAATGGTCCCTTGGAGACAGACACTCGCTATTCTCCAGCCAGCCCCTTCCTGCGAGCGTTGGCGGAGCATGAACTGTGGTGTGTCAGTTGTGACTTCTCACTCCTCAGCCTTTCCAAATGCAGCTTTGGCAACTTGCTGTTTTGAAACTGTTTCATTTCTTCCCCATTAGTATCAGTGAAGTGAAAAGAGACTCACCGGCTTAATGGGCATATATTTATTACTGTGTTCTTCCTTCAATCATGTTAGCAGCGGGAAGAGCTGCTCACGCTGTCCCAGACACAGCAGAGAACAATGAATCTATCAGAGGCTAAACAGCACCCCTTTTGCAGAATAATAGCTTTTCTTAACAGTGTTGATGAAGAGCGAAGAGGTCCATTTGCAGTAAACTGTACTTTTTTTCCTCTGGTCTCTTGCAGGATACAATAAAGCGCAGATATATCGCTTGTCCTGCTGCTTCCTTGTCTCTGCGAGCGAGCAGCCTGCTCGGTGCTCCAAGGACAGAGCTTGGACCTTCTCTCTTCTGCAGCCTGAATGTTCTCTGTGGCCTGGTTTATGCTGGCTCAAACATTTAGGGCATCATTTCCAGATTATCCGAGGGCAGCAGGCACCTGGGGAGCTCGGGCAGAAGTGCTGGAGGTTAATGCCCATTAAATAAACTGTTGTAAATTCTACCCCTGATGTTCTTACTCAGTTACAAACTGGCTTTGCTTCATCTCATCATTTGAGGATTAGGAGAGTTTATCTCAATTCACATCTAGATTACAAATCAGATTAGATTTGCAAACTCCATATGGCTAAACTAAGCTGAAACAAATCTGATATCGAGCAACCTAGCTGCATTAGCAAGCCTGCTTTCCAAAGCTGTGCTTTAAACCATGTAATGGCATCCAAGTCCTTCCCCAACCCTGGTGTAAGCGATGCTTTTCTGTGAGTGCTGCTTCTTCTGTTTAAATCTTTCCAGTAGAATGCTGTAAGGATTAATTAGTTAATGTTTATCGAGTGCTGCAAAGCTGCAAAGTGTTATTTAAGTGCTATCTTTTTTTATCGGTGAGGACTTGATTCTGTTTCCACCTACACTGGGTTTGTATCTGTGTAAATCTGTGTATTTCATGGGAATTGCTCGCGGTTTCCGATCCGGTTCCCAACGCCTGCGGTGCAGGCAGGTGTCTCAGCCTCAACTCCTGCATTTTCTCAAAGGTTTTGTGGTTCTGCAGACGGGCAGCAGCTCCTGGCGTTGGGACGTAATGGTGCTTAGGATGGGGAAGGAGATTTCCATTGGCATCCAAGAAGGGCGGTAGCTTCTGGTGCCTCTTTTGTTGATTTATTTCAGTGCCAGGTGCAGGAAACGTGTAGATACACGTTGTGATTTACACCATGCATGTGTTATTTGAGCTTTGTCCCCTTAGAGCTAAAACCTTTCTAAGGTAAATACCGCCAGGAGCGGGGCTGAGGAGGGTCCTTTGGTAAGAGTTCCTCCTGAGGAGCAAGTGCAGGCAGTGTGTTATGTTATTCTGTTTTTCATGTTTATTACTAAAGCCAGACATCAGATTTCCATAAATATTAGTGGGTAGGGTTAAGCACATCACCAGGTTTGCAGACATTTCAGCCATGTCAAATGCAGAGCCAAAAGGTCTGGGATTCCACCGCCGTAAATCCGTACATTTACAGCCCCAGCTGAATGCTTGGGCTGGAGATGGTGCTGTGCGTTTGTCTCTGTGTAAAATATCACTTTTCAAGAAGTGGGAATGTGGGTTTTAGGACTGGAGCTGGAGAGAAGTGGGAGAAAGCCATGCAAAGCATGCGTGATTGCTCTCATGGGAAAGGGAGTAGGGGTGGGGAGCGGAGCAGAGCAGCACGCGTTTTAGCAGGAGGTGCTGCACTGAACTGCCTTGGGTTTGGCGCTGGTGTTTGAGTGTAGTGAAATACTGAAAATAAGTGTTTCCTCTTAACAGCAGAGAGGTTCTGGGGATGCATTCTGGAGCGGACTGACCACCATAAATGCTTTTAATAATTAGGAAGGCAGTAGAGAAAAATGTGGTGCTGGCAGCGAGGGTGATGTGTTGGAGAGTGCAGTGCAGCGGGCACTTGGGAGGTCCCCGTCTGTAACAAAAAAAAGTTAAGAAAACAAAAAAAACTGTCAGAAGCATATTGAAATACAAGCAAAATAATGTCAATGAGAACACTTCTAGTTTAGAATGGGCCTCCTGTTTAAGCAAACGGGGCTTCAGTGGTGGGGCCATGGGTGGCCGTTTCTCTCCAGCTGCACGTGCTACAGATGTGACTTTCTTCCCAAAAGCACTGCAAGAAGCAGTGGAAGTGGAAGCAGCAGAAGCAAATGGAAATGTCCCACAGCACCGCTGGCCAAAAGGCTTGTGCGACTTTACCAGTGTGTTTAACCTTGCAGGGAAGGTTAAGATGAGCGAACCCTGCTGACTTCATAGTGGAGCTGCTGGTGAGCGGTCCTGGTTCAGGCTGCTGGCCCTGCTGAAAGACTGGATCTGCTTGGTTACATCTGTGGGAGATCTGTTTGGAAAAGCTGTAGCGATTAATTCTGGGATTCCTAAATGTGCTAACCTAAAATCTCCAACTTTCATCAGGCTCCCGTTGGAATCCAAAAGGTGCCATATCTTTGCCAGCTGTGCTGATGTTGGTACGAGCTGCAGGTGCTTGGTGCTTCGGGGTGTTTTACATTTTGGGCCTACCTGAGCCAGAACTCATCGTGTAGGGTCCATCCTAAAGTCGGCGGAGGGAAGGAAGCCCTGCTGGAGTGCACTTGTGCAGCCAGGACTGCTCCTCTGCTGGGGGTGAGAGGAGCTGCCTGATTTCTGCCTGCTGACACAAAGGGCATCCAGAGGATGTGCTGCAGAAAATACTTAGGATGTTGTAGATGTCTGTTAGAGGGGATGAGTCTCACCCCTGGCGTCTTATTCTGACCATATATGACTACCAGTTAAGGGATGTAGAATGAAGTAAAATTTATTCAGTCACTACTACCAGTAACACGATGCCCAACCCATGTCTTTGCACTGAAGTATCCCTTAGTGAACTCTGCATGTACAGTAAGTTAGGCCTCTTGAACAATATTTTCTTTTTATTCCCCCTGGTTTCATGTCATTTAAACAATTGGGATTGGTGAAAATCACCTCTGGTTTTGGAGGCTGTCCCTCACATCAAAGCAGCTCGCTCTTGTTCTTCAGCTTTGCTGCATCACACGTTCCGGTCCCGACACCCAATATTTGGAATTCAGTGTGGGATAGATCATCCGAGCTTCGCTTTAATAAAACCTGCAGCTCCAGGAGTGTGAAACTTCTGGCACTTTGTGACGGGGTGCCAACTCCAGCCTGTTACCTCGTTAAAATGAGACCCTGTGGGTGCAGGCGGGGCCTGGCGGAGGGGTGCGAGCCCCCCTGCCGGAGCAAAACTGAACCAGCGGATCTGAGAGGGAGCTTTGCCTCTGACCGAGGGACAAAACGACCCTTTTCAGAGGAATTCTTCTACTTTGCCTTCACTAGGGAAATTCTGCAAGCTGCTGTGAGTGATGGTGCGGAGTGTAACGCAGGTAGGCCGCTTTGTTTTGCAGCGCTTAGGCCGCTGTGTTTTCCCTTGCACATAGGCCCGTCGAACATGGGGCTCCTCGTTAACTCTTTGAAAATAGCCGTGCCCTGTCATTAAAGTGTGATTAATCGGTAAGGGATTTTTTTTCTACATAGGGTTACTGCTGACATGGCATATCCAGAGCGTTTGCTGTAGGATTTCAGATCACTGGATGCCTACTGCCTCGCTGTGCAGCCGAAGGAGGGGAGAGTCGGAGCAGCTTCTGCGGGTTCCTGACACAAATCTCACAAGTCTGCCGCGTCTCACAGACTGCAGGGAGGCCTTTCTGGCAGCACAGCGGTGGTGTGAACCTGTCGGAGCTCTCCTGACCTCAGCCTGCGGGGCCCGAGCTCGCAGAGGAGCAGTTGGGCAGGGTCCAGCCTCGGGCGGAGGTGGCCGCTCCTTTTAGCGGGGCTGGAGCCTGCTGCAGTCGAGGGTGAACAGTTTGCAAACCCAGCTTTCCAACCTAAGTGAAACTTGTGCTGTAGAGAGGGGAAAAAAAATCCCGTCTTTGACTCCAGGACCGTGAAATTTCCCTGCTTTTGATAAGAAGATAGTTAATTTCTTAATAGCTGGTACCCTGTGTGCTGTTTTTGTAGTGGCAGGTGTTAGCTAATAGATTTGGGCTGGGTATAGTCTTTAAGTAAATACTTTTTTGAAAGCTATGTCTAAGCTGCGATTTTGCTGCTAAGTAAGGAATGCTAATGAACGTCCTGTCAACCAGAGACCACATCTATTCCCCAAGAGTTGTTCCCCTCTTTATTTCCTTACCGCAGCTTTGGATCTCTTTAGGTCATGGCAGTCTTTGATACCCTTCCTTCAACCCCATAAGCACAAAACATTTCTGTGTAACTGAGCTCAGTTCCAGAGTTCATGCCTTTTAAAGCTGTAGGCGGTGAACAAAGAGGTGTGAATCCCTTCCTTGAAAAATGATAGAAAAATCAGAACCCTGCGAAGGATGGATGGAAACCTCGTCCGTGAGTTCAGCATCCTAAAATGCTGGTGCTGGGAGCATTTTTGTGAAGGGTCCTGGAGTTCTTCACGGCCATAAAGGATGTCTCTGTGAAGGAGAGGCTGGTTTGTCCTGCTGGTAGCTTCCGCTGGCCACAGGCTGGAGCAACTTGTCCTTCGCTGCCTGCTCCAGCTCTCCTGCACCCTCGTCCTTGGGGTTTTTGGTGTAAATCCGTGTGTGAGCAGGTTTGTTTCTTGCTTCTGAATTAGAAAGATGGCAAAATCCCTGTGTAGCTTTGAGTCAGTAATATAGAGTAAGATGTAAAGGAGGAACATCTGCTAGAGGAGACCCACCCTGTGCAGGCTATATTTAGAGATGATGGACCCAATTCTGACATAAATTGAGCAGAAATCTGGAGCTGTTCCACGTGCTCTGGTGAAGATGCTGTGGATTCATGCTGGTGTAAATGAGATCAAAATCTGGCTGCTTCTCGAAGATGGCCGGAGAGAGCGTGAATGAAATCCCCAGCAAAACCAGAGCCTTGCTCTCAGAAACGAGCTCCCCAGCTGGCAAGACTCCTCTGAGTACTGGAGCCATTGAAAGATGCTGCAAGCAGAAAATGAATTAGAGGATAAAGAAGTGAAAATGAGCTGGCAGAATCTTTAGGTGACTCATCAGGTGCATCTTGTAAAGTCTCTTTCTGAGAAGTAATGAAATCACATGTTCTAACAATATTTGCACTGCAGCAGGAAAATGCATAAATATTGGGATCAATTAATGAAATTAGATAACTTGACCAAAAAAGCCATAGCGCTGGCTCAGAAACCATCCCTCTTCCTTTTTGCTGGTCTTGGTGCTTGCAGTCGGAGAGGAAAATCTCGTGGCTTGGTTTCACAGCTCAGATGCATGAGCCCTGAGCAGCCACAGGATGGCTGGGACACCCTGAGCGGGCACCTGCAGCGTGCTCGTCCCTTCAAAATCCTCAAGCTGGTGGGTGGCACGTGGGGAAAAGCCCTGGTCGATGCCTTGGCATGCGGCCTCCCACCCTTTGGATTTTGGGGTTAATGAAGGCAGATCCAGCTGTCTGCCTGCCAAGCACAAAGATTGCCTCGTTGTGTCTTTATCTGTAAAATGGGGAATAGCAATTTTCCTCAAAAAGGGACGTTTTCCCCAGGAAAGAGCCCCGGGGATGTGTGCATCAGCCCGTGACATTTAGATGCTCCAGTAACTCATCGCACGCGGTGGCGTTCGGCACGGAGTTCCAGCTCTGGAGCGAGAGCTGGATCTGGAGTGAAATCCTGGGGCTGCTGGTGTCAGTGGGTCAACTCGTGCTATGTAAAGCTGAATAATTACCTTACTCCAGCAGCATTTCCATGGCTTCTTATTTGGGGAAGGAGCGAGTCAATGCTTAGGTAAAGAGGAATGGCAGAGCTGTGCTTAATTTATGCCGAACAATAACAAAATCCAAGTGTGACTGCCCGCACTGCAGAATGAGCCCGCGGCGCTTGGGTAGGTAAGCTGGTGGGTAGTCAGACAAACATGAGCTCTCAGAGCGAAAAGAGCTATCACTATCTTTGGATTTATCAACAGCAAGAGCAGAAATCATCAGGTTAGCCTACCCTTGGTTTGGCACCCGTACAACTGTTGTTGGAATAATTTGTCTGCTTTCTGGCGTCCTCGATTCAAGAGGATGTTGACAAATTGGAAAGATGTAAAAGAGCCACGAGGGTGGTTAAGAGATTGGCAAATGTGCCTTGCCAAGGAAACAGCCAGTCTCCTGGCTCTGCTGTTTTATTTTTTTCTTTAAGCGAAGGTTACAGGGGGGATTTAGCAGCTCTGAGTACCTGCGTGAAGAACAAAAATAGACGGCTCTGAAGGCTGTCAGACAGAGGTGCGGCACAGGCTGGTGGCTGGGAGACAAAGCCAGACCTTAGCTGAAAAGGTAGAACAGTTTTTAATAGCAAAGGCAATTTAACTGTTGGGAGTCACGTTTTACTTGTCCATCTCTAGAAATGTATACATCGAAATGGGGATTTTTTTTTTCCAGATTGTCATTTGCATTTAAGCCGTGCAGAGTGTGCCAGGTGTCTTGGTAGTGGTCCCCTACTCACCAGCTGGATCTGCATCTCCTGTACAGCTTCTGTTGTTTCTCCTGTATTTCTTCTGTTATTTCTCGTAGATCTCTGCTGTCTGAGCCAGATTTGGGGTGTTTTGTTGCTGCTAACTTGCAATCAGTAAATAACAGTAGGCACCCGCGAGAGTTTTAAATGAGATTTTTTTCCCCTTTACGAGTATTTTTCTGCAAAAGATTTTCCCTTGTTAAAAACGAAAACTCGTGGTGGCTTGCTCTGAGTCCAGGGTTTGTGTGAAGAGATGCTTGATTTTATTTCCCTGCATTGCTTGCTCCACCTTTGTTCCCCGGCAAGCTCTGGTTTCCGCAGGAAGCTCCTTCAGGGGAAGGCTGGGCTAAATTTACCTTGGGATCTACGCACAGCAGAGTTTCAAAGATAATTCCTGATCTGTAAAGCCTGGGGTTGTTCTTTCTCATCCTTCAGTATACGAAAGAATAATGTCTCTGCCTGGTGTCTTGCCGGCCACGGCTCCGGAAGGAGCTGGGTCTGTGTAAAAGCTTTAAACACGAGCGTGAGGTCCGGGAGGATGCAGAAAATGAATGCAGCAGCTACACGAGGAATATTTGGGGGTTGGCGTGAACCTCGGGACGGGGAAAGCTCTCGCTGCTGCTTTTCTCAATGTCACTTTCTCTTTTGTTTTTCTAGCTGTGGGCCGCCCAAAAAATAAAGCAGGTAATGCGCTTTTTTGTATTTCCTTCCCGTTGCTGCTTTTTCCCTTTTTGCTGAGTGATGCTGTCCCCTCTCCGTCAGTGACTCTGCCAGTTGCTGTTTTGCCTTGCCACAGACATGTAAATGCAGCGAGCACTGTTTGCCACCCAAGAGTCTGATTTTTTTTATTTTTTTTTTGCTTTGTATTTATATATTTTGATGTCTTCATTTTCTCCTTCCCGTCTTGTCAAGAGATTTCTTGTCTCCAAGCCTTTCAAAAATAGTTTGGCAGCTCTTCGGTGAGGCTCGTGGCTGTGCGGCGCCTCCCTCCGCTGCGCTCCCGGATCACGGAGGGACGGAGGCTGTCGTCCCCTGCCTCTTAACGCAGCCTCCTTGTAAAATTTGTTTTTTTTTTAAAAAAAAAAAAAAGCATGTGGGCCAGGTGAGTTTTGTTGTTGCTCATCGGCAGACCAGAATTAGGGTTTCCGTGGAGGCTGGGCTGCCCACGGCACACGAGGATTTTGTTTGGGTGACCCTCACAGTGCCAGCCACGCCGGCAGGCTTTGCTCCAAGCTCAGACACATTCTGAAGCAACGCTTCTGTATTTCAAACCAAATTATTTCCTTATCAATTTGTAGTTTATGATAAATTACTTAAGGAGACGGGATGGCAGCAGCAGGAGGAGGTTTTGGGACAGGGGGTGCCTCTGGCAGAGCCACGGGCACGGTGAGGCCGGTGGCGTCCTCGGCAGCTCACCTGTGGTTTCTGTGCCTTCACCGTGGCTGTTTGCTGACTGTTTTGCAGGCCATCATCCACCCCGACACAAACGAGACCATCTTCATGCCTTTCAGAATGTCAGGTAGAGTATAGCCCAACCAGGCACTCATTAATTTCACTGGGACTTGGTACAAAATGCTATCGTTTTTCCCTCTGGTTTTGCAGTGCATCTTGTATGTATTTAGGCTAGGACCAGAAAATAACTCAAATGCCTCAATCCCTTAGAAATCAAGGTGAGTTAGGATCCTAAATACCTACGTGAGATCTAGTGCTCAGAGTTTTCCTCTCCTTACCGGGTTGATGTCCTTTCTGGCATCCATCGCTGTAGCGGTCATTTTAGCTTTGTGGTAAACGCTGAAGCTTGCTGCCCAGCCAGTAGCGTGGTCTTTTACCCTCCAGGATCGAGCAGGATGAGCCCTGTTTCTCCACGTGCACACCAGAACGGAGCACTTCAGTTGGAAGGGACCCACAAATACCTTTGAGACCAACTGCCTGGCCGCTGCAGGGCTGCCCAAAAGTTAAAGCATATTTATGGGGGCAGCATCCAAATGCCTCAAACACCAACAGGCATTGGGCACAACCACCCCTCTAGGAAGCCTGTGCCCGTGTCTGACCACCCTCATGGTTAAGTCATTTTTCCTAAGACCCAGTCTGATCTTCCCCTGGTGCAGCTTCTATTTTTAAAAATAAACACTAAAAAATAAACGTACGTAATAGCTGTAGCAGCGGGAAGCCTGGGAAGGATCGGCTGTGTTTGTTCCTGGCTTAGGCGGCTGCTTAATCATTAAATCCTCACCTCCTTCCCATTTTGGGGTGTCCCTCTGCTGCGCACAGACCCGCAGCTACCTCTGCTGTGCGCTGGGTCACTGCTCGCCGGAGGGTGCGAGTGCACCTTGGTCCTTTCTGGTCCTTTCCCAAAGGGACGGACAACATCCTCCTTAATAGCACCTGCTCCATATTTCCATGGGGACAAATATTGGGGCCGATGGGTTTTGTTCTCCTGTTCTTTGAGGAAGGTTGAGATGGAGGTGACGTGCAGGGAAGGAAAGCCAGGACCTGTGCTGCCTTGTTCTGTACTTTTGGAAAAATCTTTCATCCTCTCGGGTCATTGCCCTTCCTGACTTAAGTTGGACCCGTGAGGCGTAATTCAGTAATGCTGGTGAAATCCTGAGACCTTCTGGTGGAAGTCATTGAGATAAATTATAATTAGCACAAAAATCGGCAGTCCTAACAGGGGAAAAACGTGAAACATTTGATTTTTGTGGTGCTCAACAAGATCTGGGGTAAAGCCTTCTCCATGACAAAGAGCTTTAACTTATACCTATGATTAAAATTGCCCAGATCTCCTCCACTCCTGAGCGTGTAAATGTGCTTTCTTCAGGGTGCTTATACCCTGTTCCTTTTTCAAGTGACCCAGAAATAAATGAGCTCCCCTGCTGGGAAGTTGTTATCAGAGAGGTAGGAGAGGGAGGATGGTGGCACGGTCCTGCTCCATAACGTACGTTGTCCCCTCTGAAGTGCTCACAGCACGTACTGGCACACACTGGGTTCGCTGGAGTAAGTTTTAGGGTCTAGATGAGGCTTTATAAGTTTCAGGGAAACTCGTAGACCCCGACCCAAGAAAAAAAGAGGGTGGGAAGGAGATTTAGAAAGCACCTGGAGTCTGCTCTTGTTGATGCTCGCTGCTGACATCTCCGTGCCCGTGGTGGCGCGGGCTGGTAGACGCGAGAGCAGGCTGCCGTGCCAGGTGTGACTTGTACCCTAAAATGGTAGCGCTGTTAGATTTCTTAGGTGTGATGTTTTTCCAGCCCCAAACGACCTATTAAAATGCATGCCTCTCTCTCTCTCTTTTTTTTTTAATAGGTTACATTCCCTTCGGAACGCCCATTGTAAGTACTGCAGCATCCCTCCCCGCTTTGTTTGCGAGTAACAGGAAATGCATTTTTTAGCACCCGCACACGATTCTCCGAACTCCGCCGTGCTGCCTCGCCGCAGATTCACGCGGGGCTCACACCTTTCCCCTCACATGCTCGCGAGGGCTCGGTGGTGCAAAACGTGCCCTGTGGCCGCAGCGTGGCGTGCTCAGGGCTCCTTGTCTACCTCCCACCGCTCCCGCTGGTCTCTGCAACGTCTCCAGCTCCGTGTTTCCCTTTTGGAAAGGGAAGACCAGGATGAGCTCATTGCCTGCAACTTCTGCAACTCGTAGATTCATCTTTGGAGGCGTATTTTTTTTTTCCTTTTTTTTTTCCCCCCATTATTATTTGCATGGTTTGCAAGTCGCTTCCCGGCCGTGAGAAACGCGGGGAGCTGCAGCGCGGTGAGGCCAGCGCCGTGTCTCCTCGTCTCAATTAATTAAAGCTGCGAGTGCTTTACGTGGGGTTACTGCTGAGGGCGTTTGTGGTTGGTACTTGTTATTGTGAAATTTGCAAGCGTTTGGGTGCTCTTGACAGCCAGAACGGAGATAATCCCGTGCTCCTCCTGTTGAAACCCCAGCTCATCTTCAGAGCCGTAGCTATTAATTAACCTCCTTTTGTGAATAGGCCAGCTGGGGCGAAGAGTTTTGCCCCAAACCACCCAAGTTGATGCCAGAAGGCTGAGTGAATGAAGCCTGCTCTGGGCAGCCTCCAGCTCTTCTCCCAGCCTTTGAGGTCAAGTGCATTAAAACAGTCCAAGGAGCAAAATCTGCTAAATTTCATCTTCCTAAACCTTGGGGACGGTGGCACGAAGCTCGCTGAAAGGTACCGATCCCTTCCCGACCGGTGCTAGCAGGGTGGCTGGAAGCTGGAGGCAGAGCCCAGCCCTGCTGGTACTATTTGTTGTCGTGTGTAACGTCGTGGCGGTAACTTTGTAGGGGGCATTTTAAAAGAAAAGGTTAAACAAAAACGAGTTAACGATCAAATTGACAATGAAATCGGCCCAAATCCAGAGCTGTCAGAGGAGCCGAGAGCTGTCAGATGAGCCCAATTTCGCTAGCTGTAAAGGATAAACTGGAACCTCTTGTCATTTAAAAAAAAAAAAAAAAAAGGAAAAAAAGAAAACCAAACGTTTCAAATGTTAAAATTAAAATGTAACATTTATGCCAATCGATCTGTGAAATTTAGTGACAAAATTGGCAGCCTGCTCTAGCATAAAAACAGTTTGAGTCTTGCATTTAGCATAGGGGGATGGGATTTCCTCAAGAGAGGCTCGGTGTGCCTGCGGCGAGCTCTCGCGTGGGATCTGCGCCGGTGAAGCCGTGGCGGCGTGCCGCTGCTCCGGGGCTGCCTGTCCCGGTGTGTTGGGGTCACCTAACCACCCCAAACCAGAACGGGATCAGTTTATGCATTACCAGGTTTGCTGCCCACCAGTCAATACGCAGCGCGGCCTCTATCCGTGGGGGTTTGTCCCCCCCACCCTATAGCTAATGCAAAATAATTCAGTGCGGTTCAGCTCATTGTGGAAGAGATTAAGGTCTGGCCAAGAATAATCGCTTCTCTTCTGGCTTAAGCAGCCTCTCCCCTGACACCACCAAAGCCTGTGGCTGTGTGTTCTCTGCCTGTATCGGTCCCCTGGGCAGAGTGACCCGGCTCAGAGAGCTGCCATCGTTGGCTTTTTTATGGTCTCCATCCCTTCGTGGCCGTCTTTGTGGCTCAGCCCCCGAAGGGCTGCGGAGGCACGGTGGGACTGGAGCGAGCAGCAGGACGGGGTACGTATAAGGACCACTTTGTCTCTGCCTGCCTGGATTTCAGCCCACGAGGCACAAAACCAAGCTGCTAGCGTTATTTGCCTTTGCTACAGGGGTGCGACGTGCCAGCGGTCACGGCGGGGCAGCTGTTGGGCACCCTTTTACTCTCCCTGTGTTTCCCCCCGCCTTGGTTGGGGTTCCCAGCCCAGGAGGAGGCATTCACCCAAGGAAGAGGCTCTTCTGCACTTAGGAAACCCAGCCCGGGACCCTTGGGGCACATCGTTTTCCCCAGCCATTTAAAACCAGAGCAGAACACTTCATTTTTCCTCTTTTTTTTCCCCCTTTTCGAAGTGCCAGCACAGCCGGCCCCTTGGCCAGGTTCGCGTTTTTTGGCTGCTCTCTGACAGCTCCCGGCCCAGCACCCGGCTGCAGCGCCTGCGGTTCCAAACAACCCCGGCGACAAAGGGCCCGAAGGAATTTGCAGCCCCGCTCCTTTGTCCTCTGAGAGGCAGACGGGAGGCTCGGGAGGCCTCGCTGCCACTTGGAAACGCTTGGAGAAGTCCCACCTGTCCATCGCAGGCGCCTGACGAGGAGGCAGGGCACGGGGCTTGCTTTTGGGAGCCCGTAACCAAACGTGCAAAGAGCCAGCAGACATCCAGGAAGTGTCTGCAGCCCTGGCTTTGCAGCCACAGAGGGCTGTTCACACCTGATAGGCAATTAAATTTTGTAGTCAGTACTTTTCTGGTGTTTAGAACCTTTTTTATTTTTTTTTTCCCCGTATATTTTGTTTTCCTTCTTAGTTATTTTTTCCCCTGACAGTAATTAAAAGTGAAACTGTACATTTCTTGACAGACTCTTGCACATATGGAGAGTTTGCATTTAAACGTGCCTCTTTCAGTCATACAGATTTTGGGTGCTCTTTTTTATTTATTTATTTTCCCTTCCCTTCTCTTCCTCTCGCGCCGAGCTCCGGCTGACAATGCGGGAGCCGCTTGCTGCCTTCCCTCTCCTCCAAAGCCTCGTTAGCCCGATGGCTTTTGGGGTGAGCATCGGTCCCGGGGACGAGGAGGTTCAGCGCCTGTTGAATTCGCTCGGCTCCGACCGGCGGCTCCGTAATTAAGGACAAGATCCCCAGATTGAATGGGAGCAGCAAATTAGTGGGAACTCGCACGGCTTGGCCTTCAGCCAGCGCACCAAGTAGCTGCAACTTCCAGAAAGGCTGGAGGAGAAAAAGCTGGAGGAGGAGGAGAAAGGAAAGAAGGCATAAATGAAATCAGGCCTCCCAACCCCGGTACCCTTTGGTTTGTTGTTGTTTCTCTTCCACGTCCTCGAGCGTAGAAGTTGCCTCCTCTTCAACTGCTGCTGCTGCAGATGTGCAGCTCAAGCTCGTCCCGCCATGCGGCAGGCTCCCCGTGCCGTGACAGGGAAGTTTTCTGTCTTCTGGGCTTCTGTTGGAGCAAACCTAAAGAAAATGGTGCCGAAGACGATCTGCGAGTGAGTGACCTCGGAGCCTTCTTGCCCAGGTGCGCAGATGCCTCGGAGATGTTTGAGCATCCTGCAAGTCAACGCGTTTGGAGTTGAAAGGAGTCGTTCGGTCTTCAGACCCTTCACAAAGCTGCAAGTGTGATTGCGTGCCACGAAGACCGTCTTCAGAAGCTATCGGGCGTTTCAGGCTCAGGAAGGGAGAAAACGGAGATGATAGGAAGTACCACTTCTTGGCCGTTTGTTACCCAAGAACTCACCTTCTTATCCCTCTTGGTTGGGTTCCTTGCTGGGAGTCCCCCAGCTTTCAATTTCCTCTTCCTCTTCTTCTTCTTTCCTCTCTTTCAGCTTCTTACACTCGAAAAGGAAAGGTTGCCACCAAACGAGGTAGGAAGGAGGCTGGCAGAGACTATTTTATATCACGGTATTTTGAGACATCTCCGGGATGCTCTCAGGACCATATGGGCAGCACACACGTGTCTGCGCTCAGATGCTGCTCAGGGTGACTTTGCAAAGCCTGCGGCACCTCGCATCCGCGCGGCGGCGGCGGTACACAGAGTCACAGGATCACCTAGGTTGGAAGAGACCTCGCCAGATGTGCGGGGCCAGGCTGCCTCGAGCCGTCGTCAGCCGCAGCTCGGAACCCAGGCAGGAGTTTTCGCAGCTCCCGAGTATGCCACATCAACAATTCCCTTCTCTTCAAACAAAATTCAGGGCTCCCAAACAGGAGCACATGTGCTTCCAGGTGGCACTCCTGTCTTCAGATGTTCAAATCTCATTTCTTCCCTGTGCTTGAAACAGAGAATGTGCCAAAGGAAAATAGAAAAAAAAAAAAACTTCACTGCCAATAGGAGCAATTTTGAACTCTTGTATTCCTGCAACTTTTGGGTTGTACTCCAGAAATACTTGGATAAAATCAATCGTTTACTTTTAATGAACTAATCTTCGGACAGTTTGTGCTGACAGACTCTTAGAAGTGTGTTGCAAGCAATAATTACAGTTGTGAAGCTCTTAGGGGCAGATGTGTTAC
Source organism: Anser anser (assembly GCF_964211835.1). NCBI lineage: Eukaryota > Metazoa > Chordata > Aves > Anseriformes > Anatidae > Anser > Anser anser. The sequence goes on from NC_139724.1 coordinate 77,152,411, forward strand.
CCAGTTTCCCCACTGGAAAATTGAAAGACGGTGGGCTGAAGGGAAGTTCAGGGGGGAAACGACAGGGCTGTGTCCTGAATCTATTCCCTTTTAGCCTTTATCACTTCTTACTGGAGTGGGCACTTTTAGAAGAACTAGAGGGATGGGTCTGTTCCCTCACCCAGTTGCTCTTGGTTTGTACTCTGGCCACTCACCATGAAATAAATTAATAAATGAAGACAACTGTTTAAAGTCAATGAAAATACGCTTGCTGCTTTCGTGCCTACCAGAGCACCAACAAACCCAAACCAACCATATATTTGTTAACATGAAAATCTCTTCTCTTGCAGGTTGTTGGTCTTCTCTTGCCCAACCAGACGCTGGCATCCACTGTTTTTTGGCAGGTAACGCTTGTCTGCTTCCATGCACTGAATGGGTGGAGAATGTAAGGAAAAGGAAAGCAGCCTCTGACTTTGTTAAGAGGAAAGTGATGTGGCTGGGTATGATCACAGAAGGGTTTGGCAGGTCTGGAGTGGGCTGTAAGCAAAGTGTTGGGTCTGCTTTGTCATGCCCAGCAATTTATGCCATCATAAGGGAGATGTAACTAAGAGTAAGGGGAGGGAGTGTGCACATGAATGAGTTATAACCACAGTAAACACCCCAATTAAGTAATATTTCAGGACTAACTGAAAAAAAAAAGTTATTTTCATTTTTAGTTGCAAATTGGTTTTTATGATCTAGTGTAACTCACAGTAGAGAATTACACAGCTAAGAAGTGTCAAAGCAGAATTAGATCTGCCTAGGATGTCAGAAAGTCTGCACAACTGAGAATATATAGGTACATCCCAGTAACTTATGATTTGGTGTATTTAGCTCTAAGCTTGTATTTCTGGAAGGCAATTTGCCTCCCCTGGCTTTGGGCTTTGAAGGTGGAAAGAGTTGACTTTGGGTAGATCGGCTATCTGGAGATAGCTACTGCAAGGTGTCTTGTAAGCGGCTCAAGTTGGGAGCTCCTGCTCCCCCATCTCTGTGCAGCTGGTCCAAATGCGGTCAGGGGAAGCCTTCAGCTTTAAAAGGAGGGGGGACCCTTTTAAAACTAAATAGATTATTTCCAACACAAAATCAAAACAAGCCCACTTGAGAGGGAGGTCACAGCAGGCCAGCCGGTGAGCGTAGTGTGCCTGAGGCACTGGGTTTATGGATGGGTCTCAACTCTTCTAGCTCATAGCCTGCTGGACCCAGTGTCAAACCAGTTAGTCCCAAATCGGAGTGATATTTTGGAAGTCCTTCCTTGAATTTCGTATTCTTTCTTGCATCAGTAATATCACAAGCATCAAACTCCTGAGCCAGAGAGCATCCATGCTTCCCCTCCACTATTTTCTGCAAGGGTTTCATGTCAAAGTCATTCCCCACATAGCCCCACGCTGACACTGCACAAGGTTTTAGGTGAAGATTATGCCTGTTAGCTTTTAAATTGCTCCATAACACGATCTTGAGATTTGTTTTTAGATCTAGTTGTTTACTTTCGTGAACCAGAGCTTGTGCACGTGCTTCTGTATGGGAGCAGAGCTGGTGAAAACTGCGTGCGTTGGTTTTTCTGCCTCGCTTTGAAGGGCATCACATCAGAATTGGTGCGTGCACAAGCCTTTGAAAAGATGTGGCAAGTCACAGGCAGGCCCAAACGAAGATGTCGCTCCTGTGTTTGTAGATCTTATTTTTGTGAAGTTATATTTATCTCTTTCTCTTTTTGTTTCCTCTTCAGTGGTTGAATCAGAGCCACAATGCATGCGTCAACTATGCAAACCGCAACGCGACAAAGGTGAGGAGACCCAACATATGCAGCGCGTGCTGCACGTTAGCTCTGTTTTGACACGGAAACATAAGTCTTGTCTCTTTGCTGTTAATAGAAACTGCGGAGTAGGCACTGTGACGAATTTATAGATTGCCCATTCTCCTGAATACACTTCCATTTTAAACTTCAGCTGTAAATGGCAGGAGGATCTCAAAAGCACTCGAGGCTCACGAGCGATGCTCAGTGCCTTCGTGCTGAACCAGTATATAGTCTAACTGGTATGAAATGGTTTAATTTGATACGTAAATGAACACGAAGATGATGTCTATTTGGGTGTTTGGATAGCAGAAGGGGCCATGGTCACACTTCTGTGTCGTAAGGACTTCCTACATGTTCCTAGCAGTGCTCCCATGAACGGTGCCGCGGACGTGGTGGTGGCCTTCCTGCTTTCTTCCCATTACTTTAGTGTCAATCATCTCTTGTTGGGATGTGGGACATCAAGACAGAGAGCTAAAATGGAAAGAATCCAACTCATTGAGATAACATTTTGAGGACAAATATTTTATGTGGAGAGTTTGGGGTTCACCGCTAGTGATTAGAATGCCAATTTATTATTCTTTTTTTTTTTTTTTACCATTTGTTATATTTCATTCACATACTTTCTTTTAGCTGCTACTATTATAATTTTCTGATGCCAATTAATTTTCCGTTCCCTTTAACCTTGCTCATGAGGTCAGAATGTTCCTTGGTTTTGCCGCTGCTAGATGACAGACCATGTGTCACCGAACAATATGACAAAACTAAACCTGTCTCTGGTTTAAAACAAATACAGAAAAGATAAAAAAAAAAAGGAGCTTGGTTGTATTTTAATAACCAGAAGTTTGTTTATTGAAAATATGTTTTGTTTTTCTTTCCAAAGCCTTCTCCGACGTCCAAGTTCATCCAGGGCTACTTGGGAGCTGTCATAAGTGCTGTCTCAATAGCAGTGGGTAACGCTTTATATCTGTATCTTTCCCTACTCATAACTGCTCCCTTACAGTAGTACCGCAGTGCCTGTGAGATGTTTCTTTGAATTGCCAAGCATGTTTATATTTTAATTGACATAATTCAGTCCAAATAACAGGAAAATATTTTAACCATAAGATGTCTCTGTCCATGCATGCCCAAACTTTTCAGCAGAAGGAGACTTCTACCAGGGATTGCTTCCAGCATGTCCTGCACTGTGCTCCGCTTGTGTCTCAGCACTGTGGCTTTACTGCTGGGCGACTCAAATTATCCACGTGTGCATTAGGTTCTGGTGAATTAGCCTAGCTCAAGTTAAAATGCCAGCCCCTGAGTGACCCTGAGGCTGCAGAGTGGCAGTGTGAGAGCTGATGTGCTGAGCTTTTGGAGGTGGTCCCCTGGTGGCTCTGCACCTTGGTCTAAAGGAGAGGCAGTGCTCCAAGTGACGTCTTTTACCTGCAGGCAGCGTTCAAGCTGGAGCCTGGTGTTCAAGTCACAGTTAAAGTAATCTGCAATAGAGGCGATTTTAAATGATTAATTTGCTAAAATCTTGGTCTGGTGGCGTAATCGTCAGAATCGCGGTGTGATGCTCCAGGAGCACAAGTTCACATCTTTGGCAGCTAATTCCCAAGGAGGCAGGTGCGTTTTTCAGGAGCAACTTAAACAAGTTCTTTCCTTTGGTGGCTTTTTAAACAAACCTCTGAAATGTATGGTTGTTTTTCCTGCTGGAACATTAAAGATCCTATGGGAAGATTTTTTTTTTCCCCTCTTCTCCAGGCGTTCTTTCCCAAACAGACTGAGCCATGGGAAGGGTCAGCGCTCAGCCTGCTCCCCACCCTGTTTGTAGCCACGTTCCCTAACTCACCCCGAGGAAGAGGCCGCATGGGCTTGTTTAGATTTCTTTACAAGGTGCAGTTCATATAGTCACAGAGCCATAGAGTGGCTTGGGTTGGCTGGAAGGGAGCTCAGAGCCCCCCCCAGCCCCCTGCCATGGGCAGGGCCCCCTGCCCCCAGCCCAGGCTGCCCCCAGCCCCATCCAGCCTGGCCTTGGGCACTGCCAGGGTTGGGGAGTAAAGAATTTCTTCCTTACATATAAATACATATAAATACATACATATAAAACCATTCTCTTTTATTTTAAAACTGTCACCCCTTTTTCTTCTCTAGAGCAGGCTGGGGATCGATAGCAGAATTACGGAGGCAGGAGCTTTCCCAGATACACTTCTTCCCAATAGCTTTCCATATTTCTGGCTTGGCTTTCTCACTGGCTGCCGCTCTGCTCCCCTACTAGAATTAACCCAGCCCCGTGTGCGTTGACCAGCCTTGCGTTGATGTGAGCTCCCACCCTTCGTAACCCCGTGTAGATGCGTGCACACCAGCCCCGTGCTTTTGCAGCTGAAATACCGGGACATCCAGGTCCCCACTGCACCACCCTCAGCGCTTCAGTTAGCAGCAGTTCTCTGTGAGCTGTTCCCTGGCGTAGCACAGGAGAGCGTCGCTATCTCTTCTGGTCCTTACTTCAGAATTTTTTCCACCTTGTGAATTGAGTAAAGCAAAGCGCTCCAGCTTGCCGTGCTGCTGCTGCTCACCACCTGCCTACCAGCCACCAGCAAGCACAGCTGCAGCAGAGGGACGATAACAGATAATTTCCCCTTGTTGGCAATAATGCTCCTCTCCGTTTTGGCAACAGGAGCAGATAGAGGGCAGGAGACAATGGAGAAGTGATGTTGGCAGTTCTGTCACCCCGAGGAGCTGACAGGCTTTGGTAAGGAATCCACTGTGCCGTGGTGGGACAGCCGATGCAGGTTTCTGATATCTCTGGGCCCTCCTGTGCTGCCTGCAGAGGAGCTGAAGCAGCAAGATAGGTTCACATTGCAAAGGGGCTTCTGTGGGACCGCCAGTGGTGGTGGGAGAAACGCCCATTCCCTGAAGCAGTGTGAAAAAAACCAAGAGCTGGGGATAAAAGAAGTCGTTGCAAGCCAGCAGTGACCTGCGGTAACTGCAGGGTGGCTGTCACCACCGGTGACACGCGTGTGGGTGGCTCGTCAGTCTGCCGGTGGTAGGTACCACGCCACGATGGGCACGCCGAGCCGGAGTGCCACGGGGATGCCCTGTGCGTGCAGAGTGTCGGGCACGGTGGCGCAGCAGCTGTTCGGAGCTCTGAGGGGCAGAGGTTTTGTCGTAGGGGGCAGCAGCCCTCCCGACACCTGCTGAGGTGGCCGGGGGGGCAGCAGGGGACAGCAGGTTTTATGGATGCTTCCTGATGTTTGCAGGAGGTCTGCTTCTGTCGGATTAAGCTCTGGCACTTCAGGTGTGCTCGCTATGGACACTTGCAAAGCCGAGGTGAAGCCTGCCCACCCCGCTGTCCCGGTGCAGAGGAGCTGTTAGGGACATGACCGCTGCACGAGCTGCTGCAGAGGAGCCCTGCTGATCCCTATCGCGTACTCAAATCCCCACACAGAGCAGCCTAGAGAAAATCCTGCAGGCAGGGAGTGATTTTTATGCTGTAAATATCTGGATTAATAACCAGCGTCTCCTGAAGCAGTTTTCTTTTTTTTTTTTTTAATGACGATGACAAATAATTTAGCGGTAGCCCCAAGTTTCATTACCCTGGATTCTGAGGCCTCAGCCCTCATTAACTGATCTCTGCTGTCAGTTAGCAACAGATCACCTCCCAGTGTGAGCCTATTAGGACCAGATGACCTGAAAACAAGTGCCACTGCCTCCAGTGGTCTGCTGAGACCCGGTATTAATTAAAGCGAGCCCCTTCCATGTTTGCAGTTGGCAAGCGACGCAGGGAAAAGGCTGGTGGAGCGACAGATCAGTCGAGCTGTGATCGTGCCTCCCGTCGGCTTAACCCTCTGTGGCTTCATCCACAGCGAGGGACAAACGAACGGCTTCCTCACATGGAGGGAAGAGCAGATTTTGGCTTTACGCTTCTCGCAATTAAACTAGAAGCCTCGGCGAATCTTTGCAAATAGCCTGATTATTTTCCCATTTCAGGGAGGAAGGGGGGGGAAGTTGCTGTCACGGAGAAGCAGCACGGACCCAGCTCTAGGTCTGGGTCCCCTGGTTTGCAGTCCTTCGGGATGAGAGTTTAGAGGAATGAATGTGCTTTTTTAAATATTCCTTTCCACTATTTGTCAGTATTTCTTTTTTTCAATATTTTTTTCTCCTTTTTTCCCCATCTACTCCCAACCCAGTTCACGGTTCAGCTTTGGGTAAAGAAAGCTCTGCCAGGGTTGTGTTTCTTCTCCGGTATGGTATCAGCTGAAGCGATCACCTGAAAGGAGGTTAGAGAAGACATCAGGAGGAGTAACCTTAAGATTGGCTGCAGGTAAAGAGGTGGAAGAGCCGATGTAGCAGATTTCCTGCACCTCTGACCCCCTTGCTCTTCACACGTGGCAGTTGCACTCTGCTTTCTGAAGGCACCGCCTCTGCAGACAGCGCTCACCGCTCCTGGCGTCTCAGCGCTGTGCTTTTGGGATGCCCTATGGTTTGTGATTTCTGATTACCCTTAGGTAACCTAGGTCTGTGTTCCTCCTCCTGCGATTTGAGTTTATTTTTATCGTGCTCTCCATAGCCAAGCCTCCCTCCTGCCTTTTGTTTTGATCGTTCCAGATTTACAGCTTTTCTGAACGTGGAGTGGTAATTGTTGTTTTTTGTTTTTTTTAACAATTGAGTGGATTCCTGGGATTAGGCCTTGGTTTCTGATATCTGGCTGCTGTTCCTGATGCACAATTAATACCAGCTGGTTATCCCGAGGAAGGCAAGCAAAGGCAGAGAGTAGTAATAAGAACTGAGAAAGACCAAGAATATTTTAATTTTATTCCCCAAATATTCTAGCGCCAGGAACTATACTAATCAGAGGGTTTGTAATTACACAGAAAATCCTTCCAGCAGGGAGAGACACACACACACGCTCCCTCTCTGCTACTTTTGTCAAGCTTTTAAAAGGTTAAAAAAGCTACTCAATCAAAACCATCTTTATTATTAGTGCTGTTGATAACTTTTTGCATATTTTATGTTTCTTAGCTTCTGATCCAAACTTGATTTGCCCCTGTGTTGCTGATCCTTTTTGCTTCTGCCTCAGCTGTTTGGCATTAGGGCCTTAAAGTCTGACTTCAGCCCGACGTGGTTCTTGCAGCTGCAGTTAAACGCGTGGAAATCAAACCCGATCAGGCCAAGAGCTGTGAGCAGGTGTCACTCGCTGGGGTGTCACTGGTGCTGAGAGCTGCGGGTTGGGGACCAGGAGACCATGGTGGTGAGTCGCTGGGTTTCTCGCTTTCCCGCTGATTTCCATGTCTTGGACATGGAAGGACCGACTCCAAAACCTGCTCCTTCGGATGCTGAAAGCCCTGTGCAGATCCTCCGAGGGGTTTTTCTTCTTTCAGTATTGTTGGACACCTTTCTGATGCCCCCCAGTAAGCAATGTGGTGTTGCTCAGTTTGTTGCCCATCTGTTGTCCACTCCACATGCCCTGGAGGTGCCACGTACATCGCTGTCCTCTCCTGTCCACAGGATGGGCCATGATTAGACCCCAGAAAACCTGGCAGGCAGGCAGAACGTGTCCTATGTATATAGAAGTGTGCAGCTTTACCAGGAAACATCTGCTGGGGCTGCCTAGGTAGGGCAGCCCAGAGATTCCAGGAGGGGCTCAGTTCTCCCCCGATAAAAAGGGAAACACAAGCACGTGTGTGAGCTCGGGTACCTCCAGGCTGGAGGGACAGGGGTTTGCCCCCATGATTTGTGGTATCCTGGAGGAACATGAAGGTATCCTGGAAGAACACAAGGGGAAAAAAAGCAATACTGGTAGCGTAGGGCTTTGTACAAATGGGTTTTAGGACAGCCGATCCTCATGATGTTGGTTTGTGGGTTTGGATGTGCTTTCATCCAGCCAACAGCTGCAGCAGTTGGAGGTGTTGTGTCCCTCCGGCCGCGTGTCACCCCTCGTGTCCCCGCAGTGGCTCAGTAGAAATGTAGTGGACGAGTGCTGCTTGGCTTTGGGCAAAAAACTGATGGCTTAAGCAAACCTGAGGCTGCAAGGAGCTGAGCCAAGGTGGAGGTCTGTCTTTCCAGCCGCTCCTACCTACCTGCCCACTGAAGGCCCGCTCTTGCAGCAAGAAATCCCTCCTCTCCTTGCAGATGTCTTGTAGGTCATCCTGGGGCAACCTTCTCCTGTACAGACGCCTTGGTGATGTTATTTCCAAGAAAATATAACTCGCTTTTTGGAAAAGAAACAGCAGCTTCCTGCAGAGGTGTCTGCACGAGGATGCCCTGCTGTCTGCCCGGGCTGCACGTCTAAATCTGCACAAAAAAAACCAAAACAGAGGTGGTGAATGTGTGGAGCTGCTGTGCACTGCGAGCTCTGAACAGCTTTTGTCACTCCTGCAAATGCGGCTTCTGGGGCCTCTCGTAGTTTCTGTAGGGTTTCTGCGTAGCTTCTGGTTTCTTGAATCGTGGTCATTTGTCCCGGAGATTTCTTATTTAGTTTCACGAGGTTCATGCATTATAATTTGTGCAGGAATCTCAGCTGCAGTCAGAACGGGTTGAGCACAGAGGTTACGCAAAATGTAAATCTGCTAAGTTTATATTTAGCTGTAAAAAAACCACCACCAACCAAAAAAACCCACAACAGTGCAGGAGTCTAATCAGCAAAGCCCAGTTTGTGTCTGAGAGATTAAAGCAGAGTTTGCTTCAAGACAAATGGGCAAAAATGGTATTTTCAAGCCAGGCTGTCTTTTTTTCTGCCCCAGAAGAAGTCAGCATCTTGTAAAATCAAAATGTGCTTTATCTTAGAAACGCCCCTTACAGCCTAAGACATTCTTGCAACCACGTAGGATTTCAGCAGGAAGATTTATTTACCTTCTCCTGAGGAAGCTGAGAGGTGAAGACTGCTCGAGCCTAAGATTATAGCTGTAAAATAATATCAGCATTGTGCTGGTTGTGTCGCAGCCAGCTTTTGGCAATGCCTGGCCTCGCGGTCCTGACTCCCGCGGCTCAGCGAGCAGTGTAGCGGATGCCGTTCGCAGGGGATATGCGTGCTTCAATGTGCAGGTTTAAAAATCTGCCACCAGGGAGTGAAAATAATAAAAAAAATTACATTTAAATACTGCAGCTCTGTCCTTAAAAAAGTAAAGCTATGTGATGCATGAGGACAGGGCATTTATCCAAACCTAGAGGAGAATCTAAGACAGTAATGAGATAAATTAGAGTTAGGCTGGCTCGTTGCACTTGGAAAATTCAAGAGCAGAAAAAAACACAGCATCTTAACTTCGTGTCCTCGTTCAGGGAGGACAGGAGCACCCGCTGGACCTAGGAGGTGCTCAGTCTCCTCTGCACATCGCTGCCTGGGACCATGAGCTCTCACGTAGTGGTCCAGAGCCGTCCACCCTCTCCCTCTCGTGCCGTCGCCGTAGCTGGCCGCTCGCTCTCCCTCCTCCCCACGGCACTGAACTCACACGCACACACACCGTTTTTCACTCTCCTCTCTAGGTGAAGGCGCCCCTGTGGGTTTTTCTAATCCCAGCTCCCTCTTCCCGATAATTGTTTGTGAGCCGCGCGGCGCGGCTGCATTGACAGCCTGCGGCTGTGGTGTGATGCCCGTAATCAGGTTGTGAGCCTCCCACTGCCCGGGGCTGCCACGGGACGGGAGCAGGACCGGGACCCCCTTGGGGACAAAGCTTTATGGGAGCAGTCGGTTGGAGGAGTGGGTGGTAAACTTTGGTGTGCCGCCTAAACTTCTTGAAATGAAGCGATGCGGTCGATACCTGTGCTCAGAAGCTCCCCTTGCTGCACCTCCCCACATGATTCACGGCTACGAGGTCCAGAAGAGATTTTTGCGGTCCTCAGCAGCTCCTACATGTAGCCCATAAGCTGTTGGAGCTGCCGTAGCTGTTCCCCACGGCTCAGCCTTGAGCCTCACACTCCACTGAGGCTGCTTTGATGTGGCGGGGACAAAGACACCTGTAGGATGGGGTGTGCTGGGGGGCCGGTGCCCTTCACCCTGCCTCTGGGCTCAGGGGTTTGTAGCAGCCTCGGGGTCCTCGCCTGCTGCCTTCTTGTTTGCAGGGCCCCCCCCAGCAGGGTGCCCAGCCCCACGTCCCGGCGGCTGCTGAAGCTCCCCCAGGAGGAGCCCCCCAAGCTCTGGGCAGCCTGTGCCAGGGCTCCGGCACCCGCCCGGCCCAGCAGTGCTGCCTGAGGGGCAGGGGGAGCCGCCGGGGCTCCGCGCTGGGCCCGCGGCCTCTGGGCCTGGCCCTGGGCACCGCTGAGCAGAGCCTGGCTCCGGCCTCTCTGTACCCTCTGCACGTTGGTCCCCTCGGCAGCATTTTCTCCCTTGTTTAATCTCACTGGTGTGTCTTTGGCTCCTTTGTTTTCCTCCATGCCTTTTCCTCCTGCCCCACTCGGGCCTACTGAGGCTCAGCTGCGTTGTTTGCTGCTGAACAGGACCCGGATGCATGGAAAACCCCATGTTAAACCAAATTCTGGTCTTGGGCATGGGACTGCCATCCTCCTCTTTTTTCCTCATCATCTGCCACGTCCAGTTTCGCTCATTACCCCTGTTAATCCACTCTTCTGCTCAAACCTCTCCTGTATTCTCACCTCTTTCTCCAAACCGTGCCATTTTCTTCCATTAAAGCATCCAGCTGCGGGGCTGCTGCTCTTAGCCCTTCTGCCGTCATTTTGGGTCTGACCAACGTTACCTCCTTCCCTACTCTTGCTCCTCTCCACGTTCTCTTTCCACCCGGTTCGTTATTGCTTTCCCTTCCCTGTGCTCCTCCATTCTGTTCTCCTTGCCTTGGTAAAGCTCCAGTTGGGAAGCGGCCCAGTTTCCCATCTCTCTGCCTCCATCTTCACCTCTCAGCCCTAATGAATGATTTTTTTCCTTCCTTCTCCTAATGCTCTTTTCTTTAGTTCAGCTGGATGGGGCTCATCAGATCCAATTAGTGCTGTGGTGTTTTAATTCAGCAATCTGGTGATTTGGGGGCTGAAGGATAAGCTTCCTTAGAGCCATTCCCTCCTTCCCCATTGACTCTAAGTCGCTGGGAGCAGCTCGTGCTGTGGTGTTCCCGTTTGCCCAAAAGCTGCTGAAACCTGGGGAAGTCGAACCCCTTAAATCAACAGAGACCTAACCAACGTGGCGAGTGGAGTGTGGAGAGCTGCCCAGCAGCATCCACCTTGTTTGTGGCCTCCTGTTTTATAAATATTGACAAAATTAAGTGAAATAACTTCTTTGCAAGTGAACTTTGCAAGTTGATGTATTTACCACCATGGAACTGGTTTAAGAGCACGGGGGTCGGATCTCTATCAAGTGGCTCGGTAGTTGCCAGCCTTAGGCCTGCAAATCCCATTTCTCAGGCTTCAAAAATATTAATAGTCGTAGAGGGGAAAAAAGGTAATTTTTAGTTAATTTTCAGAATAAAAAGGGATTTTTTTGTTGTTGTTGTGTGGTTTCCATGCTTTTTAAATTCACGTCTTAGGGGGCATGAAGTCAGAACTTTTTAGGACGGGAAGGAAAAGAAAAGGAAAGGGAAATGGTGGGTGATGATTACACACTCAGCAGCACCAGCAGCCTGCAGCCCTGGTTTTGTGGAGCAGGATTTCAGCAGCAATCGTGCTGTAACACAGCCCCAAAACCGAGCTTTCCCCAGCTTGTCGGGATGCTCCATCAACCAAATTGAGCAAAGGCTTTGTTGGAAGAACCCCACAAAGAAAAAATAAGCCATTTAAAAGAGCTGGGTCTGTCCCCTAGTCTAGGCTGCAGCCTGGGAATATCCTGAACCAGTTCTGCACTGAAATCATTATTTAAAATGCATTGTCTTGCCAGAAATTAGACATCGCCAGCGTAGATATCTTCATCCGAGCTCAGTCCCTGGGCTCCTTTCATAGTCAGCAGAGCTGAATGGGCACCGCTGGGGGTGTTTCATGGGAGCACACGTAAATGTCTGTCTTGGGAGGAGAATAAACACCCTGAAAAAGGCACATTTCGCCGGGCTGGGCTGCAAAGTGAGCCCATCTGGAGGCACCACGTCTGCTCTGATGAATCCCACCTGACGCCGTTACGTGTCTGCGCAGCGCCAGCGTGGTGGATCCCGGAGCTGTGACTCAGGCTGTAGGCAGCGTGATGATAATAATCCTCCCGCGGCTGTTTTCTCAGCTCTGGGGATGAATTTTACTCCGTAGTCGGTGTTCTTTGGGCAGCCCCTGGGAATTAAACCCCTTTAGCCCTGCCTGTTGCTGGTGGAGGGCTGGGATCGGGGGGCACCCGCCCGTGGCTGGGCACTGTCCTGGGGGTGCTGCCATCCCCTTGGTGACCTGCAGGAAGGGGACCACGGGTCGGCCAAAATCATTTCAAAACTGTTAAAAACAGAGCCTCGTTAGTCTCCTAAATGTAGTCCTCGTGCTGGGGATTTGGGAGACGGGGTTTCAATCCGCAGCAAGGTTTAATTTCATATTCGCAGCGGGGTGGCTGCTGGAAGTGGAGGAGCTCCCAGGCTCGGCTGCATCTTGTCTGTTTCCAGAGCTGCTGCTCTTCCACTTCCCGTTCGAATCCTTCCATCAAACCTACAAGCAGAGGCTGGAAACCCAACGAAATTTGCGATCTACACAGATTAGCTGTCTCTGGGCTATAAATACCCGAATCCACGGGGCAGCACCAGCGACGCCAGCTGAGAACTGTTGTAGCTTTGCTTTTCCAGGCACGTTTTTTAGGCTGGTGTCTGGAAGCGTTCAGATTCTGCGAGTCCCAGTACTCGGAAAATGTAAGAAAATAGCATTCGGTCAGTTTTGAGTGGGAAGAAGAAGGAGACAAAACCCTTATTCGTGCCGGGAATAAGAAGAAACACCGCGGGGACGCCACTCTCTTGGGATCAGCCGACATGGCAAAGGACAGGAGGAAGGGTTCCCTTTGGGGTCTTGGTGAAGGCCTTGTGGGGTTCTGGAAATGCTCCATGGGTGTTGAAAACCAGGCTGTGCTTATGCGGGGCTTGCCCAGCAGTTGTGCTTCTCCACATCTTCCTCGCAGCCTACAAAGAGACGAGATGCGCTGCGGATGCATGTATAATGTAGCAGCTTGCAAAATATGTTCTCCCATGCTTTGCTTTTTTTTTTTTAAAAAAAAAAAAAAGCCCCCAAATCACTATTTGCTGGCAGGTTTTTGGCTTTGGCTGATTTTTTTTTTTTTGAATTTTGCTGCATTTTTGGCTGAAAACGTTTTGGCCAGGCACTGCGAACAACTTCCATTTTCGGCCGAAAATTCCCACACTTGGGGGCCGTTGGGTTTCGTTTGCATGTTTGTTTTTCGGCTGAGAAAGAATAAATATTGGGGAGGGGGGGAGTGATTTGAAGGCAGAAGCCGTTCCTTGCGAATAGGTTGGTTTAGTTAATGACCCCATTTCTGGGGTTGGTTTAATTAATAACCCCATTTCTGCTGGAAACAAATGCTGGTGGAGGTTCTCCAACTACCGCCGATACCCAACGGCACGGCTGCGAAGGCAGGGAGTCTCCTCCGCACTGCCTGCAGCACGTCTGCCATGCCTTAGATCCCGGCAAAACCGTAGAAATCTGCATTATTCAAGTGCTGGAGGAGGCAACAAAAAAAGGATCTGCGGTTACAATAAGCTGCCTACCATCTCTTGCCTCTTAATAGCTCCGTTATGGCCCAAATGCTTGCGTTGGAGCGGGGTGCAGGGGTTTGTACGGCCCCACAAGGAGGAATGAGTTGTGTTGGAGCACCCACCAGCAGGGATGTTTGGTGTTTTGGGGGTTAGGACCCCCCAGCCCCAGTAATTTTGTGCTAGAAGGGAAAGCCAGCAAGGAGCAGCTGGGAAAATGCTAGTGGAAGGGGTAAAAGTGCAGCGAGGGGCATTCCTGTAAGGGCGTTGCAGTGTTTTGTAGCCTGATTTTTGGCTGGAAATGGCTTCAATTTCATCAAGGGTCGAGCCCAACACAGCAAAAACCCGTGGCACCGGGGATTTAGTCCTCAAAAGGAGCATGGAGAGAGACCCCAGCGTGTCACTGCGAAGGGTGCTGCTGCTGGCTGCAAGCTGTGGCACCTGTCCCGTTCCTGCTAGCTAAATGATGCCCTTTCTCTGTGTGTTTTTTTTTTCTGTTCAAAGGTGGGCCTTAATGTTCTGGTTCAGAGAGCGAACAAGTTTACCCCCGCCACGCGTCTCTTGATCCAGAGGTTTGTGCCATTCCCTGCTGTCGGTAAGAAACCCTGCCTTTTCTCTGTATTCACCTCGCCCTACGCCGACACAAAGCACCGAAACGTCTCCCAGGCTCTTGCCTCTCCGCTGTGTCCCCGTGGGGACGGCCGGGATGCTGCTGAGCCACGGGGCCGCAGGAAAACTCAGCCCAGAGGTGATGCGGCAGCTTGCGAAGCCCCGTCCGGCTGCACTTTCTACTCCCAAGCAGCTGAAATAACCACCATGGGCTTTTTTAAAATTATTTTTCCGATAGAAATGGAGTGAAATGCTCCTGCTCTGAATGCACGGATTTCTAAGAGCTGCTGATTAAAAAACAAAAAAACAAAACAAAAAATAACCTATGTACATGGAGAATTGAGGCTGCTGCGGGCTTGTTAGGGCACAAAATAATGTTCTGTGGTTTGTCAGCAAACTGCTAGTGTCTGGGGACACGGGGGGCACTCAGGCTTTGCTAAATCCAGCGGCTGCAGCATTCAGCAAATTGTGAGTTGGCTTCGTTGTGAAGAAATCTTCAGTGGTGTCAGGGTTATTTTATACCTATACCTATGATTTTTTTCATAAAGACAGTGCAAACACATTTTTGTCCAAGCACGGAGGAAATCAGTTTCCAAAGGTTTTGCTCACAGGTGCGGGTCCCTTTTCAAACTCCTTAATCCAAAACTTCCCTTCGAGCTTTTCCCTTTGCAGTCCAAGTTCTCAGAGCTTCTTCCAAGCGTGACCGAGTCTCCTCCTCTGGTCCTTCTGCTCCTTTTTTTGCACAGAGCCCGTTGCTCTGCCCCTCCTGCCTGCAGTTCCCAGGTTGTTGGGGCTTTTTTTTTTTTTTCCTCTTTTTGTACTAGAAAACCAGCTGCTTGCCCTTCGAGCAGAGCAGGGACAACGGGGATTAGGGTCTCGGTCGCATTTTTGAGCGCTCAGCTTTTACGTAGGGCATCTGTGGATGTTGTTGTTGCTTCCCCGGAGCCTATTTTCAGAGCTTTTCAGCTTCCTTTTGCTTTTTGGAGCCAGGAGGGCACGAGAGTTGAGCACCGGCCCCGAGAGGCTGCTCGGAGGCTGGGTTTGAGTCAGAGAGGCATGCGGGAAGCCTTCGCTGCCGGGCTCTTCTGTTTGTGTCCCAAGGTGTCGGGAGCAGGAGGTTACGCCTGCGTCAGCGTTGATTGAGGGCCCGTAATTAATTTGTTTAGCCTGTAATTAATTCTCTCGTTCTTCTTTTATTTGTGTACTGTCATGCTTCATTATGTGCCAGGACATCAGGAATCCTCCTACTAATTGCTGTTTTGCGGCTCTGAAAGCTGCAAGTCGCTGCTTTGCAGACCTGGACAAACTGTTTAATTAAGAAGCGCCTTCCCCTTGCTTCTGAGCTGCCAGCCCTCAGCAGAAGGGCAGGATTTAACATTTTCTACGCGAAAAGCCGGAAGCTGGTGCTAGCCTCTTGCTCCACCACCGTGCACAGGACTGAGCAAGTTCCCCTCGCATCTTCTTTCCTCCCTCTCCCCATCCCACCGACCCGGGCTGAGACGCTCTCGGCAGCGTGTCCATCTCCTCGGGGCCCTGAAACTGTTGTCTTCACCCAGCAAACCGAGCAGAAATGCTGCCTGCAGGACGTATTTAACGAACCTGCACACGGGGCAGCCCGTGGAGGCGGCCAAAGCTCCGCGTGTGCAGCTGGCTTGGCACAAAAGGGTTGGCACAAAAGGCTCCGTGCTCGGTGTCAGCCACCCCAGCATCATCTCTTCACCGGGAGGGTTTTTGGTGCAGGGGCCAAATCTGCAGGAATTTCACCAGGAAGGGGCGTAGTGGTGGTGTGTTCTGGAGCCTGGCTGCTCCCAGGGCTGAGCAAGAAGGGGCTGGAGCCGTTTTCAGAAGTCTAGGTGGCAAAGGGCATCAAAAAGGATATAAGAGAGCCACGTACCCAAAACCCCAAAAGTTTCTTCCCAGGCCTGCTCCAGAGGAGGTTACCGCTGGTGGAACGATGCCCCTTGGAGGGAAGGGAGGTGAGGAGGGGGACGGTTTTCTTCTCCCAGGAAACATTTCCGTGGTTTGGTTATTTTTTGGTTTTGTTCTGTTGTAAATGGGGTTAAATTTGTGAATTTTGTAAATATGTACATGGGCATATTTACCGTGTGGCGAGCACCCATTTGGTTTAGAAATATGTACAGAGAGAGCTCAGCGGTGGATTGCTTTGTACCCAAATCCAGTTTCAAATAAGTGTTTTCACAAGAGCAGTTTCTGTGCTGTGGTACCATTTTTTTTTCCAAATTCTGAAAATCAAATTGTCTACGCCTGTATTTATGCATTTCCCATTTCCCTTTGCATTTGACGCCTTCAGAAAGCCGAAGTTTACCTGCAGCCTGCGGTATTTCCTGCTTTCCGCGTGTGTTACCAAAACAAACCAGGGGTTGTCTCAAGCAAATATGCTGGAATCAGGTCTTGAGTTTGGGATCTGGCCAAGGAAGCCCCAGTAGGATGCAAAGACTCAGGGACACATTTTGGTGACCGGTGAGCTTCGGGTCTGGAAACCTCACCCCGAGCCTCACAGCCTGTGCAGCACAGAGCATCGCTGCTGGCATGTTTTGGCTGCCAGCTACAAGTCCGGGGCATGGGAGTGTTTAAAAAAAAAGGGAAAAAAGGGACTAAACTTGCTTAAATGAAATGCTTGTTTTGTTTTTTTTTTATCACGGGTTAGCGAGCTGAAGGGCTGGTAGCACAGGGAGTTTGATAGATGGGAAGAGTGGTCCAGTAGTTAGAATATTAAAGAGGGAGACAGAGTGTGCGTGTGTGTATGTTCCTCTTATTCTGGAGTGTAAGGAGCATTTGTCACCACAAATCATCCTTGATTGCAGGGAGCTGCATTCATATAGGGCTCACCCACCCACCACCCGCAAAAAAATTAGACATTTGTTATATGACATGAATTGAGATTAATTAGCGAATATTAACCCGTCAAGCAGCACAGAAACACATTTTTGGAAGCAGCGGTACCGCAGCAACAGTGGGCTTGCAGTAGTTCTGGGTGGAAAAACAAAACGTGGGGGGGGGGGGGGGTAGCTGGAAAATGCCAGTTTTTATCAGAAACAAAAGTTTTGCAGGAATTAGCAGCTCTTCTTTGGAAAAGTTTAAGAATTCCCTGCAGGGACTTGGAGACCTCTGCGGGGACCCCGGAGGAGAGCTGCTCCTGGGGAAGGATGTTTGTGAAGCACAAGCCCCACACGTCGCTCTAGGAGCAGGATTTGGGGTCATTCTGAGAAGGCACCAGTGCAGAAAGCTGGGCAAAGGGAGATTTTTGGGGAAGGGGACCAGATCTGTCCCCACCTGAGCCCCAGGTGCGGGGTTGTGATTTCTCAGCAGCCGGCTCGATGGCACCAAAAGAGGCGGCGATGTCCTTCCACCCCTCCCAGAGAGGAATTATCCCCTTTTTCCGCCAGGTGACTGAACTGCGTCGGCCCTGAGGTGCCCGTTGGGAGTCCTCAGAGCCCGTGCACGGCAGACGGCAGCGCTGGGGGAATCGGGGAGGCCGCAGGGGGAGACAGCCGGTGCCCCCCTGGGAGCATCACTAGGGTTGGGCTGGGCTGCCCTCGCCTCGAGGAGTTACAGCAGCTGAAGTGAGCTTGGCCAGCCCGCACGGGGCTTTCGTCCCTGCTAGAAAAAGCGTCATTAAGCAAACAACCACAGCTCCAGCTCTGCAGAGCATGTCCACAGGGCCACTTTCCCCCTAGAACATGGAAGAAATGCAAATAGTCAGCAGAACCACTCTTAACAGGTTACGTGTCCATGACAGCAACCCAACCGTGTCTCCTTTGGTTCAAAGGAAACTTCTGCCCTCCTGAGGGCTCGGACCTGAGCTGTCCTTCGTAGCTCGGTGGAATCCCTTGCCTTGTATTTCCCTCACACCTGCCAAAATTCATTATTTCAGAAGAGCTTGTCTGCTGGCGTAGTAAGAGGACTCAAACCCAGCTGTGAGATCTGAGGTGAGACGAGGCAGCTGTCAGCCAGCGGTGCCGGCTGGTGGCCCACTGCAAGGACCTGGTTTGGCCTCGTAGGTCAAAACAGGAGGTGTAGAAATGCTGCTATTTCTTTGTGTCAATGTGTTTCTGATGGTGGCAAATAAAAGGAAACGATCTTGATTATTATTCACACTTCAGAATCACATTTCACTCTCAGTACCAGAGTGAGTCCTTGACTTTAAGAAACTTCTTGGCAGGCTGATGAAATCAAAGCTGAAGGGATGTCGTGGAGAACAGAAGCTTGCCATTTGGTATTGACCAGGGCTGCAGTGCTAATCATCATGCTTTTCTCATCCTCAGCTAGTGCCAATATCTGCAATGTTGTCCTGATGAGGCACACGGAGCTGGAAGAAGGAATTGATGTTCTGGACAATAACGGAAACATCGTCGGGTCTTCCAGAATCGCTGCAAAACACGTATGTACCTGTGGTGCACCTGGTGAACGCTTACACGAGCACGTACACAGCTCGCCTTCAGGCTCAGCAGCTCCCACAGCTGATGACCTGAAAGAGCTGGAAATAGATGACCTGTATTTATCATGCATGAAGAATTACGCAGCAGAACTTAATGCCTCTTTGTAGGCACACGTGCAGTAAGGTAGCCACAGAAGTGGGCGTGCTGGTGGACATGAGCATGGCACACCCAGTGCCTGGTGTAATGGTTTGAAAGGGAGCGGGCTGGATCAGGAAGATCCTGGACCACACCGATGCATTCACAGCCTTAGGATTTCTTTGTGGAAACTTGTAAGCAGTTCATGTTGAATAGGAAGCAAAGATAACTTACACCTTTTTCTAAATGAGGAAGACTTCATTTTCGAGCTGAGGAGCTTTTTAACCCTTGCCATGTTAATGCTGCATTAACAACTGCTAACCCAAGCTCTGTGAGGGTAGCCAGATGTTTTTATCCTCGTGCTAACACCTGGTTTGTTTTCCCCTGTAACCTTCTACACTCTGCCATCTGCTTGCAATTATTCCCCTTTCTTCCCTTCTTACATAGTTTTGTCTTCTGAGCATCATCTGATTGTCTGAGGCATGTTGTTTCCAAGTGGGCTTTAATCTGAAATGTAAAGCATGTACAGAAGCACACGCCCAGGCAGAGGAGTTAATAATATAATGCTTGGCATTTCTCTCGCTCCTTCTGTCCAAGGCTCTTAAGGCACTTCATAGACAGCAATTAATGTACAGATTTACAGTCTTCAGCGAGAAATGGGAGATCTCTAATATTGCTCCATATTGATGTTTAACAGGGAGCTTAAAACAATCTGTTGAAGGGCTCAGAGATACTTGTTTGAGCCAGTTTTCCTCACTTAACATTACTGGCTTCAAGACCCTGCTTCCCCTCTCCGTCCTAATGGTCTAGGGGAAGACAGACAACATGGAACAGAAGTATTAAAACTGAAGGTACTGGTTTAAGTGGAGTTTCGGCATCAGACTTCTGAGGACTTCTGCTCAGATGCCATCTTGTCCTGATGCATCTTCCTGAATAGCACAGTGCTGGGTTCTGTAGTGTAAAATTTGGCAGATCCTTGGCGTTACATCTGCGCCTCTCTGAAACCTCCTCCCACTTTAGGAGGACTGAGTGCTCCCAAGCCTGGTCGGATGTGTAAATTTCAGCGTTCCCATCCCAAACCTACGGTAACCTTTGCCTAAGTCTGGCAAAGCCCCACCCATGGGCACAGTGCTTAGGGCATCCCAAGTGGATGCTGCCAAAAGTAGTTGGAAGAGGTAGGTGAGGAAGGCACAGTGATGTTTATACACCTTCCTAGAGCACCGATGATGATGTTTTGGTGATTTATATGTATCACGCTGCCAAGCTGTTCTGTTTGGTGCTTCCTGGTGAATCTTGCTAGGGAGAAAGCACCCATGGAGGGACGACGATAGCTCTGCAGTTGGACATCCTACTGCAAAAAGGAGCCCTGCTTGTTGCAGTGCTTTTCAGTAAACCACTGCAGGTTAAAGTACAGAAATTAGTCTCAGATCAAACACTAAGGTACTTCACTGAAATTGACACTCAGTTAAAGGAGAAAGGATTGAGGCTGCTGCTTAACCTGTGCTGAGATATTTCTCCTCGCGGCATCTGCCAGGCAGCACCAAGATGTTTGTGTGGAAATACGACAGGGTGGCCGAGCACTTTTGGTCACACAAAGTAACATCAAAGAAGCTGTTAGGTGCACGGCCCTGCTCCCTGCATTCCTCTCTCTGTTTATTCCACTGGATTTATAACCACCCATCGTTTGTAGCAACAGAGCAAAAATCAGTTCTGTGCAAAGAGCTGACAGCAAAGTTGAAAATGGGTGTTGATACATCTGTTCACATATGCAACCAAGAAAGGCCAGCCAAACCATTCCCATGCATTGATTGTGCAGCGCAGGTACCTCCTGGGATTTGTTTTAAATGTCTTGGGTCTGTTTGATTGTTTTTCCTTTCCAGGCACTGCTAGAAACGGCCCTGACTAGAGTGGTCCTGCCAATGCCTATACTGGTTCTACCTCCAATTATTATGTCCATACTGGAAAAGTAAGTGGTGGGTACTCCGAAGGGGGGTACTTTTCAAGAGGAAGGGGGGAAAGATCCTCAGTAGGTATTATAATGTGGTATTTCTTAGAATTTGTTCATCAAAGACATTTTTTGGCTTATTCATGTTTTCATGTTCCAGCATTTTTGGCCATTGTAGGCTGGTAAAGTGTTACATTGATGTGGTTATTTTAAATCATCTTTCTGAGCCTCCAGCAGTTTGCATAACTGTGTTTTGTGGGTCAGCGTGAGCCCAAACTCTCTGAATTCAGTGGAAAAGTGTTCAGAAGTTCTCGGTCCTGCGTGCAGCAAACACTGGAGCTGCCACATGGGGTCAGAGGAAAGGTGCTCAGGCAGCGCTGGGGACCAAGTGCTGTGTCCTCGCCACAGTCTGCCCTGGCTGAACTCATTTCTGCTCTCTTGCAATAACCCCTTAGGCATGGCAGGGTAAAAAGACTTCATTTAGTTTGTTTTAAACCCATCTTTGATCAAGCTTCTTCCTTCATCTCACGTTGTGGGGGACTGCAAATACGAGGTTTCTATTCACCGCCATTTCATTCATGACCACAGGACCTCTGCTGGGTTTCTCTCCTTCCTGCCTGTCTCCAGCCCTGGCTAACTCCAGGCTGTGCCCCTGTGCTGCCAAAGCAGACAGGCAGAGCACAAACCATCACAGCTTTCCGCAGAAATTTGCTTTCCATCCCTGTTTAAGACGGAATCTCTCCTGCTAGATGTCGCCACGGAGCACCGGTGCTAGGAGAGTGGGTAGGGTTATTATTTCAGGTCTAACCATCCCTCACATTTCTTACTAACAAAAAACCCCAACGACCTGCCCCGTCCCTTGGATGTTCTCCCCACCTTGCTTCCCAACACGTCTGCTTTTAATTCTGCTCAGAGACGTTTGGAGCCCAGCTGTTGGGTCGTTTGGGGCTCCTCCTCAGGATCTGCCTGCTAACAGCTGCCTGCCCGTCCCATCCCATCCCATGGAGGCTCAGGCAGTGTGAATGGCCCGTGCTGGGGTGGGGATCACCTTGCCTTCCTTTGGAGACTGATTAGTGCATTGAAAGATGGGGGTGCTAAAGGGCTTGCTGCCTTTGTCCGGACAGCCAAGCTGGAAGCACTCTTTAAACAAATTTGTTGATAATGGCTGCTCTAAAGCACTCCACTGACAAAGTAAATAGCAATTAGCACGATTAGGGATTGACCCATAGCTTTGGTTAGCCTTGTGTGCCCTTGTAGAAACACCCCTGGGCAATTTTCTCTCCTTAACGGAAGGCTGGGTCTGCTTCTGTAAATCCTGAGCTTGATTTTTAGCACCCAGATTTTAAAAGATATTTATTGTCTGAACCCCTACAGCACTCAGAGGCTCACACCAGGATCACTTCTTCCCATGACCTGGGTGTGGGGAGAAATATAGCAACAAACGCTGTTTTGGGAACTCTGAAGTGAGTTTTCAGCCCTTGCTGGCCAACACGTTCTGTTTTTTTTTCTCTTTTTTCCTCTTTTTTCCAAGGGACCATGGTGGCTCCCTGCAGCAGGGCACAGTCTTGGTAGCACTTGCTGCCAGCCACTGGCTGGAGGTGGCTGCTGGAGACCCACAAGGACCGGGCGTAGATTCCAGCCCTGATGATTTTGTGCAGTGTTTGATGCCTGATTCCAACCTTTATAATCCCATCAAAACCGCTTTGCCGTTGTCAGCCTAAAGGGCTCCTGTTTTCATCTGTCCACATGCCAGACACTTAAGAAATATTGCGGATTTGTGGTATTCTTGCCGCAGGGCTCTTCCTTGTCGTCTTTCTGTAGCCCTGAGGCTTTGCACCAAGGTGGCTGTGGCTGTTCCTGCTGACTTAGCGCGGTCACTTGTTCCTGTCCGCCTGTGCCTTGGTGACCAGCTCATCCAGGCAGGATCACCCCAGAGGACAAACTTCTATCCCTGCCATTCAGAGGATCTCTGCTATTCCATTTATCATGAACAGACAAAATCTTTATGTGCAAAGCCTCAAAGTTTCATAGAAACCTGGTCAGAGAATGATCTTCTACAACAGGAGACACTGAGGACCATTGTGGACCACAACCTTAAATAAAACTAACAGCAAGACGTGCTTTTGCACTTGGGCATCGTCACCTCCTGCACTGATACCGTGTGGGTTACTCCATGCACCCGTGCTCCAGGCAAGACTTACTGAAACTGAGATTATCTGTCAAGCAAGTGTGGACATACACGAGGTTCTCTTCAAAAAGTCATCGTTTTATCTGATGGATTTCATCCAGGTTTGCAAGAGAATGGTTTCCTTCTCACCACCCCGAATGATATAAGATGTATGGGCACTGATTTTGCCTAAATTCTGCGTAGAGCTTCGTGGCTACAGTTTTATTTCCCTTTATATGTCTTCGGATTCCTGGAAGTCTGAGTGAGAAACAACAGGGATAGGGATTGGGGTGTGGTTTGGCCATGCAGAGGTTGTGGGATGTGAAAGCATCCACCTGGCACGGAAGGCATCCCTTCCCATATCCGAGGGGTTTGCAGTCCAGGTGTTCTCTCAGATCTTCTTAAATAAAGGACACGGACAGAAGTGAAACCTCATGTTGGGAAAAAAATGGAGTATTTGGTGAAAAGTTTAACTTTTTTAATGCAGTAAAACTTTAGTTAGACTTTATATTGGCAGTCACATCCAGGCATGTATTATCAGTTTATTTACAGAAGCCCTTGCGGTGTCCGTAAATGAGAACAACAAGAGTGACCGTGCTGCAGCTGCCTGGGAGTCGCACCACCCCAGGAGCAAGCCGCGTTCTCCCAGCAGCGTTTTTTGAATCCAAACCTGCTCCCTCCTTTGTGTCTCGGCGTTCAGAAAGTTTATTTTAAGTGGCCAGTTCCTGGTCGTCGTCTTTCCACTTGGATCCAGGTCTTTCCTCTCTCTCAGCCATCTCTCCATCTGCATGTTTTAACTCCCCCAGCTGCCTCTCTCGTCTCTTGTGCCATTTTTTTCAGCTCTCTTGGCTTCTCTCATCTCTTTGCCTGCTGTGTATTTTAACTCCCGGGGCCGCCTTCTCTGCTCTCCAAGTAATTCAATGTTACCTCCCACTGCCGAGCGCCGCAGCGCTCCATTCTTTCCCCATGTTTCATGCATTTCCTGCTGCTTGGACGCTCTGTTGAGGCAGCTAACATATAGAATCAATGTTTATTTTGAGACTACATATGCCATGCGGGGAACACGGTGTCAGTTATTTTGTGCAGATGTATTCTCATTTAAGTTTTATAAATAATATCCGTGCTGGCAACTTTAATACGGAAAAATATTGGTTTCATATTGTCTGTAAGATGGAGAAGAGTCATCTGTGGGATCTCAAGTCAGCTGACTTCAGATCAGAAAAGAAAACTTCGTTAGTACCCCTGTGTCACGGAGATGTGAGGACAACTGCATCTAATGCGTTAAGTTGGATTTCGTGCACTTCAAACATTTTTCTTTATTCATACACTTCTGTGAATCCTTTTATGTGATGGAATTTGAGAACCTGCACGGCTTTCTCCCAGAAAGGACCAGTTACAGAGCCATCATCCAAGGCTTCTCCCGTAGTCTTTGTCAGGTTTCTGACTCCTTGCAGAACTGGAGCCCACCACGCAGACGGTCAGTGTGTAGAGCATCCAGATCTGTGTACGTCCAGCCTTGGGTTCCCCTGATCTCTTTGGTGGGAAAACTGAAATTCGGTGTTATTTGGTTCGCGTGCTCTGGACAAGTGATGGACAGGCAGACTGCAGCTCAGCTCACCAGCAATGTCTGCCATGGACACTTTGAGGCAGTGGAGGTAGAAGAACATGAGTCCTTCTCTTCCTTATCTCCTTATCCTAAAGCCTCTCCTCTACCTCGCAGTACCGGTAACCTCAAAGGGTCTGAAGCACAGAAGATGGCCTGAGGACGGGCTCCAGGAGCTCACGTATGTCAGGCTAGACAGGAAAAGTCCCCAGAGCTGCTGTGCAGAGCTTACGGAGGGGAGATAAAGCTGGAACTGTTGGGACTGGGCAGGAGCTGAGAAAAGGAGGGAGCAGAAGAGTTGTGTCCCTGAAAGAGGAACTCTTCTACACCTCCTTCACCACCACATCACCCTGATCTTGAGGCTCGCAGAGCTGCTAGCACCACAGCATAGCAGCATCCTCACACGGCAGCTGTCAGGGCTGTTTTCCTGTAAATCTCATCAAATCAGGATGTTCTCAGGCTGGATCAACTTGCAGAGCTGCTCAGGCATCGCTAAGCCAGACTAAAGTGTGAGCAATGGATTGTCTTGAAGGATACTCGGTGCTCAGACCATGGCTCTGCGGTGGTGGCTTTCTTAGCCTTAAACCATGATTTTCACTGCAGAAATGAGAGCGAGGTAGGAGATCCTCCTGGACCTTGTGCTCGTGGCCTTTTGCTGGAGATATTGCCCTTTAGATCTGCTTGCAGAACGATTCCTGCAGGTGCTCTTCTTCCTCCTCAAGTGCAAAGTCTCTCCATCCAGCTAAACCCTCGGTGAAGTTTGTTTGAACCAAACAGCTGCCAGCAGTGACACCTTAAACTGCCGTGGCTGTTTCCAAAGTAAACATTGAAACTGCTCCTTTAATTATGTCAATCAGGCAGAAAAATCCCCCAACATCGCTCCCTTTGCATCTGCTGTGTCCCCTGGAGCAGGCTCTGAGGCCGGAGCCGGAGCAGGAGATGCTCTTGAGCGTGGACAAAGCCCTGGTGGCCCGGCCAGACGGAGTGGCAGACAGAGCCGCGGGCTGTTAGAGGAGCCCAGCTTTCCTGAAACGACCCCAAATGAGTGAGAGAAGCTCAAACACCCTCTGCAGAGAGCAGCAAAGGTCTCTCTGAAGCAAGACGTGGCACGGTGCTGGCTCCAGCAAGTTCTGAGCACAGCAGGGATTTGGGGTGCACCGTCTGGGCTGGGACGGTCACCCCAAATTTTGTGGTTGTGTCAGACGGGTCGCAGAGCCCTGGGCTCCGAGGAGCCTGGGTGCCTCGGGATACCCAGAGCCTCAGCCTCCCGTGCTTTTCTTACCCCGCTGGCATCCTCGGCGTCTTGCAGTGTATGCATTAGCTCTGAACCTGTTTATACCAAACACTACAGAAACCCCACAGAATCTGTCAGCTGGGAGACTTTGGTTAACTCCTGTCATATTTAGTTTAGCATCTGACACCTCCTTCTAGACAAATACAGCTCTGGTTCACTGAACCTGATAACTCCTTTTTAGTACAGCGACTGACTTCCATATGGAATAAATTACAGTACCTCTTGAAAAACGCCGGAGGCAGCTGCCAAATTATGCAAAATTTAAACCACTAATGAACAATGTGATGAAAGTTGAATGAAGGTGTATTTACAAGAGCTACAACACACTGTCTTTGCGGAGCAGATGTACTGTCTGTACAAGTATGCGTGTGTCTGTGTCTGTACCTACGTACACGCACGCTCATGCATATTGAAGTTACCCGTGAGGGCTCACTGGTTTAGGTACATGCGTTCACACTAAGTGCTACCTGGAATTATTAAGCCAGAAGCTCCCCGGTACGTTGCTGCCTTTTTTCTGTCCACCGGGCAAATTTTACGGAAGCAAATTGCAGAAAGAAGAAGCGTCAGGGGGCTCTGAAGGGGGCTAAAGAAACAAATCTTTTAAAAAAAGAAGAAGAGAGAGGCGTGGAGGAACGTATCGCAAAAATAGACCTTCTTTTTTCATCCAAAGGCAAATGCATAAACAAATTGGCTTCTGAAGCAGGAACAATAGATCATATTACTGTGTCTCTGCAGATTTCCAGCATGACACCTTCTCTTGGTGCAGACTTCAGTCTCTTGGAGTTTAATCCGAGTGCCAAGGTTTGAACCAGAGCCTTGCCAACCCTGTCCCGTGTACAGGGCAGCACATAAAGCTGCTGGTCTTGTCCAAGAACAGCTTCATGTGCTTTTGCACCATTAAGGTAATATTCGTTCTTGTGAATATATATAATATTCACTCTTGTGAATATAGCGATCTGCTAAAGGAGATGCCAGGGGCAAAGCTGGGCTGTCAGGAGCATCTAAAGGTCCAGACCTTCATGATCTAGGCAGAGCACACAGGACAATGCAGTAAACTAATTCCCTCAACAGATGAGTATTAATTTTATTGATTCTTAATCTGCTATAATACTCTGCAATGAAACCACCGGGAAACATCTCATCATTCACTTCCGGGGGGGAAGGTTGAACAGAGGGGCTCTGATCGCATTTGGCAGCTACCAAAATGCAGCAAGCAATATTTAGCTGAATATTCTTCTGAGATCTGTGTCGAGAGCAACAATCCTAGGGACGGAAGAAAAGTGACCTCTCAACTAATTATGAGTCATTTATTCTGAACTACGCAAATTTTAGAATCCGAATCCCAATTAAGACATTACACTACATGTGTTAATTAGTCCCCTCTCCTTTTTAAATCAAGCCATAACTCTTCTTAATTAGGAGGTTAGCCATTGTAATTTGAACTGGCCTGGGTCTGAGGCACTTTTGGAAATCCCACCTGGGGGCTGTGCCGGGGATCACTTTAAATTGGTTGAGTTTTTACTTGGGTGATTATAAGGTCCCCAACAGGGCAGTAATTAAAGAGGGTGCAGCTTCCAAACTGAGGTGTCAGGGTGGTACAAGCAGTGATGTCTTGCTTCTAAACCGTGCTCCAGGGAGGCTTGGAGGAGGCTGGTCTTTGGATTTTCTCAGTGAGGGCTCTCGTGGATCACGGCAGCTTTAGCAGAAGAAGAAATCACTTCCAGCAGTTGTCCGTCTGCGTCCCAGGGACTCGTTATCACAACTCATCGCTGGCAATTCCCAAATGTCTCATTTACAGAACCGTAGCTGGTGAATGCAGGTAGAGCATGGAGCAAGGTAGGGAGCAGGTACTTCCCTGGCTCACACAAACACTTGTGGACTTCAGTCCAGAGTAGTTTAGATCATGTTCTGTGCAAAGCAAAGTAGCTAAGTGCTGGAGAAGAGAAGCCTGGCCTTCACAAATCGATAGGATTGATTCTGTCTCATTAGCTTATTAGGGAGCAATTGAGATATCGGAGGAGTTAAGTCTCCAGATCTTGTTTTCCTTCCCCACTTTCCCCAAGCCTTTTTACAATGAAGACAGCTTTCAGCAAGCACTGCTAGCAAAGGGCACGGAGTCTGAATGTTCAGGCACACAGACAACCTACGGCAGGGTAACAAGTTCCCACACATCAGCTGCTCCGTTAGAATTCATCAGGTGCGTGCCTGCAGCCTGCAGTAATCTGGTTTCTTGCATGGGCTGCAGGCACAGGCTGCGCAGGGAGATGCACCTGCAAGGTAATGTGTGTGTGTGTGCCAAACGCTCGTATCCCAGGCTAGCAGCATGTCCTGATGTGGGAAGGGTTGTTTGCCTTGATTTTGTGTTCTCGTCCCAGTGGAAGGGCATTAACCAGCAGATTTCTGCCCATGTTTGATGGCCCTGAGGCATCAGCATCCTCAGGGATGGTCAGAGGAGATACGGACTCTGGGACCAAGGGACTAAGGCCATAGCTGATGACCCTGCGGCAAATCTGGCTGCCCCTCTACGTTGTTAACATCTACTGAATACTCAGGCAGAACTCACCATCTACTTGTCTTATTTCCATTTGTTTTGGATTGGTAGAAAAAAAGTTAATGACAGGTGTCATTTTGGTGCAGATAGCTTCCGAACAACCCCCTCAAGAATTATATTTTATCCCCTAACGTTCGTAAACCATCCAAGGTCCTGTATCCTGGAATATACTTAAAATGGCATCTTCTACGAGCAAGATGCTGTCTCTGTCATTCAGTGTTAATTGCCTTGGAAGAGTCACTTAATGGGTCATTATCAGAACCTGACCATGCAGGTAGCTTCACAAGTTTGCTGTTAACAAGGCTTGAACTCAAACATATCCCCTGGGGACAGCCGGTGGTAAAGCATCCTTATCACCCACTCCGCAGAAGTTTCATTTTGCACAGATTAAGGCGTTGTCAAGTTTACTACTTTATTACCCCATTAACGAAGCCTTTTTGTGTGGTGCAGCTGACAGAGTTCCCAGTGTCTCTCAAGAGCCTAATTTCCTTCTGCTCGCGGACAGCCTCCGAAGCCTTAAAGCGAGCAGCACCTGCGTGTGGCCGGATCACCCCGTGTGCGGTTTACTCACATGTGGTACGGTTTGAAATGGGGGAAGCCTGCGTGAAGTGGTCCTGTGTAATGTGGGAAAGTGAGCACTTAAATGGCCTTGGACCGTGTAACCCCAGCAGATGCAGGAGCTCGGTGCAGGACTCAGGATCCTTTGTGGGTGTTCTCAGCTGGGATGACCCACCGGGAGGAACCCGCACCAGTTGTGGGGAAGGCTGGTGGGTCCGGTCCGTGAAATGGTCTAACGGAGCTTTTCTTTTCCAGGACATCCCTCCTGAGGTCCCGTCCCCGGATGATTCTCCCCGTGCAAAGCCTTGTGTGCCTCGCGGCCTTCGGCCTGGCCCTCCCCTTGGCCATCAGCCTCTTCCCGCAGATGTCCGAGGTCAGTACCTGTCTGGTCCCTGCAGTGGGATGTCACAGAATGGCTTACCAACGCCACGGCTTGTTTTGCCCTCTGGATAACGGTCTCGTTTCTCCAATTCATTTTGTGATGAAGTTGGTTGCTGTCTCTTTCACTTGACAAGTCACTGGTCAGGTGATGGCTTTGTTGGTCCCTCCTGTTAGCACATGCTACACCACAGATTAACAGCACGTGGCTTTGCCCCAACTTCTACCAGTGGCTGGATCATGTGGCGGGATGTACTTTCCAAGGGGAATCCTCATTCCACCCAGCAAACATACCTTTTAAAGACAAGGGGGGACAGTGCGTGGTCCTCCTTTCCTTCATATCTGTTGTACCGCACCACAGGGATCTGCTTCTCCTGTACGGAGGGTGTTGGGACTGTGAAGCGATCAAAACACCAGGGAGCAGTGGGGCAAGCAGGCTGGAGCATTTTGGGAAGCGTATGAGGCTGATGTTCTGCCTGCTTGGTCTCAGAGAAGCATCTCGACCATAACTGGGTGTCTGGTTCCTCTTCCAGTGGTACCGAGGTCTGGCGGGGTCAGATCACATCAAGAGATGTTTTTTATTTTTGGCTGATGGCTTCTGCCCCGTGGCTCCAGCAGGGTTTGTCCTGTCTTGTGGGTGGTCCTGAGCTTAGTCAGAGCTGAGCTGCACCAGGGAGAACATGGCTCAGCTCGCTGTCCCTGTGGCAGGGATGTTTCCGTGGTATTCACGTGGTGAAAATAAGTATATATCCCATTACTCAGAGCTGCCACTGGGATACACGTCTGATGTGGACCTACTTTCCCAGAGCTTCTTTGAGGGTTCCTGGCTGCTTGTCTTCTAGACTGGCTCCAGGAAGACACAACCTCAGGGGCAAGGCTTCTCCCCGCTTCGCAGTCTCCACTACATTCTTGGCGTTTCGGAATAATGTTTAGTCTGAGCCTGGGTGGTTTTCAGGGGAAAAAATACAAAACACTTCCCTGGATGGATACTGCATCTTGTGGGCACTAAAATGCAAGAGGAGAAGGTAGGATGGGAGTTTTGTAAGGGAAGCGAACAGAGGAAAACTAGCCAAGGAAACAGGCAGAAGGGCTAATGAAATCACTTGTACCTAAATTGGCTGAGCAAACTGTGAAGGTGTATTTTTTTGTGAGTCATGAATTTTGACTATTCAGTGCTTGGAGCTTGTAGATTTGCAGATTATAAAATTGTAGATTTGCAGATAGGGTCACTTACAAAGGGGTAAAACCTCTATCAAACAAAGCAAAGGGCTTTGCTGAAGTTCTTTTTGTTTCATATGGAACAATCGATCAGGAACACGTATTGCAGTCCCTATCACAGTCTCTATTGGTTACTTCCTTTTTTTTTTTTTTAAAGTCTGGATGGGTTTATCCACAACTTCTAGCCAGGGAATCTTGTTGTACACTTGTCTGCAAGACTGAAAAACATGTTACCAATTTTCTGTTGTTCTTCTAGCTGTTTACAGACTGAGATAAAACTGTCCTTTAATCTTCTGTGTCAGAAACAGAGTGTATCTGAATCTTGGAGTCTCTTGCTAAAAGACATGTTTTCTGCTGCTTTAATGATTCGTGTGGCTCTTTCTTAAACTTTTTCTAATTAGTCAACATCCTTTTTGGAGCATTTCCACGAGAACCAGACATGGTATTCCAGTAAGGAATTGCATAAGTTCCAGTTACAGGGGCAGTGTGATTTGCCTGCTTCTGCTTGAGTTCGTACGTCCACAGAGCACGTTAGTCGTTTTGGCATGAGCTCAACCGAAGCTCCTTGTCCATCGGTTATTTACCGTGATCCCAAGTTCTGCTCAGAGGTTTCGGTTATGAAAGACTGAGAAGTATTTCCAGGCCTAGCACCTGTTTGAGGAACATGTCATTTACCCCAAAGGCAGCATTGACGCCGTTCCCCCAAAAAGATGTCCCATACATTCATTGCTTCCAGAGGCAGCTTTGTTATTGACCGTAGTACCATGCACATTGGCTTCCTTTCCA
The DNA here is from genome assembly GCF_964211835.1 of Anser anser. Taxonomy (NCBI): domain Eukaryota; kingdom Metazoa; phylum Chordata; class Aves; order Anseriformes; family Anatidae; genus Anser; species Anser anser. The sequence continues at coordinate 77,183,441 of NC_139724.1, forward strand.
CAGATGGCCATGTGAGCTACAGGCCTCTGGATCTCGGGCTCTTGATTATTTACCACTTTCTCAGTCTTTGTGTCATCTCTAACCTTTATCAGCAGTCATTGTATGTTTTCTCCCTTCTCACTGATGACGCATGTTTAATAGTATTGGCCAAACCAAACCTTTCTTTCAACACAGACAGGAATCTGACCCTCCAATTCTGTTTTGAAACTTATTGTTTAGTACATTTTCAGTATTTTTTTGTAAGCAACGTTTAACACGCAATTCTTTGAAATAGTAAGTGCCAGCTAAGGTCAGTGGGAACGAAAGTTTTGGGACCTATATCTGAAGCATTCAGAGGTAAACACTTTGAGCTCTAAAAATATTCATTGTTTTAGTTTCCTCATCTAATAATGAAGCTCACAAGGTCTTTCTACCTTTTCTATTATAGTCTGAACTTTATGGGTGACAGATACTCTATAATGTGTCGTATCTGATACAGCAGCTTGTAAAATTGTGTTGATGCTAACAGCTGAATGAATTCTAGCCCACAAGAAAAATTAAGGTCTCTCTTCCTTCAGAGGATATACAAATTGCAGGCATCAGTCAATACTGAAAACCATACAGCATCACTTGAGAATGACCTTCTAAAAGCAGATGAAATGTTATCCGCAGTGTAAACATGAATCAGCGCTGATTAGTAGATCAAACAGAATGACGTGCTCCCTGCCCACGCACCGTGTCAATGAAGAGACACCATTACAGCTGGTGGTGAGGCTCATTGCCCGCTGAGGGCTTGTCTTTGCTCAGCTGGCGTGAGCTCCGCTCGCACAGCTGGACCTCGGATCTCTTGACACCAAGGAGTCAGGTTTTCCAAAGCAGCCCAGGCTGATCGGCCTCCCAGTTAGTTCTGCATTCACTATAAATGTGTGTGAGCGTGTAAGGGCGTTCCTCCCATTCATCAGTCTCATTGAGACGCCCTCAGTGGTCAGTGGCTTTGGGGATGCTCAGGTAAGCAGAGCAAGTGATTCACCTGAAAGAATCTTTCTAGAGTCATTTTATTCACAATCTTGGAAATGAAATCCGAGTTTCCTTGCAGAGAGTATTTCTCAGAAAGTGTGGCTTCTTGGTTTCTGGTCCATCCGTTCACCAGGTAACTAAGTTAACAGTTTTTGAACACCGACCTCTCACTCTCTGTAGGTATATACGTGTATATGTGTACGTGTGTGTGTATGTGCTTTCCCTTGTAACTACAGCAGGTGAAACAGCCAGGAGCATAACACAGCAGAGATGATGCTGTTGTAATGAGCTCTACCCAGGGAGTAAATTATTAACGACAAGATGTAATAGGCGTGTTCTGTTCCAAAAATATGATTATGGTCTGAGCAGCAACCCTTACAGGAATTGTAAATGAGCCAAATTCTGCCCTTAATCACACATTCACAGTCCTTTTTCTTTAGTCAGAGAGCAAACACAGAAGCTGATGTGTTATTAAGCTCTTGTTTTAGCACAGGAGCTTTTGATCCTCTCTGCAAAAGGGGCTTTTGAGCATGTTTCAAACTTACAGTTAGTTTTCAAGCAAAATTGAAGCCTTGTGATATATTTAATAAGTGTCCCATATCAATGCGGCCATTTTATCATGTGTCAACTAAATGTCCCTTCCCTGTCTTGCCAAATACCTTCTTCTGGAGTGGCAGCCCCTGTGGGTTTGCTGCCACTCGCAGCTGGGGAGCAACCTCGGACCAGCGGGGTCCCATTCTGGTTACACGGTGCCTTGGCATCCATGCCCCAGTTAAATGGCTGGTCTCAACCAGGTCAGATTCTGCTTCAAAGTACCCCAGATGTAGCTGCTTCACTTAGTCCTGTTTTGAAGTAGCGTAAGAGGAATCAAAATTCAGCTCTGCTTGCATACAGAAACATAAGTATCAGCTAAATGAAAATTGTGGAGCTAAGCAGCCTTCATGCCCTGGGAAAAATAATGCATCCAGACTTACTTTTGGGTCTAACCAAGACCTCAAATCTTCCTTCAGTTTGTACAGATGGAATCCCCTTTGCTGCCTGCCATGGTGCTCCAGAATTAGAGCGTTTTTCTAGGTGTCATGGTTTTTTAAGATCACCTTATAAAAATAAAACCTTAGTGTGAACCATAAAGACAGGTCCTTGAGATAGAGCACACTTCAGACACCGAGAACTACACTTTGCATCCCAACATAGTGTTAACTCCAGAACCCAAATACATCAATATGCATTAAATAATTCACTTCTGTTAAGTTTGGGAGAAACGTGTAGTTAATGCATTTAGCCCACAACCTCGAACTGCCTCCCATGCCCCCCGGGGAATCTCTTTTCTAGCTGCCTATCCTACAGCATCCCCACTGACAACTCCTACTCAGCTATGCACTGCCAATAGAAACAGCTGTGACAGTTCCAAACTGAAAATGGGACTTGTGCAAATGAAATTCAGTGTAGCAGCAAAAGAAATAACCGTGGGGTTGCTCCACCGATTTTCTTCCCTTTGGGCTCTGCTCATCCAGATCGCTCATTTTTCAGCACGTGAGAGGATGCTCTCGAGCTTCCAGAGGGCTGCAGACCCACAGGAGCTTGCCTTATCCCGTGGCCCATGTGTCGGGTCATGCTGCTAAAAGAAGGATAAAGCCGGGTGAGAAATGGAGCCAAGGCAAGAGCTGAGAAACCCTTCCACTAGGAAGGGTTGTACGCATGTATAATACACGTGCCCTCACCAGAGGTTAAGTTTAAAGGGCTTTGATAGCTGCTTGGGGCACAACAAGCCGTCTTCTGGAATTAGGCTGGTTGCAGCTGAAAGCCTTTTCTTCAAAATAATCTTCCTTTTGGATCTCCAGGACAAGGGGAATAAACAGCCTAAAATCCAAGGCTGAGCTATTGTTTTCCAATCTGTTTTAGCCTTCATCTTGTTGGCAGGCTGCTTTAGAAAAGCAAAAGGTTAATGAGCCAATGTGCAGTGGGATTATTGCAGTAAAGATGACAGTGAACCAGTAATTACTAATTAGATGCAGTTTAACAGGAGGAACAAGTGAAATCTCCTCTTCACCAACTGTCAATAATTAGCAGATTTGGTGAGGTTGAAATGTGTCCACAGTTAAAAGGCTGATTTTTTAATGAAATGGCACTTGACAAAAGAGCTGTATGGAGGTCACAGCCATAGCCCTCGAGACGCTTCCCTATACCATACTTAGGAGGGAAATCAGATGCAAGACAGCAGGGGGTCCCCATGAAACCATTTCTCCCTTGGGATTGCATTGCGCAGGGGGAGGGGAGCCGGAGGGATTCTCTGCAGTAATTTTGTCCAACTTGGACGAGAAGCAAAGGAAAGGATTTGCCAGCTGCCATGGGGAAAAAAAATGTTTGAGAAGTGAGAAGTTCTGTGGGGTTTCTTTGCTTTTGGGTCTGAGGAACCCTTCCCTGAGGGTCCAGCAGCCTGGGCGTGCTGCTGGCCAAAGCCTGCCCTCGGGTGGAGGTTGCTCTTGGAGGGAACGAAGGTTGATCTTAGAGAAGAAGCCATGAGGTCCTTAAGGACTGGCAGGAGGCTAGGAGCTCAGCTCTGTGTGTCTGCCAAAGACTGAGGAGGATTCAAGCCGTACCCTGCGGCTTCGGTTCCATGCTGCCACGCAGATGATGCTCCACTGTTGACTTCTGAAGCGTTCAGAAGTTCCTCTGAGGTTTCTCTGTGTGCTCTTCCTATTACGGCGAAGTAGCTAGTGGCACAGACGTGAGTATCTTTATTTTCCATGGGAGCTATAAACGTGGAGGTGATTGCTGGAGCCCGTTAGTGCCCGTTGTAAGTTGCTAGCTTGTCTTTTCAAAGAAATAACAGCCTACGGAAGTCATAAAGCAGGTTTCTACTCATAAACCTGGCAGGGTTTCCAGGTATATAACGTATACAGTGGCCCATGGTGGCCAGCCTGGTTGGCTGTCTGCATCCTCTTGGGTCTGTTTTGGCCTCCCAGCTGATGCTGGGGGTAGTGTTCCTACGGACTGCTCCTGATGAGCAGCAATAAATCCTCCCTCTCTGGGGGAGGAGGCCAGCCATACGGGTGGAAGCTGGGCTCTACCAGGGAGAATGTGCTCTGGTTCCTGTTGGTCTGTGCTGCTGTAGCCCTGCGTGTCCCGTGGTCAGAGACCGTTTGCAAGTATTCAGGGAGCTGTGGTGCGTTAGTTTTAGTCCGGGACCTCTAGTTTATTTTGATTTGTGACTCATGGGGCTTATCTGAGCTGGTTTTTGGAATTACAGGACCATAGCCTTAATGTTGCATTACGGAAGAGCCGTGTCTTCCTGTAGCACGACGGGACCGTGCCTCAGCTGAGCAGTGGAAAGCAAAGATCTCTCCAGCCTTTGCTTTAATAGTCAGAGACTGGTGTACACAAAGCAAGGAGCACATCTGTCCTCCTGTGCCTCTGGGGCAGCCTGCCCTTGCTGTCAGCGTGGGCATGGACCTGAAGTCTGGAGGTGGAAGTGATTGTCACCAGCTTGTTCTGTGACAAGTTGTTCTCTGCCCCAAACCAAACCACAGCCGTGACCATGAATCTTCACCAGAGCAGCGTGAAGCACTGTGGGACCAGTTCCCCACACTCAGTTCTGCCGTGAGTTGAGCCCTCGTCTCAGTAGCTGGTGCAGAGCTGGGACCTTAGTGACACGGCACCGCAGAAGCCCTCGCCCGTGCACCCCAAGGAGGCGACGTGCGATGTCTGCAATCTGCTGAGCAGGAAAAGCAGCCACTGGCCTGAGGGGTGAGCACTAAAAGTGAACTCGAGGCTAAACAGCCGGTTTTTTGGAAAGTTTCAATATCCCTTGACTTGGAACAGGAGCACTTTTACCATTTGCTTGTCTGACGTCTGCATCCCTTCTCTGCTGCCCCGAGCCCTCTCTCATTGAGAGCGTCGAGCACAGGAGAAGGCGATGTGCTCCCAGCTTCGCCCTCCTCGTGTTTAGGCTTTCTTCACCCACCCCAGCTGTCAGGCAGGGTTTACAGACCCAGCGTGTGCTTCCCGAGGAGCCAGACTTCCCACACTGCTTCTCCCTTTGCCATACCCTTTGGCTTTCCCTTTGCAGCTCCAGCCTGGCATCTGCAGAACATGTCTCCTGTAAAAGCAACGGGGAACAAAAATACCCCAGTAGCTCGTCTGCTGTGCTGCAGGATCCCTCAACAACCTCAGGTTTCCATCTAATTGTGCTGCTCAGGAAGGCTGCTACCCAGGAGACTGCGAGCACGGAGGAGTCTGTGCATGGCTGGAAGTATTTTGGTGTGACACACAAAGAATTAAGCCCGGAGCTTTTGCTGTGTTTATTTTAGCTTGCAGGGTCTGACCCAGCCTCCATGGTGTAAATTCCCGAGTCAGAGTGGCAGCAGGGCTTCTGGGGGAGCTCAGGTCACGCAGGCAGGCTGGAAGGACACAGCCTTAAACGTGCCTTAAACCCTGTTCTTGAGCATGTCTCACACTGAAGGTGTTCCTAAATACTTGGAGGCTTCAAGGTTAGTTGTCCTCCCCTCCCAGCCGTGCTTTAGCCGGAGCTGCTGAGCCATCATCCGTGCTTCTACAAACAAACAAACCCAAGGAAGCCCAGATTCCACGACCATGACATCCTTTTCCTGTGCCCCCTGCTCCCAACTCCCAGCAAAAAGCCCCAAATTCACAGAATCGTGGCTGAGGTTGGGAGGGACCTCGGGGTCCACCTGGTCCAGCGCCCTGCTCAAGCAGGGACACCGAGAGCAGGGTGCCCGAGGATAAATTCTCATTACTATAACTCCCCATCTCTTCTGTCTGATGCTGCTTTCTTTATTATTTTATTTTTGGGGACTGTAGCAGGGGGGAGACACGCGGTGTGGTGGTTTCCTTCTGCACTTGTCTGGCTGGCTGCAGCAGCGCTTCCAGGCGCGCACCTGCGCCGCAGCCCTTATCCCCCTCATCCCTGCCTGCACCCGTGCTGCTGCCTCGGTTTAGCAGGAGGAAGAGGGAAGATTTGGTCTGAGCGGGGCTGAAGCTTTGGGAAGAGCGCAGGAAGAGGAAGGATCCGGTCTCCAGGGGCATCAGCCCCACCAGCTGCCTTTGAACGCCCGTAGGAAACGTCGCGGTGGTGAGATTTACAACTGCTCGGCCTGTTTGCACCTTGCGGTGTAATTATTAGGCTCAGTGACATCTCTCACCTGGGGAAGGTCACGAGTGAGCAGCGCTCTGATTGATCGGGGGCCGGTGTCTTTGTTCTCCCGTTCCCTTGTCCGAGGGGCTTTGATTTGTGACGGGGCTGATTCCTGGAGCCCGCTCCCGAGAGCGGCCCTTTGTTTCACGACCAACGTTTGGAGCTAAAGGCGCTGCAGACCTGTCGGGGGCCAGCCCTAAAATCGTAACCTGGACCAGCAGAGCTTATTCTTAGCGGGGAGAGACGGCTCCAGCTGAGCTGTTATTTGTGGTCACTGGAGGTGGGTGTGGGAGAAAGGACCCCTTTGTACTGCCCAGGGGCTTCAACGGCCCCGTCGGATGGGATCTGGTTTCATGTTTATATCTCTGTCCCTGGGATACAGGTTCAAGTATGTAAACTATCTATCCTGCAAGCACAGGCTCCTGCAGGTGTGTGGGTGCTAGTGGGCATAAAAAAACATTCCTGACACCATCTCTTTTGAGGAGTCTTCACCTCCTGATGGCTATAAGCCATTAGGAGTCAAAAGAAAGAGCTGACATCCGACAACTCCGGATAAACAGCTAAACATTAACCCTTAAAGTGGCTCGAAAAACACACTTAAAAGGCTCTTTGTGGAAAGAAGCCATTTTTTTTCTCCAGGCCTGTTAATTGCTGTCTTTCTTCGGGACACCTTTCAGCAGCACCTACTGTAAACAGAGCGCCTCCTGCGAAGCACTTCCCCGGGGTTCCTGCCCTGGTCGCAGGGCAGTGCGCGGAGGTGGCAGTCCTAGAAGCAGAGCTTGAAAAGGACCTACAAGATCATCCCGTCCAATCTCATCCCGCTTTCCTCCTGCCCCGTACAATTGTCCCAGCTCCCACAGGGCTTTGGTTTTGCTTGTATTCCTCTCGGCCTGAAAGCCGAGACCTTTCCTTTCTTTCCGCCAGCCCACCCCGATAATTTGTTTCCCTTTCTTGTTCACCAGCAGCTTCTGTATTTGGTGCAGCCGGGTTCATCCCCGGCTCTTCCTTGGCTGTCGCCTGCCTTATCCCTGTCTCGCAGCTTCCTGCGTGCCCTCAGACACTTGTTTTAGCTCCTCTGAAGCAGCCGTACCTCAGATTACTCCAAGTGAGACATCAAGGACACGAGCGAAGGAAGGCAGCCGGTTGTCCAGACTTGCCTGCTGTAAGCATGCTCGGTTACTGCAGAGAACGAGCTATTAATCACATTTCCCCCGTATATATAATTATCTGTAATTGCTTTTTAAATCATTCGGATCTAACAGCCTGTTTCTAATTGGGGCCGTTGGTCCTTCAAGGGAAGGAAATGCGTCGAAGGCTTGGGGTCCCGAGGAACTTGCTTGGCTTCTTTAAAGCAGCAAGGCCCTCCCTGAATCCTGCAGCACCCACCGTGGTCCTTCTTGATAGCTAGGGAATCGCAGGGCTTGGCGTTGTCACCGAGCAGCAGCAAATGGTCTCTTCCTCGACAGAAGTGCTTGAGGGACAATGACGAGGAGGGACCGAATTGCTCCTTTTCATCAAAAGGAAACTTGCCACATTTATCACGCCCACATCCAAAAGCAGGATTTTGTTTCTTCCAGAAGAGGGGAGACAACTCTAATTCTCTTTAGAAAGACCTTCCGTTCTGGCAAGGCGCGGTGACTTGAGCTCGCCCTAAACTCGGCAGTTTGGGGCATTCTCCAGATTTTTTTTTAGACGGGCTGATGACTCTTGGGTTCATCAGTTGCCTTGAACGTTCCCCATCAAAGTCTGTGTCCTGTAAGGTGAAGCTTCTTCCCTGGGCCAGGAGGAAGTTTCTTTTGCTTTCCTGGTGTAGACTGAATGCCCTACAGAGCCAGTCTGGGGAGGACGGCCTCTCCTGGGGGGGTGGCCTCTCCTTACCCCATGGACAGCCGACCCGTGGGCAGAACCCGTGCTGCTGCTGTGGTACCAGCCTCCGGGACTCACCTTGGGAGCAGCTCCTGCAGAAATTCCTGTAGAGAGTTTACCTCGTGAGCGTTTATCTTACACATGAAGAGATCTTCTCCATCAGAAAGGACAAGAGGCGTCTTAGTTCCTGCAAAGCCCTTTTACGTGGTTCTTCACTGTATGGAAATGCATCGTGCCTTTGTCTTGGCTTCTCTCTCCAGCTCAGAAAGAACTGTTATTTGGTCTTGCTACTTAAAGCTTGATGGTTTCGAAACCTTTGTTTGTTTTAATACTTGGGGTTTCTGGTGCGGTAGGCAGCACTCTCCTTCCCCAGAAGACCAAAACCCCCAATTTTGCAGGGACTTGGAGGTGTCGTTCAGGGGACTGGGTCTTGGGGCAGTGTGAGCCCAGTGCTGGCCGAGGTTTTCCTTCATCTCAGCAGCCTGCTCAACACCGGTGTCACCCTGAGACACCCGAAGGCTTCCCACGGGGACCTGGAAGGCTGCAGCCGGTGCCTTGCCGCTGACCTGGCTGCGGGACGGAGCTCGGGAGTGAAGGGACCTGCTGGACCGCCGAGCTACAGGCAGGGGCATGCCCAGCACTGAAGCTGCCTTAGGTGCCTGCTGCCATATATTTCGTCCCACCTGCTGACTTGTTACCATCGGTCATTCCTGCAGCACTGGTAGACGTGTGCCGCTGGGCATGGGGAGCTCGTCGCCCCGCGGGAGCGGTGCTCTGCTCCAGCCCCGATGGGCAGGAGCCTAAAATGCCATGTTTTCCTTCTTTCCCTTCCGATTACTCTGCTGTTTTTTTTAATGGAGAAGCGATGCATATTATTTTTCTTTCGAGAAGCTGTGATGCACTAATTTGCAACTCCATGCATAGGCAGCTGCGCGCTCGCAGATCCGCAGAGCTGAAGGTAAAAACTCCCCCCGTGATAAAGGTGCTATCCCATAACTGACCCATAAATCCTGCAAACTCTCCCATTCTGCTTCGGGGCAGGGTCAGTTGTTCCCATTTAAGGTGAGGGCGGTAACATCCGAAGCCTCGTAGCTGTCTCAGAAGCAATTGCACATCTCTATCCAAACAGCTGTTGAGCATGAGGAATATTCCTGCTCGTCGCAGTGCAGAAACCTGATGGCACCCAAGGTGCCGCTGACACTTTGCGTTTCGTGCTCTGCTAAAAGCAGTGACGTGTTCAGGGGACGGTGCAGAGGTGTCAGCAGATGTGATAGAGTGTGAAGAGCTTGTGGCACCGGCACCGGCACTGACATACTTTATATCTAACAGATGTCGTAGCAGGGTACGCGTGTGGCCACATTCCGACCCTTTCCAGTCGGGTCTGAAAAGAGCCTCTGTTCTCTGCCTTGCCCTACAGACAGCAGGATTTGGCCGCTCGTGGTCACAGCATCCCTGACAGAAACCAGAGAAACTTTCTGAAATGGATAGCCCTCAAGAGCCTGCACGGCCAAATACTCCAGTTTTCCTCCTCCTTATTGTTTCAAGGAGGGTAAAGAAAAGAGAGATAAAATTAATCCCAAGCAATGGCACTTCTTAATGCCTGTTCCAGGTTTGGCAAGAGGTTTGCGGGCAGCACCAACATGCACTGCTGGTGTAAATGCGCCGCCGTGAGCTGGGAAGATGCTGGTGGCCTGGCAGCTGCCGATGGTGCAGGGGCAGGAGCAGAGGCTGCAGCACCTCTGTTCCTCGCTTCTCAGGTGGGTTTTGGAGCCAGGACTGAATGGTTGCCTTCCCATGGACAGTCAGGGGAGTTCGTGTTAGCTCCGGAGTGGCCACGGGTCCTTTCATTTCCACCCTGCACGTCAGTGTAAGCCTGGTTTACCGCAGAGCCATGACACATCCCTAAAAACACACTGTTTGCAAACAGGGCTCTGGATGCAGTCTCTGATGGGAGCTCCACCACAAAGCTCTACATCGCGGGGAGCTGACGGTGCCCATCTGCTAGGCACAGCTCGGGGGCTCCAGATTTGCAGCCGAACAATAAAGCCTTGCAAGTTACATGGCTTGTCTCATTGTTCCTAACTTTACATATGTATGTGTGAATCCACCTACATGGCAGTGACAGGGGGGTGCAAATCAAATGCTCTCCCGAGCTGCTTGTCTACTTTTTTCAGCTTTGTCTGCTGCTGACTCGGTTTTACAAAGCATGCCAGTAACAGAGGAAAACTTTGGTGGGCAGAGACCGAACCTGCTCGACCTGAGTGCAGTTGAGTTGTATTTACAGTCATTGAGCTGTATTTACAGTCGTTGAGCTGTATTTACAATGGTTTAGTTGTAGTTACAGTCACTGAGTGGTATTTGCAGTCATTCACTTGTTTTTACAGCCCGAGGCTACTCTGATGCCTGGGTTGAGGCTGTGCCTGACTTCTTTAGAAGCAGCAAGCCCACACGGACGCTGGTGGTTACAGGAGTACATCACAAATGTTCATTTTTTTTCCTAAATAGACAGGTTCAGGGCTCCAGAGAGGCTTACTCTATTTGCTTGTGCAGCACCTCCTGGCCCTCGTTGGCTTCTCCTCCCAGAGCCACCACCTTCCCAGAGCCCCCACCTTCCCAAAGCATCTTCTGGTGGTGTCTCCCCTGCCCTGACCCAGGGACTCGGAGCCAGCGAGACGCGAGCGTCCTGGAGCTGGATGCTTCCTCCCGGGGCAGCCCAGCCTGAAGAAGCCCACCCGTGGCTCCTTGCATGGGTCGGTGGCTGCGGAGCTTTGCGAGCTCTCGGGGGATGTCAATGCCTCGAGGTGTCAGCCGAAAGGAGGTGATCAAAGCCGGGATGGCAAGAAGGGAGGCTCTAAACCCTCACCGGGGAATCACTCGGTTCTCCACACCGGCAGCGGCGCAGCTCCCTTTGATCCCTGCCTTTTGGGGGACCCAGCCCTGCGACCCCTGCATCAGCTCTCAGCTGGGATGGGGATGGGGATGGCGTCGAACCCATGGCCGGGCTCCTGCACCGAGGTGCGGCCGTATCTGGACACGCTGTGGCCAGGGACAGCCCCGTGGGGCACCCGACTGCTGACCCCAGCTGTGTCTGTCCGGGCTCTGCTGCAATTTCCTTGGTAGCCCAGCCAGCATCAGGGGTGCAAAGGGAGCCGAATAGCTTGTTTCCGTGCTTTCAAGGAAAACATTTTGACTAGAGATGATTTTTTTTTTCTTCTGAAAGCCGTGAACGTTTCTTTAAAAGAGGGGAGCCTAAAAGACTTGAGAGAAACAAAAAAAATGAAGAGACATTTTCTAGTCAATTCCATCTGATTTTTATTATTAATTTCAGGGAAAACCTAACAAAAATGTTTGCCTGAAGATCCTTTTCCCCTGGATTGTGACTTAGCCAGCAAACTGAGTCTCGGTTACTGACACAGTTATTTACTACTGTGCACATCAGTCACAAGACAACCAGTGTGTCCAGCTAGGAAAGCTTTAAAGTGCTCAGGAAGAGCTTTAGCATCGGTATTGCAAACAATAAATTTAAATAAAGGAGAAGGACTTAGCAAAGAGGCGATTTGATGATCTTTGAAGACTTTAACGGGGTCAAAACTTCTGGCAGAGGAGAGCTCCTTGGTGCAGCAGATCGATAAATGCCACACTGGAAGTGAAAGTTTAGGCAAATGCAAAGCAGGAGGCTGGCTGAAGCAGGATGCCGAGACCTTGAAGCTGGCCTGGATATCTTCTGAAAAACGTCTCTGATTTAACCAGCGGGTTTTGGGGTGAGATGGATCATTTCCCAAATCTCTCACCTGTCAGGTCACCTTGGGTTGACGGTAGGTCTGTGGCATTTCCAAGTGGTGCTCCTTAGCTGGTTTCCTCAACTTTATCCTTAGCAAGTGGGTCCATGTGAGGCGCTTTATTGTTTGACAGCTGGGAAAAGTTTCGGAAAGAGTTTATTTTTAAGGAAAAACCTTATGGTCTTTAACTTATTCTTTAAACATTTTTTAATTTTGGAAAGCCTTGTAAAATTAAGCACAGGTTCCAGGAGAGATTTGTGATTTTGGTCCTAGTAGCGTTCCTTCAGCTACTGCCAATTAAAAGAAGAAGAGAAGGTCTGAAATATCTGAAAGAACAACATTTAGGCAATTTTACTGCGGGAACAAAACCTCAAAACCCCAGTCAGGCTGGTTTTGACCCCGAGGAAGCACATTAAGCCAGCTCGATGAGGTTCTGCCTCCCGGCTAGGTGGCCGTGTGGCGGCGGTGGCTTGCCGTGAGGCGCCACGAAGGAGCTCGGTGGTTTCACACCGTGGTTGCACTGAGCTACAAGCAGAGGTGTCTGGTGGCCGTAGTGCCGCTCACCTCGTTTTTCCCCATGTCTTCAGACGGAGCAGAGCCTGCGAGCGGTGCCGGCCGTGCCCCAGGCTCTCTCGGGCGGCGCGCTGGGCCCAGCTCCGCCAAGCAGCGGCCGCTTGGTGCCTTCATTTACAAAATCCCGTCCTTGGCGTCACCTCAGCCGCTGCCCTGCTGCCTGGTGGCCCGGGAGGAGGTGGCAGAGGGCGGCTGGCAGGGCCCACAGAGCCCCTCGGCCTGCAAACCACCACCAGGCCTCGGCGGCGGCCCCGCGGAGGCAGCAGGAGATGCGGTGACCAGGCTGGTCCTCCCTTCCCCCTCCTGGCGGTGCAGCATCCGTCAGGCCGCATGACCCTCCCCCTACCAAAATTGGCTGCTTTCTTTCCTTCTCTTCTCTCTTCCCCCCCCCCCCTTTTTGGCTGAGTGATGAGCTGTATGCCAAATCCATCTGCTCCTGTCTCCCCTAGCTGCCTTCCATATCGTCGCAGGATCCCTGGCAGAGCGCCTAGACCTATCTCTCTCCCTGCGCTCGTCGGAGCACATTCCTTTCTACACCTTTTCCCGAGCTGGGATAGAAATGAGTATCAACCCCAAACAAAAAGCATCTGCTTTCTGCCTGCTTCTGCCTCACCGGCCGCGCATGTACGTTACACCCGTGTCAGCAGCGAATGCAAAACACACACAGCCCCCCACCTCGCAGCCCCGCATCCAGCATGGGCTGAGGGAACTTCGGGCGCCGGGCGCCTGCCTCGCGCTCGCTCCCTCGCTGTCTCCGCAGCACCAGCTGTGACCACCGCACCATTTGTTCCTCCAGCCCACGCCAGCACTCGGAGCCAGTTCTTTATCACCCCAATTAGCCTTGTCTGTGCTGATGAGAGGAGAGAGGCTCCCACTGCAAGGCAGAGACGGAGGGGGGGGGGGGGGAGAGGAATCACGCGCGGCGGGCGCCGCGAGAGGCGATTCCCTTCCCGGCGGCTTTGTTCCCCCGGCGGGGATGGGTTTCACCAGGTCAGGGGTGCCACCAAAACGCCAGCAGTGCCGTACCGCCTGCGCTACCTGGGTGACGCTGGTTTATAAACAGTCGCTTGGAGGGGCCTGGAGGTCAGGGGACACCTTTTTTGTTCTTGGTTATCTGCTAGAGGAGCTCCCGGGTGCTGCGATGCTCTGCAGCTAGCAGCGGCCCCTTCCCGTGCCACTCTTCTGGTCGCACCTTGGCCTTGTCCTCAGCGAGGATCTCCTCACTCCTACACAAGGCTTTCGGTAGCCCCTGGGGGATGCAGCCATTCCCTTTCTCCTGCTCTCTCATCATAGCGTCTCTCACGCTGGTATGTCAGGATAGTAGCGGTCAACACTGCACTGGTGCTCATGCAGCTTTCATCCCGAAAGCCTGTCTTTTTCCCCCAAACCAGCCCCTTCTCAGCACCCTTTAGCACTGGGGTCTATACACCACGGTTTCCTGCATGCAGCTTGCGAGCCTGTGTCCCTCTCGGACTTGTCTTCTCCTGGTGTCATTGCTCAGGTCCTATTTCTGTTAGGGACCTCAGTGCTGTCGTGCCAGAGCCGGGAAGGGGATCCCTCCTTTGACCCAGCACAAGAAGAACTTCCTCGTTGGGAGGAAGAGGATGGGCACAACTCAAACCCGGTGCCATGGTGGGTGCTCAGTTTGGAAGGACACAGTCACCTCGTATAGGGTGGGACAGGTCCCATCGCGTAGTGCAGAACCCGTTCCTCAGAGCACCCTCTGCGGCGGCCGTTCCCTGTTCGAGGGGTTTCTGGCATGGCCGTGACCAAGAAGGACCCAGCCTGGGGGGTTTCTTTGAAGCACGGACACAAGAAACGTGACACAAGAAACTGGGCTCTCCACGTCCGTTGCACGATGCCATGTCCAGGTCCAGGACTCTGGGCAGCTAGACCAGCAGTCTACACCAAAATAGGTGAATTTCCAGTTTCCATCAGAAAATCCTGATGGATCTAAAGAATTTATCAGGGCACGCAAGGTCAGCTAGTGAATGTCACCTCAATATCTGTAACCCACCATCTGAACACATCTCCTCATTCTTCTGCGTTCGATTTCACAGGGAGAGGAATCAGTAGTTCCCGGCGCCCTTCTGAACAGCTCTGCCAGTGCTGCTGGGGGTCTGTCCCTCCCGTGCTTGCCTCCTTGGTGGGGATGCCCCTTGGAGCTCATGTCGCTGAGGCTCTATAGCGGGGTTTTCGTATCTTTGTATCTGCTTTAATAAAGTCAACCAAAAAAGGATCTGCAGTTTGCTCCGGTTCAACCAGTCACCCTCCATCGCATTTATTTCACATCTTCCCAGGCTTCAGCAAGGGGCTTGGGTGCGCTCAGTAACACTCATCCCCGAGCCAGTGCCCACGATTGGTTTTATTTCCTTTGGACGTCTTTAAAAGGGTCCCTGACCGCGTAGACGTGTCCCGTTAGGCATCCATTCCCTTGTCGCTCTGCTCAGACCCCACAACCTGTCTCTGAGCTCCCACCTCGATCCCGCCCTCCTAGGGCCATCCCAGCCGGCCCTCAGCGCAGAGCCTTGCCGTGACGGAGGGGCTCAGCCACCCTCTACAAGGAGGCCGTTTTCCTCCTAGACCCCCGGGAAGAAAGCTGAGAGGACCTACGAGCAGTTCTCTCATCTCTCTCCTTCCACCGAGACGGGTTCAACTCCACTTAAAAAAATTCTTGATGGGTTTTGTCTGAGTTGTGCTTGAAGCTTCCCACCGCAGAGACGCGGCACCTTCCCCAAACATTTGGTTGCAGTACTTTGCTCCTTCCCGCTAGGATGCTCTTCCTGCTGTTCAGCTGGAGTCGTACTCGCCGCTTTTTGAATTGTGTCCCAAGAGAGCACGAACAAAACATCCCTCGTTCTCTCCTCGCCGCAGCCTCTTGCAAGCACGGTGGTGCCTCTCCTGAACTTCTCTCTCCTACCCTCGACGTTCCCAACTCGCTCTACGAGCTGCACCACGTCCCCAAGCCCTGCCGACGCCGGCATCGGGCCGCTTGGGTTGGGCCAACCCAACCCAAGTGGGTTGACCGGTGCCAGGTCATTCTGCAGCTCTTCTCACCTCCGGGTCTCCGCACCCGGGGGTGAAGCCACCCCGCCTCCGCATCTAGAAGCTTTTCTCTCCGTATCTGGAAGAAGAAAAGGAAAACAATAGGCAGAAAAGCTGCGTCAGAGCCGGGCAGACCGGAGTTAATCCTCTCTCAAAATGGATCCCCGGGTGCCGGTGTGCGTGCGAGTAGCCTCCCCTCTACCTTTGCCGGGTGCTCTCCCAGCACAATGCTTCACTTTGTGGTGCAGCACAGAAAGAAATGGTGAAGTTGCTAATAATGGCACTAAAAGAAAATATGCTACATCTGTTATGGATAGCAGTACAAAATTAGCTGATCACACCTCTGACACCCAAGATGTCTTCACTTAAAATACTCGTTGGCTTACTTTACATAATTTGCTGATTATATTTAAAAGAAATACAATTTTGCAATTACTGTTCTTTCTGGTGTGCTATCTATGCATCATTTTCTTTTTATGTTTATATATTTCTCCTTCATTAGTGCAGTCTGAAGGGTGATTAGATCCCTTCAAACATTTTACAGAGGTTAAACGTTGATTAAGATTTAATTATTACTGTAAATAGCTTGGAATGACATATGGTGCAAAAACCTGACATATGTGCATTTGAATAAATGAAGTGCTATTTCCCATGATGCTCCAGTAGCTGTTTAACAGCTTTGCTGAAGGGTTATGTTGCACCTCATGTTAAGATTGCTTTGATGTTATATTTTGTTGGGTTTTTGCAGCTGAAAGCTAAGAACAGTTTTTCCAGTTTTTAAAAACATTGAATATTTTAAATACCTAAATTGTTTTGCACAAATTTTTGCTAATTTGTCTAACTAGGTTAAACATTTTCAAAAGCATCTCGATTTTAACGTGGGTTCCTTAGCATTGTGTCAGCGGCGGCACCCATTCGACGTCGAGGGTTTCCAAAAGTCTGGTCCCGCGCGCGGCCCCGTCCCGCTCGGGCGCGGGGAGCACCCGGCTCCCCGGCGGGGACGCGGCGGCTCGGCGAGAGCTCAGCGCGCTGGAAAGCTTCGTGCAGATCTGGCTGGGGAAAAAAATAAAAAAAATAAAATAAAATAGGCGAGGGCTGGTGCTTTCGCGGAGACAGAAAAAGGAGCAGGGACAAAACAGTGCGGTTTCTAAATTGTGCATCGGAGCGCTTCCCAGAGACGCCGAGCGTGGTGTCTAGTCTGCTCGAGGCGAGTGCCTGCTGGGGGAGCGGCGGCGGGTGCCGGGAGGAAAGGCGCAGGGGCACCACGCCGGGGTTTAGCTGCCGTGCCCCCCCTGGGGCAGGGCTGGCCGGGCTCTGCTGTCCCCTGTCCCCTCCGGCCACCGGGTCCCGTGGGTGCCAGCTGCAGCGCCGGGGCTGGCTCCGTTCCTGCACGGCGCGAGGGACCCGCCTGGGAGGAGGACGTCCGCTGGGGAACGGCGCACGGGGATCCCCCGAGGAGCTCTGCAGTTCTCTGGGGACTGAGGCAGAGGGCGGGCATCGCTTCTTGTGATGCACGTCCGTCTCCCCAGGGGCGTTTTGGGGCTCCAAGTACAGGACTTCATGTCCTGAAGGGCATGGAGAGGCGGAAATAATGCGCCAGGTAGCAGCATGCTCTCTCTTACTGCATCCTTCACGTACATTTACAACTCCGAGTGACTCCGGAGGGCCGGACTGCGGCCGCAAACCCCCTCACACTGGGGACACGGCCCTGCCGAGCACAGCAGCTCTGACCTCTCCTCTTTCTTTCCGCAGATCGAGACGGCCCGGCTGGAGCCGGAGATCGCGATGGCCACCGCCAGCAAGACTGTGGTCTACAACAAGGGGCTGTAAGTGGGAGCTGCACCCCTTCCCGGCCCGGGAGAGCTGGGGAGGGCCGGGGGAAGCTGGAGATCACGACTGGGATAAAACACAGCAAGGAGACGAAACGAGCGTAGAGCTCAGCGGTAGTAACGTACTGCCCCTCCCGGAGATCGGGGAGCGAACTAACACTTGGGGAGAACTGACACCTCACACCACTCAAAAAGATTAACACTGAAATCGTTTTAACGTAGCCACAGGAGCAACAGCGAGAAATCGCATTCAAACACTTTAGAGAAGTAGCTAAGGAATAATCTCTGAACTTTTAGCACTGCATGGAGGGAAGTTTCCGGGACGTTTCCCCGGCTATACCTAACTACACGAGAGTAGGCTTCACCGAGCAAATCCTGTTCTCAATGCGAATTAAACCCCGGCACAGACGCTGCACAGAAGTAACTCCGCAGAGCCCGGCGGGTGCACGGATTTCGAGTGCCTCACCGGGCGTTTGATAAGTGTCCCGTACCGATTCCGCGGCCGTCCTGCCCCGCTGATCGCGCACGAAAGCAGCTCCGGTGCTGAGCCGTGGGGAGCTCGGTGAGCACCGCGGGGGCACAGCCCGTGCCCCCCGTCCCTGCTCCTCCTGCCGGCGGTGCTGGTGGCACCGGCACTCACTGCACCCGCGGGACTTTGTGTGCCGTGAGCCTGCCCCCAGGCATGGTGGCAAGGGGGTCAAGGGGCTGGAAAGCCAACGTGCCCTGCGTGGGAAGGGATCTTACGGCGAAAACGTGCTTAATTCCTCCTTTTCTTGGCACAGACGTAACAGATGGGGTTTGTCCCACCTAGCGCAGGCGCTCTGCAGGTGAGGCAGTCACTCCAAGCTACCTGGGCGCAGCTGTGTGAGGGGTTCCTGACGCCGCAGCCTCAGGCAGAGGGGCTACCTGCGCCCTGCAGGTGTCCATCCCTCTGTCCATCTCGCTCTTCGGCTGCTCCACTTCGAGGTGCTTCACGTCAGGTGGGATAAACCCCCGGCAGGGCATCAAATCCTGCTCTGTCGTGCATGGACGTGGCTCTGGGGGTGCTTCCTGGGTACGGGAGCCACGTCCCATGCGGGCGCCCGGTCCCGTGGCCCAGCAAAACTCCTCTGGCTGCTCTCGGTTGGGTTTGGGGGCATGATTTGGCTTTCCAGTGTCTGTTGCCTGAGGGCAAACCCCAAAGCGACTCGCTGAGGGTCAGGGGAGCAGATTTTGGTCGTGGTTGCCTGGAACGTTGCAGGGACGGAGGCGTGTTGGTGATGGCGCAGCTGAACGCACACGTTGCCATCGTGCCAGTGCCACCTTGTTGGGTTTGGGGGGGGGGGGGTCTGGGGAGGGTGGGGGGAGCGGGGGAAACCAAATTGCCACTGACGCAGAATGTATGCACAAGGATGTGGTGCAATGTTTGGGGGCGGGAGGGCTCGGCCCCCCGTCTGCTGCTCTCGCTGGAGCCGCACCAGGCCGAGCCGGAGCCGTGGCAGCCCAGCTCCCCCTTCGTTCCCTGGCGCTGGTGGGGGCGCAGAGCTCGTGGAGCTCTCTGCATTTCCACCGGGGTAAGGGACAGCTGGACCTGGCCCAGCAGAGTTCTTCGAATGCACTAGATGAGATGAATGTATGCTCAGCACCAGGTGAGGCCACCCCTCGGATCCCTACAGGGTTTCGGGGCGGGGGGGCTGGCGCGATGGCACGGCGGCACCGACAGCGCTGCTGCTCCCCGTGCGAAACCAGCTGCTGAGCAGCACCCTGGGGAGCGCTTCCCTCCGGCACGTGGCTGGAGCGCACTTTCCCCAAACTAAATATCTGGGGAAGTGTCTTCTGCCCTCCTGCATCACCCCGCGATCCCGCAGCAGAGGGGTCGCCCCGAAAACGGGGCTGCGCTGGGTGTGGGGAGGCGCAGAGCGCCCTGAGGTGCTGCAGGATGTGCCTGAAGGGGGGAAGGAGCTGGTCTTAAACACACACCGGGGGCTGGCGGCGTAGCTGAGCCCAGAGCTGAGCTCCCCAGAAGCCCCCACGGTGGGTTTTGTGCCCGAGCCATTCCGCTGAGATGCTGCAAAGCTTTTTTTATCTCGGGCTTTGGGTTGTGGTGTTGTTTGTGTTTTTTTTTTGAGGGGGGGAGTGATGGAGACTTCACTTTGTAGTGGGGTGGTTTCTGAGGGGTGGAGCAAGGAGGGAGACGGTGATTTGGTTTTTACATCGTAATTACAGATCAAAGATTTCGTGGCTGTGAACTCCGCTACCTGCCGGGTCTGCAGATGGAGTGAGTAATTTGCAGCGCGCACGGCTAATTACGGAGCCGCGCAGGGAAGTAGCTGGGGCCCCGCTCGCTGCACTTCTTTAGGAGAGATACCAGGGGAAAAAGCAGGAATCGGGCAGGTTTTGCCTAGGAAAGGAGCCGGTTCCTGGTTTGTGAGAGGGAAGGGGCGCACGGAGGCTTTTTCCCTGCGCACACTTCACCTGCGGAGCGTTTCGGCTCGCCGCCGAGTTAATGAGCGGAGGGCTGATCCCGCGGCGCACAACGAGGGCTGCGCTGGTTCAGAGGATAGGCTTGGGGTTCGCTGCTACCCCCTGCTCTGTAAATCAAAATCAGGAGGGCCGGGTTCTGCTCCAGGGGGTAAGGACCGGCTCGAGGGGCGGCAGCAGAGCGGTGCTGCTCCCCGACCCAGCCCGTCTCCAGCTGCTGTTCCTTCCAGGTCAGCCGGGCATCCGGAAAGCAAAGAGGGGTCCCCACGGTTTCTAAACTCTGCCAAAATCACCGTGGTTGTTGCACCGCAAGGTACCGCTTGTGCCGGCGGTGCTCGTGGGGTGAGGGCTGTGCCGGGGGGCTGCAGGCCTGGGGGCTTGGCCCCACACCCCCCAAAACGCCGTGCGGGCTGGAGGGCGCCGTGCGTCCGGCTGTGCGCGCATCCGGGAGAGCAGCGGAGCTGAAACCCAACGCGGGGCTCGGGTCCCCCCTCTGCTGCCCTTCCCCAGGTGTCCCCCGGGCTGTCCCCTCACCTGGGGAGCAGGACAAGGCGTGTGCGGGAGGAGCACCTTTGGTTCCCCTGGGGAACAGGAGAGAGGCAGCGTCCCCCAGCACAAGGGCACCGGGACGCGAAAACAGCGAGACGCTTCGGCACCGCCCGGCCCCTGGCCGCGCACCGGACCCCAAATCCCCAAATCCCCAAATCCAAGGCCGGGATGCTCCACGGCAGGGCCCGCTGGGGCCACACGGGGTGGCCGGTGTCACTTTTGGGGACCTGCCACGCTCACCCTCGGTGCACCCCACGTGGCAGCCGGCAGGGTTGGCGCTGGGGCTGTGGGCGGGACGTCGGCTCGGTGTCGTGCTCGGCTCTCGGTGCCGTCTGAGGAGTGAGAAGCATGGCACTGGGGAAGCGGTAGCACATTAGTACTGTTTATTAGGACAGCAAATCGTGCCAAAAAAGAATACACACAACGGCTAATGATAACATTATGCACATTCACTTAATAGCTAATTAATCCCTCTGACTTTCCTAATGTACAAAAGGAGCCTTCGGTTTGTGAGAACAACCCAACCATTTGCGTTTATTATTTCCTATAATTGGGGAAGTGGAAGAAATGGGAAGAAAAAAAAAACAACCCCACACACATCAAGTTGTTCACCTCAGCAGATAATAATAATGAGATGATCATCTCCTGTAGTATTTAATTAGAAATGTCGCAGTTAATTGATTTCTTGGATATGTTAATTAAGAAATAATGAGGACCAGGTTGCAGCAAAAGGTGCCAGCAAGGAGTTAAGGTTCCCTCCTGGAAGGGGTGACTGGGGGCTGCTCCCCGAGCTGGCCAGGGACAGCCAGGGGACAGCCACGGGGCTCTGGAACCGGTGCCCTGGAGCCTGCAGTGGGAAATGGGAAATGGGAAATGGCTCCGCCCTGCCCTCCGCCTGGAGCTGTGGTCATCAGACACCAGCTCTGAGCTCTGCCGGCCTCATCACCTCGGATTTCCCTGCCTGGGGACGGGGGGAACGAGCGGCAGCACCCGGCACAGCAGCCACCCCACAAAGCGTCCATGTCCCATGCCCATGCACCCAAACCTATTTTCTGTGTTTTTTTTTTTTTTTTTTGGTGTTCCTGGCTGCTTCTCCCCTTTTCTCCGTTTCTTTGCTTCCCCTCACTCACAGCTCCTTTGCTTTCCACTCCTTGCTCTTTTTTTTTTTTTTTTGGCTCTCCATCCCCACGTGCGGCGAGGCAAGGGCGGGTGGCCGCAGCGCTGGGACGGCCGGCGCAGCACCCGGAGGCTGGCGCAGGCACGGGGCCACGCAGCACCCGCAGCCCTCAGGTGACACCGGTGCCACGTGCCGGGGCTGGGGTCGGTCCCTCGGTCCCTGTGAAAGCTCTGCCGTGGGGACCCAGCACCCCGACGACCGGGGCCGAGCAGCGAACAAATCGTTCCGGCCTGGAAATGGGCTCCAAGCGCTCCTGGCACCGCCGGGTGCCCGCAGCCCGCGGCACCTCCCTGCGTCCTTTTCGGAGCCGTCCCCTTCTGCCGTGGGGTTTTGGCGGTGGGGCTGCTTCGTGTCGGCCTCCTGCGCCCCGCAGCCCGTGGGCATCGCCGCCCGGCCACGTCTTCCAGCCGCTGCCGCGCGCACCCGGCCCCCAACCGCGCCCCGGTGTGTGTGTGGGGGGGGGCCCTCTTTTTTTAACCTTCTCGATGGATTTACCGACCGCGACGCTTTATGTAACACTTCCACGCGTCTGGAATAAAAGCGTTTAAAGACTTCGCCGCCTGTGGCAGGCGTCCTTGTTGCGTGGGGGCAGGCGGGGAGGGACGGAGGGGGCTGCGGGGCCGCGGGACCCTTGGGGCTGTGCCACGAAGCACGGGGCGCGGCGCGGGCTTGGCCTTCAGACGCCTTGAAAACGCAAACTCTCGTCGTGCTGCTTGGCCGGGGAGCTGCTCCGGGGACGGGGCTTCTCTCTGCACGTGGGGAGAGGGCTGCCCCTTCCCAAAGAGCAGCAGTTTTTATCCTATATATATGTGTGTGTGTGTATATATAATATTGGTATATAATATTTGTGTATATACTTGTATATATCATATATACACATATTTGCATATATATATAATATATAACTACTATATTTGCATACTATATATGTATATAATTATTATAAGCACCCTTCCCCCACACCCTGGTGGGATGCAGGAGGGTGCCCGACCCTTGTGTCGTCCCCCCCCCAAAATCCCTCCTCGCTTGGGGTCCACGAGTGCCCGGTGCTGGAGGGGGGGGTCCCCGGGCAGCCCCCAGCGCCCCGCTTCCCGTCGGGCCGGGGCATTCCTGGTGGCTCTGGGGCTGCCTCTCCCTCGACATTCAATCCCCGGCGCAGGTGCGAGGGGGCTGCCAGCCCCGAAGCCGCCGCATACCTGGCATACCGGCGGCCACCCCGGCGGAGTCGCGGGTCCCGCACCCCCAAGGGAGCAGCCCCCCCTCTGCTGCTGCTCTCCCACCACCGTCCTCACCCCGCGGCGATGCCACCGCGGCGGGGACGCCACCCGTGGCCGGTGACGCCGGCATCCCGGCGGCCACGTCCTCGTGGGGTGCTCCTCGGGCGGGCGAGGGGGACGGGGGAGGCAAGGAGACGTGGCTGGAGCGCATTTTGCTTTTTTTATTTCCACGCAGTAACACACACGCTACGGCTGCTGACTACCTACGACGGTGAACGCACGCACACAGGCACAAAAATAAAAGAATAAATTAAAACGGAACCGTGTAAAAACGGAACGAAACGGAAAAAAAAAAACAAAAAAAAACCACGACGACAGAGAAAGGAGGAGGGGGGAGAGGGAGGCAGGAAAAAAAAAAAAAGGAAAAAAAAAAAGAAAAAACAAACAAAAACCAGGGCTGGGCACATTGAGCTTCTAGGTAGGACGCTTTGATTTGATCTCATGGCTGACGGGCGGCTTCCAGCGCGGAGGAGGATGCGCGGTCGTGTCCCAGGGCGCGGGGCCCTGGCAGCCTCCTCTTCCTCCTCCTCGGCTCGGGCGGGGGCTTCCCAAAAAAGCGCCCCCGAGGGATGCCCCAGGCACCGCGGGACCGGGCGGCGGGGGGGAATGGGGTGCGGGCCCCGGCGGGGCCCCCGGAGGACCGGCGGCGGTGGCTTGGGCAGTGGCGTCCCTAGAGTTCGCGTGGTGGTGCCGCCGCGCGTGTCCCCCCTTCGTCCCCCGGGTTCCTCTCCATGGTGGCTGCACCAGGAGCCTGTCCCTGCCTTAGTCGTTGGAGGTGACGTCGATGTCTTCTCCGCTCGACTGCTTGGTGGCGAGGCGCCATCGGTTGATGTGGTGGGAGCCTTTCTTCTTCTGGTCCGAGTCCGGCCCTTCCTCCTCCAGCTTCTGCCGTTTGTATTTCGTCCGCCGGTTCTGGAACCACACTTTCACCTGGGGGAGAGCGAGGAGAGGACAGGCGCTCGCTGGGGTCCCGGCACCGTGGGACCCCAGCGGTTCCCATTTCTCCATTTCCCCCGAAGAGCGGCCACAAAGAGGTCCCGGTCCCTGCGGGAGCGTTCCCAGCCCTGCCTCGGTTTCCCTTCCCGACCCTTCCCCTGCTGCGGTTCGCAGGATGGGACCGGGTGCCCAGCACCCTGGTGCCCGGTGCCGTGGGTGGCCCCGACGGCCGCCTGGAGGTCACACGGAGCCGGCCCCGCACATCGTGCCCCCAGGCTGGGGTGGCATCGCCAGGTCCTGGCCCTGCTTCAGCTGCGGGTGCAGCCCAACCAAGCCCCTCGCCTCCCCGGGCCAATAAAATGGGGCAAAAACCGGCATTTTGGGGCTTGGCCCATCGCACGGGTCCGTCGCTTTGTGCCCCGCGTGCGCAAAGCCCGAGGGAAGGGTCTGAGGCTCTCAGCCGCTCCGGCTGGAGTGCAGAAAACCAGGGAGCTATCCTAGGGGATTAATTTACAGCATTCAGGTGTAAGGAAAGCTTTTTCCACCACCACGCTGCCCCAGAGGCAGCGGCGTCTCCGCGCTCAGGGGCAGCTCCTGCGAGGGACGCGGCACCACGGGCACGGCGGCCGACTCAGGGCGCTGAGATCAGCCGGGAATTCGGCGGCGCAGGGGGGTGCTGGCAGTGCTGGGGGGGTGCTGTGGGGTGATGTGGGATGCTGTGAGGTGACCGGGATGCTTTGCGGTGATGCGGGATGCTGTGCAGCAGTTTGGGATGCTGAGCACCGGTGCGGGATGCTGAGCAGTGAGCAGTGCAGTGACGTGGGATGCTGTGCAGTGACGTGGGATGCTGTGCAGCGATGGGGGATGCTGAGCAGCTCTGCGGGATGCTGAGCAGCCTGCAGGATGCTGCCCAGCCTCGCGGGCCCTGGCAGGACACTAGGTGCCGCTGCTCGGCCACCGATGCCAGCCCCGCGACGCAGCGGGTGGGAGCGATCACCCGCACCGGGCACCTCCCCGATCGTGCCCCCCCTTCATCCCCACTTCTCGGGCACCGCTCCCAGCCCGTGCTCGCCTCCTGCTCCTGGGGTGGGGGCTCTCAGGAGGCCGAGGTCATCCCTCAGCCCCTGATTCCCAGGGGAGCGAAGCCCTCCTGGCGTGCAGGGGGGGCACTCGGTGGCTCCGAGGCGCGCTCGTTCCACCGAACCGGCCGCTTTATGGCACCGCAGCCTGTTATAACCCCCGCCCGGACTCAAACCATTTGCTTCCCTCGCTTTGGGGCATTTCTCGAACAATACCGAGCCGGCGCCTTTCATTCACCAACCGCAAAGCACTTTGCAAACTTTAATTAAAGCTCCCAGCCCTCTGGGAGCGGGGAAGTTGCCTTATCCCTGAGGCAGAGCAGGGGAAACCAAGGTATAAAGCGATTAAGCTGCTTGGCTGAGGCTCTGTGGCAATCAGAGCCGGGTGCGAGGCATCTCCCGAGTCCTCCCGAGCGCCGTCCAGCTCGGAGGACCCCGTCCCGACGCCGTCTCACCCGCGGTGGCTGCGGGACTGGGGGAGTTTCTCAGCTGGATGGAGCCACAGCACCTTGGCCCTGGGGTTCCTGGCCCCAAAAGCTGCAAGGAGAGCAGCATGAGACCCCCGCAGTGTGAGACCCCTGCAGGGGGAGACCCCCCCCCCTGCAGCATGAGACCCCAGCACTGTGAGACCCCCCCCAGCGGGTAGCTGGGGATAACCTGCCCCCTCGGAAGCCCCATCCCAGGTTTAAACCCCCAAGCAGGGGGTTTGGCCCTTCCCAAACCCCCTCCACGTTAGCCATTGGAGGTCTGCGTGGCTCCAGCAGACGTCCTGCGGCTGTCCCTGCCCCCAGGCCCCCGCTGTCCCCCCCCGGGGTGGGCTCACCGTCCCACCCGCAGCACGCTGTGCGCACACACCCCGCACGTTACCACCGCCGGGCGATGACGGCAAGCCCACGTCCACCAAGAAACCCCGCTCTGCCTCGGGGTTTTCTCCCAGCCCTGCTCGCACGAGGCCGACAGCACCCGGAGAGGTGGCTCTGCGGCGAGGCTGTCCCCAACCCTTCGGGCTGGCCGCGTGTCCCCAGCAGCCCCGGGCCGGGAGCGGTGCTGTCGGTGTAAGCACGAGGCTCCAGCAGCAGCATTTCAGCTGGAGGAGCTCTGCAGCAGCTGTGACCCCGGGACCAGCCCCGCTGTCACCCCCTCGTGCTGTGCTGTCACCTCTGGGGTCCCCAGCTGGGACCCCGATGGCGCAGGTGATGCTGCACCCGCCGGTGTGCGGCGCAGGAAGCCCCGCCGCCATGCCACAAAGCCCCAGCCAGGCTACGCCACCTTTTCTTTTAAAAACACCCCAAAACTCGGCAGTTTGCCTTAGTGAGACACGAGGTCTGGGAAGGGAGCGCCCCCAAAAGCGAGGGCACCAAAGCAGGACCGCCTGTGCTCGGCACCTTGCTGCTCCGTGCCCAAGAAGCATGCCCCCAGCTCGGGTACCAGGCAGAACCGGGGGGCTGCGCTGTGCACCCCTGCGAGCCGAGAGCCGTCTTATAGGGACGGTCCCCAGCTGCCACCTCATCCCCTTTGGAGGCCCCCAGGCTCCTGCTGCCTCCCCTATCCCTCTTTTCCCAGCCTCCAGGTGTCCTGCCGTGGGGACACCACTCTGCCGCCGCGTGAATCCAAGGAGGGGAGAGTGGGCAGCCCGTGTTACGGAGCTGTCAGGGGGGCTCCAAATTTCCCCCCGGGAGCTGCGGCCCCAGCAGGGCGCAGGGAACCCGGCCACCCACCCACCCGCCCGCCCGCCCCTGCAGCGCGGCCGCTCTCCGGGTTTATCTGCGTCCCATCTTTCTCCTCCTGTAACTTCCAGGCATCCGCTGGCAGCGCACGGTCACGGGGCCGCTCTGTCAATGATTACCGGCACCGCCGCTCGGAGCAGCCCCGGCCCACGGGGGCTGTGGGGCAGTCAGCCCTGCAAGCGGGACGCCGGGGGGGGGACGGGACACGGGGGTCACACACGGCATCACCGCAATCACCCCGCGCCTCGCAGCGGGGCAGGAGCCCGGCGCTTCGGGCAGGGGACCCCGCGTGGGGTTTCCTCCAGCGCTGGCTCCACGTGCTGCCGGCGATGGGGAGGCTTCAGCCTGCGGCGTGCAAGGATTTCGCACGAGGCCTGGTTGTGCAAAATTAACTCGGCAAAGTGATTTCCCAGCCCGGCACGCTCCCGTGGCCGGCGACGCCAGACAACCAGGGCGGCCTGATGCCACCGGCGATGGGCACGGCGCTGTCACCGCCCGCGCCACCCAGCCCGGCACGACCCAGTCCCCGTGTCCCGTCCTGTCCCACGCTGCCCGGCACACGCACGCCGTCTCCCCGTGTCGCACCAGCCCCACACACGCACGTCCCACGCGCCCCGCGGGCCCGGTTACGTGGCACACGCTGTCCCCACGCCTCTGCGTCATCCCGGCACACGCACGCCCTGCGGCCGGCTCCTCTCGCGCCGTGCCCCCCGGCTTCATCCCACTACACCCCTGTTTGCCGTGGGCTGCTCGCCGCCGCTGCCTTTTCTCCAAAACCCTTTTTTTTTTTTTTTTTCCCCTCTGCCTGTCGTCCCAGGCCGAGGCAGCACCTTGGTGGGAGGAGGGCTGGGAAGGGGTTAATCACCTGTCCCCACCGCTCCCCCCATGGCCCACGGCGGTTCCTGCTGCAGGGAGGACACCGGGACCCTTTTCACCTCCCCCGGGGCTGCTCCAGGTGTTGTTGGACCCGGCTCGGCACCACCAAGCTGCCCTTCACAGGGGAAAAGCAGCCGAGAAAGCGGGGGCCAGGCCCAGCAGCCCCA
This sequence comes from Anser anser, assembly GCF_964211835.1. NCBI lineage: Eukaryota > Metazoa > Chordata > Aves > Anseriformes > Anatidae > Anser > Anser anser. The sequence continues at coordinate 77,210,932 of NC_139724.1, forward strand.
CTCGGCCCCTGCGCACAGCTCCAAAACGAAAAAAAAAACCTCATCCACACACCACTTGGGACACACGACGGGGCACGGGTGGAGGCACGCCTGGTGCGATGCCACCGCGTTGCACGGAGCACAACGGTGGTTTTAGAGGGGTTTGTGGGGCTCTGCAGCCCCTGCCCGCACCACGAAGCAAGGGGGTGACAGCAGCACGGCCACAGGGTATAAAATCTGTTGGGTAACCACCAGCAGCCCCTGGCTGCCTCCCCCTCCCTCCGGTCCTGCTCAGTCTGTGCCCGGTCCCACACCGCAGCCCTCTGCACGGCTGGGTTATTTCCCTCTGGGTAATTAATAGAATATTTAAAACGTCTGTATGTAATAGGTATATAAATATTTATCTCTACAAATATATCTAAACAATACATAATATAGAGACATATTTTAAGGCACAAAGCTGGGAGGGAGGAGGTTTCCCTGCAGCCGCTCTCTGCTGCGCCCTGGTCCCGGGGCCGAGGCTCCCCCGTGCACAACGACCCGGCAGTGCCGCAGCTTCCCCACGACGAGGAGATACGGAACTAAAAACCAGGCTGCAGCGTGTAAAAATACATATATTGCCTCTCTCTGCGATTCTGCTCATGCAGGCGGATTTAGAGACGGATGCCTCTGCTTTCTCCCAAGTAATTGCGCTTAGGCTCGGGGCAATGGTGCAAAACGCGAGGGGCTCTGAGCGCCCCCGGGCACCCCGCAGCTGCCCTTCCCGCCCAGGCAGGCTGCTGTTTGTTCTTTGACCTTTCGTTTTTTTTTTATTTTTTATTTTTAGCACCGATTTCAGCCCCGAGAAGTGGCCGAAGCAGCGCAGGAAGGCGAGAGGGGGACGGAGCCGGGGTGCCAGCTCCTGCCATGCCCTGCTTCGGGGCTGCATCCCCGAGACGCGGTGCCCTTACGGGGCTCGGTCCGTCCTCCCGGCTGCCTGCTTTTGGTTACATTTCCTGGTGCTGCGGCCGCCCGCTGTCCCCGTTACAGGGAATTTTCCCTGCTAACTTCCCTCTCGCCGGGCTGCATTTGCAGGTTTTGCTCGCAGCCGCTCGCGCCGAAGCCGGCGGAGCCTGGGCGAGGACAAGGCAGGCGGCTGCGAGGAACACCCACGGCTCTGCCTTCAGTTTCCAGTGGAATGAATGTATTTTATTTTCCATTAAATGGATACGGAAAACGGGCCAAATTAACAGCCAGAATTTGGCAGAAACTCTCCCTGTTGACTCCATTACTGGATACCAGGAGAAGCGGCGTGCCTTCGCCCGGGGTTTTGGGAGCAGCAGCGTGCCCAGCGTGCGGGGCTGCTCGGCCCCAATCTCCCTGTTTTCCCCTGGCACCATACGCTTTTCCTTTCGCCTTCATCCCCCTGTCCTCCTGGGCTTCCTCATCTCCTACACTGAGGGCCAAATGCCTGTGCGATGTCTTTTCTAAAATCTGAAAGCTGCAGCTAAACAAGCCCTGGGAGCGAGCACCCTCCGCGGGCACGTTTCTTTGCACCGTCCTGAGTCCCGCGCGCCGCTGTGGCTGCCCGCAGACCCCAAAACTGGGCCGGGTTAGGGCAGATTTTTACAGCTCTCTGCCAAAGGGGTGACACCGCTGCTGCTTTGGTCGCTGGATTTTTAAAAACACATTTGGCACGCAGCAAAACACCCGAGCAAACAAGGAATAACACTGGAAAACGACTCTGACTCGAGATGGGGGGGGGAAACCTGCGTCCCTACCCAAGCCCCAGCCCCGCCGCACAGGGCCGTGATGCCAAAACACTGCTCGGCCAACGGCAGCAGCTTCCCGCCACCAAAAAAGCCCACCCTGACCCCAAAACCCTGCGCAGCTCCAGCACAATTTCCGTGCACGATTCCTGGAGACAGGAGCCGGGATTTCGCCCGGTGCAGCCCCGGCCCCGAGCGGTTTCGGCGCGGAGCTGCTGCCGGCCGTGCCGGGCCGTGCCGTACCTGGGTCTCGGAGAGGCTGAGGCTGCTGGCCAGCTGCTTGCGCTCGGCGCCCACCACGTAGTGGTTCTTCTCGAAGGCCCTCTCCAGCCGCAGGAGCTGGGACGGCGAGAAGGCGGTGCGGATGCGCTTGGGTTTGCGGGCGAAGGGCCCGTGCAGGAGCAGGCTCTCCTGGGACACCTCGCTCCCTGCGGGCAGAGCAGCAGCGTCAGGCCCCGCGGCGGCACCCCCGGCACCACGAGGGATGGGGTCCTGGGGGATCGGGGGGGTCTGGGGGGCAGGTAGGGATGGGTGGGAGCCCCCCCGGCACCGCGGTGATCCCGCCTGGCTCGTCTCCTTCCCGGCTGGGCACGGGGCAGAGCAGGAGGGGAAGGGGATGGGGGAGAGAGAGGAGGAAAAGGGGAGAGGGAAAAGGCACGGACAGAGCCGGGGAAGGAAGAGAGCAGGGAGAGAAATGGGGTGAAGGGGGAAAAGAAGAGCAGAAAGAGAAAGAAGGACTAAGAAATGTGAGAGGGGGCTGAGCAACTGGGAAAGTCAGGATGAAAAAAAGAAAGAGAGACAAGAGGGGAAAGGAAGGGGAGAAAGTGAGAAATCAAAAGGAAAAAACTGGGAGAAAAAAGAGGAAGGAAAATGAAAGGGGGATAAAGAGAAAGAAAAGAGAAAGAAGGAAAAAGAGAATGGGGGGAAGAAAAAGAGACAGAAAGGAAAAGAAAAAAGATAAAGAAAAATTTAAAAAGGCAAAGAAAAAGGAAACAGACAGAAAGATGGAAAGACTGAAAGACAGACAGAAAGACAGAAAAAATAAAGAGAAAGAAATAAAAAAGTGAGGGGGGTGGAACTAGATCTGTAAGGTCCCTTCCAACCCAAAGCACTCTGTGACAGACAGAAGGAAAAATGCTACGGGAGTGAAGTGAGAGAGGGAACGAGACTGAGGCCAGAGGGAAAGTCAGAAAGAGAGAAAGGGAAAAATAAGACAGAAAGAAAGGAAGGAAACGAAAGAGGAAGAAAAGAGGGAGAAGAGAGAGAAAAGAGGAAAGAAAGGAAGAAAGAAAGGAAGGAAGCAAGCAAGAAAGAAAGAAAGAAAGAAAGAAATGGAAAGGAAATTTAAAAAGGAAAGAAGGAAAAAAAGAAAATAGGAAAAAAAGGAAAAAAGGAATAAAGCAAAAGAAAAATGAGAAAGAAAAAGGATTAGAGGACCAGGCAGCGAGACGGAGGGACGGACGGAGGGACAGGCGCGGCAGAGCCCCGCGGGGCCGGCAGCACCGGGGGAGCCGCTGCGGGCACTGCGGGGCCGCACCGGGAGCTGCTGCCGCCGGCGGGGCTCGGGCTGGAAAATGGGGTACGGGGCTGGGGGGACAGGGGCAGGAGGGGAGAGGAAAGGAGAGGGAAGGAGAAAAATGGAAAGGAAAGGAAAGGAAAGGAAAGGAAAGGAAAGGAAAGGAAAGGAAAGGAAAGGAAAGGAAAGGAAAGGAAAGGAAAGGAAAGGAAAGGAAAGGAAAGGAAAGGAAAGGAAAGGAAAGGAAAGGAAAGGAAAGGAAAGGAAAGGAAAGGAAAGGAAAGGAAAGGAAAGGAAAGGGAGACAGGACACGGCGAATGGAAAGAAGAAAGGAAGGCAGAGAGTTAGAAAAAGACGGGAAGAGAATGAAGAGGAAGGCAGGCAGAGAAAAGTGAGCAATTAGGAAAGAAGGATTTTTTTTTAAAATTCGAGAAAGAAATTAAGAACAAAAATAATGAAAGAGAAAGGAAAAGAAACAGAGAAAGAAACAGAAAAAGAGAAAGAGAAAGAAAGAGAGGAGGAGAGAAAGGGAGAAAGACAGAGAGAGAGAAAGAGAAAGAGAGAGAAAGAGAGAGAGAGAGAAAGAAAACAAGAAAAAGAAAGAAAGAAAGGAAGAAAGAAATGGAAAGAAGGAAAGGAAGAAAGGAGGAAAGAGAAAGAAATAGAGAAAGTGAGAAAGAAAAAAAAGAAAGAGACAGGGAGGAGAGAAAGAGGGAAAGAAGGAAAGCAAGCAAGACGGAAAGAAAGAGCAGAAGGAAGGAGAGAAACGCAAGCCCAGCCGGCGATCGGCCCGCGGGAAGCAGTCCCCGCTCCGCGCCCCGACCCCGACCGCCCGCGCTGCGCCCCCAGCCCCGGGGGGCTCCGGGCCCCGCGGCGCTGCAACAGGTGGGGGCCGGCGGCGCTCTGGGGGCTCCCCGGCACCCCCCGAACCCCCCCCCGGACCCCCCGACCCCCCCCCCCGGGTCTCCCCCGGCTCCGCGGCTCACCTTGGAAGCGGTGCCCGAAGAAGCGGTTGCGCAGCACCCAGGGGTAGAAGTTGAGGGGGTCGCGGTGCTGCGGCCCGAAGAAGGGGTGCGGGGGGGGCAGCGGCGGGGGGCCCACGGGCAGCGCCGGGTGCCCCACGGCCTCGGGGAAGACGAGCTCGGCGCTGCCGTACAGGGCCCGGCCGGCGGCGGCGGCCCCCTGGAAGCCCCCCGGGAAGGAGTCGGCGGCGGGGCCGGGGCCGGGGTAGGGGAGGGCGGCGGGGCGCAGGGGCTCGTCGGGGCTCAGCGGGGTGTCCTTGGCCACCAGGGACTCGATGGTGAAGCAGCGCTTGGCGGACGGCTGGAACATGGTTTGCGCCTGGGGGGGCCGGAGCGGGGCCGGTCCTGCGGGTGCGCGCCCGGCTGCGTGTGCGTGTGCGCGCGTGTGTGTGTGTGTGCGTGTGTGTGTGCGTGTGTGTGTGTGCAAGAAACCTCCCCCCCCACCCCCCCGGGCACGCACGCACACACACACATGCACACACACACGCGCGCACCCCCGCCGCCCACCCGCGGGCTGCCGGCAGCCCCCGCACCCCGCACCCCGCACCCAGCACCCCGCACCCAGCACCCCGCACCCCTCACCCTGCACCCCACAACCCGCACCCCGCACCCTACACCCCGCACCCAGCACCCCCAGCACCCCCTCGCCCCCGCACCCCAGCACCCCCCAGCACCCCCAGCACCCCCCAGCACCCCCTTACCCGCGCACCCCGCGGACCCCGCAGCCCCCGGCCCGGCTCGCCCTACAAATACGGCCGGTACCTGGGGCGGCCCGCCCGCCTGGGCGGCCTCACCTGCGGGGCTGGGGGGGCTGCGGCTGGGGCTGGGGCCGGGGCCGGCGGCGGGGAGGCGGGGGGGGGGGTGGGGGGGGGGGAGGTTGGAAGGAAGGGGGGGGGGGGAGGCAGAGAGCGCCTGAAAAACCGGCCTGGAGCCGCCGCCGGCGAGCCCACAAGTTGGGGGAACGCGGCTGGGGATGGCCGGGGGGGTCCCCGCCCGCCCCCCCCCCCCCTTTTCCCCGGAGCCCCCCCTCCCCGAGGCTCCCCGCAGCCCCTCGGGGGCCGGCTGCAGCCCCGCGGGTCCCGGTGGGATGGGGAGGGGGGGTTAAAGGGGGGGGGGGGAGGTGAAGCCCCCCCCCCCGACCTCAGCACCGCCCCCCTTGCCCGCCCGCCCCCCCCCTCCGAAGGCGCCCCCCCCCCCCCAGCTCCCAGCCGCCGGCAGCGGCGGACAAAAGCTCTTCCCACGGGTCCGATCCTGCGCGGGGAATAAAAACAGCGTAAAAAAAAAAAAATAAAAAATCAGAGTCACCGTAATAATCACGATAATAAAACCCAGCCGCTTGGGGGGGGCGCTTCGTGCCCGTGCCCCCCCCACCCCCAAAGCGGTTTGGGGGGGGGGGGGGGCGATGCTCAGCACCTCGGCGGGCCCGTCCCGAGTTCACTCCGCAGTTTGGCTCTGCTTCGGCGCGGAGGGAGGGGGCTGCCTCCCTCCCGCACAAAGGGGGCTGAAAGTCTATTTTCCACTTGGCTGGGCCGAAATGCCCCGCGCCGGCCCCCGCGGGTCCCCCGCTGCACCCCCCCCCAAACCGCCCCCCCCCCCCCCCCTCCCCGGGGTCCTGCGCCCACCCGCGGGACCGGGCAGGATGGGACCCGCGGGACGGAGCCGGCGGGGCGCAGCCTTGGCGACGCCGCAGCGCCTGGCCCTGCCCGTTTATTTTATTTCATTTTATTTTTTATTATTATAATTTATTTTTTTTTTCCTCCGAGGAGGCGAAAAGAGAGGGAGAGGGAGAAAAAAAAACCAAAAAAACAAAAAAAAACAAAAAAAAACCTCTCGGCGTTTTTAAATGGGCGTTCGCGGAGAAACGGGGAGGGAGCGCGGCTGGGGCGGAGCGGGGCGCACCTGGAGGGAAGGGGAGAAGGGGAAGGAAAAGGGGAGGGGAAAAAGGGGAAAGGGGAAAAGGGGAAAGGAAGGGAAAAAGGAGAAGGGAAAGGGAGAAGGGGAAGGGGAAAAAGGGGAAGGGAAAGGGAAAAAGGGGAAGGGCAAGGGGAAAAGGGGAAGGGAAGGGAAGGGAAGGGAAGGGAAGGGAAGGGAAGGGAAGGGAAGGGAAGGGAAGGGAAGGGAAGGGAAGGGAAGGGAAGGGAAGGGAAGGGAAGGGAAGGGAAGGGAAGGGAAGGGAAGGGAAGGGAAGGGAAGGGAAGGGAAGGGAAGGGGACGCGGGGACAGCTCGGATGCCGTGCGCCTGCTTCGCAGCGTTTAATTCCACCCAGCTCAGCTCCGCTCCGTGCCGCCCCACTCGGTTCAGCCCCTTCCCTCCCCCCGGTTCCCTCCCAGCCCCCCCGTTCCCTGCCCAGCCCCGGGCCGGGCCGCCGGGGCTGCGGGAGAGGGGGGGCGGCGGGGCCGGGATTTCGTTTGGGGCAGCCCCCAAAGCCCCCCGAGCATCCCCTGGGGCCGAAGCCCCCCCCCCGCGGCCGGAGGCGACCCCCGCCGGCAGCACCTCCCCTCCGCACCCCTCTCCGGGGAACATTTTGGGGGGGAGCTGCTTCGCTTTGGGGAACCCCCCGACTATCACAAGCCGTTAAAATGATTCTATTTTTTTATTATTATTATTATTTTATTTTTTTCCCCGGGTCTCTGGCAGCCCCCTGGCTGGGGGGTGGGGGGGGTGGGGGGGCGAGTTTCTCCCCGCACCCCCGGCAGGATGGGTGCCCGCAGCTCCCCGCGGGGCGCACGGCCGGGGGGAGCGGCGGGCGGCGGGGAGGGGGCTTCGCCTTCAACGAAAGGGGCTCCGGGGGGGGCCGCTGCGGCGCGGGGAGCGGGCGGGGGGCGAGCAGGGGGTCCCTGCCCCCGGGCCGGGGGGTGCCACCGGGGCGGGGGGGGGGGGCTGCTCCCCGGCCAAACGGCGTCACGGCGGCTTCCCGGGGAGCAAACGAAAGAGGGAGGAAGAAGAGGGAGAAGGGGGCAGGATGGGCACCGAAACCCGGCCCTGGGGTGGAGGGATGGGGGGCAGCCCCCTGGAGTGCTGGGGAGCGGATGGGGGGACAGCAGGGCCCGATGCGGCGCGGTGCCGGCAGGTGCGAGCCGTGTCCCCCCCCCTCTCCCGTTAATCTGTAACAGCAGCAAGGGCAGGAGGTGGAAAATCAGGGCCCGGGCCCCGGAGCGTGGCCACGGGCACGGCTGGCCGGGATGTTAAAAGTTGACCAGACTTCAAAGTGCTGCATCATTTCCTCCTCCTCCTCCTCCTCCTCCTCCTCCTCACCGCCCCACCTGCCAGGACAGAGCTGCGGCCCCCGCCTCCTCAGCCTTTTTTTTTATTATTATTATGATTTTTTTAAATTTATTTCACTTGGTTCAGGGATGTGCTGGAGGGGAATCCGCCTCCCCCGAGCAACCCCTCGGGCTTCGGTAGGAAATTTATCTCACCTCTCCCGAGCCGTCCCTTGTTAAGGTGGCTGTGTCGACTGGTCCGCTGATGGATGGAGAGGGATGGAGGGGTGGAGGGATGGAGGGGTGGAGGGATGGAGGGATGCATATCGCGTAGGAACGGTGGAGACAGCGGCAGGTCCATGCACTGGCACAGACAAGTGGGAAGTAGATTTAGTTTGTAGTCTCAGGCTGATACGGAGAGAGGATCCCACCACGTAGCCCAGGGAGGGGAAGCCCCCCCCCAGGTCACACAGCTGCACAGTAGGGGCTGGAAGAGATTTGTACAGCAAGGACAGGTGCTGCTGGCTCCCCACCCAACACGATGGGCACGGCTGTTTGTAGGGGCTGCACCCAGCACAGCCTGGTGCCCCCCCAAAAAAACCACCCAGGAGCCCTGCGGTGACTCAGGCTCTGCTGTGGTGGGCACTGGTGGGCTCCCAGCCTAATCCGGCAGGGAGGAGAGGTGGGGAAAGCACAAAAGCCAAAGCCATGTGCCAAACGGTGAGAGCAGATCCCCCCGAGCCCTCGTTGTGCCCAGGTTCCCGCTGCCCCTGAGCTGGATGGGCGAAGGATGGAAATGCAGCCATGTGCCTTTAAAGTGAATTTTGTGCTTGCAAAGCAACCAGGGTTTTGCACCCAGCTCTTTGCATTTACACCCCCAGCTCCTGAAAGGATGAGGGAAACATCTCGCAGCACCTGCCGAGGGTGGTGCAGGTGCCCGATGTCCCGACCAAACCTTCCCAAAACCCGCAGCCCCCCCGGCCGGGGGTGGCAATGCCCCCCCCCCAGGCACAGCCCCTGCACAACTGCCCCAGCCCTGGGGCTGCAGGGTCGGCTTCCCCCACCTACCCGACAGAGCTGGGGCTCTCTGGGGCTTTTTGATTTTATGACTCCTTAGAAATAGCCCCAAAGGGCACCAGTCTGACACGGAGAATAATCGGCTTCCTGACGACGGCTTTTTCTTCATCAGAGCTCCTAGAAATTGCATGCGGAGCCTGTCACAGCCCAGACACCAGGCAGAAAAGCAGTGCTTTGGAGGAAAAGCTGACCCGGAATGTGATTTTTTTTGGTGTCCAGGGCTCCCTACAAACATAGCCCATGAAACACGTAAGGTTTTGGGGGTGGTGTCTCCGTGTGCAGATGCCACATCAGTGCACACAGGTTTTGGGAGGAGCTGTGATCGGGTATTAGGAGGAATTTCTTCATGGAGAGGTGGTCAGGCATCACACCGGGCTACCCGTGGAAGTGGTGGGGTCCCAAACCCGGGGGGGTTTCAGAGACGTGGATGTGGCCCCGGGGGACACGGTGTGGCGATGGGACTCGGTAGGCAGCCGGGGACGGATCCGCAGGGCCAGCGAGGTGCACATGCGGCTGTCCCGGGTGATGGGGCTCCCTTCCCCAGCCAGCCTGGGGGGGTGAAGGCGGGCAGGGGGCAGGCTGCTTCCTGCTGCTCCGCTGGGACATGGTCACACCGAGGAGCCAGAGGACTGAAAATTGAGGTGAGACCCAGCTCGAGGTGGGCTTCCGCAGGTAGGGGCCGCCCCCTGGCTCAGCACCCCGGCGCCCAGGGGCACAGCAGCGGAGGGTGCATGGCTCTGCTGCACGCCCACTTGCAAACCGCCCTAATCCCTGCCCTGCACCTTAAAAACCTCCCCCAGAGCCGTGGCAGGGATCTCTGCGCGTAGCGTGGCGCTGCCCGGTGACTTTCTGTTATCACTCGTGCCGCCGACAGCGAGCAGAAGGGCTCAGCCAGGCCGCCCGCGCTTGGCCAGCCCGCCCCACTGGTTTCGGGGTGGAAGAAGCCTGCTCTCCCAGCTAGCACCCCCCAGCACGGATACCGCTGGCGCTGTAGGGTGCTGCCCTTGGAAAAGCTTTGTCGTGTATTGCAGGCTCAGCGCTGCAGCAAAACGTTTCTCCCGGAGGCAGACACCTCCATCGGGTCGCACCGCAGCGTGCGCCCCGCATCGCGCCCCCAGCGACACCCCAGCAGCCCCTGACGATGTTGGAGGCACCACCCCGTGTGGGATTGCTCCACGGCGGGGCAAGGAAACTGCGGGGGAAGACGCGATGGCATCAGTGCACCGCTCGGATGGTGGGACAGACCCCAAAACCCCGCGGGGACCGTGCTGTGTTGTCGCAGTGGAGATCTGCAGACTTGGCTCCCGCTCACCTCCCCAACATAATGTTAAATGGCTTCAAGACGGTTTATCAGCCACTTACATATGTTGCTTATAGACGCCAAACTTATTAACACAATAAAACTGCTGCTCAGAAGCCTTCCTGCTTATTTTGCTCATGGAGAGCGCCGGCACTGGGAGCACCTAGCCGCCTCGTACGGGGGCACACGGGGGTCGCCTTTAAATGGCACTGAGGAAAACAAATCCACGGAGCTCCCGTGGCCCCTTCTGAGCACCTCCAGCTCTCTGCAGCCTCAGCTCCGAGGGCAGGGAGCGGGCACACAGCGAACGGGGGGCGCTGGGGAAATCCCGGTTTTCTGGGTGCGCCCTGGCTGCCGTGGAGCTCCCCGAAAAAGCACGATGCTGCTCGCCCCTGTGCGGCCCTGCCGCAGGGGACGTGCCTCCAGGAGGAGCCGGTACCGTGGGTACTCGGTGCTGGTGATGCACGGAGCACCAGGCCAACGAGCCTGCCGCCCGCTTCCCTCTGGAAGTGGTCGGAGGGGACCCCGGGTGATTCATGTGTTTATTTTCCCGGGTGCCATATGAGAGGCAACCCCGTGTGTTTCCATACGAGGCGGCTAGGTGCTTCCAACACTGACATTCTCCATGAGAAAAATAGGCAGGAAGGCTTCTGAGCAGCAGTTTTATTGTGTTAATAAGTTTGGCGTCTATAAGCAACATATGTAAATGACTGATATACTGTCTTGATGCCATTTAACATTATGTTGCGGAGGTGAGCGGGAGCCAAGTCTGCAGCATTTCGACTAATATGCAAGGAGCTGCCAATTTTTTTTAATTTTTTTCTTTTTTTTTTTTTTTAATTTTAAACAAGTTAGCAATCTGCCCGCGCCAAAATAATGACTCGGACCCTTCCGTCTCCATCGCTGTTTCCTGGAAGATGGGTAAATATTGTGTTCGTTCCTCCCTCCCGGCAGCTCGAGCCCCAGCACTGCGGTGCTGGGATGGAAACCCCGGGCTTCGAGGGATGCAGGGAACGAAATCGCTCGTGGGTTGACCCACGCATGGCTCAGGTGCTCTGCGGGATGGGGTTACGGAGCTCCCTGCATCAGGGCAGCTCCTGTGGGCACCCAGCTGCCCAAAATCCCCCTTGGGGTGACCCCTGGGGGATGTCGCTTTCCAAGCAGGGTTGTCGCCGTGGCTTTGCTGCCCTTCCAGACCCCAAAATCACGTCTGCAGCTCCTTTCCTTCCTCCCCATCACCACAAAAGGGGGCGAGGGGGCCGGCGAGGAAAGAGTGGAGCAGCTCCGTGAGGCTGCCAAGCGCAGCCCTGGCTGGCGGCGGTGGAGGTGCCAATGTCTCCGCGCTTCCCCCTTCCCCGGCGGGGAAAAAAAAAAAAAAAAAGACAAGGGGAAAAAAAAAACGCAGTTAGTTTCTCCCTCTCGCAAGTAATTTTCAGTTAATTTATGTTGAATCAATGGTTCCTTGCAGTCATATGGATGGCAGGCTCCCAGCCATTATTAGTGTAAACAGATTTGTGAGCAGTATATTTAGCTGTTCCATATTGCTTTTAGGAAATGTGCGCATTTCAATGGTGTATACTCGCAGAGGGCCATACCCTGCCACTGCTCTGCAGGTGGGGACGGTGCTGTTCCGAGGTGCCCAGCGGCCGCCCGTGGTCACCCGGAGCCTCCTCTTCCTCGGGAGGAAGCCTCGAGCTGGCCTCTGGCTTGTGGTTGCCCTTCGAGGCAGCAGGGGCATGGGTTCCTGCGCGCCCCATCTATATTTCATCTGCAAAAAATGGCGAAATTGGGTTATTGGTGGTGGGGGGTGGGCTGGCCTCGGCTGGGCTCAGCCCTGTGGGCTGGAGGATGGATCCAGCTCACGGGCGTGGTGGTGATGGAGTGTGGTCTGAGGGTCCCCCTGTGTGGGTGTCCCTTGGCGTGGGTGTCCCTTGGTTTGGGTGTCCCTTGGCGTGGGTGTCCCTTGGCGTGGGTTCCCCTTGGTGTGGGTGCCCCTTGGTGTGGCTGCCCATCGTTGTTTTGGTGCTGTGGGGTGCCCCCTGCTCCCCAAAGCCCCATGAAATCTCCCCAGCCTACAAGTGGGACGAGCTGAGCTCCACTGGGGGTGAATCCCCAAGGATCAGGTGCCCGGGGGGGTCCTGACCAGGTCCCCGTGGTGCTGGACCACACCAGGACCCACGTGGCACCGGCGCCCAGCAAAACCACGGCCACGTCCCCGCTGTGCCGGGAGGGACCTGGGCCCCTTCCCCCCGCTGAGCAGCTGATAGAAGAGAAGTTGTTTTGATGCCGAATTCCAGAAAAGTGACAAATCTCCGGAGTTTTGGGCCAAGATGTAAAACACGCTAAAAAAGAAATCCCCAGATTTATACCGAGTGGCGCTGGATGGGTGTAAAAACCGGAGCGAGCGCAGCCTGCAAGGAGCCCTCCAAGTCCCGTGGGACGGATCCTGCTGCGCATCCTCCTGCGCCCGGCCGCCACGGGGAGAGCCTCCCCTGGCGGTGGCAGGATCAGGCCCTTCCCCACCTCCCCACACCTCGCCCCAAGCGACCCGAATAGCCCAGCAGCCCCGCGCCGTGCCCGGCCCGCACGTGCCGGGGAAGGAGGCAGAGAGCGTGGGTGCAAGACGCGAGGGCAGGATGCGGCCCCGGGGCTCTGCTATTTTAATTTTCCCTGCCGGCTTGCCCGCGTGCACAGCCAGAGCGAGCCCGAAATAGCAGGCGCGAGCGCGCTGGCACGGGCGCAGCGAGTGGAAGCGCTTTGGCAGCCGGGCTCGGCGCGGCAGCGGTGAAAGGATTTGGGCATCGCCTCTCCATGGCTACCCGGGCCCGGGAGAAGTATGCCGGGCTCGGGGGGAGGGTGCCGGCTCCTTTCACCGCGGAGAAAGCCGCGACATCAGGGCTCTGTTGTTGGATGTCACAATCTCCCTCCCCAGAGCGTGAAAAATCAATTAGGAAGAATTAGTGACATGGCGAAGCTGGAAGCGGGCGCTGCGCGGGGAGAATTGCAGGCGCCGTCCTGCACGCCGCCGCCGCGCTCGCCGGGGCAAAGCCGGCGGTGTGTTGCCGGGACCAGCCTCTGCAACCCCAAAATACACTGCCTGGGCACCCGGGGGTGCCCCATGGAGCGGGTGCCCCGTGGCGTCACGCCGCCCTGGTGCTCCCGGCCTCGGTTTCCCCATCTGAGCAACGGGCTGAGCGCGGGGCCGTGCGGCACCGCAGCATCGGGGCCGTGCCTCCGGGCCTGGAAGGGGTTCAGCGGGAGCGTAACTCGCTCCGTGCCGCCGCTTTCCTCTTCCCTCCTCTTTCTGTGTGTGTGTGTATATATATAAATAAGAAAAAAAAAAATAAATCCCAAACTCTGATTAAAATCCCTTTTTTTTTATTCACCTGCCCATCTTTCCTCTGTCTCCATCTCCCATTCTATCCAAACTCATAATTAATCGCTCAAGGCAAAAGTAATGAATGTTAATTGGCCATCTGTACAAAGACTAATTAAAATCTACCATGCTGGGGATTAAAACATACCTATAGCAACTGCCTGAATTGAGAATGAGACAGAGGAGAGATTGAGAAAACAGCTGAAAGGCTTGTGCAAAACGCAATCTTGCTTAGGTGTGAGATGAGTTGCAACTCGGAGATCTGAGATGCTTTATTATTAAAAAAAAAAAAAAAAGGGGGTGGGGAAGAAACTTCGCTGCTCGGAGCTGATCCCGGAGATATTTTAATGGGAATAAAGGCCGCGGGAGATTTCAAAGGCGGAGCGACACCCTTTGGACCCCAACATTTAGGGTTTCGTTTGGATGCGAACAATAGCCGCCCCTCTCCCCCCATCCGCAGCAGCTCACGCGCCAGGAGAAAATGTTGCTGGCGTTTTCGGCTTTTTAGGGCTTCTGGGTTTGAAGAAACCTCGTTGGACACCGGGGAGCTGTGGGGATGCTCCAGCCCCACTCAGGACATGGGACCCACATCCCAAGCTTCATGACGGGGAGCAAGAAAAGCCCCCCCCCGGAATTTTAAGAGCTTCAAATCCTCTGTGGGCATCACCACCCGGCCCCACACCCTCTCCCCATCCCCGGGGCTGTGTGGGCAGCGTTGTGGGGTCTCCGTCGTGCCCCCACCCCAAAGCAGCATTAACAGGGTGACTGCGGAGCGTCGTGCCGCAGCCCTCGGCCGCCCGGCTCTGCTCCCGGCCCCTTCTTTGTGCTAAATCCTGCGCTTTTCAGGCCGGCCACCTCTTTGTTGCGATGCGGCTGGAGGGTCTGGGAGTCGGCGGAATAGCGTGGCACAAATAACCCCGCGCTAATTATTCGCACGTCGGCTCGACCCCGCTCGCTGCAGCCCCCGGTGCAGCATGTTACAGGGGAGCGGGGCTCTGGGGCCGGCTCCGAGCCTGGATCTGTCCCATTTGGTCCCCTCCAGCGCTGGTGACACGGCTGGAGGTGGCACGAGGTGGCCAGGAGGTGCCGGGGTCACTCCGGGGATGGGGGCACCCATGGGTGCTGGGTGGGCGATGAGACAGGGGCAGGGAGGAAGGCTGGGCCCTCTCTTGGTACAGGCACGGGGCAGCTCCAGCATGTGCAAAATGCCATTTTTTTAGTTTAAAAAATAATAAAAAAATTGTTATTCTCCAGCCCAGCTGCGGTGAGTTTGTGCCAGGAATCACCAACAGCAACCACCGCCCTGCAGCTCCTCCTGCTCCCTCCTCCTGGGGATGGGGCTGCCCCTTTTCCCCCGGGGTCCCCAGGCACCCGCTCCCACACCCCGTGTGACCCAATTTTTCTCCCAGCTCCCACATTTGCCCCTTTTCCTGGCGGGAACGTCTGACCTCATCCCCAGAAATGTCCGAGAGCTCCGGCACACCCTTCCCAGGGGCTGGCTTTTGGGGTGGCGGCGGGGATATAGGGGACGGGGACGGGGCGGGGGGGCTGATGAGCGTCCCCCCGGTGTCGCCACGAGCCCCGCTCCCCTGTGCGCTGCGGGAAGCGCCCGGGCTCGGCTCTGCTCTTGTTTTCTCAGATTCGGCTGTGTTTACTCCCAACACGAGTGACCGCCGTGGCCCTATTACGGGAGCGGCTGACAGCTCGGCTGACAAGTGCGCTCGCGGCAGGAATGTGAATGCGGCTCCGCGCTCCCGGCCCCGCCGGCAGCTCTGCCGGGAAAGGGGTTTGGAGCAGGGGGGGACTTCAAAAGCCTGCCCCCCCACCCCCCAAGCAGCGTGGGGACGGAGGAAGAGGATGGAAAGGGGTTTGGGGTCTGGGCTGGCTGGTGTCATGGTCCCCATGTGTGGGGCACGAGGCTCAAAACGCGCCCGGGTTGCATCGCGCATGGGCTGGCGGCAAAGGGGACAGATCTGGTTTCGGGGTGGTGCAGAAAAATAGGGAAAAGCCTCCCGTTCCTGGCAGCCCTTCCCTACCAGGGTGGAGGGTGCTGCTGGGCCCGCGGTACACCGCTGTGGCGGGTTTGGGGTGTGGGGGAGCACCGGGAGCGGCGCTGAAGCCGTGGGGCCGGTGCCGATCCCAGCTCAGCGCCAGCCCAGATGCTCTGACCGTGCGGGATGAAGACGGTTTAATTAATCACAGATCATTTCTGCAATGCCCCCCCATTAACCTCCATCGCAGACTAAATACTAACTCATTAAAGGCACTTGGGGCTCGCAGGAACAGGACAGTTTACCAGCGAACCCGCTGCTCTTTGGCTCTAAACCGGGTTAATCTGTCATCCCCCCTTGCCTAACCAAGGGGTCCCTCGTTACACATTAAAGGGCTGCTCTGGGGGGGGGCACAGCCGGCCTGGAGCTGCTCCTTGCTCCTCGCTTGGTGCTAAGGCCACCAAAAGCAGGGGGCAGCACGGGGATGGGGGGACGTGAATAAAAGTGGGACAGGGACTTGACCACGGGTCGGCCTTCCTGCGGCTCACGCTGAGCCTGCCTTCGGAGGAGGATTGCCCCGAATCCTCTGCGCTTACATCCCAGAGGGTTTGGGGAAGGATCAGAGGGGCTTCGTGGCACTGCCAGGTGCTTTTGGTGTGGTGTGGTGTGAAGGACTTGCTGGAGAGCGGCTGCCAGCTCAGCAGGAAGGTGGTCGTTGTTGTAACCCTCCCGGGCTCGGTGAACATCCCCAAAATCCCAGGAACGGCCCCGAGAAGCCCCTGCGGAGCTCCCGAGGAGAGGCAGGGGGGCTCCGGGCTGGGGGCTGCCTGCCTGGGGGGCATCCCCCCGGTAACTGCACACCCTCTGTGGGGTTTGGGGAGGGGGAAACGTGGGCACCGCCAGGCCCTTTTCCCCCCGGGAGCACCTCGCCGAGGAGCAGCTCCTTTACCTTTGGCCCCGTGGCCGGAGGCGGCTGCGTGTTTGCGAGCGGGCACTCGGCGTCCCCCCGGAAAGGGCCATGCTCAGCACTTCTGCCCGGCAGCCGGGACAATGAAGGTCTTCTCCCCTCCGCCGAGAAACCTTTAATAAGGGGCAGAGGGACCTGGCTGCAGCCTCTCGAGCCGCTGAGCCGGGGGCAGCCCGGGTCAGCGGGAGGGCTCGTGGAGGTGGCGGGGTGCGCGCCGTTTTTAATTTGGGAGGCTTTGCGGAGCGACGGCGGGGCTTTGCGGGGGATTTAGCGGGCTTGCCCTCACCCTGCGCGCCAGGGACCTGGTGACACACATGGAAACAAAACCCCAGCGGTGACTTTGGCTCCTTTCATAACCCAGTTCCCCGTATCTCACCCCCTGCCACCGGCACAAAGGCGGCAGTGTCTGCTGGCACGGGAGGGGGCTGGGACCCGGGGCAGGTCACTGGTGCACGCTCCCCTTTTCCTGGCCCGAAGTGCCACCGAGACCATCCCAGGGGCTTTCTGTAATGCCTTAATTCGGGTCTCACAGCGGGAGGTGTCCGCTCCAGCCTCGCCCCCGCTGTTTGCCAGGGCTCCCTCCTGCACCGCATCGCCCCCGGTGAACATCCGCCCCGGAGAAGAAAAGCTCTGCAGCAGGAAAGGGCCCGGCGCTGGTGGCTGCTGTGCCCCCAGCAGCAGGCTGATTTATTTCGTGTTAAATAAGCTCAGAGGAACCGAAAGGGATGGAGCTGCCCCATGGGAGCCCCTGCAGCCACGTACCAGAGCCGTGGGAACAGGGACAGCAGGGCTCGAGGGCCCTCCCTGGGGCTGCCACCACCCCAGCGCCTCGCTCCGGGGATGGGATGGGAAGGGAAAAGCAGAAGGAAAAGGAAATAAAAAAGGAAAGGAAGGGGTAAAATGGCCCGAGCAGTGCCTCGCTGCACCAGGCAGTGCGGGAGGGAGAGCTGCTGGAGGGACCCCGGAGAAATGGGGGGGGGGGGGGGGGGGGGGGTCACAAAGCCGCACCGCCGCCGTGCTCACCCATGGGAGAGCACCCCCAGGTGCTGGGGCTCCCTGGAGGGCCGGGCAGGTTTTCCCTGTGGGCTCTGCTTTGCTGGGTGAGCAAACCTTTACCTGGTAAATCGGATTCACCAGGTTTACCTGGGAAATCGGCAGAGCTGGAAACGTCTTTTTTTTTCCTCTCCTGAGTGAGATTCTGGCACAGTCCCATGGCACGGGGACATGGAGCCTTAGAAAACCCACAGCGGTTGGTGCGAGGCTGTTGTGCTTAGCCGTGGGGAGTCAGGAGGGGAGACTCGGCTCCACATCCCAATCCATCCCCTCCAAGCCCCCCAAGCTCCTCCAGGCCCTGAGCCCTTGGGGGATGAGGCTGGGGCTCCCCACAGCCCCCCTGCAGCTGCCTCACCCCTGGGCCCGTGGCTGCTCCGGTCCCCGCCCGTTACCCGGTCTCGGTACGCCCTCAGCTGGTCACTGAAAATGATTTAAAAAAAAAAAAATAAAAGGGAGAAAAATATTTCCTATCATTTTGCCTTCGCACCTTGCGGCACCCATGGGTGCAGGGACGCCGGCAGGGGATGCTCTGAGAGCACCGCTGGCATCGCAGGCACCGCGCGTCCCCGGGGGCTGCGGGGCGGTGCTGAGCACCCGAGCACACATTTAGTAGGTCCGAGGGGATGGAAATGGGGACATCTGGTCCAAGGGGATGGGATCGGGGGAGCTGGGGACATCCGGTCCCATCCTGGGACAGCGCGTCCGCGCCCGGTGCCGCAGCGCAGATGGACACCGGCACACTCAGCACTTGGGAAGGAGAGGCTTGGGCAGCAGCCAGGGACACAGCCCCTAGCTTATTTGCACTGGTTTAAACACCCGCATTTAGGCAAGTGTCCAAAATCCAGGTAAAAAAAGCTAAAAACTTCTCGTGAGGGAGGGGTTTTGCTTGGGGAAACGTCTGATTGTAAATGGCCTCTGGGGTACCAGAGCCCCCCACGGAGATGCTGGAAGGCGCCGCACAGATTTGCTGCTGGAGGGTGGTCAGGCCCCAACCCGGTACGCACAACCCCAAAATAATCCTCCCCTTCGGGGCCCCTCATTTTACTGCACCTCACCCCAAAGAGCCCACCGGCACCCCCCAGCCCCTTCCCACCCGGCTCCTACCAAGCTGTCCCCCCGCACCCTCCCTGCTCCGCCAGCAATGTGGGGCTCCTTCCACCTCCTCTGGGGGATCTCCCTCCTCCCCCAGCCCAGAACCTGTAAGAGCAGGATTTGGGATACCCAGCCGTGGTCACTGGTGCTACTCACTGCAGAGAAGCAGATCCCAAAAGGACCCCGTCGCTGCCCGTGAGCTGGCTGGGACAGGGCCCACCCTGCTGCAGGGTGAGGGGTGATTTTCAGCCCTCCGTGAAAGGAGGCGAGCCCAGGACCCACTGACCCCCGACAGGACAGCAGCAGGTCCTTCCAGGCTTCCCAAAAACACGCAACAACATCAGGCACCAAACCCAGGAGAACAGGGATAGGAAGCAGAGGGATTTCTGCTAATAACAAGCTTCACAGGCGCAGAGCGAAGAGGAAACCAAGAGGCAGACTAGCCCTGGAGAAGGCTTTTTAGAGCTTGGTGGAATTAAGTGAACGTGGAGTTCATGGAGAAGGCTTTTTTTGGTGGAATTAAGTGACCATGGAGTTCAGGAAATCACCTGGAGGTGGCAGAGCAGGACCCAGAGGGACACGCGTGGTGCCTTGCTGGATGACGGCCATTACCTGAGCCAGGCTCCCCGCTGCCACCCACCCCAGAGCGTACCCCTTTTGAACATATAACAGAAGATCCAGACCAGACAGGAAACTTTTAATGATTGTAGATGCAGGTAGAGAGAAAAACAATATGGGAATGCAGGGCTGCAAGAACAGGGTGGCAGAAGGTTGCTGTCACGGGGCTGGGAGGGACACTGGGTGTTTCTGGGACAGGCGGGGGATGCCAGCCTCACCGGCAGCACTGTGCTCATCCCGCCTCTGTCACTACAAGGGGTGGGCTTACAGCTTATGGAACCTGGTGGAAAAATGAGGATAAAAGCCCGCAAATAACTAAAAGAACAACCCAGGACAGGCTCAAGCCCCAGCCCCAGGCCTCGACCCGTTCAAACAGGAGCAGGGCACAAACTCGGGGCAGGGATCAAACCTTCGCCCAGGGCTGTGCTTGTGCCCAGCTTGGTGCAGCTGGAGCCCCAGGCAGGCACCCCAGTGTTGGCATCTCCTGCGCAGGCAGCTCCCTCTCCTGGCAGCTCCCTGCCTGCAAGCAGCACCGGGAGAGGCTCGGCTCTGCTCCCAAATCCTCCGGGCTGTGCAGAGAGCCCCCGAGCTGCACGAGGGTCTCTGGTGAGATAGGGATGTCAGGGGGTGACAGCCATCCGTCTCCTCTGCCCTGCCACAGCTCTTCTGGGCTTTGGTGACGTGCTCAGATGTTGAGCACACAGCTCCTGTAGGGCAAGGGGACGGCTTGGGGAGCTCTTCCAGACCTTCTGGGGGCTCCTTCCCCTCCGAGCTGCCCTCACGCTCCCCAGCACCTCCCTGGCTTGCACACGTGCCTGCACAGGAGAGCTCTAAGCCCCCGTGCCCATTCCTTCGGAAAAGCCCCGACTCAAGGGGCAGCTCGGCCGACAGAAGTAAGAAAGCAAAGCACGCAGACGAGGGGCCAGGTGAGAGCAGCTCAGACGTCGTAGAAGTCCACGTGGGCGCCGGAGCTGAAGGCGTCCTCCTCCAGGAGCTTCAGGAGCTTCTGGGCCGACACGGAGCAGTCTATGAGCTGCCCGCTCTCCTGCAGGCTCTGGAAATGCCGCCGCATCTCGGGGTCTCCGGTCTCCGTGCGGGCCAAGAGCTGCATGTCCGTGTCCAGAGGACCTGGGGAAATAAAGCAGAAGAAATCACAAACTCTGGTGCCCGTTCTCCTTCTGCACCTGGAGGAATGTCTCCTCTTATAAAGCCAGCAGCAATGAACGAGCCCCCTGCTCACCTGGGGCGTAGTTGAGCACGCGGACGTCGGGCTCCTCCAGCGCCAGCACCTGGAACATCATGTCCCGGGCAGCCTTCCCGCTGCAGTACAGTGCCCAGTTCTTGAAGGGCTTCAGGGCGCAGAGGGAGGAGATGTTCACCACCGTCCTGCTCGAGCTGGGGCACTTCCCGAAGGCCTGCAGGGCGGCGGTGGTGAGGCAAAGCGCCGAGGTGACGTTGAAGGCGAAGTAGGTGTTGATTTCATCCGGGTCGGTGAGGTCGAGGAAGGATTTGGAGACGTCTCCCAGGGAGCCTTGGAACAAAGGACAAGTGAGGCTGGAGTAGTTAAATACGGGTCAAACAACGTCCGTATTTGCACCCACATTTCCGCAAGCAACCCCCCAACGCGGACAAGCACCAGGCAGCTTTGCTGGTCCAAGCTCTCCTGCCTAGATCAGGATCTCCTGGCAGAGCGAGGAGCTCGGCACAGCTCTGGTCAAGGTTTTGGGTCACCCCGAGCCAGCAGTGCCCACGGGCGGCACCACGGGGCAAGGACCTGCCCTGCCTGAACAAGCAGCTCCCAACCTTCGGCCTCAAGCACAATGTCCCACGGGGCACCACGCGCTCTGCGCCCGTTTGATCTTCCTGAACCAAGTCAGGGGAAGACCTGAGGCCCTGCTCCTGCAGTGCCGTTCCCTACTGGAACGGTTGGCCTTATCCCAGCAATAATGGGGAAAAAGCGGCCCTAAAGCCAGCAGACTCTGGCCCTAAAGCCAAAAAAAACTGCACACAAGGCAGGGCCAGAAGATTTTCTGGAGGACAGAGCTCGGGGAGTGGGGCCGGAGGAGGGCAGGGGGCTGCAGGAGGGGGGTTGGAGGGGCTGCAGGAGCCTCAGCAGCAGCAGAGCACGGAGCTCCTGCGCCACATCCCGGCAAGAAGCGGTCCCGGCGCTGCTGCCCGAGCTCCCCGGCCCCGTTCACAACGAGCCCCCGGCAATCCCCCCGCGCCCACCCTCTCCGTCAGGGACCCCGAGCCCGGGAGTTACCGGCGTTGTTGACGACGAGCAGGGGGCCGGGCGGCGCCGAAGGCAGCAGCTCCCGCAGGGCTTCCTCCGCCTTCCGCAGCCCCTGCCGGGAGCTCAGCTCGGCGGCCACGCACTCCACCCGCAGCCCGGGGGCGGCGGAGCCCCGCAGCTCGGCCGCCAGCTGGGCCAGCGGCGCCTCGGAGCGGGCCAGCAGCACCAGCAGCGAGCCCCGGCCCAGCCGCGGGGCCAGCAGCCGCGCCAGGCTGCGCCCGAAGCCCCGCGAGGCGCCCGTCAGCACGCAGGAGGCCGGGGGCCAGCGCTGCGGCCCCGCTCCCGGCCCCGCTCCCGGCCCCGCTCCCGGCCCCGCTCCCGGCCCCGCTCCCGGCCCCGCTCCCGGCCCCGCTCCCGGCCCCGGCTCCATCGCGGCGCGCCACGGAGGGGGGCGTGGCTTAGCGCCCCCGCGACGTCACGCGCCCCATTCATACCCCCGCGACGTCACGCGCCCCATTCATGCCCCCGTGACGTCACGCGCCCCATTCATACCCCCCCGCCGCCCCCTCAACGGCCGCTCCGCCCGCGCCAGCTCCCATTGGCTGCCGCCGCCCCCGCCCGCGGCCCGGTGGGCGGGGCCAGGGCTCGGCTCTACTCCCGCCGCGCCCCCGCCCCGCGGGGCTTCTCCAGCGCGTTTTGGCCCCAAATCGGGGTTTTGGCCCCATAACAGTTTGTTTTTTTTTTTTTTTCCCACGATATATATTTTTTCCCGATATATTTTTTTCCCGATATCATATTTTTTCCTGATATATTTATTTTTCCCCCGATATAATTATTTTCCCCGATATAATTATTTCCCACAAATGTAGTCTTTTTTCGCCCAATATCAAATTTTTCCCCCTACATAATTTTATTTTTCCTCGATATCTTTTTTCCGATAGATTTATATATTTTTTGCCCGATATCATGTTTTTTTCCCGACATAGTTTTTTTTTTCCCCAATTATTTTTTCCCCTGATATACTTTTTCTTCCCAATATTTACTTGTTGTTTTTTTTTTACTGATACAGCTTTTTTTTCCCCCCCATTTGATTTTTTTTTCCCTATAACATTTTATTTTTTATTTTCCAGTGCAGCTGTTGTGCCTGTTACCCTGATCCAGACCTTCCACACCCAGCGCTGCCGCTCCATGCGCTGCTGGCCTCTTGGCCTCTGTACCCCTTTGTGCTTGCTGTTCACCAGTGTGCCATTAAGAGGGGTTGGTTCTTTGCAAACCCAGTGTTGGCTCTGCCAGAGAGCCCTGGGCACACTGGGATGAGCCCAGCATCACCCCCTGAGCTGCTGCAGGGCCTGGGGCACCTCTGCTGTGAGGAGAGGCCGAGGGAGCTGGGGCTGCTCGGTCTGGGGACAAGGAGGGCAGGGGGATCCCGTCCGTGTCCGCCAAGCCCCACAGGGAGGTGCGGAGAGGCCGGAGCCAGGCTCTGCTCAGCGGTGCCCAGGGCCAGGCCCAGAGGCCGCGGGCCCAGCCTGGAGCCCCGGCGGCTCCCCCTGCCCCTCAGGCAGCACTGCTGGGCCGGGCGGGTGCCGGAGCCCTGGCACAGGCTGCCCAGAGCTTGGGGGGCTCCTCCTAGGGGAGCTTCAGCAGCCGCCGGGACGTGTCCCTGGGGGGTACATGGGGGGGCCCTGCCCACCTCAGCCACGCTGGGATCCTGGGATTAGGTGGCAAAAGTGTGGCCTGATCCCAGAGTCCTAAAGCCCTTTGTAAATAAATATTTCAGTGCGTGAAGATGCAGCCAGCTTTCCAAGAGGGCTGTTGGAAGTGGGGCCCAGTGGGTGAGGAGCTAGCTGGTGGCTGGGCCCGGTCTCACCGCTCTCACATCCTGAGGACAGATGGTCCCCGCGGTGCGTGAGCAGGTAACGAAGCGGAGTTTTGCTCCATTAAGCAGTCACAGCTGCTGCCGAAACCCTCGCGCGTTCTAATAAAGCATTAAAAATTCATGGCGTGGCAAAAGCCCAAGAGTGATATTTGTTTTGCTAAAGCAAATCTTACACGTTCGGCAAAATTAAGATCATCAGCAAGAAATAAGACAGTAAATGCATATCTTTTTCGCGAGCAGCTTCTTGACGGCAGAACTCGCCTTCGTGGTTGCCAGTTCTCCCTGCCTGGCTGCGCTGATGCCCTGCACCCATCACATTTCTCGCCCCCAATTCCCAGGGCCAGCTGGAAATGACCAACGTTTCAGTGGACTTTTCCTCCAGCGGTTCACTTCTCCCACCTGAGCCGTTACCAGCCCCCAACGAAGGGTGTAGAAGTTGGGGTGAGGGTTTGGGAAGCCGGCAGAAGCTGCCCGTGTTAACGTGCGCTAAAACCAAGAAATCAGAGAGAGGAAGGAAACTGCTGACCTAGCCCGGGCTGCAACTGCACGGCAGAGCTGCGGGGGAGTTCCAGACCCGTGAGGATCCTGATCTTTGATTCTCTCCCTTGTGCTCCCTGGTGGACGAGCTGGCTCGTGCCAAGGACGTCCTTTGCGCCGCGCAAATTTCAGCAGACGGAAGGCGATGCGATGTGTCTCGGTGGCTCTTTGACACCGCGGTCCGAGCAAAATGACTTCCCGTGCTCTGGGAGCTGCTCTGGCACGGCTGAGCTGTGAAAGCCCGAAACCTGCCGATGTGCTCGAGCCCTGGGGACGTCCTGCTGCCGCTGCTCTGCCAGCTGCGTCACTGACCGAGTGAGACGCCGCGTGGTGCTGGAGCGGGTGTCTGTCTCCACGCCGGGCAGGTGGCCGTGGTACCTGGGACTTCTCTCCTCCTTCATCAGCACCGACAGCATCCCTCCTTTAGCTGCTGCACGCGTATTTTCCTTGTGTTGCAGCAAAATCCCATCCCCAGCACTGACGGGGCGCTTGCGCCTGGGTCTGATTGCCCGTGCGGGGAGGCCTGGGGGCACTCAGCATTCCCTGGTCCGGACAACCACATCCCACCTGACGTGAGAGCTGGGAATTTAGCTGTGCCCTTTAGTCCTTCCTCAAATCACTTCTCTTTCCTTTCCCTAGATTTCTTTTTAATTCGGTCTGTTTGGGGGTTGGCTGAACATCACGTTATGCTGTGGAGGGCGTCTTTTGCCCTCAGGTGGGCAGCTTGTGGGGCGAAGTCCAGAGCACGGAGAGGAAAAGAGGAGGACCGGACCCATCAGCAAGATCAGATCTATTACCCGCACCTCTAGGTGGTGTCCAGGATGAATTCCTCTGTCGTGTCGTGGGGTGGATGCTGCACTGCAGAGACCCCCCGTTAGCAGCGTGGTGAGGGCGATGGCTGAGTGTGACACGAGTAGCTCTGGGCACACAGCGGCACAGCAAAAACTCCATTTCCCGGCGTTTCTGTGGTCATACACCAGCTGTTCCCCGGCTCCCACGACAGCAGCTTGCTTTTTCTGCTGGATTTCAATGTGACACAATCACGCTGACACTGCCTATTCCACTTTTCCTGGCGAATACTCACCCCTAAGCATCACTCAGCAATTTCAGGGCCTGCTGCAGTCTCAGTTTTTTGCGGTCAGGGACAAGGAGGCACCGGCTCTCTTTGCTTATCCTTCCTCCGAACACCTTGATGTGCTGGTGCCAGAGCCCTGAGGGATGAAAGGCGAGGGGGTGCTGCAGGGGTAGGGAGCCTCGTGTCGGGAGATCTGGACTAGGGGCTAAATCCTAAAAATCCCAAATCAAATTAAATCCCAAATTAAATTCCCAAATCATTCTTTTTATTCTTATTTTTTGTTTCTGATTTTTCCTGGCTGCCTTTTTATCTCTGTGGGTTTTTTTTTTTTTTGCAACTTGCTAGTTCCTCTCCTCACCCACTACCCAAACCTAGCCGTAGGTCTGCAGGGATAATTCACAAACAGAGACTTTCCCCATGGAGGGAGGGCTCCAGAAATGGCAGCTGCTATCTGAGCAGAGGAGCACTCCAAAAATTAAATTAATGCGGATAAGGGCAAGGAGCAGAGCACAGTTTTAGTGCAGTCACTGGAAGCCAACACGTTTTGGTTGGACTGCTCTGCAGCGCTGGTTTCAGGGAGTGGAAAACTGCAAGAGGACGTGTTTTAAAACATAAATGATTGCTGTCAGCTGGGGATTTGACGAGTACGTAAAGAAACGTGATATAAAAGCATCTAATGCATGAAATAAGGAGGAGCAGGAGGGGCTGTGCGCTGCGGAGGGGTCACTGTCAGATGGGTGCAAGGTGCTGCCCTGCTGCGGGGACATCTGAGCCCAAGCAGCGCCAGGTGAGTGGCACGGTGGGGCGCAGTGGGTGCAGGCGGTCCAGGGAGGCTTTTGGGGTTTTTACCCCGAGGAACACGAGCATCACCTCACCCCTGTGAGCGCGTAGACGCGGGAGGACAGGCAGAGTGATGCAGAAAGGTTGCAAGGAGCAGGATCAGCCCTGGTTGCGCACCTCTGCTGGCTGCAGGGACGCATCCAGGACAGAGGGAGGCTGGGTGCAGGATTTTACAGAACCCCGTGGCCCACAAAATCACCCACGTTCAGCAGCCTTTGGGCTTCCCTTGCAGCTCGGGGTGCAGTCGAGGGACACAACGCTAGGTGTCAGCGGCATTTCCAGGCTGGGGCTGCCGGAGGGGACCGGGGGCGAGGGACGGGAGGTGGCTGGGGCAGCAGGGAGCTGCTGGGGGTGGGAGCACGGCCGTGCTGCTCGAGGTGGCTCCCGGTGTCTTATCAGAATTGCCCAGACCGTCCGGGGTTTGAAGTTACGCCTATGGGATTTGTCCCGAGAAGCTGCCCGAGCTGCTCCGCCGTCGCAGCAGGGATCGTGTTGGCACTGGGATATTGCGTGCGTGTGCGTCCGCAGCGCTCTGGGCAGCTTCTGCGGGGTGTAACAGGGCTCGGGCAAGGCAGGAGAGGCCCTGGGAGGGAAGCCCACCCGGAGGGAAACCCACCCCGGGAACGCCGGAGCTGGCCCCGCGAGCAGCCGCCGCCGCCGTGCCGCTGCCAGGGCTAAACCCGCGCTGGAGAGGAAGCGCGAAATTCCCCTCCAGCAAAGGGCTTTGAACAATAGCTCTCAGGAAGAGCCCTGGGTATTTCTGCCCGTCGTTACCACCCAAGAAGGGCCGGGCTGCGAGTCACACAAGGTGGCCCTGGCTGCAGCCGTCATTTCGTTGAACATTTCCGTGGCTACCCGCAGCCCGCGCGGCCGGGGCAGCTGGAAGGGAGGGCTGTGGTTTCGCTCCTGAGCTCTGCTGCTTGTTCTGGTAGCCCAGAGGCCCCCAGGCTGAGGGATCCCGTGGTGTTCACGCAGGCCCTGCTCAGCAGCCGGCTCTGTGAGCTCCGGAGGGGGCTCAGAGCTACGGAGCCGCCCTGAGCCGCAGGTGGGGCTCTGCCCCCTCTCCCTCCGAGTCCCGGCTGGATGAAGCCATCCCGTGCTCAGCTGGTGGATTTGGGCAGGAGTTTAGGAAACCCAGTGCAGCTTGCCGAGAGGTTTTCGCCCCAGCATTGCCACCGGAGATCCCTGTCCCTGTCTTTAACTAAATCAGAAGGTCAGTTTCGAAAAACTGTCCACAACTTTTGAAAGCCAGAGCTCAGTTCGGACTCCGAGGCTGAAGTCCACCTAGCCACTGTTTCCGTCTCTCTATTCTATTAATTTCCCGTATTCAGAAGGAAAGGTATGACAAAATGCATGAGAAAGCTGGAATCCGGATTAGAGGCACCAAGTCCCAAGCAGGGCCTTGGGGAACAGCATTGCAATATCAAAGAGGCTTAAAAATTTATTTCAGTGTTGGCAGGTCTTGATGGGAAGCAGAACAGGACTTGAAGCGCAGCGAGAGCGGTGGCTGGAAGGCTGGGATTTATCCCCTATAAATACGCTCTGGAAAGCTGAATTATCTTGGGGTCACCGATACGTGCAGACGGACACGGACGGGGACAACAAAGCGCACCGGCAGAGCCAGCTCTGGGCAGGGGGGGCACCTGCCTGAAGGCACCGAGAGCGGCACGGCCGGGCTGGAAGCACTGCCCCGAGCCTCCGAACCCCCCCGGCCGGCTGCTGCTGCCGCTGCCGTGGGTGGCAGCACGGTGTGTGGGACGGTGGCGGTGGGTGCAGGGCCAGCCGCGGCCCTTCCCAAAGCGGCGGCTGCTGAAAGGCTTCTGCCGCCCTCCAGCCCTGCGTCCAGCTCCCCGCGGCCGGGCACGGCCTCGTTTCGTCTGTGCAGGGCGGTTTCGGCAGGGGGGAAGCCGCAGCGGGCGGCTGAATGAGACGCGGGCACCTCTTGGGGCTGCGGGGCTTTGTTCCCCGGGTGGTTGGAGCGGGGCTAAAGGTCGGCCCTGGGGAAGGGAAGCAGGCTGCTGCACGCCCAGGGGAAACAGGAGCGGCTGGCCGAGCGCGCAAGGCTCGCCCGCGGCGCCTTGAGGGTTGGCCTCCGTCGTTCCCGCTGGTTTAGAAAAGCCAGGCGGCTTTTCTGGGATGATTTCATGCGCTGGGGTAGGAGGAGGTGAATGGTGATGCACAGCCTGGCTGCAAACCGGGTGATGGCGACGGGTTTGGTAAAGGCAGGAGGGAGAGGTGGGAGCAGGAGCAGGCTGGGGGCCAGGAGGAGAAGCGAGGGCAGCAGCAGCGGCTCCGGGAGACCAGCGAGGGTCGAAGCTGCGTGGTGCTGGGGAAATGGAAGTACGCCGCTTAAAAAGAGGAGCTGGGATGAGGGATCGGGGCTGGGGAAACTGGGGAGCTGGCAGGTCGGGGGGGACCGCCAGTGACCCAGCACAGGGGAAGGGACCAGCCCGCAGGGATGACTTGAGTACCCAACATTGCAGGCGGCTATTTCGTCACGGACTGTGCCTCGTTCCTTCCCGTTTTCATTCACGGATCAGTTTCCCAGCCCTCTTATTTCAAGGTGAAATGTTTTCCTGAATGACACCGACGAGACCAAAAGAAGATGAGCCTGCCATCACGCCCACGTACCATTTCGTGAGCGTGTCCAACTCGGCTCCTCCAAAAGCTGGGTCCGAAGACCGCGGAAGTGAGCGGAAGGGACGGGACAAGCAGCGAGAGCGGGGACACCAGCAGGGACACGGAGATGCCAGGAGCTGTCGGAAGCTGTTCAGCAAAATAACAGCACAGGCTGAAAAACCAGGGACCACCAAAGCAAGCACAATGAGAAAGAGATTGTTGGGATTTCAAAAAAAATAAAATGAAATAATGAAAGAAATTCTGTCAGTGGTATCCATCCAGTGAAATGACAGAATTACAGCCCAGTGTGGAACTGGAAAAATGCTAAAGGGAGGTCAGGGATTAAAAGGGACTTTTGAAAGCTCCGTCAGGCTGATGCCTGCCCCATAAAAACGATGTACCTACTGATCTGGAACTTCGTTAGCTGGAAATTAAGGGAACATAAAAGAGTTCCTGTCAGCCAACATTGTTTTTAGGGAAATAGAATCTGTCAGGCAAGTGATATAATTTTTTTAACGGGATTATGAGCTTGTAACAGGCATCTTTGATGCATTTGTGTTGGTTCTGCATGATGATTTGATTAATAAATTAGAACAATACAAATGCAGAATGCTTATGTCAGTGACTGGCAAGGATAAATAAACTTCTTGTGGACAGGCTTTCAAACGACACAAAGTTTGTGTGGCAGCAAATAATAAGGGCACATCCCAGACACGCCATGTCAGTAAGCCAGGCGCAAGCCATGAAAATTCCTCTGAAGGTGACCGAATGCCCTGTGTCCGGGGACAAAGAATGGAGCTTTTTGTGCAGAAGGGAAAATGTTATCCCAGATGGCAGTGACCTGAGGAGAATTGAAGGTGATGGCGGGTAAACAGCTGAACGCCAGCCTCGGGGTGACGCCGTGGCCGGTGGGACTGGCTAATGGCCCCCGCGATGGTACGAATACGCCATTTGGGAGGACCGGGTGGTTTATATTCTCTTTGTGCTTCTCCCTAGAGCCACTGCTCTGTCCACTTCTGGCCTCCACGGACTTAGAGTTAACATCTCGAAATATGGACGGGTTTTTGCAAAAAAATGCACGAACGAGTAAATTTGTAAAAACGTGCGGTAGGGTGAGAGGCTCCACAAACTCGGTCTGTTCAGCTGATCAAAGAGAAGGCTGGGCGATCCCAGACCCCCGGACCATACCCAAAGGCCAAACGCTGGGTCACAGCGGTGTTTTGACTCTACTAGGTACGGGCTTAGAGAGGTCTGCAGCTGAAGTTGCAGTCCTGGTGGGACATTGTATGGCATCTAAAACACCACTAGGTTTTCCCTTAAAGTACGTTCACATTTCACCACAGATTTGGAAGTCACTTGACACACTGAAAATCTATGGTTAGTGCTTCTCAGGAGGTCCCCCTACAAGATAAAAATATCCCTCTCCTTCCCCATTTGCCATGAATATTTATGAATCTATGGAAATATTTTTGGTGCTTTCCCCTTGAGAAAAAACATGAGGCTTTGTCGGTAAATTAATATATGTATTTATTTGCTTTAATTCCATTTAAAACCAAACATTTCTTTTTAGACAGTGTTACCGTGCCTCGTAATACCTTCCCAAGTTCCTCTGTGGAGGTTAACGCTCTGTTTTTCTCCAGGATTTTTTTTTTCTGCTGGTACAGGACTGTAAGACCGAAGTTAACAACGGAGTAAATGTCAGAGTTGGGTGACAAATTTATTTGTAAGTTCCCAGCTCCAGGCTCAAAGCCCTTGTAGTAAGGTGTGGTGGACCAAGCAGTGTGCTCAGACCAGAAAAGCAGACCCTGCTGAGCGCGGTGTTTGTGGTGGCACCATTACCTAGCCGAGCGTTCAGGATCAGACCTGGCTTTGGTGTCATTCCTAGCAGCTCTCATACAGTAACCGAAACCATTAAGCGCCACCGCCAGCTGCTCACTCAGCCTCTGGTGTTTAATCCTGGTTCTGAGGCTCAGTGAAGACGATGTAATATTTACCACCGACTTCAGGAACATTGGCTCAGACCCCTACTAATTTGAAGGAAAACAGTAATCTTCTTAGCTGCTAGCAGCGGTAGATGGTAGCATCTGTGGATTTCACACTGGAGCTGGGCACGTATCGCACGCTGAGCAGCGCATTGTACGTTTCCTGTAGCCACAGGCAGCTCTTCTTGGAGGTCTGAAGTCCAGAGCGGTTTGAATCCCAGCCGATCTCCTCGCTCTGCTTTGCCACGGGGGGCTGCACCTGCGAGGAGGGGTGCTGGAAGCATCGGGCTCCTGGCGCGCCGGCGAGGAGGAGAGTCCAGCTCGCCTCTGCGGAGCAGCCGGCGGAGGCAGGCGCAAAATGCACAGCGCTCCCCTCCCGTCGGATCCCGAACCAGCCCTGGGGGAATGCTACGTCTGCTGGGCTCAGAAATTGCCCTGCTATTTTTATCTGCCTCCATTATATCACTGACGTGTCTCTTTGCTTCTGGTCCTCGGAAAGCTTCTATCGGATCTCCATGGTGACTGCCATCAGAGTACAGATTTCCTCACTGGTGTTAACACATCCGAAGCGACATCCATCTGGTCTCGCACGACACCGTGTTTGGCAGCCGTAGGCATGATATGCAAGAGCTGGTGAACTTCATATGAGCTAACAAAGTTTTTGTCAGGCTTTCCTTGCCCCTCTTGTTTCGTTATAGTCATGCACGGATAGTGTTTTGGGAAGTTCTTTTATCACCCTCTCATTTAATTCAAGGGATGATACAGAGATAATCAGACCAGCAGCGCTCAGCCTCTTAGAAAGGCACAGTGAGGGAAGCCAGAGGCGTGCTCTTACAATTAACTCAGTTTATTTATATCTCAGAGCATGAAACAACAAAAGCAAACGCAGAAACCCTCGGCAGCATGTGTAGCCTGTCCTTTCTGCTATTCATCCCATTATACATCACACCTAACCCGCTGTGCCTCTTGCAGACCATGGGATCTCCTGGCACCCAACGCAGTGATAGCACATAGCTGGGATAACACATAGATTTCATACACAAAATAATAATAATAATAATAATGATAACCAGCCATTTTAGGAGAGATTAGTGCTGGGAGCCACAGCAAGCTCTCAAGGAGACCTTGACACCCAAGGCTGTTTTTGGAGGCTGGCGGCACTCTCTGGAGGAAGCTCTGTGGTGTCCTTGGGTGAAGGCACCTCCGAGGTTGAGCCGCTTCTGACAGTGGCCAAGGAGGGGCTGCAATTAGGCAGCTGGTGAGATGCCGTAAGATCGAGCTGAAAGGCGGTTCAGAGTCACGGGAAGCTTTTTTTTTCGGCCCACAGTCAATGGCACTGTTTCGGGATGGGGGTGACCTCACTTATTGGGGTTCAGGGAAGGTGGAAGGAGGTTTGTCCTGTGGGATGGCAGTGATATTGAGTTACCCCAAAACACACCCAAAGGGCTGGTCTGGGTGTCTCCTTCATCCCCAGGGTGATGGTAGGGGCCCTGCAATGGGGTGGGATGGGGATGAGGATAGTTTGGACTGGGGTCCCGCTGGGCACATCTGTAGGAAGGGGCTAAGCTGGGGACAGTCTCATGGGGAAGATGGCAGAGGGCACAAAGCGCTGCAAGGGAGGGCTCCTCTTCTCTGGGGGAGAACGGCGAGGCGGC
This sequence comes from Anser anser, assembly GCF_964211835.1. Taxonomy (NCBI): domain Eukaryota; kingdom Metazoa; phylum Chordata; class Aves; order Anseriformes; family Anatidae; genus Anser; species Anser anser. The sequence goes on from NC_139724.1 coordinate 77,242,692, forward strand.
TGAACCTCCTGGGGCATGGCACAGGGATGCTCCTATGGGGGTGTCCCCTCACTGGGGACATGAAGGGAACCTCCTTTCGTGGTAGGTGACAGTGGGGCCACAGCCATGGGGCTGTGTCCCCTCAAGGGGACATGGCATGGGTTTAATGCTGTGGGGCTGTGGCCCCTCATGGAGGATGTCACTGCCGTGGCAGTGCTGTGGGGCTGTGTCCCCTCACGGAGGATGTCGCTGCTATGGGTCTGTGACCCCTCATGGAGGATGTTACTGCTGTGGGGCTGTGTCCCCTCGCGGAGGATGTCGCTGCTATGGGTTTGTGACCCCTCATGGAGGATGTTACTGCTGTGGGGCTGTGTCCCCTCATGGAGGCTGTCAGTGCTGTGGGGCTGTGTCCCCTCATGGAGGCTGTCAGTGCTGTGGGGCTGTGTCCCCTCACGGAGGATGTCGCTGCTATGGGTCTGTGACCCCTCACGGAGGATATCACTGCCGTGGGGCTGCGTCCCCTCAAGGGAACATGGCATAACGCCACAGCCGGGGGGCTGCGTCCCCTCACGGAGGCTGTCACTGCTGCGGGGCTGCCACCCCCTCACGACCAGCTCAGGGACCCGCGGCCATGTCGGAGGCCTCCCCGCCCTTCCCCTCCCGGAGCACGGCCAGCCACCTCCCTCTCCCTCCGGCCGCCCCTCCGGGGGCCGGTCCCGGGGCTCTCCCCGCCCCGCTCGGGGCCGGGCTCCTCGCAGCGGCCCCGCAGGCCCCGGCTCTCCCCCGGGCTCCCCGCACTACAACTCCCGGCGTGCCCGGGCAGGGCCGGGCTGAGCGGAGCGGGGAGGACCGGCAGGTAGGAGGGTCGGCAAGGCACGGCTCGGCACGGCTCGGCTCGGCCCGGCCGGGCTGGGCTCGCTGCGTGCCCGCCGGAGCCTTCCCCCTGCTCCTCCTCCTCCTCCTCCTCCTCCTCCTCCTCCTCCTCCTCCTCCTCCTCCTCCTCCTCCATGGAGCGGGGGAAGATGGCGGAGCTGGAGAGCCTGGAGACGGCGGCGGAGCACGAACGGATCCTGCGGGAGATCGAGAGCACCGACACGGCCTGCATCGGCCCCACGCTCAGGTACGGCCCGGCCCGGGCACCCGCGGGGCTGGGGGAGCACCCACGGGACCGGGGGCACCCCGGGGTGCTCCCCCCCCCCGGTGGGCGGCGGGGCCGGCAGGTGGCACCTGCCCGAGGCCCGCAGGGGACATCCCCGGCCCTGGGCTGCGCTTCGTGGCGGCGTGAGGAGAAATGGGATTTATTTCTGCGGGGGGAAGGCCCTCGGGAGCGGTGCGAAGCCCCCAGCCCCCTGGGGTCGGGGACATGGGAGGTGCAGGCGTTGGGGCGGGCGAACCTCGGCCTGCCACCTGCCTGCCCCTCTTGGTCCTCCGGCTTCTCCTTCGGCACCTTTGGGCGGTGTTGCCTGCTGTCCCCGTGCTGCCTTTGCCCCTCGCCACACGCAGCTGTGCTGTGAGGACATGTTGGGTGTTGGACCACTTCATCTCTTTCTCGGGGCCTGCTTCCTTCGAGCCCCCCCCCGGCAGCGTGCTCGTCCCCGGGTGACGATGGCGAGCTGTCACGCAGCCCGTGGTGGCACTTGTAGGACGGGCGGGACACGGGAGGAGAAGGGGCACGAGGATTTTGCTGCCCGTATCCCAGGACTTGTCAAAGTTATTCTTCAAACCGTTGTCCGCCCTTTCTGTTGATCTGTATTTGCTTCACAGAAACCACGACTAATTGCGGAGCTGCGGTGCGGGCACAATTACCGTCCCGACGATGATATGAGTTAATGCTGCTGTTCGCTTCCACGGCTCCTTTGTTCTCCCCTTAAACATCTTTTTCCAGCGGTTCTTGCAGGGTCCGTCGGCTGGCAGACCCCGCTGCCGAGCTCTCCTGTCCGAGGAGCGCAGGTGAAGGCAGCCGCCTGCCCCGCAGCTCCGTCCCTGAGCTTTTCTTCTCCCTCCTGCTCCTGCCCGTGGGTCTGGGTGTGCTGCGGGTCCCCGTACGTGTTTCTCTGCGATGCCCTTTAGGGTTTTGCAGCAGGGGTTTCTGCCGCGTGGTTAATTGGGAAGACGTGTGAGCTGGCTGCCCCACCGAAGCCCGCTTCTCAGGAGAAACCGTCTGACTTATTTATTTTTAATTGTGATGTTTTAGGTAAATTCTGCCCGTTTAAGAGCTGTTCTTACTAGGCAGGCGCCATGCTGGTAGCGTCGCGGTCCCGATAGAAGCCACGGGCTTGATTCAGCGAACTGCGAGCGCCTCCTGCCCCCCTTTAAAGTAAAAGAAGTTCCCCAGGGAACTTCACATGAAAACCAAAACGCATTACTCATAACGCCGGGCACAAATGTGTTCGTTATCTGCTGGGAGGTTAATGATACAGACGGGCAGAGGCTGTTTATAGCTCGCTGTAAGGGTTTCACCTTCATCTTTCGGTTTCTCTCTATCAGCCCAGGAGCTGCTGAACTTGCAATCACGGCGCCAGGTGAGAGCATTTAGGTGTAAACAGACCTCCAGCCTCCTGTCCCATCCCCTCCACGGCAGCCCTTCCTTTCTTTTCAATGTTTAAGTTTTACAGAATCGTGGTTTTAAATGACTCAGGTGGCTTTCTCTAAAAATAAATGGGTTTAGGCTGTTTGACGTGCAGTGATGCTCCAGTGCAGGCAGAAAGTTACAGGCAAAGCTTTTTGTGTGTGGATCGATAGGATGCTGAGTTCGTCTTGCGGGAAGGGTTGCCTCTTTGTTTAGTTTTTCTGACTTTGCAGTTTTATTTCTGAAGTTCTTCTGTAAACCTTTAAAGGTAAACTGAATGGCGTCAGCTCTATTAACAAAACTGAAAAAACTGGTTAGAATGGCTGGGAACTGCCAGAATTAAGAGTGTGGGTGGTTCTTCTTGTTCAATTTCGTAGAGCTAAGCGCAGTTAGCCTTGTTCCTCAATATTAAGGCTAGATGTGGAGGCTTTATATCTCTTTGCATACCCACAGAAGAAAGACTAATGAGCATCTGGGGCGAAGCAAGGTTTGTCCTTTGCTGCGTTAACTTCAGCAGTGGCGCTTCATCGGGAGGACTGTTATCTGCACCACCATAAACGCTACCTGCTCCGAGGATTTCTAGAGTTTTAAACTGAAGCAGCTCGGGGTAAACACGATGTGCTGGAGAGTCCGGGAATGTGGATGATGGAAACTTGGAAAAAAAAAAAAAGGTGACTCACTGCTGGGAAGCATCATGGAAGAAGTGTGTCTCAGGAGCCGGGCTGGCTTCCCTTCTAGGAACAGCAGTCCCGAAACACGGTTCAGAAATAGGCTGCGCCGCTGGGCTCCTACCTCCAGCACGGGCTTCATTGCAGAACTGCCCCGTTATCGGCGTCTGACACGGCAGGGTTAGATACCGCGATTGCAGCTGCCCCTGTGTTGTAGGGGCTTGGTGCTCGGTGCTGAATTGGTATTATCAGGGGGTGGCTGAGGGGTTAAGATGTTAAAGTTAAGGTCCAACTAATTCATCTGTCTGGGTGGGTTCGTGTCCCACCCATCGGGGAGAGCTTTCTGTTAGGGGAGAAAAAAAAAAAAGGCAAGTGTAGTAATTCTCGCCCTGGGGCGGGGGAAGGCCGAGATGCCTTCTTGAAGTCCCTTCCAGCCCTATTTTTCTGCTGTTTTCTTTCTGTGATTCTGGGAGTCAGCAGGATGGGCCGGGACTCCATTGTGCGAGGCGCTGTGCAGATGTGGGATAAAGCCTGCCCCTCTCCAACGAGAGCCGTTTCCTTCTAAATATAAAACGGGAGACGGGGGCATGTGAGGAAGCATTGCGACAGCGCCGGGCTGTGCGATGAGCTGGGCCCGTCTCGTGGCCTGCTACGCTGGTGGCTCAGATGCTGTCGAGGGCTCTCTCAAATACCTATATTTAATTTCCGTTTCGTATATATGTGTAGATTAATACCTGAACAGCGGATGCCGCTGTGTCTGAAGGAGGACACCGAGCAAGTTCAGCGAGTCTCTGTGGGGACCCCCTCGAGCCTGCGATGCTCCTGGAATCCAAATAATGCGTTTCAGGATGTCTTTCCTGCTATTCAGCCCCTGCTAATTATATCCATCGCTCCTAATTCCACTTCCTTCTGCTGTTCTAATTCCTCTCTTATTTTTTTTTTCCCCTCTTGTCACGCTCCTTGATTCAGCGCAGTATTTTTGGATCTCCTCTCTCCAGGTTTCTAAGAACCGCGTAAATCTGCGGGGTCCGGTAACCTTCGAGGGAGAAGGAAACTTGCCGGCCTAAAAGCTCCTCTGGACCGAGCTGTGGCTTCGGAGCACGCTCGTTTTTATTACGCCCAATTGGCCCGTGAAGTTTGTCGCTCTTCAGAGAGCTTTTCTTCCCCTTGGTGTGTGTTTTTTTTTTTCCAGTGACAGGGAGCTCGTGCTGGACCACGATGGAGCCGCGGTCACCGTGAGCGGGGCTGGTTGCTGCGTCGCCCTCGCTGCCGGACGCCTCCGCGCTTTCTAACCCCAAGTCGCTCAGGGGAAGAGGCAGGGCCCTCACCGTGCAACCTCGTGCAGCGTTTGCTGGGTGCTTGCCCTGAAATGTCTCACCGTTACTGCTTCCCCTAGAACACATAAAGGTTATCACGTAGCTAATGCTGTTTTACCGTCTTCTGTGACTTTTTCTCTTTAACTTCTCCCTCGCTCTTCACATACAGTGCCCTATCTTCAGCTCCCTGTTCTGTGCTGTACTCCCAGATCACAAACGAATGACTCAGGCTGGCACAGGGTAAGGGCAGGCGAAGCAGCGAGGTGATTCTGTACGACAGCCCGTGTACGTGGGCCGTGCAGCGTCACTCGCTTCTCCCCGCGCTCAGCCCGTCACCGACGGATGAGCCCGGGTGGTTGGATGACTTGCTGATCATTTTGCATTTTTTTTTTTTTGGGTTTCAGCCTGCGGATATTTCGCTGTCGCTTCCCCTGTTACTCTGCAGTGTCCTTTAGCAGCCGATGTCATCTCACGGTTAAAATGGGCGCTTGGGTTTTCAAGTGACTTCTTAATCTGCTTTGCAGTTCTACCGCTCGAGCTTTTTAAGCCAGCCACTGCTTCAGATGCCTCGCCTTTCTTGCTCTCAAGCTGCATTTGCAGCTTTTTGAAACCGGGGAAGAATTTTTAAGCGGTGTTTGATAAATTAAAGCAAAAACCCCTCCGGCCACGCAGACGTAGCCACAGCGTTCCTGCTGCCTCCTCAGCGCTTTAGGTGCGGGTAAAATCCTGTCTGTGCTCTCCAGAGTGGCCTCCTGCTCATACACTGAGAGCTTGGAGCAGCTCCCTTTTCCTCAGCGTTAGAGCGGGGTTTATTACTTAATGCGGAGCTGTTTTCTTGGGAATTCAGTTGCTGGAAGCCGTGGATCGTGCTCCTCGTGGCTCCGCCTGTACCTTTGTACTGGAGGCTGCTGCAGCGTGAGCCGCTGGGAAGGACCGAGGTTTCCAAGGGATTGTTCTCCGTGGCTGCCTGATTTCAGGAGCTGTTGCTCTGCCAGCTTTTGTGTCATCTGCAAATTATATCATCGGTTTTTTTTTTTTTTTTTTTTTTCCTTTTCCTTTTTAGATATGTATTTACTTTCTGGATTGTTCCTCGGTGGTTGAGATTTTATCAGCTACGCTAGGGCTTGTACTTACCTGAACCCCTTCCGAAAGCTGACAGACGTTAGATCTCACGCAGCAATTAGTCATTCCCCGCGTGCTTTGATACACAACTGTGCTTCTCGCAGGGGTTCGGTGTCTGCCTGCTAATTGTGCTTGTTGGGGGAGATTACAGAGTTGTTTAACCTAAGGAGGAAACTGAGCCCACTTGATAGGGTGTAGTTTCTCCTAAGCAGCTCTTGGCAGAGATTAAAGCAGGACTGTAATTAGGCTCTGTTCTCTTAATCCTTTATGGAGTTTTCCACGACTGTGTTCGGGATTAGCGTTGTCCCGACTGACCCGTAGCTGCCTGGCCGACCCTTTTATCATCCCGGCAGCGTGCTGCGCTCATCCTGCTGCCTGCGCCCGCCCCGTGCCGTGGTCCTGCTTCAACACCAGAGCCGGAGGTCCTCAGCCGCCTTGTGTAGCGTTCTGGCTCTCCTGATCCAAAGGGATAACAAATAAAAATATTTTCTGGGAGTAAAGAAGGGAGCCCCGCAGTGCTGCCGGCTGAGCGCCGAGGCACCGCGCTGGTTTTGGGGGCGCACCAAGCTCCCCTCTCGCTGCTCCGGGCTGCAGGTGTGTTTTGCAGGACAAATAGCAGCTGGGTGGAAAAAATGGCCCAGCTACGTAAAAAACCAAAAGCTTATGAGAGCCGGGTGTCTTCATCCTGCCCTGCCCTGCCCTGTTGCGTTGTAAAGATGGGCACGAAGCCGGCAGGTGAGCGCTGGGTGCTTCCCGGGGCTACGGGGCACGGCTTGGCAGCTGGCGCTGCCACAAGCGCTTTCCCCTGTCTTTCATTTCCCCCTCCCAGGTGTCAGCGTGGCACAGGGCTCGGGTGCGGAAACACTGCCCTCCCCTTTCCCACTTCGTTATTCCAGCTGGATCGCTTCGCCCCCCGCTTCGTCTCGGGCTCGTTTTCCGGCATCCCGGTGCCTAGAGCGGCACGAGGGGTGTGCCGGCTGGGTCTGGGGGCCGGCTGTGCTGTCGGATATCTGGCAGCCACGGCTCGGCTGTGCCCTCTGCGAGCTGCTTTAGTTCCTCACCTGGCAGAAAGGTGCTCGGCTGGGGAGCGGAGCTGGTTTTTGGGGTGTCGGCGGGGAGCAGGAGCAGCGGCGCTGTGCCAGCCTTCGGGGCCGGGTGCCGGGCAGGGTGGGCAGCGGGGCTGGCCCTCGTCTGCTGCCGTGGGTGAGGCGAGGATAAGGCTCTGCGTCGCAGATGTGGAGCGAGGGGCAGCGGCAGGCGTCGGGTTTGGGAGCTCCCCGCTGAGTATTTCCGTGGGGAGGCGCGAAGAGGGCACGGTAGGCATCCTCCTGCTCGCGCCTGCCAACGCCGGTGGCAGGCGGCTGCGGCCGCCGCGCTGTCCTCCAGCCGAGCAGGAGGGCAGGGCAGCGCGGAGCAGGGCTAGGATCTTCTCGTACGTGTGCTACACACAGCATCCGTTTTAAAAAAATAAAAAATAAAATTAAAAAAAATCCCCCGAGGCAGGCAGCTGAGCGGACTTGCGGAGGTGAAACTTCACCGAGGGGTCGTGGTCCCCGCTGGGTGCCCTCCAGCCGCTTCGGGTGGCTCTCCCAGTGCCGTCTCCGCGCTACGTGCGGCGAGGGAGCGCGGCGGAGAGGCGGCAGGGCACGGCCCGTCCAGACGCTGCCTGCTGCCCGCAGAGCCCGCTCAGGAAGCTGCTTGTAACAACTGTGAATTGTCTGCTAATAAAAGCCTCGCAGGAGCTTTTGAAGCATCTTTCAGCCCGTTCTCCTGCCACCCAGCCGGGGAAGCTGCAATCTCCTGCGAACTGAGCCTGTGCCGCTGTTCATATGCACATAATTAAGTGTCTTTTAAAAGACAGCTCGTTGCAGTGCTGCTTGAATTATATTAGAGTTCCCTTCTGGTCAGGCTGGTGCTCTTCAGCTCTGTGTTTTCTGCTGTGGAGAGGAAAAAAAAATAACCGGCGAGGGCTCCTGTGAAGTAATTCAGCACCAGCACTAAAGGTACACCAGGGGACGGACACGCGTGGCACGGCAAGCCCTGCCTGGAGGTATGCTCACTTCACGACGCCAGCTTTTAGGAATGATTCCTCGCTTGCAGCATTAAGGTTCTGGAAACCGCTTTGGGACGGCGAATCCCTGTAATTGTGTAACCCTTCTTATTTCAGCCCGCACCCCGGTGCAGGCTGAAGGGAACAGCTTGCAGGAATGTGCTGCCCGATTATTTATAGCGTGCGTTTTCTTCCTTTCTCTCACAGAAGTGCCTTCCTTTGTGGGATTTAATGAATCACTGTCAAAGGACAGATTATCGAGTGCCTGTTCCTGTTCCGGGGGCTGTGGAAGTGTGTCTGGGTTCCTGGAGCTCTCCGAGTTTGTTTTTCTGCTCACCCCCCGGGCACCTTTGGTGCCTGGCAGCAGCGTTGTGAGGCCGTAAGCTGAAGGGAGAGATTTCCCCGGTACCGTTAGGGAAAAGCTGCCGTAGGAGTCCGCGCTGCTGTCCTCTGGAGCTGTCGCTGCGTGTGACGTTTGAAGTTTTCTTTTTTAAATAAAATGGACATTTATTCCGTGGATGCAGAAGCCTAATAATACGTTTTTTTGTGATTCCCTCGTCCCAGAGGAGAGCAAACAGCCTCTGAGGAAAAAAAACATGAAATGGCTGGGATTGCTTAACCCAGAGAAGACAAGGCGGGCATGCAATTCATCTTCAGATATAGAACAGACTGTTGAAAAGATGAAGAAGAGCTTTTTTATTAAATAAAAACCGCAGAATTGCTGTATATTATTCTTACAGTATTGCTGTGTGTTACTGAGGTCTGGACTACAGCTGCCGCAGTGGGGGCTCAGGATAAATGTAAGGAATTGCTCTCTGACGGATAGCGAAGAAAATCTTGCAAACGTTCGTGCCGGTCGCACCGAAGGCTCTTCGTGTTGGTTGTTTCGTCTCCGACGGGAGTGAGGAACGGGTGCTTATCAAACCGAGCTCAGAGCAAGTACGGGCACACGCGTCTGGTTCCTTCCGTCTGTCCGTCGGAGTTTGCCGCTCGGATTGCACCAGCGCTGCTCTGCTGGCGAGCTTCTGATGGATCTTTGCCCCACAGCTCCGTCTCATCACTCAGCCGGCTATTGCTCTAACGTTTAAACCTCTCAAGGTGATGAGTTCTGCGGCTTAATTGCGCATTGTGTGCTTCTTGAGGGCTTCAAATTGTTTTCTGCTAGGACAAGGCCTGGGCTGTCACGAAGGACTATGAGAAATTGTTGCTCAGTTGTTGCCTTTTTTTGTTTTCCCTTCTTTTCCCTGTCTTTTTTTTTTTGTTTTCCCTTCCGAGCTGGAAGCTCTGAATCAATTCAGTCAACTTTCCTGCTGGCGCTGTTCTGAATCGCTCATGATCCCTGTTGCTTTTCCTGGCATCTTTTCTCGTAGAGCTCTCACCTTTTTGCAGCGACGCTGGGAAGATCCGAGCTGCACACGGTGATGAAGATGCAGGTTCGGTTCTCGAGCCGGATTAAGCGGCGCGGCGATGTGTTGGGCTTTGCTTTCCCTTCTGCTCATGGTTCCTCGCGGTCTCTCTGGCCTGAGCCAGCCCTGCTGGCAGCGCGGCCCTAATAACGCTCCCGTCTGTCCTCCTCAGTGGCCGCAGTTAATTTGGGGCCCCTCACTGCTGGTGTACGACAAAGGGCTCGTCCCCGCTTCCTCCCCAGCAAGCGCCCTGCTTTAGGCTGCTGACCCTGGGTTTATTGTCGTTCTCTCACCTGATAGTGGCGTCGTGAGATCCCCTGCAGCTTTTTGCTTCGGAGCTAGTCGAACTGAACAGGTCTGTGCCCTCTGCCTCCGTCCTTCTTCAAACCGCTGGTAAGCACAACGAACTAGATGAAAATCAAGCGTCTATTTTTCTTCCCCGTGGAGTTTTCACAATGCTTTTAACGCAAGTGTTGACCAGATGCCCCCGCTTAACAAGCCTGCCTCCTCCAAAGAGCGCTGGTAAATAGACCCCGTGAATGCCACCCGAAGCAGCTGTTCCCTCCTTCCCGTGTCGTACTTCACAGGTTTGCTAACGGTTTTGCGAGGAAGCCTTTTCCTGCTCTGCCCAGTCACGTTCAACGCCCTGCAGCGCGCTGGATTCTTCGCGTGCCGCGGAAACGGGTGTCGTGTTTTCCGTCTCTCACTTCTCTCGCAGTAGCAGCGGCATCAGCAGTAGGTTCCCGCTGATCCCGTGTTCGTGGCTGGGCAGCTCTACGTGCGTGTGAGCAAACGCAACTGTTCGCTGTGCTGCGCCGGTCTCAGCATCTTCCGCTAACACCTCGGCCGGCGGCAGCAGGAGAGGTTTCGGTGCAGAAACTCCCTACACCCACCGGTGGCACGCAGCGAAGCGTTTTGCCAGCCGTCGCACGCCGGGTTTGTTTTCCCGAAGAGCTCCCACCCCCTTGCTTCCTCTGGCAGGTTTCCTCCCTCTGCTGTTTGAGTAAGTTACAGGTTTTCATATATTAAAAAATTAGCTTTCAAAAGGTCTTTTTTTTTTTTCTTTATAGCTTATTTTGCAGTTGCATTTAGCTTACTGGGATTTGTGCTCTTTAATTTTGCGGAGCTGGAAAATTTTTCTCTGATTCCTTGAAAACCTCTTCTGCCGCTGAGGGGGTGCGTGTGTACGTGAGCGTTTGAAGCCTTTATTCGTCGTTAGTGTACTGCTGGCTTGGAGCATATAAATACGTCTCTTAAGCGGTTATCGTGCCACCCCCAAGCTCTTAATGCTTCTAGCTGTTCCTTTTTAATTTCCTTTTTCACGCTGTTTCTCTTTGTGTTCCTCTGTGCCTGCGAGAGTTTTCCTCCTGCTCCCACAGAGGTGTGGGGTTTGGGGCTTTACGGGGCTGCGTCGCAGATTCCGAATGCTTCGGAGGCTGGGAGCTGAGGCACCTTCTGGAGCTGCCCTGACTCAAACACAACAATTTGGGAAACCTAAAACCGTAGCTGTGGGGCGTCTCGTCTGAGTAAGCGTGTCGGCAGCGTCTCTGCGAGGCTGGTTTTGCTCCCGTGCGCGCGGCGCTCGAGGTGTTTCCAGCAGGCGTGTGCCTGAGCTCCCGGGGATAGCTCGTGCTGCTCTCGCCGGGTTCGAGGAGCCTCCAGGATGGTTTTTCTGCCGGAGCGGTTCCTTCAGCCGGCTTTTGGCCGCCCTCCTTTCCGAGGGCTCGGCGGAGGCGGCGGGCTGGCTGGGTTGTTTGCGGGGTGCTGCCCTTGTCAAGCGCTCCCCGCTCCGATGCGCCACAGGGCGGCTGCCACGGCTCCGTGAAAAGCCAAAAACGGGAGGCCAGGCTGCGCTGCTTCCCGTGGATGTGCCGTAGGAAGTAACGTCCTCTAATAACACTTCTGATTCGGCTTTAGGTCATCATAACGAATTGTCCCTTTGTAATCGCCAGCCTGTTCCCAGGTGCCGTTCCTCTTGCAGAAACGAGGATGCGCCGTGCGCCTGTCTGCTGGAATTTCCTCCCTCCGCTTCTAAATGGGTTTGGGTTTGGAAAATCGGCGTACAGATAATGAGCTCTGCTGTTGGGTTGGCCTTAGGGCTGGCAATTTGCTCGGGCAAACACGCTGCTTTGTGCTCTTTCAGTCACTTAGAGCCAAAGGGGCTGGGCAGCATTCGCTGGGGCAGGGCAGCAGGTGAGCAAATCCTCGTTTCTGCAGCTTCTCAGGGGTAGTTGCTAGAACAAGCTGGGGAGGAGGCTGCGTTCGGGGCCAGCCCCGTGCTTTTGGGGTTTTAAACTGTGTGCGGCAGCGACAGAAAGGTCAACATCTGCAGAAGTGGCTGCGCTCTTCCTGAAATCCCTGTGCTTTAGCAAGCTGTTACTTGAAGGCTTATTGTTCTTGTTTTTTAATACTTTGCTTCTGGCCTGGACTCCAGCAGGTGGTGAACGTGCCGGCGCTGTCGCTGGTGCCAGTGGGGAGAATGAAATGAAGTCTGGGAGCCTTGTGCGTGGGGAGAGGCTCTTAAGAGGGCTCCGGAGAGGGACTGCTGGCTCTCCGGGTGCTCCTCGGGTCGCAGCAGGGCTCCCCGGGCGCAGTGCCACAAGCACACGTGGCCAGAGCGGGCCCTCGAGCGCGTGAGTAGGTGGGGGCTGAGCTAAACAACGGCGTGGGGAGCTGGGGAGGCTGCTCGACAGGCTCGGGCCCATCTTCAGCTGCTGACCCAGCGCAGGAAGGTGTTCCTCGTGCTCTCCCAAATCCAGAGCGCGGGGGACAGGAGCTGCCTCGAGCCCAGACGTCCCCACAGTCAGTGCATTGCTCCCTGTGCCAAAAGGGAGCTGCAACATCCTCGTCCTCTTCTGCCTTCCTCTGCCCGGGCCAGCCGATGGTTCACATGCAGCCCAGAGGAGCTCTTTTCCCTCCTCTGGTCAGAATTAATTCCTTGCCTCCCTTCCTGCAACAAAGAAAGCTCCAAACATCGCTGCCCCGTGCAGTGTGGCCGTGGGGGCTGAGGATGCTGCTGCAGCTCAGCGTGTGGCTGCGCCTGGTGCTGAGCCCTGTGTGGCTTTTTGAGTTCAGGCGGAGCGGCTGGAGGCAGCACAACAAGTCTCCTCCTTAAAATCTGTCCGTGAGCCTCAGAGATTTGCCAGGTCTTCCATAAAAGGTTTACTGAGAAGCAGTGTTTTTTTGTTTTTTTTTTTTTAATTTTTTTCGCCATTCAAGGGGAACAGAAAGGGAAAAGCTGAGTGGCAGGAGTGTTTTTTTTTTTTCCCCTCTCTGCTGAGTCATGACGAGTTCCAAGGTAAGGGAGGCGCCTGGAAATGCGGAGGCAGCGTTCTGGCCGATGCATGGGGCTGCGGACTTTGCTTTCAGGCTGACGTCTTGAAGACGAAGCACGGGAGCGGTGCTGATGGGAGTGGTGTGATGAGGAAGGGAGCAAGTCCGGACAGAGGCAGCGCTGCCAAAACCGAGCCAGGGTCCCAGATTTTTTTTTTTCTTAATCGATAAGAAGCAGGGATTTCTTGGGTGTGAGCTTCCTTGGAGGTATAATCCCCTGGAAGACGGTACCTGTTAAAGGAATATCTTCCAAATATTGCCTTTAGTAAGCAAAGCTTCCTCCTGTGTTATCAGAAACTAGAGAGCGTGAAGACCATTCGAGCCATCTTCCTAATCCATTCCTTTCTTCTCCTGATTAGGAGAGCCTCAGACACCGAAGGGTTATAACCTGAATGTGCTAGAGGAGCAGTGCCCCACGGAAGGCTGACGGAGGTGTCGGTGTCCTCCTCAGGCTGCCTTTTCCTGGCAGCCAGCGTCGTGCGTCGCTTCGTCTGCGAGCCCGTGGCTTTTAGATCCCGAGTGAATTTACCTGTGGTTGCTGCTCAGAAACCACTCGTGGGGCCTTCCTGCGTGAGTAAGACGTTGCTGTAGGTAAAAGTAGAAACTTTGTGCTCAGCTTCTTCGGTAAGGAGCTGTGATCCTGGCTTAATGCTTTGAGCTTACAGGGAGGGTAGAGGTCTGCTCACCGTGAATTCCTTGCAAGTCTTCTGGAGCCACGTCTTTAGCAAATCACTTTTTTTTTTCCCCCTTTGTTTGAAATGATGTACTCCTGCAGAGATTTTTCTGCCTGCGTGGCTTCGGTGAGAAGTAAAACGTGTTTATGGGGCCTTTCGAGTTAGGGTCCCTTCCCATCCGCAGAAGGGGTGCGGAGCTGCGCAGGGAGCCAGAGGCCCCCACCGGGAAACCGGAGCCCTGCTGTGCCGCGTGCTGTAACACAGGCTCAGTCCTGGGCTGTCGTTTTTGGTGTTCTGTGCCTCTGCTTACTTCTGTGGATGTTTAACAACGCCCTTCCGAAGCTGTGGAGGAAGATGCAGTTGGTAGGTGGTGTCCACGGAGTGCCTTGTCCCTCTCGCGAGGAGCTGAGAGCCCTTTGCCGTGATTGCGTTGGGCTGGGCAGGATGAAGGTCGGCAAGTCGGAGCAGAGCAGACAAATCCCGTTGCAGAATACGCTTGCACAGGTCAGATTTGTGCGGGTACCCGACCGCTCGAGCTGGAGCACCGTGCCTGGGAATTGCTGGCGCTCTGGCTGGGGTTACCCATCCACAAGAGGAACGTTTTCCTCCTTAATTTCTCATCGAGCTGACCTGAGGTGCCACGAGCTGTGCAGCGAGCGAGCAGCAGAGCAGTACCAGGGCTGGCCCCGGCAGCCGGAAGGGCTGGTGCGGGTACGCAGCCTCCTGCGCTCCTCTTGCTGTGCCTGGCGTGGCTCTGCCTCCCAACGCAGCTGCTCGGCAGGCGGCTCACCCGTCCTCTGCCTCCTTGTGCTGCTGTCGTGCTGCTTTTCTTCCCTAAACGGTTCGTAAAGGTAGGAGAAACTTCACAGCTTGGAGTCAGACCTCAAATTCGACGTGAAGCGCTGTTGCTTCTGCATGCATCTTGTAGCCCAGCGCTGCTGGGGGTCTTTGGGCCGTAGGAGGCACGTGGGGACCTGAAGAGGCTTTTTGGGGCCGGCAGAGCAATGAACCCCCCGGGCTCGAGTGCTCCTTGCACTGAAATGCAGGAGCTCGACCGCCTCATGTTGGGGAGATGCAGCCTGTGTTACTCATTGCCTTCCGCCGCGCTGCCCTGGGTGCTCGGAGAAATGGTCGCTTCTAGGTGGGATCCGTCGGAAACGTTGGATGTCACTGCACTTCCTTTGCGTTTAAGCGCTAGAAAAACCCCCGCGTGAGCTTTTTGAGACCCTGCCCTCTCATGCAGGGCTGTAGGAAACATCTCTTTAGGAAACAAAGCAAAAGGCAGGCGGGGTGGTTAGCTTGGTTATCGCTCCTGCAGTCCGGCAGCGCAGCCGGACCGCTGCCAGGGGCGGCCTTCGCCAAGGTTCCTCCGGCACTCCAAGCTGGAAACGCTGCAGGAAGCGTCTGTTGTGGTGGCCCGAACAGAAAGGGACGTTTATGGTCTGCACCCCGATTTTTGGAGTTTTCTGATTTGCCCCGTACTTGGGGATTTTTGCTTCAGGTGTGGATTTACCTTGTGGGCGCTGGCGATCTGCGTGGCAGCCTCCGGTGGCCCAAAATGCTGCCCGCTAGCAGTGGGCTGGCCCGGGTGGAATAAAAATAAAATAATAAATAAATGATACAGATGTTCTGGTGATGAGCCAGAGCAGCTTTGCTTGCTTGAAATACTTCCGTAGACAGTCCATCTGGGTCTGCCTGTTCCTGCCCGCTAGCAGTATTTGGTAGCGAAATCACATTAATTTGGTTTTGAATTTATCAATCGACCAAAAAAAAACCCACCAGTCACAACGCACAAAAACCCAACGAACAACAAAAAAAACCCCAAACCAAACCCACAAACTCCGGCCGTTTTTCCTCTCTGCTCTGTAATGTGCTGGCCCTGCTTGTTTGCTGCTTGGCTCGGAAGCAGCAGCTCAAAGTGCCCGTCCCTCGCTGGGGCCGTGCCAGGAATTGTTGCGTGCCAGGCCAACCCACGAGCGCTTTGTCCTGGAGAGGGTTCCAAAATAGGCGCTGGAAGGGAACCTGGTAGGTGACACATCCACAGGCGGTGGTAAATGTGCCGGGGGGGGTTGTGGTTTTTATTCTAAAAGCTTCGGACACTATTGTAGATCGCCTTGGAAAGTTAACCCTTTTGCAACAAGTAGTAATGGGGGTAAAAAAAAACCCCGCAACTCAGTCCTTTTATGGACCTGCTGCACATTCGTCATTACTTAATCATTATCGTGCGCTTAATCATTATTTGTCCATTTCCTTATTTCTAGTTTTTAAGCTAAAATAAGGAAGTCTGAAGCAAATAACAAAATATTCTTTCCTGGGAAATGTGATCTAATTCATTCCCCTCCGATTCTTCCAAATAATAGAGATCCCTGTGAAATAAGCTCGAAGTAAAGTAGTGTTTTTGTTGTTTTCCTTAAAAATAGCTGTTTTGGGGAGACGGAGGTGAGGTCAAATGCGCTTCAGGCTCATTTTTTCAGGTTGTCCTTCGTGAACGGATCTGTGCCTTGTCCAGGACAGGATCTCACTTGTGCAGGTGGAGACAGTTATTGCAATTCCCTTTTTTCTGAGCATTTTTGGTGCTGATGGGCAGAGTCGTCTGGTACAGATTCGTTTCAAGTCCAGCATGCAGGATGCTCGTTGAATTGTGAGGTTAACTAATCCATTCAGGCTACTTGGGCACTGCTTTCATTTTTATTGGAAGCTATAAATAATGGTAATAAGAGACAATTCAGTTAGAAGGGCAAAATATGAGGGACGCAGCTGCGTCAGGGCCTGTGAGCGCAGCCAGGTAGCTTAAGTCTTTAGTCTTTAAGAGGTGATGATAACGCAGCCAGCTTCAGTTACACGTGTGGCTAAAGCTGCGGTGCGAGGGTTGGACGCGGCGGTGGGGACAGGAAAATGAATGGAAGCTGGAAATAAAAGCAGGAAGTGCAAAATGAGATTTGGCCTGGCTCAACCCAAGCGGCTTTTATTGGAAAAATAACTTGCCTCTGCTCGGCGTTTGCCTGTGCACACAGCAGTAAAGCTCCCTCCCCGTCAAGGAGAGAAAATAATCCCCAAACCGAGGCTGAAACAGTCTGAGCAGCTCACCGCCGGCTGAAGGCGGCGATGCTCGGTGCAGAGAAGCGCTGTCGGGCGTCCCCCTGGGCTTCCACGTCCCGACGGAGCTGCTGCTGCCGAGCCCCGTGCTCGGGCTCAGCCTGGTGAAGGTGGCTGTGGGGACAGCAGCAGGGCCGCCCGGCAGGCAGGCGGCCAAGCGCAAAGCTACAAGCGCGGGCTGAAACTGCTGCCCGTACCGAATTGGTTCCTTACATGCTTTCATCTGTGCAAGATGCACGCATGAACTTGAACGCGAATGTGTTTCGCTGAAAGGATGTCGTATTCCCGTTGGAGTGGGATATATTCACCCGCGTTCCCAGTCGGAGGAGGAGACCGCTGCTTTCTGCAGCGCGGATTAGCCGTGAGTTATGTTACGATGCTGTAAGGAGCAGTCCTGCAGCGGCTAGCTCAAAAAGTTGGGTGTGCCTGTCCTCCTGCGTAATCTGTGTGGCATTTAGGAGCGGTTTCACAGGTGGTTTCTCACCTCTGATGTCTGTGGGGTGTTTCTGGGGGCCCGTTTCCTTCCATAGGGTGTGCAGCTGCTGAATAAAGTGACAGACGCGGCACTCTCACCTCTGCAGGTGGTGAAAATCACGTTATTTCGTGGGTGAAGTAGCTAAAAACAAGAGTCACGGCAGCACTAGGTATCTTGAAGCGATTCTTCCACTGTTTCCCTTGAAGGTATTTTTCCTCCATGTGATTTTAGGGCTGCAGAGCGTCTGATAACGCCCCTGCAGCCTGAAACTCGCCTTGTCTCGGAGAGGTGCGGAGGACGGAGACCGTGCGGGTGCTGCGGCGCGGCCGCGTCGGGCACAAGGAGTGCGGCTGTCCCCGGGGTGCTGTTTCTTGCAGTGCGTCTGCAGGAAGGGGGTGCTTGCATCCAGTCCTTCAGCTGGTATTGCCGTCGTGGGTCGGGTATTACGGTTTTCCAGCAGAAACGCTTCATTAAGCCTCCAAAGCTTTCGAGTTTATTTTTTTGTAACCCGTGTTTGCTCAGAAAAGGCGTAATAAAAGAGGAACTCACCAATGCGCAATTGGCCAGGGTTTTCGGAAGAAGCTGGCTGTCTAGGCGAGGAGGGATGTGACAAACAGGTAAGTCCCTGCAGAAGCAGACGAACACCACGAGAAGCCCAGCGTTACGTTTCAGTGGCTCGAGGGCTTTGCTGGGCTCGCTGGTGTGCGAGCCAGGGCTCGGCAACCCCCGGGGGCACGGAGCCCAGCCCGCGCGTGGGGCTCTCAGGGCTGGTTGCCGTCTGAAACCGGTTGGGGTGACACCACTGGGACAGAAGCCTGGGGCTGGCAGCGGGATGATTTAACGAGCGGGAGGGCAGGTGGGCTGCTCTTGGTTTTTTATTTTCATTTTTCCACCACACTTGCGTCTTTAAAATAAGGAGGCACTCCGAGCGCTTCCCGGTTGCCGGTGGGGTGTTTCCTCTGCCGTTAGGAGGATTTGGACACGAGCAGAGCTGTTCAGGTCCGGTACCCTGGCCTCCCTCTGCTGTAACGTGTGTATGGTTTTCTGGGGCTGGGTTGCTAAACCTCTGTGCTTTAGGCCCCCGCTGCAAGCCCTGTGTGTGAATACCTCTGTTCCCTGGCTCTTTACTGCCTGACAGCAGTTCTGTCTTTATTTTCGTGAAGCCACGGCGGTGATGATCCATTAGCTCAGCCCGTAGGATACCTCCTCCTTTGGCTCCCCATATTGCAGCGTGCTCCCAGTCCTGCACCCGCCCCGAGTCCCGCACCCTCCGGCTGATTCCCACGAGGTCTGCCCACGTCTGTGCGTGCATGCCCGGGTGTTTCGGCCTTTCTCTGCAGGTGCTGGGGAGCCTGACCCCGCTCTTGGCTCAGCGGTGTGCTTTCCCACGCGGGAAAGCCGCAGCCCCGGTGTCTGTCCCTGAACTCCTCCCTGTCCCCGTTCCCAGGCCGGAGCACCGGTTTTGCACTCCGGCGGACCTTCCGCTGCTCTTTAATGAGCTCTTTGGCATGCTTTTGTGAGCCTCCTTAATGCAGGATGTATTTTTAGAGCCGCTCGCGCTCGAAGCCGTGCGCTGATCGTTGCTCGGCCCTGAGCGTCCCGCTCCGGACCAGCTGGAAGCCGCCGATCCCCAGGGGCGGCCGGTCCTCGCTCGCGCCCCGCTGACCCGGCTCTCCTTCCCTTTGCACGCCCGTGAGCTGCCCGCAGAGCGATTGTTACACGCAGAGACCGGGGTTTGGACTTCTTCTGTTGTTTTTTTTTTTTTTTTCCCCAGGTGGGATAGAGAAGGGAGCTGGGAAACGCCGGGGAGCTGGTCGGGGACGAACAAAAAAAAAAAAAGCTGGGAGCCCCCAGCGAGAGGGGGACCCGAGAGGGACGAGCCTGAGCGAGCAGAGGAGGTGGAACTCATAAACAGGCGATTGTCCTGATCTAATCAGGAGCCCTATTTTTACACATCCTGTGCTCTGTGTATGTTGTTTTTTTCTTTTTAAATCGAAAGAGCGCACCGCCGTTTTTTTTTTTTTTTTTTCCCCTCGCCTGCTTCCCAAACAGGAAAAGCCAGGGCTTTTATTTTTTCCTCCCGAGGAAGAACTCCGAACTGCTGCTGAATGACAGGCCTATTTTGACAAGGCAGAGGTGTAAATATACGAGGGGTCGGGCTGGGCTCTTTAATCTTCGCGTGGGACGGGGCTTCGAGAAGCCTCTTCCGCAGGACGCAGCTCGGGAAAGCGTGGGGGCTGCTGCTTGCCTCTGCCTCCGCGCTGCTGGGCTGGCTCCGTGGTGAAGTGGATGTGCAAACTGATCTTCCCGGGGGAGATATCCAGGGCTAGGAGGGCTGGTTTGCTGCAGAAGCCGAATGTAAGCGCTGCGGGGCTGTGAGGGCGCTCCTGGCAGCGGTTCTGCTGTTGGGCGCTGCCCTGTGAGCATCCCAAAGCAGGCACTGCAAGGCGACGAGGTCCTGGTGTCCTCCAGCACCCCTTGCCCTCCACTGCCCCTGGCTGAAGCACTGCTACAGCTGCAGACGGGTCTGAGTACCGCCAAGGAAGCGTCTGGTGTCCGTGGTATTTGAGGTGCTTGCCGTGGAGGAGCCTCAGAGCAGCTCCACCCGCTCTTGGGAATTGCCGGGCTGTTCCGCAGCGTGTTTGTGAAGCGGATCAGCCGGCCCTGAGAGCCCCTCCTGGCCTGGAAACGCCTGGCTCGCTCGATAGCTGCGGGGCTGGAGGGCGGATTTCAGCGCCCAGCACCGCGTGCGTCGCGCCTGGCCCTGCCGGCACGGCACCTGGGCAGAGGCGAGAGCTCCGTGCCGGATTTCTCTGTGTGCTCCGGGTGTGTTTTCTTCTCCTTAACTCTCCCGTTGGGGACGCTGGGGTCCTTTGAAGCGCGTTGGCTCGAGGCCTGAGCCGTTGCACGTTGCCTTTTTAAAATTCCTTTTGCGCTATCAGCTGGAGGCAGCGTCCTTCGCTTCCTGTCCTCAATAGCTGCGAGCGGCTTTGTTCTGCTCCGGCGAGAGCTGGGTCTTGGGTAGCTCACCAAGCCGGAGCTGGAAAACTCTCTAGGAACCCTTGGTAGGAGAGGTGCTTATCCCCTCATTTGGGGCTGTTAGCGTTAATTTTTGCTAAAAACAAAAAGCTAAAACAAACCGAGCTGCTCGTGTTTTAAGAAATCCTGCAGCTGCCCGAGCTCGGCGCGGCGACCGGCACGAGGTGCTCGTGTCCCCCCGTGCTGCGCTGCTTTGCACGTGGTGGGTGCGAGACCCCACGGTGGCAGTTTGATGTTTTTTTACCCCCCCCGTTTGGTGCAGCCCTTGGGTTGCAAACTGAGCCTCTGCAGTGCTGGAGGTGGCTCGGGCTCCTTGCTCGTGTGGGAGAGGCCTTGGGGAGCTTGTGCTGCCGGAGCCGCCCTGCGCTCTTGAATTTCTGGAGCAAACTTTCCGAGGTAAATTCGCTCAAGCCTTTGAAGCTCTGGAAAAGGTTTGTTGAGTAAGTCTGTCTTTGCTGTGCACTGAATGCCCATGCTAGTTGCTCCCTCTGCTGTACCTTCATCTTTCGTTCCTGCAGGAAGATATCGTCCTGCCTCCCTGCTCTCCATCTCCGCTGGAGTTCTCATAAAGCGTTTTTTGGTTAGAAACGGGCACGGTGTAAGAAGGGTAAGTATCCACGTGCTGGTTAAAAAATGGAAAGTGGCAGCGCTTCACTTGGCTCCCAAGTCAATTTAAAATGCTTGTGATCGATGTGGCGGTGGTGCCAGATCTGTAGGAGGCTGGGGGTCGGTCCCCGCGGGGAGGCAGTGCTGCAGCCCCAAGGAGGGCGGCGTCGCCGGAGCCGCTGCTCGACGAGCACCTGCAATTAATCCCCCTTTGCAGTAAGTCTCCTGGCAAGGATGCCTTAGGCTTGCTGTTCCCTTTAAATGCCGCTTCTGCTCGGGGTCTGCTCCTCGCAGACAGCACAGACAGACCTCCCTCAGCCCCTCGGGTCTCTGCTGGCCACGCGAGGCGTTCCCAGCATCTGCTCCCCTGGTGGCTCCGTGCTCGGAGCAGAGCACGCCGGCGTTCACCGCCCTTCCCCGCTGGCTGAGTGGCCTTGCTTCCCTTGGCAGCGTTATAGTTTTGTTTTCTTTTTTTAAGGACGAAGGAACTATTAAATTATCTCCGCTGACCTTTGCACAACGCAGACCGTAAATTCCCCGCTAAAGGCCGTGGCCTTTGCTTGAGCTCGAGCTGGGATTAGGCGTTGATGGAGAAGCGTTGGGGTGGAAAGTTTGTCTTCTCTCGTGGTTCTTTATTACAAAGGGATTGCTCTTAATGCTTGCAAAACCAGGAAGCTGCCTGGCTGTGGTTCCCAGGTGGGCTGAGCCCTGCTGCGGGGAGCAGCGCAGCGAAGTGCTGCCCGCACTTACACAGCAAATGGTAGAAACAGGTCAAGTTATTCTGTATGTGGGTTCCTTTATTTTCTTCTTTCAACTAAGCAGATGGCGCTCCTTAGGTCGCTCGTAGGGTTCATCTGGGCTGAAGTCGGGGTTTCTGAATCAGCTTCAGCCTGTCCTTTCTCTTCCAGTTTATCAAATAGGTCTCTTGCACCAGTAATGCCACCATGCGAGCGTTAAGCAGCAAAGAAACGCCGTTAGGATCGTGTCACCAGCATCATCCGGGAACAAAAACTCAAAGCAGGTCGCTGTGAGCCACTGCTGTTACTCCCCGGTCTTTGGGGGCTGATTTTCATGGTATCATTAAGGTTGGAGAAGGCCTCCCAGATCGCCTGGTTTTGCTGCAGGCGGTGGCCGCGTGGGTCTGGTTTCCCCCGGTCCGTGCCCACAAGGGGACGCACGAAGTGTGGCTCCCCCAGGGGTCACAGCAGCGGCTGCTGTGGGGACGGGTTGGGCTTTCTGGCTGTCCGCTGTAACGCTCTGGGTGGCTGTGGCTGAAGGAACACGCTGAAGTTCAGACCCAGGTGGACAAATGTTAACAGGAGATGTTGGAATTGGTCCTCCTACTGATTTCATTCATTGTGTGCAGCGGGACACAAGCACCTCGCCGTTCGCAGCCAGCATTCCCTGTTTTTATGCACAAGGTAACGTTTTCCATCTGCAACCCCATCAGGGCATTGACCTGTCTGAAGTTTTCTTGTAGCTCTGGTTCCTGAACTGTCCCTGGGCATGGATGTGACCTGGGTTCCCAGCTCCCCGACGAGCAGACGCTGCTGGAGCAGGGCTTTAATACATTTATCGAGCAGCCTGCGGAGCAGTCCCCGTTGTGGCAAAGCCAATTTGTCTGTGCGGGTTTTTGTTTTGGCTCGCGCAAGCTGCTTCATTTTCCTGCCTGTCCCGGCTGATGTATGGCTCTGGAGACGGATGTCTGCGGTGGTCCCCGTCCGGCGCTCCGAACAAGCTTGCTTTGTGGTTTCGGTTGGAACTTTCTGCATGGATTTTTAATTAAGCTGTAACACAGAAAACTGTCTAGGCGAATAACAGCAGACGTAAATCTGAGGTGAAAGCCTCATATATGTTTTTGAGTCTAGTGTTTCTTACTAAATCCTTTTAAGTGACTAGCAAATACTTGTTTCTTGGGTACACGGCACAAGTAGAAACCGTATCCCGGATGTTTTCTGAAACACGCTATGTTTTTAGAACAAATTCAGATCACTTTTCTATTTTTTTTTATTTTTCCCCTCTGTAGCCACTTCGGGTTGGTAACTGCAAAATCAGGAGGTGCTCTGGGGCAGGAGGTGTCCGGAGGCTGATCCCGGCTGCCCGCAGCCGGCGTTTCGGGGAGCACGCCGTGGCCCTCCTGGCTCCAGCACCAGGGCAGGGTGAGGACCTGGCTCTCCTACGAGGTGCAGGAGCCCGGCACCGCTTTCGTGCGCCGAACGAGGACGCTTGAGGTGACCCGGTGCCGTGGCGGTGGCTCGGTTTTGCCAGGCGCTGAGCCTCTGGTGCTGAGCCCGGTCCTTGAGCTGGTTCCTTGCCGGCCCGTTCCACTCCCCCTGCTCTGTTTTCTGGCAGGGTGCGGCTGAAAAATGTTGGGTACGAAGGGCTGTGCCGAAGGGGAGGTGAGGAAGGCCTCTGAGATGATGCCTGCGATGGGCAGCCGCCCCCAGCACCGTGCTGCGCCTCCGCTGCCCGGTCGGGAGCTGGTGCTTGCCTTGTCCTGGTGCTGGCGCCTCCTCGCTGCGGCTCCTGGGGGGCTTGGGGCCAATTTCCAAGACCCTGAAAAGGGCTGTGTCTGTAAATCCAAGCAGCGCGATCGCTTCTGCTTCCCTGTCTGGGTGCAGGAGCAATAAAGGCTAGGAAACGGGCGTTTTCATGTGTTGGTGTGCCATATGTTGGCCGTCCGCGTTTCCTTTAGGGTTTGGACCTAACCTTTACTGTCTCCTCTAAATCTGACCTGGTAATATGAAAATTTAGGGTTTCCTTTGGTGCCATCAAGTGGCAAAATGCAGTATTGGTGCTTGGTGGAGGTGATGAGGGGTAGCAGGGGCTGCAAGCAGGAAGCATCCCTTGTGCTTGAGGGTGCGGTGAGATTGCGGGGGACGTGTCTGTGTGGGAAGGACGCGATCTGGGGACGGTAGGGATAATTTTACATCCTCAAAGAGAGGCTACGGAGGGCATAACGGATTTCCTTCTATTTCCATCTGATTCCTGGCCTTCTCATTAATCTCAAGCATTTATATGCTTACGTCATTTGCTCCTAAACAGGCTCTAAACATTTAATTTATTTTATCAAGCTGATCAGGTGTGTCGGTGGGCAGTGAGCAAGACCAGTGAGCGGATGGTGCTCACAAGTGCAGACTGAACCCAGCCTGCCTTTGGCAGCAGCGGCCACGAGCAAGTACATTGCATTTTAGCCTGCAAAAGACGTCCCATGTTCTGTACCTTTCTCTCTTTCACTCTATTAAATATTAAATTACCTTTACAGACAGAAGCAGAGCTGGAAGCAGAGTCCATTTGATTGCTTTCTGTTCTGTGCCAGGACCTGCCTCGTGTATCACCCTGCTGGAGGCAGGGTTTCTGTGGTAGAGATGCCAGTAGTTCGCTTCAGGTTTGCCGCTTCTAACGAACCAAACCCACGATGTTTTTTCAGTCCCAGTTTTCTAATCTGAACCTGTGGGCTTGTCGCAAAGCGTAGCTTTCAGGTGTCAGGATGGTTCTTGGCCGTACAGCTGCAGGGAGGTTGCTAGCTGATCCTTCTGCTATTTTTTACTGCTTAACGAGCTGGATTACCTGGACTGGGTGCACAGGTGTTGCTGTTGCTGCAAAGTTACCCCTTACTGAGGGGAGGCAATATTTTAGGCACCTGAGCATCCCCTGGCCCCCAGCCTGGGTGGTCGCTGGGCATTGCTGGGGAAACAAACAATGCCCCAGATACAACTGCCAGGCTTCACATGCCAAATCCTGTGGACAGCAGTTTTCCAGGAGAGCGTCAGCAAGAAATGAATACTGTGACAAATCCTTTTTTTCTTAAGCCTGAGCTGTGGGAAGCGGCTGAGCTGTCTTGACAGGGGTAAAATGAGAACTTCAGAAGGGGAAAAAGAATCACCTGGAAGCAGATACTCGATGTACAAGGCTGAAGACCCAGAGATACCGTTTATGCACAGCGCAAAGCCAGGTGAGAGAACATCACTGGTCCAGAAGCCTGCCCAGCCTCCCAGAGAGAGACAGAGGCAGGTCCTGCAGGAGAGCGTAACAGATATACCCTGTCCTGCTCATGTTATTCATGTATGAGCTCCTTCCCTTCAAATAGGTAAGAGGTTGAGGATCTTCCTGTGCCGGAGCTGCTCAGCAGCTGCGGGACGAGCAGCACCATCAGTCTCTTCAGTTGTGCAATCCTTGTGGTAACAGTCACTCTCTTCGTGCCGTGAGGATTTTGGCTGAGGAGTGGGAAGCCGACAATCCCTTACTCCGGGCCCTTCCCAGCCCGCAGTCCGGGTTGCCTTCCTCCTGGGCAGCAGGAGACGAGCCAGCGTGAGGTGTGAAGGCACAAATGTCAGCGCTGATGGCTTCAGAACAACCTGATTAGCCCTAATCCGCTCACTGCCGGAACTGCCTGCTAATGTTTTGGTCCTGCCGTTGACCCCATTTGAGGTTCACCCTGTGCACGTCTCTTCTCACATCGCCCTTTGCTAAGCCTGCATCTTCGTGCCGCCATCCATGGCAGCGTTGTGGGCGTGCTGGGTCGGGCAGGCTGCTGGTTTTTGAGCAATTTGGTCCTGTCTGGGCCAGGATGGAAAGTGCGGGGTGCGTGCTGAGAGGCGCAGCCCTCTGACAGCCGATGCTTCCTGCACGGCTCAGGATCAGTTTCAATTCCATCAATCGCTAAATGGGGTTTTTAGACAACAGGCTCCTTCCCCGCCCGCTTTCTGCCAGAGCACTTCTTGGCTTTGTGCATTAGAAACGTTTGAAGGACAGGATGCCTTTGCTGTCTTCGGTTTGTAGGCAAAACCCGCTGCTGCTTTGCCTTACAGCCCTTCAGCCCAGGCGTGCGTGCTGGGCTGCGCTGCGTGCTGGCTTCCCCCCCCCTTAGTGCGGACGCTGTGCTAGTTTGAGAGTATTTGGCCTCTCGAGGAGACTGATAATGAGGGGCTGCGTGTCCTTCAGCCACGGCCACATTCACTTTGGGTTCTGATAAGCACAGCTCGCAAACACTGCTGCGGAGGCAGGGATTCAGCCAGCTGCAGGCATGCTGCCTTTTTTTTTTTTATCCGCTACCCTTTGTGTGTGTTGCATACCTCCAGGTGGAGGGGTAGGCTGGATGGCCGGGAGCCTCTAACCTTGTAAATCGTCACAGTTTGAAAATTCGTGCCCGTAGCGTGGCCGTCGGGTTTACGCAGCCCCGAGCTGCACAACTCACTCGCCCCTCTGCTTGCACGCTCGCCTGCCGCGGCCCCAAAACTCAGCACATCCTTCGGGTGGCCGCCGCCTCCTGAGGGTAAACGTTCCCCAGCCGGAGCGAGGGGGGTTGAAACCTCAGCACCCTTCTCAGGGAAAGAGAAGGTTGCTCCTGGCGGTTAGAAACACAGCGTTAGAGAGCGCAAAATGTATGGTGTTGTAAAGCTGTCGTGAAAAATGCTCGTGCGTTGCTTGGGTGAATTCCTGTAACGCTTGCCGTGGTGTGTCCCAAACGGCCCCTTAGCTGCGGGAATCGGCGCTGCTCTTCCACGAAGTGCTGCTACCGAGGCCCTGCGGGGTGCTGAGCTGCAGGTGCCTCTCTTCATTTCGCACAGAACAGGGGAGACGCTCAAGCACCAGGTCCCAGGACTCTGCGCAGCGGCAGCTGTAGGGTTGGAGATGTTTCTACCTCCTGGGGTCCCGCCGGGGCAGCTTTTCCCTCTCTCCTGGCCTTCCTGTAAGTAGAAATAAATTTCCAGCGGCACTGATGTATTTTAACTGCTAAATCTCCTGTTTCGCTGCCTGAGGGTAACACCCCTTAATTTGCCATCCCTATCCCTTGCCTCCCCCTGGAGCTGGGGGGTGCAGTGTGGGGAATGAAAGCAGCCCGTGCCTGCCGACAGCCGGACCTGGGTGGCAGAGGTCAGTGCTAGCAGCTGTTGACAAATACTCAATTCACTGGCTTTAAAATAGGAATTGACATCTCAAACCGTAGCTTTGGCTTTCTTCAGCAGCGTGTACTTCGATCCAGGTGTTAATCCAGAGCCGTATGCTGTAGGCTTCGCTTACAGAGATGAAAAAAGGCTTTTTTTTTTTTTAAGGCCCTTGAAGGACATGGTTTCTGTTCCTGAAGGGCATGGTTTTCCACAGGGCTGAGTAAAGGTGTTGTCTGGATGGCTTTACCTGCACAATAAGAGAAGGGAAAGGAGATGTTCCTGTCAGCTAAGCCTGCTGCCTCCATTAGATAGACGTGCTTTCAGGTGGGGATCTGCAGGGTGTGCTCTGGGCAGTACCGCGCTTTGCTTGGCTACAGCTTTGCTTATCTGTTACTGTTGGATATCAGAGAGGGGCTCAAAGACCTAAATCGCAGCCCTTTTCACCTTTACCCAGAGAAAGGAAGCCAGATATGCTTTTTTTTTTAGCTTTCCTGCTGCTGGTTTGGGCCTGCCATTGGTGCACCTTGCCTCCCTGGCGGGGTTGCATCCCTTCCTCTGTATTTGCTTCCCCCTCTCCCTAGCTCAGAGCCGCCAGCCCCTTGGTGACCCTGCTTTGGGTGCCTGTCAGGCTCCTGCAGGACCACCAGGAAGGCTCTGCTGGCATGGCAAAGCTGGGCAGTACCTCCTCGTCACCCAGAAACATTTTAAAATTTATTTGTAAATGCTTTTTGCTTTCTTTCGACTCTTTACTCTGGAGTTTGTAGGAGCACAAACCAGCTGACAAGAACTGGGAGCTTGCTTTCAGGATAAAACCTCCTCCAAAGCCATGAAGCGGTCAAGTGTGTCTTTGAGAAGACCCCGCGGTTTCTTTTGTGGGTGCTTGTGGTTGTGTGCAGCACCCTAAGGGAGCTGGGGCAGCCTGAGATCTGCTTAGGCTCATCGTTATCTCCCCTCCCGTGCTTCGGGGCTGCTCTTCCTGTGTGACAGCATCCTGCGGCTGGCCCCCGTGTCAGCAGAGCTACTGTCTGCCCACATCCCCTAGCAGTGCCCTCCCAGATCGAATGGTACGGCTTTCAAATCACCAAAAAAAAAAACCCAAACCAGGTTTAATTAGCATTAAAACTGGGATAATTAACTTCCTTATATAGAGAAAAGCAACTAAGAAATCAGTCAAGCTGGATCAGGTTCATGAATGTGGACTCGTAGGGCGTAAAGGGCAGCAGGACAGCTGGGTCGAGACCTTATTTCTGCTGTGGGGGGCAGCAAATGGTGCCTGGCCCCCGGGGTCCCTGGGACCCCCCTCCATCGGTGTGTTTTGGACCTGGGGACCCCGTCTGAGGACTGGCAGTGTCGCCTGTCCTGGTTCTCGGCGGAGGGCTGCGGCAGCTGGAGGAGCCCAGTGTGTTCGAGCAAAAATCATGTCCCCTTTGCTCTGTGATTGAACAGCTCCTCTTGATGGTAACGACCTCTTTTGGCCCTTGTTTCCATTTAGATGTTTAAAAAAAAGTATTAGCCCCGTGTGGCTTAGTTAAGAAGTTCTTATGAGTACTGTGCAACATGCTAAAACTGTGCTCTCAAGGTTCCTGTAAGGGGAAGGTCAAAAATTAACTAAAAAAAGCAAAGTGAGCTCTTTCTGGTGGGAATTATTTGTTGGTGGGAAGTTACTTGTTGGTGCTGGGTGCTGCCAGCACCGTGTCTGCCTCTCGGACAGCCGAACATCCCCAGCTGATCCCGTTACCTTGCCAGAAGTAGTGAACGTGGGGGGAAAGGGGAAAATAGTCGTACGGCCCCGTTGTACACGGGTCAAGGGCCACTTCGGGCTTGCTGTGCTTGGAAACGACTTCGCTCTTTGTGAATGGAAGTATATCTCAGCAGAAGTGTGTGCCTAGCTCAACGCGAAGCCTAAACAAGCACATACTTCGCTTCTCGCTGGGATTGTTGTAAAACAAATGCAGACCAAATGTTGTTCCTCTCCACGGCAGCGGGGACGGCTTGTTTCGGTGCGTGACCGAGGGCTCCCTGCTCTGGCAGCTATGCAGGACTGCTGCTGGAGCTGGTTTAGCTCCTCGTAGCTCCCTTGCTAAGAGGGAAAAAAAAAACACATTTATTTGCAGTGATCGAGGAAGGCTGATGTACGCTGTCAGGTCATCGGCACTTGTAAAAACTGTGGGATGAACAGAGAGCTCATTACAGACCCACCACTCTGCCTTGCTTAGTTTTTATGTGCAGAAGTCTAATTTTCCTAATTTTCCCTGGGCTATCAGGCTGCCGTTGCATTGCTTAAAGTAACGGAGAATCACATCCTTAGATCACGTACTGTAAAGCAGCAGTGACTTTTTTTTCCCTCCTCCCCAAAAATCCTTGGTTCAAGTGAGAAGCTGTCTCCATACGGAGTGGGTTGCTTCGTTGCCAGTTAAGAAGAAGCCCAACCTTAAATTCTGAAATGAATTGTAATTAGTAGTTATTTAAAATGGGGAAATGTCATCCGGAGGAGGAGGAGGGTGTGAATTGGGGTGAGCCCAGCGGTGCCGCCCGATGGGGTCGGTGGGTGGTGGATGCAGGGCACGGCTTGCGAGCAGCAGCCGCAGCTGGGGGCACACGAGGGAATTCCCCCCGCTGCTGAAAACAATCGCTGGCAGCTGGCTCCTGCAAACAGGGGAAGAATAAAGGCTGAAGCCCTTTGAACGACTTGGGCATGGGTTTTTGTGCTGGTGCAGGGTGTGTGTGGTCTGGTGCGGCTCCGGTACCCCCCGTGTCCCTTCCCTGGTGCGGTTCAGGCTGGCACAAGGGCACTTGCACCTTTGCCTGCACAGGCGGCAGCTGGAAGCGGTTTTCTTCTAGTTAGCGAGTCTTCCTGGGCAGCCTGGGCTCATTGTTACAAGCCCCAGTCTGGGAAATAAGTGCTAGGGCAGCCTGCTCCTGCATTACAGCTGGCTTTCTCCTGCACGGGAGCTGCCTTGTGGGCTGGAGGATTTAGGGAGCGGAGGTGGGATGAGGGTCACGGAGGTGGTGGGCTTAGAAGAGATGGCCCTGCTGGAAGGGACCCGCACAGATCAGCGAGTCCTGACCTCTGCAGGGCTAACCAGAAGTTAAAGCGTGCTCTCGAGGGCATCGTTATGGGCAGAGAAGGACTTTTATGAGGGGCGCTGGTGGCTGAATGGCAGAAGCAGTGTGGGATAAACCACTTGTGTTTGCTGCCCATGAGCTGCAGTGCTGCTTATTTAAGTCTTACTGTATTTCCTTGAGTGCTGGCTGTTAAAGTGACAGGTCTGGTGGCATGGTCATCCTGTGGCTATTTTTATAGGGAAGCATTTAATGGTAGCATCTTCATTTAGTGTACTCTGTTTTATCGTACTGACTTTCCCCTAAATCAGAGTAGTTACGATTTTCTCCTACTTCGCTAAGCTCTTTGTGTTTCGTTTGCTAGCAGCGTTACGGACACGAGTGCTGCACTGCCCAGCTTGGCCGAAACACCACAAAGCCCAGCCTCTGTGGTCCTCTCCCATCGAGGGCCTTGCGTGCACGGCTCCAACATCATGCTTCAGTGCTTGGCGTTAAACGCAGGCGTGCTCTCTGTACCTGCCTTGGATATAAGTGGCTGTGTGGTAGGTAGGAGGAGAACTGGCCTGGTTCATGGTCTCAAATTTTCGATGCCTTACTACGGTGAAGTTACAGTTTCCTTGGCTTCTGCTTGCTCTCGGGCTTGGAAGCGCTCTGAGTTCTGGCACCGCCGCGGCTTGTTGTGTGGCCATAGGCGCTGCTCTTAATCCTTCTGTGCCTGCGTTTGGCAGCATCTAAAATATGCACGGTGCTTCCCTTCAAAGGGAAATTGGGACAGATTGGTGTTTGCGAGGTGTTCTGATAGCTTCCGATAAAAGAGAGCGTTTAAGGGTGCGCGGTTGGTTTAGGTTCTTGTTTTAATGCGTACACGATTGAAGAAGTATTCTGGTGATCTCAGAATAAATACAAATGTTTGGGGAGATCCTTGGTAACGTTATGCTTGCAGGAGTACTGCGCAGCACGTGCTCGGGGGGTGCCTCTGCAGGCAGGAACGGAGGCTGCCCGCCTGCCCTCCGCGCTGCAGCACGGTGAGGCCTCGCGCAAGGGCGATCGCGGTTTATTCAGCGAGGAGGCGACGCGCCGTTTCCAAACCCTCCTTGGTAACCCCGCTATTCGGGTTTCAATTGCCTGAGCAAACTTCCCTCTGGCTGATTCCGTGTCTGGCTTCAAGCCTTACGAAACCCGCTGCAGTTGGAGCCTGGGTTGCTCGTCAGCGCGAAATACTTGGCTACAGCCTCCCCGCGAGCAGAGTTCAGCTCGAGGCCTTCCAGATAATGCAGCCGGACTGGCGTGGGTCGCCTGCATGCTGCAGGGCGCGTTACGCGTTGTTCGGCAGCTGCTGGAGCTGGGGGGGATGCTGAGCCCCGGTGCAGTTCAGCCCTCGCGACACAGGGTGGCGGTGCCACTTAAAAGTCTGGTGGCCCAAAGCCGGGCATAGGCTCGGGTTTGGTTTGCTGTCATCAGGGCCATGGTGCTCTGGTGCCTCCGAATTACCTTTTTTCTGTGCCTGTTTCTCCCCAGGCTTCGCCCCTCCTGCGTGCTCCGCAAGGCACTGATGGCGTTTGTGCAAGAGCTGGCGGGAAAGCTGGTGGTGAGCGCTGCTGGGGAGCCCCCAGGATTTCTGGCAGTGGTTAACTCACCCTCGTGCTTGGTACACACGACTTCATGTCCTTCAGTCCCTGGTTTTGATCTTCCTCTCGACTTAAATCTGCTCTAGATCCTGCTGGCCGAGCACCCCCTTGGCAAGGACGAGCTGACCACGTACTGCTACGGCCGTAACTTCGCTGCTTCGGGGGAGCGTGGCTGGGGTGGCTCGTTTCAGCCAAGCCCAGTCTTGTTTCCCCCTGTTCTCTTGGATGCCCGTCTCCCTCCGGCCTCCCTGTCGTCCAGGCCTGTCTGTGTCACCCAGAGCTGTCATGCCTCCTAACGCGCATTGCCCTAAAGCCCTTTCAGGCTTCGCGCCAGATCAGGAGCAGAACGTTTTGATGTCTCTTCCTTAGTAATCTTTATTCCCCGTAGCTGGGGAGAGCCTTTGGGCACCTGTGGGCCGTTTTTGTTGCTGGTTTGGCTTTGGTAAGGTCGGTTTTGATGTTGACAGAGGTCAGCAGAGGTCCCTCCAGTTCTTGGCCTGGTGCTGCTGTTCTGTTTCGTGTCTGGCGTATTAAGCTCTTGTCAGCACGTCTTGCATGGGTCGTGTTTTCTTTGTGCTGCTTTTGGCTAAATAGGAGCCTGAAAGGGAACTCAGAGCGTGCCTTCTCCTTGCTCCTCCATCTCTTCCAGTGCTGCCGACCCCATGGCCTTTGTTTTGCCATCTTCTGCAGCGTGAGTGCCTTGCAGGCCTCTGCCTGGGACCGAGCAGTGCTCTGCCCTCCAGCCCCATCCCATAGCCTGCGGCTCTCTCCAGGATGAAAGTGTGGCAGGAGAACAGCCCCTACGGGCTCGCAGGACCAGCCGGGCACAGCTAAGTCGGAGGCACTTACCAGCCTGTGGCCAGACAGCCCGGAGGAGCTGGAGGAGCATCTACAAGATCTTTCTCAAGCTTGAATCTATCTTGCTGGGAAAGGCTGAGCCAGCCTGTGAAGATCAGCACTGCGCAAGAATTACTGACTAAAGTGCCTCCCACTGCTTTTTTTTGTTCATCTGTTCGTGGTGGTCACTCGAAGTAATCCTTGTAAGTCTTTGTGGGGCAGGGGAGAGTCTGAATGACTGACTCCCTCTGTAGGAAACCAGCAGGATGTCTGGTTCAAGGAAAAAATATAGGGTGGTGTTTATGCAAGGTTTAAGGGGGCTGATTTTATGTCTGTGTGCTGTTCTTTAACTGGATTACAGCATGTCTGTAGGCAAGTTGTTTGGTACTTGTGTTATCCACCTCTGTGTAGCTCTTCCTCGTGTTAGGATTGTAACATCCTTGGTTAATTAGGGTCACATAAATGTATGAAGTACTGAAGGTGACGTGCTTTCACTCTGGGAAATTACTTCCCAGTATCAGGATGTCTTCTGATATTTTGTTATAATAATCTGTTATTGCTGAGGCGTGGATATATGCCATAACAAGCAGAACTACATCTCATCGCTCCTTGTTGCTTTTCCTCCCAAGTGTTTAACGCCTAACATTAGCTCCTTCCTCTCCAGCTGAGGAGGGCTGACCTGCTTAGGCCCAGGCATCACAGCCGTGTGCGTGAAGGAACTGCAGGAAACCAGAGGTTCACAAGAGCCCCAAAAGTGGGACAGGTTTTGTGGTCAGCTCCCTGTCATCCCAGGAGGTGGGATGAGAAGGGTAAGGGATAACAGCACTGGTGCAGGCATCAGCACATGGTGGTGGTGGTGCCTGTCTTATGGTCCTTGTTGCAAGATATTATAGTAGTGGTGATAATCCTAGAATCAGTATGTTGAGCATCTGGTCCAACCGTCCCTCTACCACCAGTATTACCCACGAAACTATGTCCCTAAAATGCCCTTAGGCACGTGGTTCTGATGTGGTTCTGAAGCTAAAGGTAAAAGTCTCCAGGTTCCATCTCTGAGGGTACCTGGGCATGGACATCTTCCTAATGTATTTGACAAAGATGTGGGACTCTCAGAGGTGTTGTTCCTGCAGCTCCCGTGAAGGCAGAAGAGCCTGAAGGTAAACAGACAGATTTTGTGCCTTGCCTGCTGCTGGACGCTGCGTGGGCAGCGTAAAACTCCTCCTCACAGGACCAGGTTGCTGATGCCTGCACGTGCTGAGACGCTGAACTATATCAGCCACGGGAGAGGAGTCTGTAAGGAACAAGACTTGATTGTCCCAAATGTGAGTGGAATTGCCCCAGTTATGCTCTAAGCAAAGATGAGAGGTGCCTGAAATTAGCTGCAGAGTTTTGGGGACCTTCTCAATGTTGCTGTGTTTGGGAAGAAGAGGGAGATGTAAAACAGAAAACAGAATTGGGAGCACGACCATGTTGTGAGAGGTGCTGCGGGATGAAGGTGTCTTGGTGCTGCTGGATTCTGGTGCCGTCCTGTGTCTGGGAGATCACAGAATCATTAAGGTTGGAAGAGACCTTCAAGATCATCTGAACGGTCTTTAAAAACAACTCGTTCTTAAATGGCAAAATGCGGGAGGACCTCAGACTTGTGAAAACAAAACCCAGAAGCAAACCAGACTTTGTTCATCAGTGCTTTGTGCAGGTACTGTGAACTGTAGGGATGCTGGTGTTGTTAGAGGCGTTAGCAGAAAGTAACGATGCTCTGAAAAAAAAAAAGAGGTACTTTAACAAATTAGTCTTCGTTTTTGATTGTTGTCTTGCAATTACGAATCCCAGTGTCCTTGAGGAGCAGAAGCTAGCGTTTTGTAGACGTAATTGTTGGCGTGGTGTTGGGCACAGTTACTCCTGTAATTTGGGCTGTTGCCGCCTGGGGGGGGCTTTCCTGGCATTTAGGTAGCAAAGGAATAAAATGTTTGGTTCACCTCGTTCTTCTTTTCCCCTGGGAGCTGCCCCATCTAGACCTTTAGACGGAGCTTTCCCTTTCTCTTAGATTTCACATTAAATTATTTTATGGAGTTTGTAAGGATATAGCCATTAAAATATCAGGCTGATTTTAAATGTTTGAATATATATATTTTTTGGGGGGGGGTAAAGAAAAGGCATGGCATTGGTGACTGACCACTGTTGTTGGAAAACACTCCCAGAATTGCAGACTAATTGAGTTTGGCAAGGATTTGTGGAGATTTCCTAGTCCCGTCCCCTGTTCAAGCAGTGTCACCCAGAGCAGGTCACTCAGGACGGTGTCCAGGTGGCTTTTAGGTATCTTCAGGGATGGAGGCACCTAAACATCTATAGGGTAACCCATTTCAGTGTTTCAGCACCATCATAGTAACAGCTGCGTGTGTGCTTTTAATTTAAAAAAAAATCTTCAGTGGAATTTCTTGTGCGCATTTGTTCTCGGTGCCTCTTGTCCGGTCACTGGGCACCGCTGGGAAGGGTCTGGCTCTGCCTTTCCTGCCCCCCATCAGATGTCTGCGTGCTCTCCAGAGGCTCCACGTCGCTGTTGAGGGAGTAACCTGCATTGTCCCAGCATCAGCCCTGGGGGACACAGCACCGCACGGGGTCATCCATCGTCACCGCGTTGCACAGTGTTTGAGCTGGCAGCGCCTGCTCTGTTCTCCTTCGGGTTAGCTGCGGAGTTTGGCTGGGTAAGGAGGAGGCTGGATGTACCCTGTTACGTGGCAAGATCTATTTCAGCGTGTACGCCGCAGCATATCTGTACGTTGCAGGCTGTAAATTTTCACTCTTGTGCCTATGCTGAGCAAGACGACGCGTCTGGTTAGTGTACGTTGCGGTGAGCCGGGGCCAGCTTGGAAGCATCTTGCTGGAGAGGGGCACTCCACCGCTTCCCTGCTGGGCCCTGCCACGGGCTCGGGAAGCACGCAGACAAGTACTGCGCCTCCGGTCTGCTCTGAATTCGTCTGCCTTGGGGTTGCAGTCATCGTGCTGCCGGGCTTTTCTGCACGCCCTGAATTAAGTATAGCTCCTTGGTACCTGATACGGGTGATACGGGTGTGAGTGTTTTTAAAAAAATCTGCATATGTATGGAATGTACTTGCATCTAGTAATTAAGTTGCCTCTCAATCTCCCTTTGAGTAAGCCAGGTGGAGAGACCTCAAAGCATCATGCCGTGTCCAAGGCACTTTTTCTAGCCTGTGATCTTCTGTAGTCACCTTCAGGTATGTTCTGGGACTCGTGTACCTCTGGGATTTGCATGTTCGTTGCTCTGGAGCTGGTATTTCCTGGTATTACCAAGTAGAGGTAACCCACGCTGCAGCAGGTGAAGATAATCTGGTTTCTCCCTTCAGAAGCCATCAGCTCAGGTCAGAGTGAGAATCAGCCGGAGCCAGAGCTTCGTGCCCCGTTATAAACAGCGCGTCTGATGTACGTCTCCTCCCCGACTCCGAGCGTGTCCCCTCGGCCCAGCCGCAGCCTGCCGCGGAGGCTCGACGTGCCGGAACACCACTGCAGGCGCAGCACGAGGGAGGCTAGAACATTTGCGGTGGCTCGGAGTCCACATCCTCTGATTCTTGTGGGTTTGCGTCTGCCCCCTTATTTCGACACTCTTCCTAACAATAGTACATGTGGTAGAAACGTTGGGGAACTTCCTGCGAGTGAGTGTGATTAGGGCGTATCGTTAGATTTCTTCCTTTTTAAATTGTGTTGTTTACAGGCATTGTAAAGATGATTCATCTCCGTCTTAATGTTAACCAGCTTGGACGGGGCGAAATTTATCTCGCTCGGTTCTAGCTAGCATTCCTGTCCTACACATGGTGCAAATCAACTGTCCTTCCAACTTGAAAGAGCTTGAGAGAGTAGGGCCTGCTGACGCATCGCTTTTGTTCTGGGGGGAATTGTTTCCATTGTGCTCGCAGGAGGAGGAGGGAGGCTGAAAGCTCTGCTCGTGGCCAGTTCTCTCCATCTTCGCCTCAGCTGGGGGCGTTCGTGCTTGCTCTAGCTGCTCTGCCTTGCCTGGCTCGGGGTCGCTCCTTACGTTTCCTGGCTCGTCTCGAGGCTGAGCGCTAATTTGTTCAAGCTCTCCCTCTTCATGTCTTTTATCGTCTGAGAGTCGTTCTTTAATAGGGACATTATAGCCGAGTTGTTCCATTATATTTTCAATTAGGGTAATCATTCTTCGTTTCCTTCGGAGTCTTGCTGGCACAGAGCGGCTATATTCTGCCCCGGAGATGGCTGTGGCTTTACGGCGGCTCCGTTTTTCCAGTAACGTATAGTCTGAAAGTCTTTGTTGTCAGAAATGAACACTCAAGAAGGCTTTAGAGTATTTTATAACCAAAGACCTGATCTCGTACAAATGAAGGAAATGGGAATTTGTCTGTTGCCGTCAGTGAAAGTGGAGTTGGGTCCTTTGAAGTCCTTCTAAAAAAAAACAAAAAACACTGGAAGGCTTTCCTACCCGGAGCCAGAGACACCATTTCTTCCAGCTTCGGGACGTCATACAGCGTTGGCTAAGATCAGGTGCTTTCCGAACAGCTTCAGCTATTCGCTTCAGACCCTATTAAAAATAAAAAAAGGGGGGGGGGGAGAGCTACAGGGAACCTCAAGAAGCTGCTCATCCTCTCCCTGTCTGAGGAGGTACAGGAGCAAATGTGTCTGACTTACTCCTGCTGGACGTTTTTCTGACTTATTCTTAGAAATGATGACTTTAAAGAGGTCCTATAGCGCGCCTAGATGTTCTGTTTTGGTTTTCCGCCACTCGTGCAGTTAGAAGGCTTTGTCTAATGTTTAACCTAATTCTCCTGGGCAATTTAAGCCCATTACTATTTTTCCTCTCTTCAGTAGGCAGAAATATTTTCATGGGAATGTGACTCTGGGCCTCCTCTGGTAGTCGTACATCCCAAACACTGCTGCCTGTTAATCCAGCTTCCCTCCCCGAGGATGTTGCTGTTACTGCCTCATGTCCTCCAGATGAGTTTGCCAGAGTGTAGGCATCTATAGTTAGAAAGAGGACGGGCTTTCGCTTGCAGCCGTGCAGCTCAGAAGCGAGCAGCAGCTCGGGGCTGAGGCTGAGATCTGTGGGGAAGGAGGGGTTTGCTCACCCCAAACTCGGCCTTTGAGTCCCAGACCTTAACCCTGGATGCCAGCGGTTTAAGGCAGGGTTAGTGCCTCCTGTGCGGAGCTCTCTAGGAGGGGTTCCAGCTCAGCAGGGCTGGTGAAGGTTGTTCTGGTTTTAGTTTTTCTTGTTTAGCTTGTGGGCACTAACAGATACACCCTGAGCTCTGGGTCGGGGGTCTGCTCTCAAAGCTGCCAGACCCTAGGCTGCTGTTTCAGAGGGCGCTACGCATCTGTATTTTAGGCAACCGAATCCTACGTGTTCCCTAATCTGAGAGCTGCGCGTGAGTTTTAGGAAGCAATTATTAGGTTGTAAACGAGAGCCTCGTCTTGCTCAGCCTTCGCTGATGGGAGAATCTGGGGCAGCAAGATGCTCGTCTCTGGCAGAAGTTGTGTGAGGTTCCCTCCTGGGAGCCACTTGTGTGATTAATCTGGTTTGATTACTCTGATTGTAAGTTTAAGAAACTTTTCAGACTTTTTTTCTAAAGCACCTTCACTCCCGCAGGGTGCTGGTGGGGCGGAAGAGGCCGTACGGGCTGCGGCAGCAGGGCGGGAGCGTTAACGGGACCAGAGCAGGAGCTTTCCCCTGGCAGCTGCTGCAAGTGGGAACATCTTGACACGATGAAGTGGCAGCGGAGGGCTAAGCCCTGCCACCTCCTTCAGCTCCTGCCTGCGAGCTTATCCAGGCCTTGGCTGACCCGGGTAACGCGGCACGCTCCTCTGCGAGCGGAGAGGGGCTGGAGCGGGCACCGCGGGGCACCCAGGCTGCCCGTGCCAAGAGCTGTTTGTGCTCCGTGCCTCCCGAGGTGGAGGTGGAGGCAATAGTGAGGCCGCTCTTGGGCATCGAGGACCAGGCGTGAGTTCAGCAGCGCGGCTGCCCCGGTCCTTTGGAGAGGCGCCGGTACGCGCGCGGCGAGCGTGGAAGTTCTCCGTCACGCTGCTGTCGACTCGAGCGCGCTTCGTGCGGTTTTCTAATGCAGCGCTTCTGATGTCGGGCATGTCTTGGGGATTTGTTGTGCCTCTGCTGGATGTTATGACAACATTGCTTCACAGCAGAAAGGAGGGCCCGAGCCCTAGAGCCAAGAATGCACGCACACAACGAGAATCGCCTTGTTTAAACAATGCATAAGACAACAAAATGAACTTTGTTAGGAGGGGAAAAAACTTTTATTGGGCAGTAACACAGCAAGCATAGACATTAAAATTTTTCTGTGGTAATCTAATCTGCTTTTATAGATGTAATGACTCAAATATTAATCCTGTAAAGTTTATTTTTTTTTAAAAGATATTTTGTTATCAGTAACCTTATTTGTGGATGCTTTGGAAGCGTGCCTCTCATCTTCATTGTCAAGTGTCTCCCTTTCCTGTGCTGCTGATAGGGTAAATAACTAGCAGGAGGCCAGCGGCATCCAGTCGACAGAACGTGCTTTTCTCCAGAACCGTCTTCCTTGTGATGGAGATGGGCTTCATCTCGCCAAGCTTTGGGCGTGGGACGTGGCCAAGCTGCCATCGTTTTTGTTTTCTGCGTGCACGGCTTTTAGCGTGATGAAATAGCTTTTAGGTGGAGTGGTGAGAGGGAATTAGAAGGGGATAACTTGCACCTGCACCACACGCTGGCATGGCCATGGCTGCGTAGCAGGACCAGCGAGGTGCTCCCAGCATCTCAGTTCTTGCTGCCGGGCTCTGCTTTACCCCAAATACTTCCGTGGGCATTTATCCCCTGTTTCTGCACAGGCTGTGCCGTTCTGCTTCCTCTCTGTTTACTGTCCCCGACTTTGAGCAGTACTGCGGCTAGCAGAGTCGTCATTCAGCCCAGAGGTGGCTTTTTGGGGTGGTTTGTGCCTGGTACCTTGTCCTGTGGCTCAGGTCTTCAGGCTTCTCAGCACTGCGTGGGTGATGGGAGTCAGTAGGGTTTTCTGTTCCGCAAACGTGGTCGCTGAGCTCAGGTGTGACGGGAGCTTGCGTATGATGCCATAGACCATACCTAAAATACGTTTTCCAAAAGACAAGGTTTTTGCATATTAAGAATACCCCTTCTTTGCTTCCGTACATTGATTTTTGTCTGCTTTTGTGATCTTACAGCCATGTGCTGCCTGGTGCCTGCCCTGCTGTTTTGCCATGGTGGCTTCCTGGGCACGGCTGTGCTGGATGCCTCTCTGCCTGATAAAACTTGTTATTAATTTGGCATGTCCTCAGTCTGCTTGTCCTTCAAATCAAAGCCCAATTCCATCAGCTCTTCTTCCCAGGCCAATAAACGAGGTGCCGTGGTGGTGACTGCCATCCCAAAGAAGCCCAGGTCCATCCTGCCTCCCTCCGGTCCCGTCCCACCCCTGCTGCTGCCTTCGCCTTTCCTCGGTCTCTGCCTCCCATGCGCTTTCACCAACATTCACCTTCTCAGCTTCTGATCGCGTTCCCAGTCTCTCGAGGTCTTTGGCTGCTGCCTTCCAGCAGGCTCGTGACTGCCCTCGCTTCGGCGCTACCACCGTATTTCGAAAGTACAGCTTGTATTATATTTTCCAATTTACTAATAAAACCGCTGAAGAAAACCAGGCTCGGAAGAAATTCATGTGGAAGCGCTGTTGAAAAGCCCCTTCTGGTTGAGCCCAGTTATTGACAAGCAACTTCGTCTTTAGAAGGGTTTTTGAGTGGTGTGCGCGTGTGGTTTATGGTAATTTCTGCACAGCGCTCTTCCCGAAGCGCTCTGAGAGATACGGCTGCCAGAGCTGTGCCGTGCCCAAATCAAGGTACACGTGGGCAGCTTCCCCCTGCTATCAAACCGGTTATCCTGCCGGATAATAGTGGTGCTTTTCAGATCTGCTTTGTTCCCTTCTCCAGGGCCTTGCCATAACGGGATATTGCGAATAGTTTGATGAATTTTACAGCGACTGAAAGGATTGTGGTTGTAGACTGAAGTAGAGTTGAAGGGTAAACTTGTGGGCTAGATATATGTGTCTAAGTAGGAAAAATACACATGGGAATGCCTTCTAAACTACAATATGAAATATATTTATGATTAAATGTTTTATACTTTACCAAAAAAGGAAAGAGAAAAAGAAAGAAAAAGGAATTGCTTCTTTCTCCATATACGATACAAATGTGAACCTATGGGGGTGATATGGGAAAACAGTGGATTTAAACTCCATTTAATTACTAGAATTAAAGCAAGAAGTGAATTCCCCGCTTGATCTTCAGCTGAAATATTCTGGGTGCAGTACAGCGAGCTGGGTTTCGGCTGAGGTTTTGCGGGTGCCGTGGCCGTGCACGGACCTCGTGCCGCACGAGGCTTCAGGCCGCGCTGCCAGGCGCTACGAAGCAGGTATTCGTCCTGCAAACTTTCCTTGACCTTTTTTCCATGGAGTTGTTGCACCACTCTTGATTCTTTTTCTGCATTGCTCAGTAGTTAATTTGTTTATTATAAAAGTTAGAATAAGATTAAACAAACTGCTAATGCTTTTATGTAGCTTAATGAGA
This sequence comes from Anser anser, assembly GCF_964211835.1. Taxonomy (NCBI): domain Eukaryota; kingdom Metazoa; phylum Chordata; class Aves; order Anseriformes; family Anatidae; genus Anser; species Anser anser. Next base: position 77,283,036 of record NC_139724.1, read on the forward strand.
AGAAAATGTTTCTGAGGGACTAAAACCACTACAGAAGTTTAAAGGGGGGGAAAACATTGAAGTCCACAACAGACTCAGGAATTTGTTCCATTTATTAATTGAAAACAAAAGCAAGGCACTTCTGTTCCACTGTCCCCAGAATGTCCTCCTTGCATTGTTCCAGATCTCTTTCATTTTGCCCCCAGAGATTTCCCTCCTCTGTACTTTCAGCTGAATTTATTTAGGTTACTTCTGAGTCCTTGTCCTACAGGCAACTCGTTGGGAATGAAGCTGCAGGACCAGCCTCGTAGCTTCTCGTTCTCCTGAACTGCCTCAAGTCCTTTTCTTAACCAGTTGATGAGAGGTGGAGGAAGGCCCTGCAGAGCTAGTCCCTAAAGATTTCCTACTATTAATTTATATACGTTCAGTAACTTGAAGCGTCTTGGGTGTTCCTCCAGCACGTACGTGGCATCTGGCCTACAGCGTGTTTTGGGGAGCAGGGTCGTAGCTGAGCTTCACGGGGTCCCAGAACATAGGGGTGGGCAGGTCCCCTGTCCCTACAGGTCCCCTGTCCCTACAGGTCCCCACCCTGCCCCAGCAGGCCCCCCCAGCAGGGTGCCCAGCCCCACGTCCTGGTGGCTGCTGAAGCTCCCCCAGGAGGAGCCCCCCAAGCTCTGGGCAGCCTGTGCCAGGGCTCCGGCACCCGCCCGGCCCAGCAGTGCTGCCTGAGGGGCAGGGGGAGCCGCCGGGGCTCCGCGCTGGGCCCGCGGCCTCTGGGCCTGCCCCTCGTCGCTCTTACACTCTCCCCTTGGGCATTATTCCCCAAATCTCTGCTCTTTCCCCAGATTTTGGGGAGTCCCTGCCCGCGGCGTGCGGGGCCTCTCGCTGTGGGGTGGGTGGGTTGCCCCCATTTTGGGGACGGGCCCTGCAGGACCGAGGCCGCAGACGGGAACCCCGGTCTCGCAGAGGCATTGCCTGTGACAGCTTTCCTGGAAAGATTTTTCCAGTTGACCTTTTAAAAAAAACGGAGTGGATTTTTAATGAATGCAGAAATTGTGAAACTTGAACAATACAATCCAAGAACTTTTAAAAGTCCCCTTAATGGTTTTGTTTAGTGAGCGTATTTAAAAAATGTAAACCAGACAGATCTGTCACTGAGCGTAGTCTTCAGTCGGAGAGTTACGGCCTGCTCAGCGCGCTGAGATAAGTGCCCGTGGGACAGGCCCCTCTTCCTCAGACTTTTTTAATCAAAAGGCTTTTTTGTGGGGGAGGCTCGTTACTGAAGCGATCTGACCAGCAATTTTTTATATCAGAGAAAAAAAAAAAAGCAGCCTCGAGGTTCGTTTTCTGTAGCGTTGTCACAAGGCCTTGTTTTTTCCACGACCAAAAGGACAAATAGCCCAAACCTATTCCCCTTTTAATTCTTGTCGTCCTTGCTTTATTTTTTGTGTTGTGTGCTCTTGTGACTGTTACTGGGTACGAACACACATGGCAGATCTCTTTTTGGAGGAACTTGTTTGCGGATCACCTTGCGATGTCTGCGGATGTGCTAGTCACTTCAGGACAACTAACTGAAGATCCCGACCTGGCTATAATTAGAGTTTGAACTAGAAAAGATGTCATTAGAAGCAAAGCCTTTGTGCAGAAGTGAGGTACAGAGGAGCAGTGGAGGAGGCTGAGCGAGCCAGAGGCAGGTTTGATGGGGAGAAACGGGAAGCATAATGCCCGCACGTGGCCATCCTGATTTCCTCGTGGTGCTCAGTCGAGCAGAGCAGCGGAGAACCTGAGGTGCTCTGGAGACAGAGCCGGCCATGCTGGGTGGGCCGGGAGGACCAGGACGGCCTTCCAAGGGTGCTGCTGTGGCTCTGGCAGCTGCAGAAGCAGCTGAGGAAGGTGGACCTCTACCAGGGGCTGGGGAACCAGAAATGGTGGCGGTAGGGTCTGGGACCTCCGGGTTGGCGTGGAGTGGATTGTTCTTGCAGTCACACCGAGTCCTGCGTTGTTTCACTTGAGAGGAGGCACTTCACAGTCGCTGTGCCCTGCGTGTATGACGATGCTCAATACAGAGCACAAACACAGCATCCCACAGGTTTGGAGCTGGCATCTGTGGAGGCACGGCGCTTCTCTCTGGGACTCGCTTGGCTGTCACCCGTTTGCTCATCTTTTAGTTAGTTAGTGCAGGATGCTGGCTTTACGTCCAAGGGAGGGTTGTGGGTGAATAGGAGACCTCAAAATGCAGCCTGCGGAGTTTAAATGTAAGCTTAGGGCTGCCCCCAAGGTGGGTTTTATATTGCTGCCCGTCACCAGCTTTTTTTTTTTTGACCCCAGAGTTTGGCTTCGGGGTGGGAATGGCTTTGGTCGTGGGACCTTTGTGACTTAGGCTGGCCATGTGCAAAGGAAATTTCACCTGGAGTTTGTAAGTCTTTAAGTCATTTATTTATTTTTTTTCCGTAGATAGATGACTTTGTAAAATCTGGCAGTATTTTTTTCATGCAAACACACATATATGACACCCATAATTACTGTTAAGCTTCTACTTGAATGGAAGCACCACTCGCCTAGCTGCATTTGCTTATTATATATGCATTGTCCTCTCCGAGTTAAGCTCCTTGGAGCTTCCCGAGCCACGCTGTGAAGGGGCTGCGCAGCGCTAGATGGCACTCTGCCTCCAGCTTTCATGTTCCACCAGCAAAACTTTGCTCAGCTGCACAGAAAAACCGCTAGCATCGTACCGTGGAGGCATTGATAAAACTTTAGGAAGTTGTTTTTTCACCTCTGTTCCAAGGTAGGAGCCGGTTGGTGCTACAGGAGGCAGTGCTATCACCTCTGCTCCTGGTGGCTGTTGTTTTGCATGGAGATTTAAACGGGCTTACGAGGATTTGGCATTTTTGTTTTTTCTCTGAGAATGGTTTACTGAAATTGTATAATTGGAATTGCTTCAATTATACAACTGGGCAGGTTTTAGAGAATGGTAATTCAATACTTTTCCTCCAGCGTTGGTCCTGTCCCAGTATTTTTTTGTATAGTGTTGAGACCGTTATGGATTGCAGGGTGGGACCCCCCGAAGTGACCTGCAGGCACAGATCACACCTGAAGGTCACATCAGGTAGGGGTTCAGCCTGGAAGGATGAAAAATGTTGAGTGGGATTCATCTAGTTATGGTTCTTTCTGAGGTATGACTCGGACTGCTGCAAACGGTAAATGTTTTTTGTTTATTTGTTTCTTATACCTGGCTACAGCCGTGCCATTCCCCACCTTTCATCTCTAATTGCTGTGTGGAGTCCGGCGTATAATTATTTCACCCTTACTTTCTGAAGCAGTACAACCTCGGATTTCATAAAGCTCGCTGTGCACTTCATTTTTCAGACTAGAGAGAATTTGGGTCTATCGGTTAGCACAGCTCCTCCAATTAATAAAACTTCACAGGTCAAAATCTCAGAATACAATACAGAAAACTGAACAACTCCCAGAACCCTACGCCCCATCTCAGGTGTGACATCGGCCCTCTGCTTTCTGCAATAACGTGAGGTTTGTGCCATCGTCCCTTCCTCTGCCAACAGGAGAGCTGCATTCTGGGCTGCGTTACAAAACTTGTGGAAATAATCTTTGCTGGACAGTGAGCATTGGTAATGTACAGGGTGAAAAATGTTAGAACACGACAATTCAAGCTTCTATTCCCAGTTGGGTGGAATTCAATAAAACAAGAAGGATAACTTTATTTCTTTCCCCCTGAATTTAACAGTAGTGGTTTTGCTTGGTGGTACCAAAGGCTGCCTGGTACCTGCGGCATGCACGTACCTTCTGTTGGGGTATCCCCATCAGTCTGGGTGGTTTTCGGCTGTGTAGGACTTACAGCAGCACGGCTAATTGGGCTATTCAAATTTGGAGGTAGGAAAGGGAATGGATTTTGGAAGCTGTAGAGGTGATGCTTCTCCACTGCAGCTTTTCCCCTTGAATCCTGAAGAACACCCAGAGAATACTGCATACAGTAGCACGTAGTGGTCAGAGGTGGCTAAGCTCAAAGCTAGGGCACGGCAATTTCATCTCAGAGGATTCAGAGCCGGGCTGGCCGAGTTGTGATCTCTGAGGGAACATCGAGCTGGTGTTTGGCAAGTGGGGGGACGGGGAGGAAGGCTGGAGCAGAAGGATTTTCAAACCTGGGTTTGGTGCCTGGCAAGTAAAAAAGAGGTTTTCTTTTGATTTTTAGAAGTTGTATTCTGGATATTTCTTTTAAGTAGTTACGCTAACAGGTATCGGAACCCTGACTCACGGTGTCATCTTCTTTTTAGGTCTGTTTATGATGGAGAGGAGCACGGTCGTTTCATGGAAAAATTGGAAGCACGGATCAGAAACCATGATCGGGAGATCGAGAAAATGTGCAACTTCCATTACCAGGGCTTTGTGGACTCCATCACGGAGCTGCTGAAAGTTAGGGGGGAAGCTCAAAAACTGAAGGTAAGAGAAAGCCACCCGAATGACGCGGCTCTAGGTGGTCCTGTTTGAGCAGGGGGTTGGACAAGGTGACCTCCAGAGGTCCCCGACAACCTCAGCCGTTCTGTGATTGACCAAGTGAATGTCTCCTTTTGTCCAGAGCGTCTTTCCTCCGTCTGGGAAAAACAAAAACAAACCCCAGCAATCTTCATTGTTTCTTCCTGTAACGATCGGTTGGTCGTTTGGAGTTCAACAATTATTTTGGCAAACTGGAATGCTGTGGTACATTAGCTTTAATCTTCCTTGCGATTCTAAGTCTGTTCTCCATTAGGAAACACATGCTTTTCCTGGTGTACCTTAGACCAATTTCTTAAGCAAAAATAAGCTCTACAGGCTGAAGCATGTCTGCTATAGCAGCATCTACTCTGGTGCCCCGTATTACATCAAATTCTTGTTACAGATAACATTGCATCAGAGTCAGAGCTACAAAAAGACCTGATGCAGATCCGACTTTAGTCAGGAGGTGTCTGCCCAACGTTGGCAAGTGAGATATTTAAAAAGCAAATGAACACAAGAGCGTGCTAAGGTATTCGGAGTAAGCAGGAGCAGAAGAGAAAAATAAGTCATTGGTAGATGCTGAAACACGGTTGGGATGGATTGTTGTTGATGGATTTTCTAAATGTTGTGGCCCTTGAAGATGTGCAGAAAGATGAGAGAGAGGTGGATTTTTACATATTTCTTGAAAGAATGTGCTCAGTATTGTGTGGAAAAAGTCTGAAGATTGGTGGTGTCCCTGCACGCAGGGGTCAAGTGGGCTTGCAGTTTAAGCTTGGCTGGTGTGCCTCAAAATATGAATATTACACAATTTGGGGCATATAAGAAAGCGTAGCAGTGACTTGATGAGTGTCAGAGGTTGGAGAGCCTTCCTCTTTCTCCTAGAGAAGTTAGAACAGAGGCAGAGAAGATAACGTGCGTGCCTTTTCCCTTCTTTTCTGCAGCACCAAGCTGTGACCTTGATATAAAAATCGAAAGCAACTTCCTGGAACGATCAGTTAGTGAATGGGAGTGAGTTGGGTGGCACCCAAAAAGGAGAATTCTGTCTCTGGAGACCCAGCGCAAGAAGTCTTCCTGTGGAGTCTGGGTGGAGAGATGGAGTCTGACCTGTTTAGAAGGACCTTTTTGGGCACCTAGAAGAGTGGGGGACTATTCAGTGGGCATTAGAGAAGATGAAGTCATAAATAAGGGGAAAAAAATCTCAGAAAAGCAAATTTTCTGGAAAAGAAAGAAAAAAAAAAACACTTTACCTTCACTGTGCTGCCTCTTGCTTTTCACACATTTATTTATTTCTTCATTTAAAGCTGCCTCAGGCATTTCCAAGCTTGCTTCAGGATTAACACATGGCCTCGATCCCCCGAGCCGTGTGCTTGCAGGAGCACCTTTCCAGGGGTGTTTCCTGACACCAGAAGCACCCTTCTTATTACAACGGCATTTTCCACGAAGAGCATTCATCCAGCGGTTGATTGCAGGATGAGGCCATTGGAAATACCATGAAAGAAGATTTTTAAAGCCATTGTTTCTAGCCAAGAATTCCACATTGTTTGTTTGCAAAGGCTCGTTGCTGTTTCCCATTCTACAGACAGCTACTTTGTTGGTGGCGCACTGTGAAGTCCATCTCTACCCTCAGGATCTCTCTTGATTTCCATTACTATGTGATCTATAAAACGGCACATGGGAAAAATATACACAGAAGCTTATTTGAGAAACATTGAGCCCTCTTTGTAAGGGTTTCCCCAGGGAATCATCCGTGGGTCCAGTGGCGAGAGCGCGTTTTGTTCCAGCTATTCATTCTGTATTTGATCTCGGTCTTTTTCTCAATAGCACTGCTCTTTGAATGTACGTACAGCCGGCTATGAAACAAATGCCCTCCGTGTTGCACCTCCAGGACGTATCTGCAGCCATGTGCTTGTAGCTTTGGGGCGTTCTCTGTAACGTCACACTAGCAGAAATATCTACGTTCGTTGTTTTAAGAGTGCAAGCTATGAGCTAGATGCGTCGTCTCCCCTCTCTCGTGTGTACCACAGCTGCTCTCTTCCCTTTGCACTGCAGTGCTGTGTTTCAGGTGGCCCCACGTCAGGCTGAACCCTGATCAGGACCGCGTGGCCAGCCTTTCCGCTCTCCTTTCTGCTCTCCTTGGCCTCTGAAGGGCTAGCTCTGAATTAACTGGGAGCTTGAGCTTTTAGCTCCGCAGGTGAGCTCCTCCGCAGTGCATTTCTGCGCTAAGAAGCTTTGTGTTGCTTTCCAAGGATGCTGGGTCACTGCTTGAGAATCAGTATATGATTTAAAAAAAGAAAAAAAAGAAAAAAAGGTAAGTTAGTTGGGAATACATGGGGCACATTTTCAAAAAGGCATCTCCTTATTTTGGGTGATAACTTTTTTTTTTTTAAAACAAAGCTTCTGCATTTCCTTACTTTTTTTTTTTTTTAACTGCATGGCTTTACTAAGGCTCTTTACTTTTAACTTCTTATGTGGTTTTAAAGAAAACCCTTTTTGCTTTGCTTTTTTTGCATGTTGTACATCTTAAACGTTCTCGTATCTTCTACTGCACAAAAACTTGCATTCTCATGAGGAAGTCAGCTTCATGATACCGACTCTTCTCAGTCCCAGTTCGCACTCCCACTGGGTCTTGCAAGCCATGTACCAGTCCAGTTACTCCATCTTCTAAAGGCTCCAGTGGAAATTAAAAGAGCAAAGATAAATTATGCGTTAGGATGGTTCAACTTGGAAAACCTGACTGGAGGTGTGAAAGGGAACAGAACACAGAGTCACAGGGCTGGTGCCAACCTCAGCGACTCCAGAGGGTCAGGTGAAGCAAGCCCTGCTTCAGCTGGGTTGTTCCTGATGGATTTTTGTCTGACCTAATGGTAGTCCTCCCTCCGAGCAGTCCTGCCCTTCCTTCTCTAGGAAACCCAAGTTGCGTGGTTAAAAACTTTTTTTTTTCATGTCTACAACTTTTGGACCTATCAGGCACAAAAGAGAGATCGTTCCTTCTTGTTTCTGCAGCAGTCTCCCGTAACGTGGAGGCTGAAGGACTGTTCTCTGGTCTTGTTGTCTGTAAGATAAGTAGCCCTGATCCATCCCAGTGGGTTGTGATTTCTGGGCATCTCACTGCTTTTACTTTTCTACCATGGAGTCTTTCCAGTTGGTGGGTTCTTTGTTATTTTTTTATTTTTATTTTTTATTTTTCATTATGACAGCATGGTTTTTGAACTGGAGCAGGCACTCAGTCACCAGCGAAATGGTGTGGGAGGGTTATTTCAGGTGTGCTGTAGAATTCTCTTCATGCACACTCGTCTGATGCCTGCTTGCTGTGTAGCAGCGCAGCACGGACTGATTTTCAGCTTGATTCCCTGCGCTCACCGGGTCCTTTCTCAGAGCTGCTGCCCAGTCGCCCGTTGTCCTGTTTCGTGCAGCTCATTACCTCTGCTCGAGCTGAGTGAGTGCTCCACACCTGCCACTGCCGAACGGCAATTAATAAAAAGGCTCTTCTCTGAGAAGCCATCTGCAAGTCTGATCTTCTCTCCCAGCACTCACGGTACTGCTGTGCTCAGTCGTAAAAGCTACGAAGTTAAGAGTCAGGGAAAGAAAACGAATGGGAAGCAATCTTTATTGCTTACAGCATTCAGGTTAAGGCAGATCTAATAAAACAGAGGCAGGTGGTGTAAAGCAAAGGGAAGCTCACCTTCCCCACGCCAACCCAAGCGGTGGGTATTGCTGCCATGGAAAGCGGCCGTGCCCTAAAAATGCGACGGCCGTGCGGCGGAGTCCCGTAGGGGTTGGATAAAGGAAGAGAAAGTGGCTGTGGTGGTGGGTAATTAACCTGGTCCTTGGCTGCTCTCTCCAGATTGGGAAGTTCAGAGCTGACTCGAAGGATTGCCCCGCAGCCAGCCCTCCTTTCGTAGGAAAAGGACGTGAAGACCCAGGGTAGGCGGGTGTTGGAAGCGGGGATGCAGCCAGCGCAGCCGCGCGGGGTCAGACCGCTGCCCTCCGCATCCATTCCCGGGATTCCTCTCCAGCGCCCTTTGCTCTTCCTCTCTCATCACTCTGACACTCTCTAAATGATAGCAGAGCGGTGTCTAAAAACCCCCAAACAAAAGCCCTGCTCAGTCCCACATGTTCCACGTGCAGATGGATGAACTAACAACTTGAGCGTCCCGTAAGCCCCTTCCGTGATCCCATCGTCTCCTTCTCCACATGTGCCCACCTGTTGTCGGCCCCCCCCTTGCTGGGCGTCTGTCTTAGATTATCAAATCTCCTCGTCTGAACAGCTTCGGTGTGTCTACAGAGGATCTCTATGAATAATCATCTATTTCTTCTCGATGTATGGACGTAGGTCTCGAGAACAAACCAAAGCACAACCCCCTGCCTCCCGAAAACTCTCAGTGTGCCAGGGCAGAATATCTCCTTACGTTTTGCCTTAGCTGGGGTTGATGTGTAATTTTAATAGAAGACTAGTGCAGCCTTGGCATTATTTTTAGGAGCAGTTTTAAATTACCCTACATGGATTCCTTTTTCCTGGTGGGATTTTCAGGATATAAGAAAATAAAATAATCTTTGGAAGAGATGCTCTGCTCCTGCTCGTAAAATCTCAATACATCATAAAGGAAATGAGCAGTTTTTGCACAGGGCAGGCAGCCAGGAGAGCTGAAGCTACTGCAGAAGGGGGAGCAATATGATGCAGATGCTGCAGTGAAATTGTGTGCGGGGAGATCATGGGATGACTCCTCCGCATGCCTCGTGGTAAGCTCATAACCAGCACGGCCAGTGTTAAGCACAAAAGGAGGTCCGTGAGGCGGGATGGCTTTGCTCGTTGAAGCAGCACCAAGCTCTCCATGTGAGACCTCCTGTTGAAACTTGGACCAGTTTGGAGCATCGTTATTGCTCAGTATCTTCCAGTAATTGGCAGGCAACAAATCGGATCCTGAATCAGTTTTATACATATTAATGCAAAACTCCTCTTCTATCTGAAACGCTTGCCTGGCGGTGTGCTGAAAAAAGAGAGTGGTGGCTGTTTTCTTCTGGGTATACCTCGAAACTTGTCCTGCTCTGCTCTGCTCTTGCGGCCACTCCATGCACCGTCCATGTTCTGTTGGGTAGTTGGAGAATGCTTTTCATGGACACCTTCGCTGGCGGTGAATTCATTCGAAATTCCTGGCTGCTGTACGTGGTGGCAGCCGGGAGCTGTGCAGTACCTGCTCCTGCAGCTGCTGAGACGTGCCAGCTGGCGGCCGTCTGAATGCTTTGACGGGGAGAAATCAAGACAAGTTGGTAGTATTTACCGAGTCTCTTACTGGAAGCAGAGCTCTTAATTTGGTTTGTGGGATCTTGCGCTCCTGAATATACTCCGGGAGCTCCTCCTTGCAATTCCTGCAGTTGTCTTATCTCTCGTAACGATTTTTGTGTAGAATGAACACAACTCCCCAAAACGCACATGAACTGCTTCATAAAATTTGATGATGCCGCTTGAAGTCCAGCAGCAGTTTCCCCGGTACAGTAGGTCTGAGCAGAACGAGAAACCTCTGAGACGTCTTACAAGGATGAGCCTGGAAATTGAAATTTACAGCTTTAATGGGTATAAAAAGAGAATTTTATAGGGGGGGAAAAAAGTAGTTTTATGGCATGTTAGTCTTGCACTGACATGAGGCACCTGAACTCTGCGCAGTTATTCTCTGGTGGTATTTATCTTTATAATTGGCTGTTTTTGTTAAAAACCTGAAGGTGGGCATGTTTACTTGAACGTTTGTGTATTTTTCAGCCATCCCAGCTGGTCTCTATAAGATGCTATCTGTGTTTACAAACCTCCTCCTGTCTGAACTCGAACGAGTATTCAGAAGAATTCCCAAAGTCGTCTTTCTGCTTGTTGTCTAAATAATGTGCAAGCTGCTTATTTTCTGTCCTGATGAGTTTAAAACGCAGCTTTGTTCTCCTCCGTGTTTTCACTGAGGCAAACAGATGCACAGGTCGTAAAGGGCTGAAGTGCTGCGATCCCGTTTGTCCAGGGAGCCTGTGGGCTTGCAGTGTGGGAGATTTTTGAACTCTGAGCCCTGACCTTCATAGGGTAATGCAGAAAGGCAGTTGAGTAAAGAAAATAAGTAATCCTTTAAAATAAACCAATAAAGATATGGGAGCTGGGAGGAGGCAATCAATGGGAGATGCATGTGAAGGTCTAAAAGAAAATATTTGAACTTCATAGGTCAAGTCCACACTGAAGACTTTTTTTCTTACTGTGATATTAAGGAGTTAAAGGCTAATCATAATCTGCTTAGTGTTGGGTAGGGGAAATTTCTTTCCAGGAGGTGATTTCTGTCCTACCACTTACATAAAATAGCGTTTAAGAGGAGAACCCTCACGTACAAGATTTGGTCCATCGGTACTGCAGCTTCTCGAGGCGGCTGTGCCGGCAGCGTTAACTCCTGTTGCCTTCTACTTTTCTTTGGTAACAGGGAAGAAAATTCTTTTGTGGCACCTGGTCGGTTAATAAACTGTTCTATGCCGTGCAAGAGAATGCTGTGTGAGAAGCAATGTGAGGGTGTTTATGTGCGGTTATTTCTTGTGAAAAGCGTTGTCCTGACTCACGTGCAGATGTGCTCTTTCTCTTTTCCCCAATATCCCCGCAGAACCAAGTGACGGACACCAACCGAAAGCTGCAGAACGAAGGGAAAGAAGTAAGTGATGCATCCGCTCGTTGTCCTTTTTGCTTTTCCGTGGTGTGGCCGTGCTTGCTGGTGGCGAGTTACACCGAGCATCAGTAAGTGCTGAGCGTTACTGCTGGCGTACCTGGCGCTGGTGTCAAGGTGGGCATTGGTCCTCTCCTGTCTCTCTCATCTCGTTGTGAAGCGTAAGTCGTGTGAGTGTTGGGAAGTGATTTTTCTCTCTTTTTACTCCGTGTGGATTGAAAGCTAGGGGAAGGGAAAACCTGGCAAGCAGGAAGCCCTTGAATCAGCAGTAATGAAGCTGTGGGCTCGCTCCGTCAGCCCTGAGTGGCATGGATGGGGTTGTCTGTGGCCACGCGAGCTGGAGACTCTGTGCCTGCTCCGTGCTGCAGCGTGGCAGCAGTTAACGCCGGCGTGGTTTTTGAGCCCCACGGGTAGAGGCGTCAAGGCACGGAGAAAGGAAATGATTGAATGTGCCTTGGGTGCGATTTGCCTCTGACCACATTCGTTCCTCTGTCCTTTCATTGTAATGTTAGCAGGCTGGAGGGACTCGAGAGGTGGGTGACGGCTGGGTGTTGCACGAAGGCGCTGATGTCTGAAGCTTTTCGAGTGCCTCAGAGATCCGAGAGAGCTTCCAGGGACAGTTCTGTTCCCGTCTTTTCCCCTTCCTCCTGTTGAATCTCATTGCTCTACCTGTATTTCATATAAATCTTCTGCTCTTTGCACCCTTTCTGTTCTCCTTCTTAACTGCCCTCCCAGACAGCCAGGCTGCATTTCGCTGTGAGGACTCGCAGGCATCCCCATCTCAGTGAGCTGCACTGCATCTGAAAAACAAACGAGAAAATACCACGTTGGACTGTGTCAGACCAATTATTCTATTAAAGATCAAAGATAAAAATGCCCTGTGGGGAGGAGGTAATGCAGCTTCTCCCCTGAACCAAATAAACATGCTTCTCTGTTACCTTGAGCAGAAGATTCGTCTCTCGAAGTAGAGTATCTGGGGATTTCAAAAGGACTTCACAAACTTGGTCTGGTCCTGTGGAGCCAAGTCCGTGCTCTAGAGGACAGAACTGTGACCTGCCCCTTTGAAAGAGCAGAACTAAGGAAGTTTTGGGTGGCTGATCCTTGTTTTGCCACTGTCCAGATGCATAGGTTTTTCTGTTGGAGACGGAGCTTTTAAAGCTCACGGTTGGTTTGGGACGCTAAGAATTCCTCTGGGAGTGAGCGGCCACATCCTGCCTTTTAGAAGGACTAGAAAAGAGAAACTTGGAAAGGGAGCGGGAGTATGGAAGAGATGAAAAAAAAAATGGGAAGGGGGAAATCATTTTTGGAATTCACAGGACGTGCTGCAAGGCTGGTATTTTGATGGCTTTGGTTTTGCTGCTTACTTGCTTGAAATTAGACGAGGGAATGCTGCTGCTATTTGATTAAACCACCCGGAGCTGCCTGTGCTCCCAATTCCAGCGATGCTGCGCAATGCTCAGGGAGCTCTCCCGTTATCAGAGTAGGCTTTGTCGTCGACCTCCTGTTTGGATGTTCATGACAAGTGCCAAGTAGTTTGTATCCTCTCTGCTCTGTCTGTTCACTATTCTTGGTGAGACTTTTTTTTTTTCTTTTTTCCCCAAAGCTGATAATAGCGATGGAAGAGCTGAAGCAATGCCGATTACAACAAAGAAATATTTCCGCGACGGTTGATAAGCTAACGCTGTGTCTTCCTGGTGAGGATCTGCAATTGCTCTTTATTTGTACAGCTGTTTGTTGTAATTCAGATCTCTTTGCTTTATGCTTCTGTCTCAATGCTCTTGTGTTTTCCTTCTCTTTCCAGTCCTGGAGATGTACAGCAAACTGCGAGAGCAAATGAAATCTAAAAGGTAAATTTTATATAGACCGATGTTTATGTTGGAAGAGTTGAAAAGCACCCCTTCGGTGCTAATTAAATTAAACAATGAGGTTCTCAAAACTTAGGAATTCAGAATCGTCCTTTCCGAGTTAACTTGTGTGATTTCTGGCTGGGTATCTTCACAGCACGGCTCAGCCTCCTGTGGTATGGAGTAGAGCTGGGATTGCAGCAGGCTCTAATTTTGTGTTAGGCTTTCTGATTAAGGTGGACGTTCCCTTTTTCTTTCCATGGATGCTCACTGTTGCGGTGGACATTCCAAATCAAGGTATCACTCTGTACCTATGTGTTGTTACTAGACGTCATATTATGGATGCCGTAGTACAAAAAGTGGTCTGAGAGAAGCCGCTGAATGTGAGTGGAAGCCAAAGACCTGAGAAGCGTTGTGCAGGGTGGTAGGAGAAGCTGGTGAGAAGGCACGCGGCTTATTTTGGGATCGAAATAATTGTTCAGAAGAGTGAGCTGAACTAAAACGACTTTGTGGCCCAGAGATCACGAGCTGTAAATCCAGGGTTTTTCCCACCCCACATCTGTTGCGATGCTGAAGAATTAAACCGTGGCCCAGGATATTCGCATGGCCGGGGTCCTGGGGGATGGTTTGTTTAAGCAGTTTGGAGGCGCGCTGTAGCCCTGGGGGTGGCAAATTGGGCAAAGAGCAGCTGCTGGGAGGAGGTCAGTGGAAAACGCGGTGGGCTCCAGCTGAATGCCATGCAGGGAGCGCAGTCAGATCCAGTGCCTGTTTTGTGCCTGCCATCCATCATGTAAACAATACAGAAGAAACCAGATGTTTCGAACGAGGCGATAACTAACTGGCTAGGCGTAATTTTACACTTCCCCTCCTGCCTCCGCTGATCCCTGTGGTCCTTGGTCCCCAGGAGCCTTGGATAAACAGATAAGCATGAATCGTGGAAGTGGGGCTGGCCAGAGGGGTTACAGGGAGCTTAGTTAGTTCTTCACACAGCTCTCTTTGCTTCTCTGCGTGGCTCAGTACAGAGCAGGCAGTCTATAGCTCATCCAACTGTTTTTCTTCTGTTTATGGGAACAGTGAGGGGCTTACCCGTTGACAGATGTGGGGTGGGGAGCTAGAGCTGATCACAGTGCTGTGAACTTTTGAAGGGAATCCACATGCTGCTCGATTCCCTCGTTCTGGGTAGTGTTTCCAGGGTCTGGTTCTAAGAACTGCATCTTTTTTTCTTTCCTTTATTGGACTGGTTCATTTTGAAACAAATAGAAGTTGAAAGCCACATTTAAGAAATATTTGAACCCTTGGCTTTTTTTTTCCCCTCTCCTTCTTTCTTTGTCTGGATTTGATGGCTTCATTCACCAAACGCAGCACAACATATTAAATATTTCTGTGTCTGCACCCGGTCTCACTTATCCATCATTTCGTGATGGCCAGCGGGGGGCTCGGCTACTGGTGTGAGTCTCAGGTTTGGAGCGCACAACCTCGGAGGAGCAATAGGTTTTGCATTCTGGGTGAATAAGCTCGGCTCTTCCAAGGTAGACAAAAAGAGTTATGTGCTGTTTGCTGCGTGATGTTTATAAAATGAACGGGAGCGTTTGCCAAACGCAGAGTCTGTGACCGTTAACTGGAGCTGGAAATGGGGAGCGCAGCGCGGTCCAAACCCAGAGGAGTGACCGTGCTACCAGCAGAGAGAAGAGATGCAGAGAAACCTTTCATCTTCCATTGTCCAGAACTTAAGGAAATGACAGAAAGAACTTTTTTTCTCAAGCGTCTGGGACACACAAGGCTGCTCGTTGGAAAGTGATGAGAAAAATCCAGAATGAGAAAATCTGCCAGACCCTGGGAGAAAGGATGCAGATAGCTGTGTGTGGGAGCCTGTCAGTGAGCAAGTCGTGAATCCTGCTGACAAATGAATGCCAGGGCCCAGACGCGGCGTGGAGGCTGTGTGCCTTCGGGGTACCTCCCATTTCTGGGGGCCTCCGAAGGGATCTGTCTCACTTACCCACGGGTCACTTGGTCTCCAGCAGTAGAAAGGAGAATATTTCATCCTGCTTGTGGCCGAGAAGCCTCTGTAGGGCTGTGCCCTTCCAAGCAGGACCTGGCCTTTTCCAGAAGGGAAAAAAATTCAACTGTGAACCTATAGTTTATTGAAATGCCCCATTCCCAGTTGGCAAGCGTTCCTGGTTCACTGCTGCAGTGGTCCCGTGGGGTGGCCGATAAGAGGCGTTCGTGTAAGAAAAATCAGACCGGTTCTCAAAACTCCGGCTCGTGCAGCGGTTTGGGGCATCGCTGCCTTGCAGCCGGCGGTGGGGAGCCTTGCGGCGCGGCGCCAGGCGGCTCAGCTTCACTCGCAGCGATTGCGGCTCCGCACGGCTGCACTTTGCTCTGCCCCCACGTGTTTCGGGCTTTGTTTTCGGCAGGCAGGCGGGGACCCCATCAATGAACACCCGCTGTTCCCGCAGGCCACGTTTTAGCTTCTTCTGGTTCAACAAACAATGTCCTGAAATACAACAAACCCCCAATGTGTGTTTATTCCTCTGGTTTAATTTCTGGCTCTCTGCGCACTCTTAAGTTTCCCTCCGGAGAGGATTGCGTTTTATTGCACATAGCTTTTCATACCTCACCGGGGCATAAACGCTGACCGGGTTACGGGGTTAATCCGGTTAACTTCTGGTGTTCCTAACAGGACAGGCAGCCCTGGGTTAAAATAACTTCCCCGTGGACCTGCCCGGAGTTTAGGCAAGAATTATTTTGAATGGGGATTTGAGCGTCAGGTTATTTCAGTGGCGCTAGCACATTGCTTAGGACTAAACACTGTTTCCCACCCTAACCTTCAGGGTGTAAATGGTGTAGGTGTTTGTGAACGGGATTAACCGTGAGTAGAGTCAGCTCGAGTTGCCTTAATTCACCCCCACAGGGGACCGTGACCCCGTGGGGTGGCAGTCTTTTGGCATGTGCTGCTTGCTGAAACCCTGCGAGCAAAACCTGTTGGGGGGGGAAGCCCGTTTATGTCTGAACAAACTCTTGCAGGAGGGCCCCCGTGGGGCATGTTCCAGCGAATAGGCAAACGGGTGCCCTCTTCCCAAAGGGGAAAGACTGAAAATATTTGAGAAAAATGGTTTGGACAGTTTCCCGCTTAGTTTCCCATTTAGCATCTCCCGTCAGGTTACTCAGCCCGTTTAAAATGACCCGTTACCGTGCTTCGTTGGCACGATGGCAGTCGTGCTGTTGTGCAGAGAGGTCAGGGAAGTGTTTGGTACCTTGCCTAAGGCCATTGCTGGGCCTGACCGAGATGTAAAAGCGTGGGTCCTGGATAAAGGAAGGAGCGTTGGGGGTTCTTGCAGTCTAAGGCTTCATCTTAAGTCGTTAAGGTATATTCCTTTATAGCGGGGAAATCACTTATTGTCAGCATTGCAAAGCTCGTGGACGCCAGTGGTCCAACAGGAGCTGCAGAAGAAGGAGGGACCTCACAGAAAAAGTGTCCTTTGGTCCCGTTAGGTGGGGTTGTATTGGGATTGTTTTCACCTCTATCTAAATAAAAAGGTTCCTTGGGTGGGAAGTGTTTTTCAGTGGTGCTTATCAGCTTTTGAAGAGCTGGGAGGAAGGTGGGGTCTGAGTGCTTGTGCCGCAAGAAATCTGAGCACTCCTGTACTCAGGGTACATCGAACAGATTAACAAGTATCCCCGTGAGTAGCACATACTGGCACGTGCTGGATAGCAGTCTGTCAGCCTGCGGTACGTTACATATTCTCATCTCCATCCTACTGTTTTACAAGACCTCGCTGTTCAGGGGCCACCCAGTCTTTGAGGCGACAAAGGTGAGGCTGCTGCAGCCCTGGGCCCGAGCAGTCGCGAGGTGAGGGCACACACGTGGACATCGACACACGGCACGTACATCGACACACGGCTGGCTGCACGGGTCGGGTACATGCCCCATACCTCACCCAGTAACCCCCCTGCTCCGTGGGGTGCTCCGGAGACACCCCCTGCCCCCCTTGGGGAGGTCTTGGGGACAACGGAGCAGGCACGTGGGCGAGAGCCGTGCTGGGCTCAGCTGGTGCAGGCGACTCGTTGCCCAGCTGGGCCCTGGCTGTGCATCAGGGCTCTGAGCGAGGAGCTGCTGCTCCCAGCCAGGACTGCCGTCACAGTGTTCCTCTGCTTCCCTGTTTGGGAAGGAAAATGGTGCTTTTATGGTCACCTGGGTGCCAAGATCTATATTGCTTCAAACGGAGCTGAAGTTCTTAGACCTATTGAATTATTTATGCACAGTGCACGTTTTTGAGTGGAAATGGGGTGGAAAGAGCTGTTATTTTTTTTTTTTTCCTGCATCTGCTTTGCTTGCTTTCCCCAGACACTACCCTGCGCTGAAGACCCTGGAGCACCTTGAGCACACCTACCTGCCTCAGGTGAGCCACTACCGCTTCTGCAAGATCATGGTGGATAATATCCCAAAGCTGCGCGAGGAGATAAAGGAAGTTTCCATGTCAGACCTCAAGGATTTCCTGGAGAGTATCCGTAAGCACTCCGACAAGATTGGGGAGACAGCAATGAAACAGGTAAGGACTCCTTCTCTTTGGTGGAGGGGAAGCTGTTCTGGAAGGAGTTTCACAGTCACGTTGAGTTCTGTCTTTCCAATGCCAAGGCAGTAAAGGCTTCACAGCAACTTTAAGGTGTAAAAGCTTTTGTTCTGTAATTGCTGCTGGCGCTTATTTTCTAATTTTTACCCTATTGAAAAATGGCGGTTTGTTTTTGTCGTCATCTTCTCCCACCTGTACTTTGCCATGGACTCTTGGCAGCCCCGCAGCCTGGGAGGTGCAGGGGCTGCGGATTCCTGTTTTCCACGCAGCAGAGTGGGGGAGTTTGTGCTGCCCTGCCTGGGGAGAACTGGAGGAGCTGGGGATATCGGTGCAGACTTCCCAGGTTCAGAGTAAAGTAATAGAAGTACCCATTTTTTTGCATCTTAACCTCATTCTCAAATGTTGGGTAGACTTTTATTGTGGCTTGCTTGTACTTGCCTAGCAGTCGATGTCTGCAAAAGATGAACCTGATTAATTGAACATAGCCATGCTTGTATTAAAATGGAATTGCCTTGTCTCAAACTTCTTTAATATTCTACTTTTGAATTTCAGTAAGGTTTTTCTTATCACATCTGGAGAGCATTGCTCATGGTGTCTGTGAAAACAAACTTTTTAATGAAATTCAAATCCACTGGTAATGAAATGTAACCTCGAGACGTATTTCCTCTGATAGCGATTGACTGATCGGGGTGGTTGATTTATGGGGAAGATTCTTGCCATAACTTTTCACAAGATGATATATGACTTATAAACACTGTCCTTTCTGTAAAATGTACTAGCTCGAGGATTTCCATTAACTGATTTCATCTATAATGTGTCTACTCCCTTGTTGTCTTCACAGTCTCTCTCTAGTATTTTGGGAAAGCAAACCCTTACATTACGTAATAGAGCTCTGAAGATTTGCCGTTACGTTTCTTACAGTTCAGCAAACATTTTTCTTAGTTGTTGCATAAATCAAATGAGGTTCTCTGAATCTGCTGAAAACGTCTGGTGATCTGGGCATCCTGTCGTGGAGCCAGACGTGCCTGGTGGCAATGCCTGTGACGGCTCCAGGCATTACTGTGCTGAATTTACCTGAGACAATGGTTTCCAGAACAGTTGGTTACAAAAAAAAAAAAAAAAATTAAAAAAAAATTGTGGCAGACAAACTTTTAAGCAGATTATTCTTTGGTTTCTGGGGCTCTGGACAGAAAGGAAGAAGTTCAGGTTGTCTCTTGGTACCCAATTAGTGCAGCAACTGTGCTACTTTAAATAAATAAATAATTCTTTATATCCCAGTAAGGATATTCACCAATTACAGAGACGTAAGAGGTTGCAGATGTCTTCTCTTTTTATTTTCCAGTTTTGTCACTGGGACACTGGGAGGGTGAGGCTGGGTATCTGGCCCTCATAGGACCGCAGCTGGTGGCTTTGGGCAGGGAGAACCTGCCGGGAGAGGTCACAGGTGGACGTTCAGCCACATTTTTTTGCTGCTTGGACAGACCAGTTTTGAGAAATTTGTCATTTAAAAAAACAGCAGGAGGCTGGAAATAAGGGAGGGGGAAAAAAGTTGGGTCTTCATCCAGCGGGTGGTGGAGCTTTGGAGCTCCTTGTGCAAAACTTGCATGGCTTCCAGGAGGAACTGGGCAAGTGGTTTCAGCGGGTTCCTGCGGGGTCGCTACCTGAGCAGACCGTCCGGGGCTCAAGAAGTGCCTGGAGTGACAACAGCGAGAAGCTGGGAGAAGGTTTGGGGAAAGAGCAATATTTATTTGCCTTGTTCTTGTCCTGTGGTGGGGCTTGGTCTTGCAGTACTGCATTATCTGAGCTCCTGGTCGGAGCCAGCAAGTGGTTGTGCGGCTGAATGAAACCCCCAAAGAGCGTGAGCTTTCCTCCCATAGCAACTCTTGCTTCCTTTTCCTCCGTGATGTTTAGGTGTTAAGGTTTTTCTCTACGCTTAGCCTTTTGTTGCTCGTTGTCTATTCCCCCTGCTAATATTGTCTGCTTTCCCTAAGCTGGTTATTTGTTCTCCAGCTGTGGATAGCCTCTCGGCTAGGGCTGTGGCCCCTGCTTGGACCTCAGTTAAACGTCTGTTCCTGCTCCTTGCCGTCGGTTTTCCACTTAGAGACTTGCAGAAGTCCTTCATCTTTCACCATCTGCTGAGTTCCAGCCATTTTGGACCTTAAGGATTTCCAAACTGAGGTCTGATTGTGATGATTTTTCCTTTTGTTCGTTGATGCTGCCAGCACCTCTGTGATCAGAGCTTCAGTCTCTGAATGTATCTAACAAAAAATATTTAAGTGGAAAAGGTGTTTTTCTTTCTTTCACGTAGATGCTAATGAAATATAAAGTAAGTTGGGCTTTTGCGAGCAGCATCACAAAACATCTCGATGTTTTTAGCATTGTCTGGCAAACATTTCCAGTCTCACCCACATCCCAGTTTTCTGCTCTTGGGTGAGAGCCGGGTGCAGGCTGCAGCAGGGCTTTCCTTCGCCCTCCGTGGACCGTGGCTATCTCCGAGGGAGGGCTCGCCAGCTCCTCAGCAGAAAATAAGTGCCGTTCCCACCCAGCAGCTTGGAGAGGAAGGTAAACTCGCTGCGTCCAGTTGCAAACGCGGAGCTGGAAGCGGTGCCGGAATTTGAGCGACGTGCTAGGTTTATTCCTGCCGAAAGCATCACGGGCTGCTCGAACGCCGAGAAGCGATGAGGAGCTGAAGCTTTCCGAGCCTCCTGTCGCATGGGGTCACTTCACGTCGCCGTGCTGAAAGCGCAGGGCAGGGCTTCCTCTGCCAGAATCACCAGTATCACTTCTTGCATCACTGGGCCTTTTTCCTCGGTCTGCTGGCTGTGATTGATAGCCGCTCTGGAGCGGAGCGGAGCTGGCAGGAGGCCTGGGAGAGTCGGGGAACTGCGATTGGCAGCTAAATGCATTCGGTTTAAATTAGCATCATATAAATTCTTTTAAAATTGTTTGATTTCACCAGCGGGAATGGAATAGGGGCTGATACAATGGGGAAAGGAAATCGTGTTTTTGTAACATTACAAATCTGAGGCTGATGATGACAAGAGCTGAAAATTTCATTTTGTGATAATCAGAATGATCTGTCTCGGAGTGCTCGGAGCCGTGGCTGCGTTTCTGGCCGGCAGGCAAGGATGCGGGGAGTTCGCTGGCCCCTCTCTTGGACAGGAAAGCCGCCGTGGGGTGAAGTCAAGTGAGACGGTCCCGGGGTCAGCCGAACGCGGGGAACAGTGCGCCGAGAAACCCTATATCCTCAGAGCACAAATGATGAGTTCTCATTGACTCCTTTCCTCGTTTTTTTCAGCCTGAGTTTTATTACCTGTGCTTCTGGGGGGATCTGCTTTGTTCCAGCCCGTGTGCTTAATTACACGGCTCTGGAGCAGCTGGAAGTAGCTCTGCGCATTTGAACTCGTTTTGGACTTTGGCCCTGTGAACCTGTGTGTGTGTTTTGTTTTTGTTGTTCTGTTTTTTTTTTAAAGAGCCGAGCTCTGGGCTTTGCCAGGAGTGAATTACATCTTATTAACACTTGCTGATATCCGGAATGCGGTTTTATTATCTAGCTTAACGGCTGAAATATGCAAGGCATGTGGAAGAGGTCACTTAAGATGGTGCTGCGCGCAGAGTATCGAGGGTAAGCCGTGAGTGCTGCTACACAGGGGGCCAAGAATAACCAATCCAAAAGCCATTATCGGATAAAGTTTGTCAGGACAGCCAAAGCGCTCAGCATGCCTTTCAAATAGATGGAGGCAACCCAGCATTTTTTATAGCCTCGCTAGGATGCGCTCTCAGAGCTGCTGTTTTAAGAGGTGGCGACGCAGTACAAGCTTCAAGGGCTTGGTGTGCCAGCCGTGCTTTTTTCGGGAGCTGTTTGCTCTTCTTGGCAACAGGTATTGGAGTCTGTGTCACTTTTGAGTGGTATAATGCGAGGTTTACGTAGATATTTTTCCTGCGGTGGCAGAAAAATACCAACTCAGCAACGTGAGCGTATACACAGGCTTAAGAATGAGGCAAAAAACTGCAGTGATGTGCGTAAGTAATGCTAAATGTTAAAACGTTAATGTCCTTCTGTCGGAATGCAGTTGTCACCTCCAGCTGAAGACGATGAAGCACTTCACGTGGTTTAACAGCAGCTCTGTACAAAAGGCAACCGGTTCTCTGAAATGAGAGACAGCCAGTTCTCTGAAAGGAGTTATTTCATCTGGGGTATGAACGACTTCCCTAGCTTCACGCGCCGTCCCTGCAGGTCACGGGTGAGCGGAGAACTGTGGCAGAGCACGGAGTGCTGTGCACCTCCTCTGCTCTGTACCGTGGGCTTTCGAGCCTCAAAACTGGCTGGGTGTGGATGACTGAACAGCAGGCGGGGCTGTGCTGCTGGCCCTGCACTGATGTGCCTGATACGCGTAGGAGCGTTCAGTAGCGCAGGTAGCAGCGGCCTTACAAAGAAAAACGTTGTGGAGGAAGAGGAGCCTTTACTTTTGTCTGTCACCGCTGGGGATGACAGCGGCTAAAAGGCATTCCCTGTGACCGCAGGGATGTTGGCGCTGTGCGATCGCGAGGCCGTGGTGAGGCTGCCGAGCAGCCAGCTGTGTGCTGCAGCGTGGTCGGTGTGTCTGGATTCATGCTGAATTCTAACCTCGAGGTGCCCAGGTTTGCGGCGGCACGTTTGGGGATTTTGCAGGTTTCTTTGCAGGGTTTGCTCTGTGCTGCTGGTGGTTCTTGCGATTGTAACTGAGCCTTCACGTGCGTTTTTGCCAGCAGTACACAGAAGCAGCTATCT
The DNA here is from genome assembly GCF_964211835.1 of Anser anser. Taxonomy (NCBI): domain Eukaryota; kingdom Metazoa; phylum Chordata; class Aves; order Anseriformes; family Anatidae; genus Anser; species Anser anser. Next base: position 77,305,366 of record NC_139724.1, read on the forward strand.
GCTGGTGGCAAGTCCTGAGAATCTGCTGGTGGTTTTTCAACACTTCTTAATTTTGAATGCATAAAAATATGCAATAAAGATGCTCCCGTGTAATTTTGGTAAAAAATAAATTGGAAGGTTGGATTTTTTTTTTTTAAAAAGCTGCTGCTCTGCACAGTGTTCGTGGGGAAGAAAAATGGATTGCACTCAGCTCCTTGGCTGCTTCAAGCGCGCTTCCAAGCACTTCCCTTACCGTTGGGTGCCAGCAGGGGGTTTTGCAAGGACAGCTCCCTTCCTGCCCAGCGGTGCCCCTTTCCCATCTCAGCCACTATGAGTTGATCTCCTTCAGGATGGCGGTGACCGAGGGGTTCTGTGGGCGGTGGGGAGTTGAGGGACCAGTGATTCCTGGCCTTGGAGGGGACACGAGGGACAGCAGGGGGATGTGCTGCAGCTTCAGCCTGGTGGCACGTGCCGCAGAAGGGCGTGAGAAGGACGAAGGGGAGGTAGGTGGTACGGAAAGCGGGGAAAGCAGGGGGGAGCTCGGCCTGCAAAGGTCGCCCATCACCGAAAACACACCTCGGTCGCGCAGCTTCACCAGCACGCTGTACCCAGAAGAGGAGGCGATGCCGGTGGCACGTGTCCCCCGGGGCAGGGTGCTGTGGTGCCCCGGAGGGACCGCGTCCCCCAGGCTGAGCCCACTCGCAGCAGGGCTACCCCGCTGCAGGTTGCTTCGGCAGCAGCCAGAAATCCGAGGGAGCTCTGTCAGGCAGCTTGTTGGAACTGCTGGTGATAAGTAGAGACGTGGCGTGCGGCGGCTTCAGCCTTGTTGGGAAATCCTGTCCCGGCCCCGCTCCTCGTCGTAAATGCAAACACATGCACGCCACCCCCAGCCACGAGAGCGCAGCGGCTCCCTGCGCGGCGGGGGGCAGAAGGACGTTTTCTCAGACTCCAGATACTGCCTGGTGGCCTTTTGATGGCCCGAAAAAACGCTTGAAAACGCAGCCTGGGCAGTGTTCTTAATTATCCCTATCTCTGGAAGCTGGGAACTTTACGTAATCTGCTGCGGCGCGTATGGGAATCGTTTGTGCTCTGGGTGCATATTTTGGAGCAAATGAGATTTAACTGCCTGTCTGTGGCTGCGCTGCGCGGGGAGCGACCTTCTGCTGGGTGTCGGTGCCCCGGCAGAGCCCACGCTCCCCAAAAGTCTCCTGTGTTTGAAATGGAGGCTCCCCTGCCACGTGGGCTGCGTCCACCAGATCCGAGCCCGAGGTTTCTCGTGCTGCTCGGAAGATCCCCGCGTTTGCCTGCCCCGTAGGCTGGGGTTTCAGTGCCGACTCCCAAAAGCACCCTTGAGATCTGAGCCTCCGGCCCTTCCGAGCGGTGCCTCTGGTGCCAAGGGTTTTCGTTAGCCAAAAAAAAAAAAAAGTAAAATAAAGTAGTTTAATAAAAGCAAGGGAAATTTATAGCCCCGGCTGCAGGAAGGGGGGAACCTTCTGCAGGGGTCTGCCTGATGGCTGGGAGCGGGGTGCCCGTTTACATGGCGGCAGTCGGGGTGAGCAGGTAGCCTTTTCCCCTTCTGGGCAGGTTTGTGAAGCAGAAGCTTATTTTCTAGCAAAATCGTGTAACGAGACTTCCCTAATCTTTGATGCTATTGCTCGTCTGCTCGTTATATGAAAGTATTACGGAAGGAAATGTATCTTCGAGGGCTGTTTGGGTTAGAAGGCTGGTGGTCTCAGCTTGCAGGTTTGGGGGAAGAAGCTCATAAAACAGGCAAACTGGATGAAGTGGGTGAAGCAGCAGGAACGGGGAGGCTTTGGTGTCGGGGAGAAATGATTAACGCTGATCACTGCCGCTGTTAAACCTGCGTGAGCTCCGAGATGCTTTCATGTGCCTTCATCCTCTTTTTTTTTCTTTTTGTTAGAAGCTTCTAATGTTGTGTGTTCATACCCACCCTCTATCCCCGCTCCCCAAGAAAGAGATGGATAAATCGGACTGAATCCTTCAAGCTATTTATCCGCAGCATCTCCTGCTTAACCTCTTTGGAAACATAGAGTTGAACAGTAAAAAGGTTTTTGTTTTGCCCGAGGTTAGAAGTGCAGGCACATCTTTAATAACTCACTACTCTTCACTAGGGCTTGCCACTGAAAGCTTTTTTCCTAGCAGCACGTTGGACACCATCCCCACGCTGACTGCGTCGATCACTTGACGCTTGTCACTTAATTTGAAAGCTTTTTAAGTAAAATCGTGGGGACGTGTCGGCCTCCCCCTGCTGCATTCGCCACCCTAATCCACCTGCTCTTTGCTCGAATCAGAGGCGATCTTAGTGGTTTTGGGAGATAAAACGTGCTCTTTGTAGACAACTGGGGACAACCTAGCTCTTGGAAGCAAGCTGCCAGCTGCCTCGGGTTGTCCCTGCTCTGTGTAGGATGGGGGAGCAGGGTGCAGGGGTCGCGGCTCTCTGGCAGTACGGGGGTGAGGAGGGGGCTTGGGGAGCTGTCGGGCTGCCTGCACGTGCTCCTGTGGGGGACGTGCAGGGGAGCACGTCCTTCCTCTGCCCTTAGCCTCCAGCCCATGTAGCCCCGACTTCCCTGCCCCGTTTCACGGGGCACGCGTGGATTCATCGCGGTCCTGTGTCCCCTGCTTCGCACCTTCAGCCCCGAGCTCGCCCGCGGAAACCAAAGCGGCCCCGAGGAGCTCTCGCACGGCCGGAGGATGCTCGGCTGCGTGCAGGAGGGGCGAAAACCGAGGAAGACGAAGGAAAAGATGTGAAGGGTTTGGAGAACTGGAAAAACCTTATTTTTTTTTTTTGAAGCGGATCCTGGAGCGAACCGTCCGGCCAGGAGCTTGAGGTTAAACGTGATCCCTCGACTTCCCGGCGCGCGTGGGAGCGCGGGGGCCGCGGCAGCCCGACGAGCTCGGGTTCGGAACACAGGGTCGGGGCGGATGGGGCGGCCGTGGGTGGGAAAAGCGGGCGAAGGCGGCAACAAGGATGTCTGCCGGGGTGGACCCGGGGCCAGCAGCACACGTGGGTCATGGTGGAGAGGTGGTGATAGGGGTATTTGCAGATGTAAGCACGTTCCTGTTCCCCGGTGCGCTTTGTTTGAGGTCTTCGTGCTTCCTCGTGCTTCAGCTCTCCTCCTTCCCACATCACATAATTTGAGTGCAAATGTGCTTATTAGCATAAAAGGACTTTTCATGCTAACGTTTCCTGGCTTTCTGCAGAAGGTTTCTCTGTTTACTTAAGAGGAATTCTCTGCCTTTAAGTCTCCATTTACAATTTATACCCTATAGGAGCTTTATTAATAACTGGGTATTCCTCTGAATTCTTTTTATGACCTCAAAAATGAAACTGCTAAATCAAGGGCCTTTTTTATTTCACCACGTGTATGAGTAATGGCCACAGGGGCCGTGCTATCCCCCGCAGCGTATCCAGCCTGCGCTGCGGACATGGCCACCTCGTAAAACCCAAAGTTTAACTACAGGGCAGCCGTGTGCTGGAGCGGCTTTTTGTGTGGTTGCCTTTTAAGACTGTTTCAAACGCTTGACATCCAGAGATGTTCCTTGAAATTCATCCTTTATCTTCCAGCTCTTAGGAGACGTGGTACAATACACGAAGCTTGAAAGAGCGGTGCCAAGCCGAGGCGCGAGCAGCTCTTGCTCCTTCTTTGGAGCCCGTTAGTAACCCGTTAGTAACTGCTTTACTTTTTTTTGCATTGTAGCTGGGAAAAGAGGTGCCGTTTAAACTTTTTCTATTCGCCCCGGACTGCAGGCATTCGGCGCTGTAATTCTCACTGATCTCGCCTGGTTTTAATTACGTAGCCCGAGAGCTGCTCAAAGGGAGGCGCTGCCTGGTGCGCCGGCGGCCCGTGGCCGTGCCAGCTTTGGAGGTGAGCCAGCACGGACCGACCTCAGACCCGTAAATGTGGGTGCTGTGGTGGCTGTGGCATACGCCACGTGTGGGGAGGACGTGGAGGAGCACGGGGACCTGGGCAGGACGGCCGGGTTGGGGTGTTGGTGGGGATCAGGCTGGCTCAGAGCACTGGGGATTGCCCCCGGCAGGATGCTGCTGCCTGGGATGGTGAATTCTTCAGCTTGTGTTTAGATGGCTTGGGCTCATCGTAACGTAGCTGCTCATAAACCTTCTGAGTTAACCAATTTTTCCCTTTTTTTTTTTTTTTTTAATTCCTCGAGTGGTTTTGGTGACAGGTTCCTGCGTGGCGTGGTTGGAGGATGGCTCTGTACTTGCCGCGGCTGCTGAGCGCTCGGCCGTGCACTCGTGGCAGGGGAGCCCAGGGGTTTGGGAGCCTGGGCGCTCCTGGGGTTGGTGTACGTTCCCAGAGCTGCTTCCCGAGGTGTGAAACACCTTGTGGACGTGGCAAACCACGAACACCGCTGTAAAACGGTTCTGGCACTGCGTGCGAGGTGACACCGTCGTGTCGGGACCAGGTTTTCCTGCTTCTGGGTGCTGTGGCTCATCCAGTCCCGGCACGATCCCCGAAGCCAGCCGCTGCCCACGTATTTTGGAACTCGGCCGTTTCTCCAGGTGACCAAGGCTTTGCTGCAGCCGCTCAGCAGCAGGACGCCACCCCGCACGGTAAGCTGCCGGTCGCACAGAGCACCCCGCAGGGGCTGGCCTGGCGGCACCGTTCCCAAATCCCAGCCACCTCCTCTCGGCGTGTGGGCCGTGACCCGTCCGCAAGCGATGGGGAAGGGCAGGGGTCGTACGAAACGATGTCAATTCACCAGGGGGTTCCGGTATTGGGGTTGCTAATGAGGCACAATCGCGTTTGTAGGGCCGTATCTGTAGGGTTGAGGCCCAGCGGCTGAGTTCTCAGGGAGAGGACTGGAGGCTGTGCCGTGCGGCGTGCCCTCTGAGTGACACTCCCGTGCAAATTGCAAACGGGTGTATGCGGAAATCACCAAGTGAAACCCTTCAGCAACCCAAGACTTCCTTTAGTTCCATTTTTTTCTTTTTTTTTTTCTTTTCTTTCCCTTTTTCTTTTTAAATACGAAGTTCTGCTGACAGGCTCAGGTCATTTAAGCCTCTCAACATATTCTTCTAATTCGCGTATATAGCAAATGTAGAACAGCTTTCAGTTGTGGATAAAAATGCACTTCAGTTACTCCCCGGACAGATCGGCTTTGTTTCTCTCCCCGTCTCCTCCCGAGCTGGACAAGTTCACGTGGGTGGATGAGGAAAGGATATCTCGAGCGCAGCGCTGCGTTTGTTCGACTTCAGGAGCCTCCGCGCGCTGCGATCTGGTTTGTCACTGCAGCCACAGAGTCTGACCGTGGCTCCGTCAAAGTATTTCAAAGGGTTTATTTCTGGGAGAAATCAAAATCTCCCGTGCAGCAGAGGAATACCTTCTGCAGCCGGAAAATAAATAACCGGTATAGCTCTTTAGCCCTGCAGGACGGAGGGATTTGTGATGTCTGTTACTGAGCGTGTTGGTGTGGAGAACGTGGTGGCGAAACGGTCTCCTTGCACCAGTGGGAATGAAATGTAAAGATGTAACGTGATTTCATCTGCTTTAGTCCCTCTAGATTGGAAGGAGGAAGGGGAGGCCGTGGTTTGCTTTCCCTTTGCCAGTTTGAAGGTATTCTAGGCTGGGAAAATAGATTCCCCAGATACCCGGGCATCAAAACTGCAGTGTGCTCTGTCGGTGGCACGGGCTGAGGCCACAAGTCACTGCTGACCAAAAAGAGAACCTCTCCCTGTGGTTTTTAAACGGGATGGAGAAACCAGCGCCTGTACCTGGGGGCTGCGAAAGGTGCTCCAGGGAGGCTCACGGTTTAATTGTCGCGTCCTGGGGGAAATAACACGTAAAAGGGCGCACAGAGCCGCAGCAAGAAATCTGCTGGGCTGCTGTTAGCTCACGTACGAAGGGAGGCTTTGATGCAAATGCTTGGATGCCCTTTTGCTGTTCACTCACTGCAGAGTTTGCACGGCAGTGGCACTCTGAAGGATGTCACTGCAGTACAGTGGCCAGAGGGGCTCTGATTTTGCTGCTATGGATACGTTTGAGGGGGTTTGCTAACTTCCATCAGTGGAAGATGCAGCACATAGTAGCTTTTTTTTTTTCCCTGCTGGAAGTAGCTATTTATGCACAGTTCTTCCTACCGTGCAAGCAGGATAGGTAGAAATAAATCCTGCCAGGGCTCATTAAATAAAGCTTGCGATGATCTTCAGCTGGGAGCTGACCTCGGTCTGGGCGTCTCACGGCAGGAGCGAGACTGAGCTCAGTCCCAGCCCCTGGAGCGGTGCCTGCAGCGCCCCGAGACCTGGGCGCTGTGTGATGACAGGAGCCCCCGGGCTCGGAGGGATTCAGGCCCTGGGGCTCGGCGGCCACCTCTGCGAATGGAGACGAAGCCGGTGCAAGATGCTCAGGGCAGCGCTCAGTGAGCCTTTGCGATGCGTTAGGGCAAAACTCTTCGTGACCTTATCAAGATGTTAGTTTTGCCTGGTTTTTCTTGTAAAATGATGCGTGTCGTACAGCCGGGTGGTGCTTTCTGAAGCAGGCGCTTGCCCAAGCACCTGGACGCCGTGCAGAGACGGTTTTTGTAAGGCTGGGGGTAGCGGTGTGGTGGTAGGGACAAGGCCTTAAAATAAGAAATAAGAGCTGCAGCACGTGGCCCTAAAATAGGGATGCGGCAGCTCTTGCACCTTTTCCTGGTTTTTCCTGGTCACTGGTGAATTTTTCCTTGCGTGCAGCTGGATCTGCCTCAAAAGTAATGTGTGAAAGGGTCGAGGAGGGGTAGAAATAAATAATAATAATAAAAAAATCCACCTGTTCATTTTTGTGGACTTTGAAGCCTGAACCTTCAGAGGAAAGCGAGCGCTGCGTGTAGCCGAGCTGCCTTCTTTGTGGCCCAGCTTCGCGTGCATCTCCTTTCCCTCCGGTGCTTTCAGCTCCTGCCGGGGGTCGCAGGTAGCAAAGGGGCTGAAGGTTTGCAGGAGCGGTGCGTGTCTGGGTGGCACCCGGTTTTCCAGCTCCTCCGAAGGGCTGCTCCCTGCAGCCCTGCCGGTGCCGCGCCGAGCCTCAGCGCCAGTGCCGGCTGCTGGCGGGGGCTGCTTTCTTCACAGGTTGCTGCAGCTCCGATGTTTTAGGCCCAGTTTTTGGTCGGAACACAGAAACAGATCGCAGCTCTGAATTAATTCATGCCGGAGAGGTCCAGCTGCAGTTCCTTTGAACACGGCTTTACGTTTTATAACTGCTGAAGCTTCCCGGCGCTCCCTGCTGCATCCGCCGTCGGTCTGGCTTCGCTGTGGATTCTGGCTTTGAGCTTTTCCCCTCACTTCGTAACTTCTACCATCAGCGAGAGAATTTGTAGCAGGAAACCCGCAGCAGCAGCAGTTTTGTTTGAGAGGCTGAGGGCTGAATTCCTTGGCTTAGCAATGGCTTTAATACGGAGAAAGCACCGCTTTGCCTCCCTCTGTTGCTTACAGGGCTGCCTTTGCACGTAGGGAGCTGCACGGCTTTGGCTGCTCCAGGACCACAGGCTTGGGTCGGATCAGGAAGACCAACGCAGAAACTACGGACAGGGAGTGACAAACAGGTGCTCCATGCATAGTCTGACCCCGCTTGTTGCTCCTTAACTACTCCTGGGGTAATTTTGCTTAGTTATATCTTTGGCCCCTGACAGGAACTGTTTGAAAACAGCTTTGGAAGGAGCTGGCAATGCACCGGGAGAGCCAGAGCCTCTGCGCAAGGCTTTCTCTTGCTTCCAGTTCTGTTGAAATCCTCCCCAAAGCTAACAATTTCTGCATTTCCCAATCCTCCCTATCTCCTCAGCCCTTTCCGTGACCTGGCGGACAGCGACGGTGCCGTGGGGAGGCTCGTGGTTCCCGGCGCCGGTGCCATCTGGGATTCGAGACGAGGAGCTCCTGGCCCTGGTTGGCGATGCTGCCGGTTCCGAGGCGCAAACGTCCCAGCCCTCCTTCCCTTCCGGGGGGCCTCGCGGACGCCGATGGCTCCTTTTCCTCGCTAACCTTTCCCAGCCCCTCGTCCCGCTGTTTGTAGCGCTGCTAACCCATAAAACAAGCGCCCTGGGAGTTCTCCTCCTGAGCAGACGGCAGGATAAACAAACGCCCCGCACCGCTCGCCTCGCGCTCCAGCCCCGAGGAGCCTTGTTTTCAGCTCTGACCCCGCAACCTTTCCTCTGGTTGGCAGCGTGCTGGCGTTGACAGTCGGGGTGGTTCAGCCAGAGTTGAAAGATAATTGCTGGAGGAGCAGCGGCCGGGATGGTATGCGTTATTCAGCAGGACCCCCTTGAGGCGAAGCTTTGAATCTGGTGCGCGTTTTCAAAGCATGTGTTAAACTTTATGTGATGCTGATTAAAACGGAGGGCTGCAGGGTGAATTGGCAGGGCCCCGCAGCTGCATTTGCCAAGTGACATGCAAAGAAACGTCTTGCCGCAGTATCGGGCTCGAGTACTCGTCTCGGCAGAATCGGGCTCTGCAAGGGGGAAAGCCTTTCTGGGGCTTTCCTCCCGCACGGCGCGCGCACACGAGCGCTTACAGGTCCTGTGCGAGCCCTCTGCTCGTATGGTATTTCCATCTAACCCCTTTTTATTTCCAAACCCATATGGAAATAATAGCGCTCCCCCTCCCGCCCCGTCGTGTCCCTCGGCTTGGAGTTTTCCACGGAGCAGATGTAAAAAAGCGAGAGAAGGAAGGAGGGCAGGTACGGCCCCACGGGAGCTGCGGGATGTGCGTGCCGGCCGCGGGAGGAGCAGCGCGCTCCCAACAGCACGCGATGGAAGGAGCCCGGCCCCGCCGCGGCTCCGTCTGGTTCCCTGTCTCCCCGGGGATGCGGTTTAGCGGGCTCTGATACAGCGTGGTTCAGTTATTTATTTATTTTAATGCGTGCATCTCAGCGGGGCTTAATAGCGAGGTTCGGAAGCTTCCTCTGAGACGCGCAGCAGGTTAATTTTTTATTTTAGAGGTTATCCCAGTGTGATACGGGGCATTCCCTTGGGCCACGCTTAGCTGTGCCTTAGGGGCAGAACTGGAAAGAAACCTTGCGTCCTGATCATCCCCATTTCTGCTGTTTTATGTATCCCTTGTGAGCACAGCACGTCCTGGGCAGCTCCTGCCATCTCAGGAGTATCACCCGTACTTGAGCACAAGCGGTAGCAGAGGGCAGTGCCTTCCTGTGCCCCAGGCAAACTTCGGGAAGGGTTTAGGAAGCAAATGCAGGGGGAACATCAACACCAGGAGGATGGAGAGGAAGAGCCAGGAGCAGGAACGTGCCAGAACGCATTTCTCGTGCAGGTGCTTCTGCGGTGCAGCGGGGGCTTGACCCGGATTGACGCGGGCGGGCTTTGATGAGAAAAGCACCCCCGGCTCTCAGGGCAGCACCTGCTGCTGTGTGCAAGGAAGCAGGACAGAGATGTGCACGTGGATGTAGCTGCTGAAAAGGTTTTCGTAAATCGGAGAGACCGGGCCAGTTGGTTCCCATTGTCCCTACGGTGCCGTTGTGTGCAGGTGATGCTGTGGCCGGCTCCCTTTCCAGCTGCCTTTTTCCACTCGTACACAGGTTTACGTATGCCAGCCTTTGTTTGCCCATTAAAAACAAACAAACAGGAGAGCCTTCCTTCTTGGAGGACCTTCTGCTCCAGGGTTTTTTTTTTCTTTTTAAGCTTAGAATAGCTTTTTTGAGCTGTTCCGAGCCATTCCCCTCTGGCGTTCAGCGTCAGCATTTCCAGTCACCGATAGAAACGCTTTCCAGGCAGAGCACACGTTGGAGCCTCTGATGTTTCCTCGGGGCTGTCAGCATTGCCAGCGCCTCGGCCTCGGGTATTTCTCTTGATTACAGCTTTGGTCGCTTCGTGTTCCTGATTTTAAGCGACTTTGTCACTCTTCTTCAGGAGGACAATGGCGAGAGGTTTTAGGAAGGCCCAGATTACACGAACGGGGGACGTCAGCAGTGAAAACCAATTTTTACCGCATCGGCTGTGTCGGAGTTGTGTAAGATCGGGGTGTGTACAGCAGCTGAGGAGGCACGCCAAGTGGAACCATATTTATTCTTCATTTTGCTGTCCCTCCTGTTGATCTTCCCCCTGCCAGTCCACTCTTGCACTGGCCAATGCGTCTGTGAATTTCGTGCCTTCTGCTGCCTTTTCTTTTTTGGTGCTCTTTTGCCTTCTTTCCAGCACAATCCTGGTTCGCTTTTTGCTCTCCTTTTGCTGCTCTGCCTACTTCTGGCTGCTTCTGTTTCTTCCTGGCCGTGCTTCATTCAGACTTGGAAGAGTTGGTGCTGCCTTCTTGTCTTCCCCAGTAAGGACCTGGTAAGGTCGGTCGTTGTGGAAGTGGCAGCACGGAGCTGTGCCGTCCATTTTCCATCCTTGTACCGAGACTTCTGCAGTGTCCCCGCCAGGAGAGGCCGAGACCCACCCGTGAAGCCAGCGAGCTGGCTGCCCAGCCTCGCAGGCGTATTCCCCTCCTGTTTTCTCTCCGGGGGGTTTGGTGGCTGACCGCAGCTGAGAAGGCAGCCAGGTCAATTTTCAGAGCACCCAGCAGGAACTTAAATAACATCTCCTGGTCCTCTGCGCCCTGCTTCCTTCTTGCAGAATTGCAAATCGTGCACGGAAAGGAAACGGCAACGAAAAAGTGACTGAATCCTCCTGGCCTGTGGCCAGCTGGGCAGCACGCGTGGTGTCTCCCTGCCCTTCCGTGCTCCGTGGAGCTGGGTACGGCCGCGCAGGACCCCCGCGGGCTGCCCCCAGCTCAGCACCACGGGCTGCGGGAGGCAGCCACGATCGGTTCAGCGGTTGCGTGCACAAGCTCTTGCGTGGCAGCAGGTTTGGGAAAACCGATCGCCCGGCCTTAACTTGCTGATGTGTCTGAGCCCCGTGATGCCCAAGCGGATTTCTGCCTCTGTGCCCTTGCTGAGCTGCGCAGCCGCTCCGATTCATGCCCCCGACCCCGCAGCACCGGGCAGCTGGGCACCGAGGGGGGGTTAACGGGTGCTAGGGGGCCGCAAGCGCTGCATGCGAGCTTGCCCCGTGCTGCCGCTGTTCCCTATCAGCTCCTCCGAGAGCTTACCAGAAGGACGCCGAAGGCTGGAGATGCTTTTTGTTACTTGGAGTATTTTTCCTTATAAACTCCTGGCAAGTGGAGTGACACAAGTGGCTCCTTGAAATATTAATGAGCAGATTTGTAGGGAAAGGGAATTCATATCCTCTGGATCAAAGAAATTTGTTGTGTTTTAATTTCGTGTATTTACGAGTTCAAATGGTTTCTAAATGTCGTCTTCTTGCGCCGTTCCTGCTAGCAGCGAGCGTGACTGGTTTTAATAAGCCTTTATTTGTAACAAAGCTGGCAGAAACGTCTTCTGTTTTCCTTCGGGGTTGGTGGCATCGCCTTGAAGCCAGTTCTGGCCTGGGAGGCCGAGTTAACCCCTCGGTATCCGACGGGCTTGCGCCCACGCCAGACGTGTAATACCTAGAAGCACTTGGCACAGACTACAAGAAATCTGGTTTAGTTCTTGAGAGCCCAATATTTGACATGCAATTAAAAGGCTATGAGCTTTGCTAGCTCTTATAAATTTCTTTTGCAAGTGTGCCTGTTAAAGTCCGGTTTTATTAGCCACCTGTGCACGCTTTATTTTTAAGTAGGGACGTTGGCCCTGTAAATCTGACTTTTTAAAATTTAATGTATCAGATGTTATTGAAGTGTCTTTACGGCGCTGTGCTGTTGTTGCAGCTGCAGCTTTGATAGCTTGTGTTTGCAGCTACTGCAGATCTGATCGGGTGTGTGTGCTTGTGTGGGAGGCAAGTATGCGCGCACAGAAACACGTTTGGTGATACTCCCAGGGAAGCATCTACCAGCAAAAGCTGGACAGGGCACGGTGTTAAGGGCAAGAAGCTGCTCCCTGAGCTTCAGAAGCTGAATGAAAACGCCGAGGGTTGAAGCAGCCTCTCAGCCTTCGATGAGTCTGTTTTCAGATGTCTTGTAGCTTGCGACCAAGCCTCCAAAGTGCTGCAGCTCCATTTATTGCCAGGAAGCTTCAGCTGAGAAGGTCTTCAGAGAACATTTGGATTGGAAGGGACATCCAGGGAGGCCTCCTGTCCTCCTGCTCAAAGCAGGTCAGACACGTAGCTCATACCACATTTCTCAGGGGTTTTGTGGGCATCCTCCAAGGATGGAGACCCTGGAATTTCTGGGAAACCCGTTCCACTGCTTGACTGTTCTCATTGTGAAGAAGTCTTTTGCTATGTCCCATAACTGCTCTTTTTTGTTCATGACTCAATTTCAAGTCCTCCTCCACTGTGCACCCCTGGAGAGCCTGGCTGCATCTTCTTGGTGACCTGCCTGGAGGGACTGAGGGTGACCGTGAGGTTCCCCTGAAGCCTTCTGCAGGCCGCCAAGCCCGTGCTCCTGTCCCTGGCCGTGCTGGTGGCCTCCACCCGATGCACGTGGTCAGTACCGGCATTGTCCTGGGGTTTGCTTATTCCAGGTGTGTTCTCACGAGTGCTGAGGTCCTTGGGACCCGGCGAACGGCTCCTTGTGGTGACGTTCCCAAGGGCTGCACCGTGCAACTGCTCCTGCATGCTCTGAGTCCCCAGCCAAAGGATGCTCGGGCTTTTGTTAGGCTTTTAGTCTGTGTTTTCTCTGTTCTTGGTGGGATCTCTTTTGGGACTTTTGGGAGGCTGATGGCTCTGGGGCGCTTGGGGAACACGTGAGTGTAACTGCAGAGGACTCCCCGTGGTATAGAGGACTCTCCTGCTTTGTACTACACCAAGCTCCAGGGCCTGCCAGCACCATCGTGGGCAGGGATGAAGGACAAATTAGGGGAAACTCTGGGCAAGTTGGCTTGGTGGCTGTGCTGGTCACACTTGCCTGTCCCGTGAGCTCCGTGCGCCGGGCCTCAGACAGGGAGATGCTGGCATGATATCACTGTCCGGGAATGCAAACCCACCCGACGCAGCGAGGCTCGGATCAGCTCTCCCGCGAGCACAGGCAATAAAGCCGGCCTCCCGCGGAGGGATGATGGGGCTTAGCGGGGGTGCACGTGGCCCAGGTCTGGATCTTGAAATCTTCTGATATATCTGAATATATATATATGGAGAGAGTATATTATATAGAGAGTAATCTGAATATATATATATATATATATATATAAAAATCCCTGACGTGTGAGAGCTCTTCCAGGTGTCCTGAGGCATTCGGGCTAATTCCGAAACTCCGTGTGGGACAGTGGCCACGGACTGGACACCGCTGGGGGTCATAAGCGTGGTTTTTGTTACACAAAGCCCAGTGCCCCGTTCTGCATTGCCCTCGGCTGCCCCGTGCAGTGGCACCTCGCCCTGCTCTGCAGCCGTCTGCACGGGCCATCGTCTCCCGAGATGTAATCCTCTACTTCTCCAAACAATAAAGGCATGACTAGTTCGCTGTTGCCATCGACCCAACCTTTTTGTCTTTTCAGAGCGTGGTGGCCCCTGGCTAAATAGGGCTCTTGGGGTGTTACTCTTAGCCGTGGCTCCCCAGTTTGGTTCAGATATGCTAAATGGCTATTTTTTGGGGGTGCTTTTCTTCAAAACGGCAGATTCTGGGTGTCACGCTCGCTCTTCTTCCTGCACCAGCAGCAAAACCCACTTGTGTGATGTGGCTTTTAAACACTAATAATTTCCTCCTAGGCAGAGACCTTACGTACTGAGCATCAACCAGCCTGGAGAAAATTAGCTTTTCTGCCTTATAAACCCCTGTGAATAGTTGTTGCTGATAGAAATGTTGACAGACCCCCTTGCTCGGCGGTCTGCGTGGTGCCACTGGAATGAAATGTCAATAGTCTGCGCATGGGTGGGACAGCTTGTATACAGCTGGGCCTTGCAGCCTTTATCACAAACAAACAACTCTTTGGAATCGATCCACGATTTTCATTTTTTTTTTTTAAAGTATTTATTTGCTGTTCTCCCTTTTAAGCCAAATCCTCGTCATTTACTGCTTCCTGGACTCTTATGATTTCTGATTGACGTAAAAGAAAACAAAATAATAATAAAAAAAGCCCTGTGTAGATTAAGCTGCTGAAGTGCCTTAAAGGCATTGTTTATAGGTCTGTGCTCTTTCATTGCTGAGGGAAAGTGAGACCTTTAATGCCTTCCATATTTCACAAATCTCTCCAGCTCGGATGCAAAGTGCTGTGGCATTTGAAGATGCTTTCTGCTGCTTTTAGGGAGAGGCCGGATGAAATGTTGGCAGACGGGGCTGTGATTCTGCCTCTCCAGGTAGGTTTAACGTGTCTGAGAGGTTCAAGATCAGCGCTGCTGGAAGCCGAAGGCCGTACACCTGCGGAGTGATGGAGAGCAGCCTGTAGAGGAGCTGAGCTCCGGGCGGAGATGTTTTTGTGAGAAGGACCCAGCTCGGCATGCTTGGAAGAGACCGGCTATTTCTGAAGCAGCACAAAGATGGTCTGGTTCTGCTTCTGCTGCTTCTTCTGGTTTCACTTCGCCTTCTAAAGCTCTTCTGCCCTGTGCCGGTTGCTGGTGCTCTAGCCACAGCCTTCCACCTCCGTGGGCAAGGAGGAAACCCGGGTGGTGATGGAGCTTCTGGCTGTGGTTGTCATTCTCAGTTTTGCCCTGTGACTGGGGACTTCCTGGTCACCCCAATCCCGTACCTCTAAGTCATCTGTGGTGCTGGAGCGTGGAGCATAACTCGTGTTCCTGGCCCTCTGTTTGATTTCCAAGCGAACGGTGGTTGGAGGTCAATTGTTGACCTTCTCCAGGGAGCCTCAGGAATGACACCCTGTGGCTTACCAACCTGTGTGTGTCTTGTAAGGAGACCACTCCGGTGTCCCTTGTCCTTCCTCCTTTGCCACCCGCCCCGTGAGGGACACATGAGGGCCACACCAGCACGCTCTGTGGCCGGGGAGCTGGGATGGCACAGAGGGGAGGGCCAGGGGGCTTTGGGGTCTTCACTAACCCCGTGGAACATTTGGGCTTTGGTGATCTTAGGCTGGAAAAACAAATTACTGCCAACACTGACCCGATTGTCTCTTCTCTTCTTCCGATTATCAGATGTTGTGCTGTAGGTCACGTAAGGCAGTGGCTGTAGGCTCTTCTTACAGATGACAAAATTAATCCAGCGTTGCTTCCTTTGTCCGTCTGCCTAATTCTCTTTATAATGGCTTGCGTTGGCAGCAAGGGGGGTTTGTGCATGGGGAAGCCTGGTAAGTAGCAGCAGAGTTGCAGGTGTTAAATGGCACAGGTTTGTATGAGGTGGAGGTAGCTCCTTATTGCCTCTAAAATAGCTTCACATTTGATTCTTGACGTTAACATCTGACATTTTTGTTTCCTGTTTAACGTTCTTTATACACCGGAGAACAGGCGAAGAGTCAGAAGAGAAATGAGAGGTGATAAATTTTACATTTTTAATGATGACTTCGATACAGGTGCACTGGTTTTGCTGCTCCAGGTTTCTGTGCTGTAGGAACGCCAAAGGAGAATTCCTGAAAGGCTAAGCATGGCTCTGGTGTGGTTCCCCTTGACAAGGGGAGCGTGTGCTTCGCTTCTGGGGGGCACCGGTTTCTCTACAGGAATTGCTGGGGCACGAGAGGGAAGCAGAAGATAACTCCACACGTGGATCAAGTGCTACTTTGGTCGTGTTCTGTCACAGCCAGTAAACAAGCAGTGATTTCTGCTCTCGTTTTGGATTCCAGAGGTACTCATGAAAGGACGGATGGTCTGTTGGGCTAGGCACTGGATGTTCTGTTGTCTCCCGTGCTCTGCCGCTGTCTCAGCAAGGACACGTAGGCGACATCCAGAAACTCAGAAGGATGCGGTGGTCTGACGTGCAGATGAGGAGCTGAAGCGATTTCCACGTCCTTAACGTCTCCGAGGTTAACGCTGGCACACTGGTGACGGAGGCTATATAAGGATTTCAGTAAGAGTCTGCTGACGGTTCTTATCTGCCAGAACTGCACGGTCTTTATGTAGCTCCAAAATAATAAAGGCAGCTCAGGCATTAAAATTGCATCCATAACTTACAATATTTATGTATGAATATGGATTAACTCCTGGTGGAACTTCCTTCAGCGCCGTTGTCACGTAAGAGCTGATGTAAAGATCCTTGACCTAAGGAACCTGTCGATTCAGGTTCTTTCTCCATACTGTATTTCTTTGCACAGCACAAATATATTTTATGAAATACACGTGTCGCCACTAAACGTAGAAATGATCCGAGTGAGAAGTATTCAACTTTACAGCAGTCTTTCAGCTTGAGTCTAAATGCTGTAAATTTTTCAAGTTTCAGGGAACTTCCAGTCCGCTTTCAAAAAAAAAGAAATTTTTTAACTGGTGACCACTTTATGGTATTAAAGAGTGAAAATTTGGAGAAAGGCGGTGTGTAGGGGTATGGCTGGGACTGCGGCTGAGTTGGATGAAATGTTGAAATAGCAGCTTTGGGAGAGGAGTTCGTGATAATTGCTTTTTTGGAATTCCAGGTTTGTGTGTAATTCTGTGTAAATTTGACAGCTGTACAAGTCCAGCTCTGTAACACCCAGTATCTGGTCAGTGGGGAGGGGAGTAGGGACGGGAGAGGTGAGGTGTTCCACATCCAGTTGCCACTCTTGACATTGGCCTGGGTCCTACATAAAATCCCTTTGAAATAAAGAAATCCTTTTTGGCTAATTTGCCTTGAGCAGAAGCGTAAAGGAGCTGCTGGGATGGAGTGGCTCGGAGTTGCTGTACCCACCGAGGGGTCATTTCCGGTTATTAAGGCTCCTAATCAAGAAATTTGGGATTTTCATCAGTCCTAATGACCTCGTAACGTTTTCCTCTTGCGTTCTAGAAATCGCCAGCCTGAAATCCCCTCATTAAGAAATTCCACCCGGATAAATTTGACTCGTACAGGTGTTACCACAGCTAAAGCCAGAGGAGCCCACGGCCTTGGTGCTGGCGAGGGGCTCGGGGTCGTTTTCACGAGAGAGGCTTTGCTGCTTTTTCCCAGGCTGGAAAAGAGCGATTTGATGGATGAGTTCTGCCCGGAGAACGTGTCTGCAGCGAAGCAAGTAAACAGTTCCTCCCGCAGATGAGGGCGTGCTGCTGGAAAGCTTCAAGGTCCGTGCGGGCCGTCAGCGAGCATCCAGCGGCGGTGCCGCGGTAGGAGAAGGTGGCTGGGTTTTCCTTGGGAGCGATAACGAGACCTGCTCATCAGACCCAATTCCACAGCCCCTCGGAGCTGGTTTTACGCAGGTAGCCAGATGCCGATTGCTGTTGACTTCTGATCCCGTAAAACCTTGATCAAGCAGCTGGAAGCAATTGAAAGTCCATGTTCTTTTGTTTAACTAGACAAAGCCTATTGTGTGCCATAGCAGCGCGTGAAAGATGGTTTCTGCTGTTCTGTACCGAAGGACAAAGGGCTGAGCACTCCGCTTGAAAAATTGCTTTCCCAGACAAAAGAGCAGACCCGTGAAACAAATGTGAAGTGTAAGTTGAAATTGTGCCCTGGCATGCGGGGGACAGAGCGTTCAATGTTTCGCTGACAGTGTTTGCATCCAGCGGGGAGCACTTGAGTAGGTATATAGAGTGCTGCCTTTCTTTGAAGTATTTGTAGTGCTGGAGCCATCCTTTTAACGCCTGCTTGAAAGGTGGGCTTCAGGTTCAGAGGTGCCACAGAGCTCTTCCTAAGGGATCAGAGCGAGTTGCAGTGTGCTAAAAATTAGCAGGGAGTTTCTCTCCCCTCTGAGTCGGGAGCAGAGCAAATGCCGATCAGAGAAGCTTTCCGTTTGCTTAGCCACCTTTTGGAGCTCTTTAGAAAGAACAGGAGTAAAACCCAAAAAGCGTGCTTGTATTTTTGCCCTTTTCTTGTCCTTTCTCCCGTGCAGAACGCTGCTTTGCTTGCGGGAGTTGCCGCACGTGTGTCCGCAGGATTCACCTCTTCCTGCGTGCGAAATATTTTGGTGCTCTTCTCATCCCTCCCAAAGCTCTTGTTTTTACCATAATTCATTTCTAAGTGGATCTCACAGTTGTCAGTGGGCTTCCCTTGTCCTGGGGACGGCTCAGACCTACGTGTGCACACGGAGGCAGGATCAGAGAGGTGCCTGGGCAGCCCATTTCCATCCGGGTGCTGGGAAGCTCCGTCACCAGGATGCCCTTTCTCGGTGGCACGGCGCACGAGATGTGCTGGGCTGGGCGTAGCGCCGTGCTGTGCCTGCTTTGGAGGGGACAGAGTGAGTTCGGGGGTCCGGAGCCATCCGTGTAACCTTGGTCTGAGTTCACCTGTAGCACTGAGCCCTGAATTTTTTTTATACGTAGGCTCCTTGGCTTTGTGTGGCGTTGTCTTCTTGACCTTCCCTCAGAAACGCGTCTGGGTCCCTGCTCTGCCACCGGCAGCCCGCGCTTCGTGGGCTCGATGGGCGGCACAACTGCTTGGTTCTTCGATTCGAAGAGCGTTGGAGGCTCAGAGTGGGAAAAACACAACCTCACCAGAAATTCTCGTTTGCAGCCGAGTTTAACTGCAGGAGGAAGGGCGGTAATGAAACCGTGCTGTCGGGACTTTGCTATGGAAAGGGTTGCATAAAAGCGGAGCATGTGACTGCCACTGTGCATTATTAATTTGGTGTGTGCATGCTCTTGGTTTTGAAGGGCAGAGCTCCGCTTCCAGCGTTTTTGCTCCCTTGCTCTGACTTTACTAGTCCCAGCGTTTGACAGGCTGATCTGAGGCTTTAGCTCTTGGAAACCACTTCAATGGGCCCTGGGAGCTATAAAGATTATCTAAGTAGGGGCCCAAGGAGCTCTCAGACTTGAGCAATCAATCCCGTATGTACCGTTTCACCAGAGATGGAGGACTAAAAGCTTCCCTTGACTGACTTCTCAGACTGAACCAAACCCTTTTTTTTAACCGTTGTTCCTTTTAAGTCAAGGGCAGAGCCGAGGGGCCGGGAACGGAAAGCCCCGAGAGCTGGAGGCCAGCATGGGCTTTGCGTCGGAGCCGTGGTAGAGCTGAGGAACTTGACGGCCTTGCCGGTAGCTCTCGGTTTTGCACCCGTCCGACGGTCAGTTCTTATCTTGGTTTCTCTTCCCTGGTGCGTGAGCCTCCAGCTCGCTTCTCCGTTGTTTTCCTGGACTTCCCAAGGCCCGGCCTTGGCTCCAGTCGCTTTGGATGTTGCAAAACCAGGGAACGACCACGCCAAATCAGGCCAGAGGTCCCTTAATTGCCCCTTCCACCAGCCATGAGCTTCGCATTAAGATAAGCTGCAGGAGCTGTCGTTATTTATATTAAAATAACGCTTTTCGGCCAACTTATTTGGAGCTGTTAGCTGCAGAAATGACACAGTGCCGAGGGAGGGGAGGTCTCGCTGCAAAGCGATTGCTGGTGCCTGGGCAGGGGACGTGGGGGGAGCAAGTGGCACGGGGTCCTGTGCTGGGCACAGAACCCGAATTCCTCAATAAAAGGGCTTCTGTGTATCTCCAAGGGGTGAATTCCAAGGGATGAGTGAGGGACACCCAAGGAGAGTCTCTGGAAGAGCTGTGGCTGAAGCAGAAGGCAGCAGAAGCGGTGTGTGTTGTTGGGAGCTGGGGGACCTACGGGCAGGGAGCTTGGCCATCGCGCTGCCGGTTGCAGCTCGTGCTGCTCACACGCCAAGAGCCGTGGGCCACGGGACTGAAATCCTTTAGAAACTGTCTCGCTAGCTCCGATACTCGCCAGATTCCTCGTTTATTTTGTTTTCATTCCCGTCTATTAATTTCATTAGAGCCTGGTGCTTCGTTTCTGAAGTAGGTGATTTAATCTCCCTCCCGGTTTCCCCTCGCTTTGGCATGCCTCGTGTATCTCTTCTGTCATCTCTGGGGCTGTAACTCATCGTTCCCAGCATTCCGAAGGCTGACTGCTTTCCCACTGGATGCTGAAGATGAAAAAAAAGACCATAGGATCGTTTTTATACAATCAGTCTCAAACTGGGGTTACTAATTGGCGAGGGGCAGCCTTTTGTAGTGCCCGGGTAAATCTGCTCCAGGACCGCGAGCTCGGGCTGCTCCGCATGCAGCTGTGTGTTAGTGTGTTAATTTCTTGTATTTGGGGAGTCCTAATCCGTGGAAAAATAAACTAATGAATGTCTTTTTATTTTACACCCCCTCACCCTTCCCCCGTCTCTCTCTCTCTCTCCCCATAAATTAGAAACATTCACTTTTGGAGGAATTTTTTTTTTTTTTTGCAGAGTTAAAGGCGAAATTATGGCATTTCTTATGGCATTTATTATCTTGAATTTCCATGACTAGTTAATTTTGACTGTGTGTGGGTGGCTAAATAATCCTTCTGTTTCCGAAATCTTCCTGAGGAATTTTATTTTATTTTATTTTATTTTATTTTTTTTAACTGCAGCGAGACAGATGCCCGCTGCGGGAAGCTGAAATGGTGAACCCGAATCCTCTGCGCTGGTGGCAGCAGTTCTGTAAAGGGTTTTGCATTTCCAGGGTGCTGACCCTCGGCAGGGCTGCACACCCGCTCCCGCTTGCAGGCAGTGTCTCTCCGGGGACCCCATTTGCGCGCGCCACACCATTTCTGTAGGGTTCAGGCTTCCGCTAGTGCAGAAACTGTTGTGACTCGAGGGCATCTCCTCCTGCCCAAGCTATGGGGACGCCTTCCGTGCAAGGCGCTTTGGAATCGCTTCTGGTTGTAGGTGTCTACTCAGCTCTTCCCAATTCATCTCTCCCAGTGATTTCTCTCAGCTCGCACTTCTGCAGCACCTCGGAGCCCGCAGGGAGCTGTCGGGGATTGCTCCGCTCCTCAGCGCGCTGCGCTCCTCCCGGAGCAGGCACGGTGGCGGCTCGGTGGCAGGACAGCCCGCAGCTCCAGCGTGGCCGGGAAGCACAGTTTTGGTTCTTCCCTTCCCAAGACAAAGGTTTGGAGGGAGGGGAGAGGTTACCAAGCATGAACTTGACCCCTGGCTATCAGGCAGGGGCTGTGAAAATGGCTGGAACCAGGCTGGAGGACCGCGGCCGCCGGCCACCCAGGCAGCATCCCGATAGCGTCAGCTGGAGGGGGGCTCGACGTGCTCAGCGACTGCCTTCGGAGGCAGCAAGCTCCAAGGCGCTCCATTTTTTTTATTCTTAAATAAGGGGGTGGGAGGGAAAATGACATCCTCTATTTGGGATTTCGTTCTGGCTGCTCCTAGGGCTGAGGCTGAAACAATAGCACCCGGGAAGGCTTCTCCCTTCTGCGCGGTCCTTTTGAAAGCTGAGGCTTTTAGGAGTTTAACGTTATGAATACCTTGGGCTCAGTGGCATATGCAGAACAAATGTGAATCAAACACAAAAATAATTCCTTCAAGAATTTTATTTATTGATGTGGTAGCGCAATACTACACTGTTTACAATAGAGAGTTAAGTGGGATTTTGGGTTTGCTGGGAAGTTGACAGCTTGCGGTCCCAAGCAAAATTTCTGCCTTTTGTGGGATGAAAGAATAAAAGCTATGTTCTTGAAATGGTTATTTATAAATGATTTGAAAGTTTGTTCCCTTTCCAGGCGGGGGAGAGCCTGCCAGGATTGCGGTTACTGCAATGGTGAAATTTTGGATGTGAAAAAAATCACAGAAGTCTGTTTGCATTAGAATAACAAGATAAAGAACCTTGTGGAGGCTTGCGGGGACTCAAATGAAATGCAGTTGTGAACAGATTTCTCTCGTTCCCTTTCTCACGGGTA
This sequence comes from Anser anser, assembly GCF_964211835.1. Classification (NCBI taxonomy): domain Eukaryota; kingdom Metazoa; phylum Chordata; class Aves; order Anseriformes; family Anatidae; genus Anser; species Anser anser. The sequence continues at coordinate 77,326,985 of NC_139724.1, forward strand.
AAGCGTCGGGAGGCGAAGGGGGCTCTCGAACCCAGCCTGGGAGCAGGGGAACCGCCGCGAGGGCCGGGGGCTGCGTGGAGCCTCCAGCAGAGCTCGGCCACGCGTTCGGGGACGGGTGGGAGATGCCAGCAGGGAACCGGAGCAGGGCAAACCTGCGGGAACCATCAGCCCCTGTCCCCTTGTGCTGCTGCTGAGCTTCTGCAGGCACTGCAGCTTCAGCTCTGCCGGCATATGGGGCTTCATCTCCCGTCCCTTCCTCGGTCACCCTCTGCGTTTGCACCCTGTTCCCCAGGCTGCTTGGCCGTGCTCGGGGCGCTCCGTGCAGCGCTGGCACTCGGGGGGCCGGGGATGAGATCCGCGGCCAAAGGGAGACGATAAACAAGCCGCGGATTTTTTCCTACTGCCTGATGCTTTTGGCACAGCAGCTGTGCAAGTTTGGTGGAGAAACAGGGCTGCTGGGCGGTGGTTGCCGCCTCCTCCAGAAGACCAAGCGCGGTGAATAAGTCGCACGGCAGGAAATCAGGGAGCACTGCTGCCACGTCCAAATAGGTCCCCAGTGCCCGATGTGTCCCCAGCCCTGCTCAGCCACCGTAAATCCCAGGACCTGCTCTGGCACCGGAGACGTTAACCCACACCCCGCTTTCTGCTCCTGGTGCAGTGCAAGGGAACAAAAGCCAGGGTTTGTATGAGCCCTGATGAATGGGAGATGCTCCCGGTAACACGGACGTTTCTGGTGGATGCCAAATGTCTCTTCATCGAGTAAACCCCGTGGAAAAGGATTGCGCGGGGTGTGGTGCTTTATGGAGCAGCTTGTGGGCGATGAATGGTTTTAGAGGCAGCATTTTGATCGTGTCCAGCTACTGAAGGAGCAGGTGGCCTGCTCCAGGTGTTCCGGCTGCACGAGACAAAGCTTTTCTCTTAGGTACATTCCTTTGGCATTTAGTACGTGCCACGTACTAATTCTTCAAGGTGCTGTGGTTTGCATTCGTAACGCTGGCAGCCGAGGGCGCGTCCCGCAGAATGGGAGCGCGCTTGCTGTGCGGCGGAGATCTTTGCCCGAGATAGCGCAGAGCAGCGAAATCCCATCGCCCGGGGCTGAATTTTGACCAGGTTTTGGAGCCGGTGGAAAGAAAGGTGGTCAAAGGCTTTGGACACGGCGGAGAGGTCACGGTGCTGGATCGCTGCCCTTGGTATTTTTTTTTTCTAGAGTTATGTCCTCTTCGAGGGTGGTATGATTATTGGGTGGGATGATTATTTAGAGGTTTTCTCATAGGTGGCTCTCGGAAGGCTTGGTTGGGTTTCAAGAGCAGGTTCACGGGGTAGGTAAAGGCTAAGAGGGCAGGGTCCCTTGCCCCCATCCCTGCCCTACATGGGCAGCTGGTGGCATGGAGCCCCCGGAGGCGACCTGGCATGCTGGTGTGGGGACATGATCCTTCCCGGGAGGCTCAGCAGGTCAAAGGGGACACGTGGTGGCCCTACTTCCCAGGGGGACCCTTTCCTCCTCCCGCTCACATCAGTGTTTCAGTGTGGGCTGAGCCCTCTTTGTCCCCAGTGCTCATCGGGGTTTAGCAGGATGCCGAAGCTACCCCAAAACGCAAGCTGCCAGCTCCTGCCCACCTTGGCTGCTCGCTTGCTGTTGCTTCGCTTCAGACTTTTTTTCTTGCATCTCTTTCATTGCAAGCCTCGAGACTCCTATAAAATAGACTGAAATGGGGAAAACACCCCGTGAGAAGCCGAGGGAAGGGTTGAGGTTGGGTCCTGCGTGTGCCACTGCCCTCTCCTGGGGAGCGCTTCGCGGCTCAGCAGCGTGCTGGGCTCGCTCGAGTCTCGCTCCGCTTGCTACCAAATATTGTGATGTTTCTCATCTCCTTGCTCCCAGCGGCAGTGTGACCCGTGCCCAGACAACCCGACGGCAGCAGATGTAATGTGGAGCAGCGCTGGCATCTGCTCCCCCTGCCCCGCTCTGCCCAGCCTGCGGTGCCCAGCCTGCTGCCCCCGCAGCGGGAGCCTCCTCTCCTCTCCTTCCTCTCCTTCCTCCTCCTCCTCCCGGTGGGTGCTGGCAGCGCCGAGCAGATGAGCCGAGGGCTGCAGGGCTCGAGGAATGGGAAGCAGCACCCACACCTTGGGGACCCCTCTTGGGGACCCCTCTTGGGGACCCTTGGGGCCGCCTCTCCGAGGGACACGACGGAGCAGCTCCAAGCGGGCAGCACGGCTGCGAAGGGGCATGGGCTTGGCTGGAGTTGTGCAAGCACGCAGCCGTGTCCGATGCCAACTATTTGTTTACTTCTCTCAAGATCTAACATAATGAGTTTGTTTACGAGGCCTCCAATCGACCAGAAGGAACCCATCTGATTATTTGAAGAACTTAATCTCTCAAACCGTTGCTTATACAACGGAATGACCTGGGTAGCTTTTTCACCCTGACTTCTTCTTTCTTTTCCTTTTTCCTTTTTTTCTCTTTTAATTTTTCTTCTTTTCTTTAAAAGAAAAAAAAAAAAAGCTTTAGTCTTCCAGTCCCAAAGAATAATTGCATTGTCTCATCATTTGTTGTTGATTCGTTATAAATTCTTGTGGATTGTTCTAGGCGTATAATTTGTGGCTGTACTCTGTGTCTGTGGTGGACGCGGGAAGGCATTAGTACACGTGTGGGCACTGGCAGGGAGGTGAGCAACCTGCAGGCAGGTCAGCAGTCTGGACAAGGCTTGGAGAAAAGAGCTCTGTGCAGGTCTGAGGGCAAGAAGCAGCTGGGAACAGAGGGGTTTTGGTGCCGTTTTTTCCCATTTTAAAGGCTGGAGCGCGTAACTGAATTCCAAAAAACTCTTTCCTGTGGTTTTTGTCTCTTGTCATAGTGTTGGATAATATCTGAAAATAACTGGTTATTGTTTGTGCAGGGATATATTGAATATGTTATTTAAGAGATAGCACTAGGGATGTGCTATGTGCAGTAATTGCTGCTTTAGCTCCCATCATTTCTTATCTCTACCCGACTGTGCCCAGTGTTGGATGCTCCAACAGAACCTCCACAAATCCTTATAAAAATTAGGTACAGCACAGTCCTTTGGGGTTCTGGAGAGATTTTGAGCCCTGATGTTCTCCCGTCTCCCAAATTGTCTCTGTGCACTGGGTTTCCCAGTCATCCACACCTACCTGAAATCCTTTTAAAGTTTTTTAGACTCAGTTTTATGTGATGGGAATACCCGCAGTGTGTCACCGGCTGCCTCATTAGCATCGTGTATTGTTATTTCTTCCATTTGTAAAGGATCTGAAGCCTCTCAGCTTAGTGGAGATCTGCCCTTGAGTTTTGGGAGTGGAAGGGTTGTTTTAACTCTTAATTAACGTGTCTGGATGTCCTTGACCATCTCAGTTCTTACTACATCTAGAGCCAAGCGTTGCTAGTGTTACTAGATCCATATAACGAGACAATAAACACCCTTCGGTGTCTTTTAGGGTCTTGCCCCATGCCCGTTGCTGGCCTCCTGGAGCCAAGCGCTTCTCGTGTGGCCTCCCCCGGGGCTGCTGGGGGGCTTCGGCGCCTGGAGGCAGCCCCTGTCCCCCTCCTGGCTGCTATTGCTGCAGTGGAAGCGTGCCAGAAGCGAGCTGCAGGGTGCGTGTGCGTCTTCATCAGCCCTCTGCTCTTCGTTGGCCCTCCCTTGTGCAGGTGGGATGGGGTGGGTCATCTCCAGAGGTCCCTTCTCGTCCTTGGATCCGTGGCTCATGGGACGGCGCTGGGGCAGTTGGTCCCTCTACCGCCGGGCAGTGGGTGCGCGTACACCCCGCGGTACGTGGTGGATGGGGCCGGACTTACAGGTCCAGGGCATCATGATGGGGTTGGCAGCTGCTTGGTATCCCGTCCCCGTAGACTTGGGATCCCACCGCAATGCTGTCACGCCGTCCAGAACCCCTTTGGGACAGCAGCACGAGCAGGGAGGAGGAGACGGCACCTCCAAGCCTGCCAAGCCCGTGTCCGCAAGGCTCGCGTCGGTCGGCGTTGTGAAACGCGGGTGTCGGGAGCCACTGCGGCGCTCCTGCCCAGTGTTGACTTGCACTCTGCTCATCCCCTCCCTTCGGCTTTGGACAATCTGATGGTGCCACTACATTGCCTGACTCCCCGTCTCCCTCGTTCTGGTTTCGGTCTTCGTGGGAGGAAGCCGGAGCGCCAATCTTTAGACTTTTTATCAAGTTCCTTCACTGATTCTTGTTTATTTCACTTCTCTTTGTTTTGTTTGTTAATGGTTGCCTGTTGCAGCTGCCTCTTAAATGCACAACTCCAGAAAGCTTCTCTAAGCCTTTAAATTCCTAATTGGTGGCAGGGCTGAGCTGCTATAAACCATTGTTCTGGGGGAGCTGGCCGGTGTCCCGACGGCAGTGCAAAAATTGACTTCAGAACAGTTGAGATTATTGAGAGAGACTTCCCTGGTATTTCTGAAATGAGAGCACTGTTTTTTTGGTTTTGCTTAGGTGATGGGGGAATCGAGACGAACGCTCGCGACTGGCTCCCGTACGGTTTCTGCTCTGATCCTGCGAGGTTATAAACCAGAAATATTCGGCGAGCCTGGGAAAAAATGTGGTCTGGGTTATTGCAGTCTGTGCCGATTCAGCACGGGCGAGAGGTGGGTGGTGAGCGAAGGTGCCCGCTGGAAGGCTTCAAGGTGCCTTCGTCCGGCTCCAGCTGCCGAGACGGGACGGGGACAGCCCCGTCCTGGGCACTTTGACTTCGCCTCCACCAGAGCCGTGCACGGGGGAAATGATGGGATGGGGAAGGTGAGGGCGGTGATGTTGAACCAGATTAGCTATATGGACACGGCTTGGCTGTTCCAGCTCCTTTTTTAGGAGCTGTTGTCTGTTTCTAATAATCACTTATTGCATAACTTTACATGTTTTCCTGTTTTGATGTCTATTAAAATTATAAATTACAGAAACCGACCTGGCACAGCAGCTCGTGCACAGAGCACAGACCTATTTCCAATTTTCAGTTACATAACTGTGTGTATTTATAGGTAGAATCGTTCCGTCTTTCTGGGCTTCTGTGTCCTCAGTAGGATTTGCCAAGGAGAAGCAAGGGGAGGTGGCAGGCTGGAGAACGAGGAGTTTGTCTTTGGGAGGAGAAAGGTCAAGCAAAGACTGCAGAAAGGAGGCCAGAACAGAAGAAACCACGGTGGAGCAAAGTAAAATAAGAGAGCAGGAAGGCTGCCTTATGTTTTTAGGAAGCTGTTGCCAAACCCCAGTGTCTGTATCTCTCTTGGCTACCAGCAGACGTATCTGTGTTATAAATGAAAAACATCTAGGCTGTCATTGTATTTGTCTTGGAAGAGCAGCCCGAGAAAGGTTTGTTACGGTACCTTGGGTGTTGCACCCTGCTGTTTCTGATGACTTTTAGTAGCTCAGACCTTTTACCTCCGGCTGGGAAAGCAACTTTATCTCCTGCTTTCCTGGGAATTTTAACCATCGTGTTCCTTTTTTTTCCCACCCTGTCTTTGCACCACTTTCTTCTTGCATCTTACCCCTTTTAAAGTTCTTATTGCCGACTTGCAGCAAGAACTCAATTTCTTGGCATCTAAACTACATCTTATGACCCTGTTGGAGCAAGCCAGGCAGGTGGCAATGGTTGCTGCAGAAATGCCTGTACGACTTGCTGTAGAGGTGTCTTAGCATTTTTTTGTCGCTGTCTTTCACTGCATTTTTTTGTCGCTGTCTTTCACTGCTGGACTCTGGCTGGAGCAGATGCAGGGTGCTCGCCTGGTTCTCCTGCTGGCCCTGGAGTGGGGCCGTACCCTTCGGCAGAGGGGAGTAGTTTCCTCACACCTCTACCTACATCTGTAGGACCAGTGTCTCTGAGTGGGTTTATGGAGGGTTGTCCCAGCTCAGGAACCACAGAAGTGTGCAGAACCTCTTCAGAGTTTGGATCGAGGGCTTGAAAATGGGCTCGCATGAGCAGAACACCGCAAAGGATGGTGAGAGCACGAAGAGGAGACCTGCAGCCAGGGACGATGCTGCCCAGAGCATCCTGCTGCTCGTCGGCTCCCAACCTGTAACGTCTGTGCTGTCGTAATCCTGCTGAGGGGGATTTGTGGCTTGGGCATTTACTGGGGACCTGGTGTGTGGGTGATGACAGCTGCAGGGGACTGTAACTGGAGGGACTTTCGGATTTTAAAACAGCTTTGACAAGAATGTGAGGCCAGAGAACAGGCCCTCGCGTCCTCCTGCAGCCTTGTTGCTCAGCATTTATCCTTTTTAGTACTCCAAAACGATAAAAAAAGAAGCTGTTCATTTAATTTCCTTCCTTTGAAGAGCCAAAAACAACAGTGTAAAACCAGACACATGTCAGGAAAGAAGTCTTTTCAACCCCTCGCCCCCCTCTAGGAAAGACGTGATTGTTGACATTTTCCTTTGGGTTTCTGCTGTTAACCTAGCTAATCCTAAACAAGAGCAAAATTAGCAAATTAACCTCAGGACATGTTGTACACATGTCTCACCATTGGGGAAATAGAAGGCATTCTCTGCAGAAGTGCTATTTTTAAGAGCAGCACGCGGGGTGACACAGCTGCGGACAAGTCGCTCTTTGCTCGCTGCTGTGGGCAAGCTGGCAGTGATAAGCTGTCAGGAGGCACATGGGAAGTTCTCCGACGAGTGTTCCCGAGCGCTTTTACTGCCTGCCTTTGCTTTTTCTGTCCTTGTGCGACCCTGTGTGACCTGATCTGTGATGCTGCAGCTCCTCCGTGGCAATGCCAGCCGTTGCGAGACTCCTGGGTGCATCGGTGGCCACCTTCAAACGGTGCTGCTGCAAGGAGGTGGCGTTATCCTTCCCCTTCTGCTCTTCTCCTGGAGCTGGGGCAGAGCCAGCTCCATATATAAATTATTTGCTGTCTGTTTTGGGGACTTAGAAGCGATAGGAGGGAGAATAAAACAGCACATGACCATAGAATTCCAACAGGAATGACGGGGCAGGAGGGATTTCAGTAATTAGTGGCCTTAAAGAACGACGTTGAGGCTCTGTTCGATCGCAGCACATTTTTTGAGATCTCAGAGAGAAAAGAAAACCCTGTAAGAGTCTTTTCCTCTTGGACAGGTATAAATGGGAACATAGGACTGTGTTAGCAACACCCGCTTCTGCAGCGTTTAAGCCAAATTCTGCACTTAGTCTCCCAGTGAAATTAATTATATTTAATCTCGCAAATTTGAAAGCAAGAATTGAGCCTGTGCTTACAGTAGGGTTTCACCGTCACCGTGAGGCTTTTATAAGAAGTCCGATCTTTACAGCGTTCCTTGCAGCGAGCAGTGGCAGAGCTCCTAGACCGCGGTAAGCAGGGTGGTACAGGGGGTCTTTGAGAAGGCTGGGGACTGTAACTGGAGGGACTTTTGAATTTTTAAACAGCTTTGACAAGAATGTCTGGGCCTTACTGCTTTTCTTTGAAGCTTCCTAACTTGCTGGCGCCTCCTTAGGCGTTTGACCCGCGGACTGCTGCCCCCACGCACTTGTGACTTCAGCCACAACCATTCCAACACCACTGGCTTGCAGAAGTTGGAAGGCCCCGGCATGGGAAAATAGATTAAGAAAAAAATAATCTAACATCAATTCAACCTTTACAGAAGTCACTTTTACAGAATAAGTAGCTGGTGTTCTGAGCACAAGTCCTCTCTAATTTCTGAAAAGGAGTCGCCACTGTCCAAAAATCAAATGAATGTCTGAATCATACAGGATAAACTGGAAATAGTTCAGCTGAACAAATAATGCCTCTGTATAAAATGGAGTGCAATAACATGCAGAGGATTGGAAAAACATGTCAGTTACCAAGAAAAATACTACTGCATCCATATTAATTTTTCATTTTCAGTTAGAAGAGAAACCATAAGTCACCATTAAATTTGTATTTCAAAACTTTATATTCTTTTTAATGTCCTGATACAGCAAACCATGACTATTTAGGAAAGTGCTTCGGCATGCTTAAGTCACCTTTAGGGGAAATCAGGCACATGCTTAAAGCTGAGCTTGCTCCTAACGCATTGCTGATTCTGAGTTCCAGCATCCCAAATTACTGAGGCTTGCTGGAAAATAGCTTAAATTTGGCATTAGAATTAAATTTTGTTTTAGAAAACAGTAAGAGCAGCAGAAATATTTCCACTGTGTTCTTACAATGTGGAAGGATATTGTTTTATAGAGAGCTTTTATTGCATTGTCTGCAGCCTGAGAAAGTCCAGAGCAGTGAAATCCCAAATAAGTAGTACTGACGGAGCTCACCAACAGTCGGATTTTTATAATTCTTCGTGTCAGTCTCAATGTAGTATACAGAGTGCACACAGTGTGAGTTTAAAAACAAGGTCCCTTGCAGCTTTAAATAATTATTTGAAATAATAATAATAAAAAATAGAACGCCTTTCCTCCATCCTGCTCGTTCAGTGCATGCTCACATTTGCTTTCCCTGGGAGGGCAGCAGCCATCGGGTGCAGGGCGCCTGGCAGAGGACGAGGCTCTCGCGCTGCTCTTCTTGCCCAAGATTAAAGCGTTCAAGCGGCCCTGGTGCGGTTGTTCTTTTTTTTTTTTTCCCCCCACTTAAAAAACAAAATGACTTTTGTGTAACAGGGAGGTGTTTACAGGAGCACTGCATGGGAGACTCCGGGGCTCTAATTTGGGCTGTCAGAAGACGCAAAGCCCCGGCGGCTGCGAAGGAGTTGGGAGCAGGGAGAGCCTCGAGCTCCTTTGCTCGAAAATTGAAACGTTAGAGAACTGTTGAGAAGCTTTGAAGGGAAGGGAAACACGAGGAGTTCTGGTATTTGGGGAGGGGGGAGAAGTGTTTAGTGGATGGGATTAACGGTTTGCATTGTGCCAAGCTCCCGAGGTCTGCCAGAAGGAGCCCGCTGGCCGCGCAGGGGGCAGAGACAGAGCTGCTGGATGCTGGCAGTAGCCGGGTCTCCTGCTGCCCAAAATTCCCTCCTGCTGCCCAAAATTCCCTCCTGCTGCCCGAAATTCCCTCCTGCTGCCCAAAATTCCCTCCTGCTGCCCAAAATTCCCTCCTGCCTCTCTGCCTGCCCAGGGGTTGGCAGCCTGAGTCTCAATGCTGCTGGGAACGGCCAACGTGCGGATTCCCATCTGCTTTGGGAGCTGGGAGCCTGGGGTCGGACCGCTGCCGGCGCTGGTAACATCACCCTGGGTCATTGTCCCTGCCTCTCCAAGAGGCTTTTTATGGGGTTTCTATCAGGGTAGCACGTTGGAGGATGGCCCCAGGTGGTCACACAAGCAAGAAGGGAGGAATAAAGCTTCTGGGCAGCCCAGCCTCGCATCTGAGGCCAGAGATTCCCATGGAGCCCATGTGGGAGAGAAAATACGATGGAGGAGCTCTCCCTTTTGTTTTTGGAAGAGCACCAGCCACCTGGTGTTTTTTGTATTTTTGTATTATTATTATTTTTTTATGAGCAGTGTTGGGGCTGAGTTTTGCCTCTGCCTTTGAGCTGGGATGATGGAAGAAAATCTTATGGAGAGGGAGCAGATCAAATGAGCACGCTGAGCACAGCGTGAGATAAATCCCAGTGCAGCCGGAGCACTTTGCGCGCCGTGAGCTGCTCCTTGGGGTTGTGCCTCCTGGGAGAGGGCATCTCATCTCTCGGGGCTGCCCGTGAAGGATCCTCGCTCTGTTCACGGGGTGCCACACGGGCCAGGGAAGAGCCTGTCCCAGGCGGCGCCGAGGACTTGGCTGTCAGCGTCTGTCTCGCAAGAAGTATCGCTGCCGGTTAATCGCTGTCCCGCGGAATACAAGAGCTGAGATCCTGTCTTCATCGTGCCGTTACGGGGTTGTTTACCAGACCCAAATGTCAGGGTTTTGCTCACTGTTCCCACAGTCTCCGCCGCCTCTGGCTATGAAGTGATGAGAGAGACAGTAGCCTTGATGTGAGCGAGCGGCAAGGTGTTTAGCAGATTTTTGGCTCTCCGCTTCCTTTGAGGCTGCCTTGGCTGCCTTTTTTAGTCAAAAGGTTTGTGGCTTTTATTTTGCCATTTTTTTATTTTTTTTTTTTTAGCTGTCAGGCCATTCCAGGCATTTGTCTAAACTCACTTTGACGTTGCTACCGCTCGCAAATGTTCCCGTGCTCGCCGCCACTCGGGAGCTTGGTATTTAGAAGGGCCGGCCGCGTTTCCTCGCTCTGCGCCCAGCCAGCGCGTGGGCAGCTGCGTGCTCTGCCTCTTTTCATGGGACGGCTGGCAAGGGGAGGAAGGCAAATAGAAGGCAGAGCGTCCCCTGAGACATCAAGCGTCTCTGCTCCTCTCAGCTTTGCCAGCACGAGCGAGAGGTGCAGCAGCTCCGCTCCTGCTTCGCCGAGCTCCCCGACCTAGGAGGAAATCCTAAAAGGATTTTCTCGTGGAGTGGGGGGGAGCTTGGGCAGACGAGCTTTCATCCTGAAGGCTTCAGGAGAGCTGTGCACAGCCCCAGTTTGTCTGCAAGCTCCCAGTTACAGCCAGACAATCTGAAAAAAGACTGCAGGCTGTTGTCAAGGTAGAGGGACGGCCTGGAGCGCAGTGGGACGCAGCTGCTCGAGGAGCAGAGGGCAGCAGTGGCACCCTGTTCCATCCCTAATTTTGAAGTGGGTCGGAGTTTCTGCAGACAGACCCAGGCAAAATGGAGCCAACGAGCTCTGGGGCTTCATTCATTTGTGTGCGCTGAGGAAAGCGCCTCGCTTTGCCTTCTGTGTGGCTCCGGGGCCGTAACGCTCTCATGTGAAGCAGCTTATGGGAACGCAGAGACGAGAAAGCTGCCGTCCAATATCTACATCAGATTGCAATAAATTTTTATTCCTCCTCCTATTTCTCACTTCTGAAGTTGGGAACAAACACAAGTTCATATAAATTATGTTCCTAAAGGAGACTTAACTTCCTCCTTTGCTATTTATAGATGGCTCTTTCTTCATGCATATGGATAGCAGCTTGATTTTCTCATCTTCAGTAGCTTCTGTTTGATCTCGTGGGTGCTCCTTGTGCATCTTCAAGGAGCATGGCTGAATAATTTATCCATTCAAGGCTCTGCACAGAAAGTTTAAAGTGATTTCTGGAGTACCTTAGGTTCCTTTGTGTAAGACGCTTCAAAAGGTTAGCCGCAGGTCTGCAGGGCAGACCGGAGCTACCTGGTTGTGTCTTTATTTTCAAGGGGTGCTAAAAAACAGCTGATCGTGGAAGGGTAAGAAAAATCCTATTTGTATTGGAGCCAACTGGGAATGTTGACTTCTGACTTTAAGGTGTGCTTCCCTGTGCCACGCTTTGAGAGCAGTTTAGGCAGACCTGTTATCCTCGGTGCGCTTCACCCTTCTGTATCCATCAGTACGGCCCGAGGACTTGTCAGGCCTTTCTTTTTTTGGTTAACTGAACAAAACCAAACCAAATCTGGTTTGAGTCTTCACATCCACAGTGGCTGAAGCGAAGTGACCTCATGGCCACGGGTCGGCTCAGCTGCAGCAGGCTCCTTCAGGGCTTAGCTCGGACCAGAAAAAGATGCCATGAAGCGTGAACGTAATTTTTGTTGGACTTGAACAGAAGCATTAATTTTGGGTAACTCTGGCTCTGCTTGTAACTGATGTAGAGGCGTTTTGGTAGGAAGGGGTCGGGCTGTCCAGAGGGAGACGCCTCTCCTGCAACGAAGGAAGCACCAGCCCTTATTTACCTGCTATCTGCTCCTCTGCTGCTTCTGTCCCAGGGGAAATCTGCTGTTTTCTTGCCATAGACTGGTTGATTTTCCAGTGCACTTGAGGTGAGGTGAATTCAAACCCGGTGCTGCAGGAGGAGAAACCTCTCCCCGGGGCCAGGGAAGGAGTCGGCGGTGCTGGCTGTTGGATCCTCGCGCTGACGACTGGAAGTTGGAGCAGCTTGGATCCCTTCCTGGAGCCTCGTTACGTGTCCAGCCAAAGGGTCAAGCCTGTAACACCCCGTTAGCGTGGTTGGGAGGATTTGTGAAATGCTTCCCTCCCCAGCATCTGCTGTTATCACCTCGCAGGCATTAAAACTTGCTCATGCTGCTTGGTTTTACCCAGACTGAACTCTTGCAGGAGGGATTGGTTCGCTTCCTGTGCTAGGGGAGGTCTCCTGGTGATCGCTGTGTCGGTTCAGAGGTGGTTTTACGATTGGGAGCTTTTCTGGGTTATTACGGAGGTTTTTTAAAGAAGACAGATACTTCTGTCAGCAGTTGTAGTGCTGGCTTCCAGAGTGCGTTTGGGAAACGCTCCTTTCTTTGTTAAAATAGCGTCAGGACCTGGGCCCTGGGAGCACTGAGAGGCTCAGAGCATCTGATGTGCAGCCAGCCAGCAAAGCCCTGGGTGTTCTTCTGTTCAACACGTGTGCACAAATTGATTATAAAATTCCCCCAAATATGGTTAATGTGATGCCTTTTTTTAGCAGAAGACTTGTCTATGCCTTAATGTCCAGGGAAGAAGGCTTGCTCTGGAGTATCTTGCTTTGGACTCTTGTATTTAAGGAAAGGTTCTGCGGGTTGCATCATTGCAAACAGTGAACAAGCTTGAAATTTTATTTCTTCGGATGAGGCCCCTGGTGGAGAAGACAGCTCTTGAGTAGATCAGAAATGGTGCTTGGGGGGTTGGTTTCTTTCATTAAGACGGTTCCCAAGTTGTGTGGTCGAGTAGGTTACGGCACTTCTTCTGTGTGTGTCTGATGCGAACGCTGTGCTTGGGAGAAGTGGATTCCCTATAATCCAATCCACGGGAGCTACGTTCGTTCTTTTACTGTCAGCGGTGCACGGGTTTGGTATGGGTTTGAGTAGGTCTTGAGGCAAGATGAGGTGACAGAGGTCTGACTGCAGTAACAAGGCTGGTTTGGAGACTGGAGCCGTGCTCGGAGGAGCCCCTGCATGCCGAGGTACGGGGATCTCTGAGGGCTGAGATGTCTCAGCGTGGTTCTGGGTGAGCTCATTTGCTTCTGTAACTTCTCAGTTTTCTTAGCTGATAGAGTACATCCCTGAGAAGGGGAGTAAAAGCTTGAACAGTTTGATCTAAAATTGAAACATTTTGCAGAGCCTAATTAAACAAAGTCATGATTTTTACGTAAAACCCTGTCCCAGGCCTTCAAACAACTTTTTAAATACCGGCTTCAGTGGAGAGCCGTGCCTAATCACCCCTTGAAAGAAGCAGAGAGCGATGGGTGTTGAAAGGCAGCGGCTCGAGCTTGGCGAGGGGATCCAGCGACCACAAGTGTTGAAATTTGCACGGAACACGAGGAGGGCTTTGATCAAAACACAGCCCAAACTTCCACAGCTTGGGACGCGACCAAGAGCACTAAGCTAGCAGCAGTGGAAGAAGGTTTTGGAGAGACTTCAGAGGTTCCAACGGCAGCGTTGCAGCCTGTAATCTCAGTAGAAAACTGGCTTGATGTAATTAACAGCATAGCAATGCAATCCATGTCAGGACAGTCCCTTCCCTCTCCTTCTGAGAACCTCTGGGCTCTTCCTGTTCTTTAGTCAGCAGCGTTTCTTCCAAACCCAGTCATACCTTGAATGCAGAAGAGGAAGGAGGTGAGATGTGGCCAAGGGAATGTGGAAAGGATTTTGGCCTGAGCTCTCCGGATGGAAGATCTTGACATGTGCCTTGGTTTCGCTACAAAGGATGGGGTGGAAATGGAGCTACAGAACTTATGGGGGGGAAGTATTTTGTGAAAAAAAATATATATATATATAAAAAGTATTTTGTACCTGCACCAGTGGTTGGTTTAGTTCATTGGAAGATGTGGGTATGTAAATATGATGACCCAGTCCATAATTTGTCAGGTTCTCAAGTTAAGGTAGTGTGGCTTTTTGATGCTTGATGACATTTGCCCTCGTGTTATGCTATCTACAGCACGATTTCTGAACAGTCAGCAAGTCTTTCTGGACTCTCAGGCCCTTTGACCTCCTGCTACCCTTATATTTAACGTTAGTTAATCCATCATTTAAGTGGACGGTAAGCAGGATTAGCAGTGGATGAACGCTGGAAGAGTGAGTGGTTGTTAAAAAAAAATAAATAATAATTTTATTCTCGAGCCTGGGCTGGGGCACGTGAAGGTGGAGATGCAGCCAGGATTGGGCCACCGCACGGGGAGAGATGACAGCTGTCCTGAAGCTGAAGCAGGAGGCAAGAGATGGAGGGCAGCCCTCTGCCGAGTGCATCTCCTAGGCAGAGGGGCCGTGGCCGCAGCAGTTGGTTGCAAACGGGGATGGTCCTGTTGGATTGCCCTGGGCAGAGCTTCGGGTGAGTTTCCTCCTGGTAGGTCTTTGCGGCTGCGTGGCTATGAAATGCCTTCGCATCCTCAGCTGAGAAGTGCTTCGTGCCAACGGACTTTGCTGACTTAGACAGAAGTGAAGTGAGCGTGGGGCGCAGTGACTCCAACCCCAAATGCCTCACTTGAGGAGGTGGTGGAGTGGTTCTCCCCCGCAATGTTTTAACAGGTTTGAGGGTATAAAAAGTCATTCTTGTAATTGGCCTTTACAATTCTGAAACACATTCAGGATTGTAGTCTCTAAAATGTTAATGTTTAGACCCAAGCCTATCTGTTAAATACTTGCGGTCGTGCTGTGCCCGCTGATTCAGGAGAAGCACACCCTGTGCAATCAGTGAGTTATCCACGTGATCTTTGTGCTGTTGCAGAGAGGCACATTTAATTAGTACTGAAGCAATTATCTCGACAAGTAAGTCAGACTCGGAACAATAACATTTTCCCAGTTACTGTGTGGTAGCCAGATGCTAATGCAGACTGCTATTAAGGGCTTGGCTTGCCGCTCTTGAGGTTACTGGCAGGTAATGAGTGTATTTTTCCCATTTGGAGGTTTGGATTTCAGTGTTCTGGGAATTAGGCCCACTGGGATGTCCAGTCGATGTTTCAGTGTGAATGGAAGAGCTTTTTGTTCCTGCTAGGAAATATTTCTGCCTGTTGCCAAATACCAGGATGCAAATAGAAATATATGTGCTCTGGGGGTCGGGCTGGCGACAGAGCGAAAGCTAAACCAGGGAGGGAGCTTTCCAGAACTGAACGTAGACACTCAGGATTTGGTAAAAACATGCTGGATTGATAACCTTGTTGCAGTCTTCCACAATTGCTGGTGCTTTTGGTCGCCTCCCCCCGTGCACAAGCGGACCAGGCCAAGAGCCGTTGCCAGTGGTGATCTACAGCGGGTTCAGTAGGTGGGTCTGGTGTGCTCGAGGCTTTGTGCTGTCCAAAACCAGAAGTAATGAGTTGCAAATGGTGAATGAGGTCTTGCCCTGCCAACATCCCTCATCCTGTGTGTGCGTTGCAGCTCACATATTAAGGTTTTTTCCTGCTTTGGCGCGTTGACTCTTGGTGAAGGATTGCTCACGTGGACCTAATGAAGGTTGCTGTGTGGGTCTGCAGCGCTGCATCCGTGAAGGCAGAAAGTGTCGTTGGAGCGGATCCATGTTGCAAATGGGAAAGCCAAAGGAAACGAATCGAGCACCAGAGATGTTTTGGGGGTTATGGATGGTGGCGCGGTGGAGAGTGAGAGTTAGCCAGCAGTGGCCATCGGCGGGAGCTGGGTGCAGAATCTGATGGATGGAGGAGTGGGGAAAGAGCCCAGTCCGGCCCCTGGTGTGGCCAGGAAGGTCTGAGCAGCAGAGACCCAAACTTCAGTCCCCTTCTCGGGGAAGGACTGAAGGTGGGCTGTGGGCCGGAGAACAGCCATGCTCCCGGTGCCGGCGGCCCTGTGGGACCTGGGTTTGAAGCTCGGTTGGACCAGGGAAGCTGAGCAGAAACAGACACGCTGCTTTCACGTCCAACCTCTTGGCTGTTTGCCTCAGTAGGTTGGTAGGAGCCTGGTGTGAAGCCTCCTGTCGGCGTCTAGTTTATTTTAGGCCTAACACTGGTGGTTATCGGGATCCTTCACTGCAGAGCCCCGCTTTGCCCGGTGAGTGCCCCAGGCCCTGCAGCTCATTGCTGTGCAGGGGGAAAAGAAAATGTCGACTGGGCCCTATTGCCCGAGGCACTGTCTTCATCCACAGCAGGCAGGTAGGAGGACGGGGAGCAGAAGGGAGCTGTGATGTGCTCGGGCGAGCCGTGCTAAGTCCGTGGTGACACCAGCTCTGTGGTGACACCAGGTCCGGGGCGACACCAGGTCCGTGGTGACACCACGTCCGGGGTGACACCGGGTCCGTGGTGACACCAGGCCCGTGGTGAAATCAGCTTGGAGGCGACACCAGGTCCGTGGTGACACCAGGTCCGTGGTGACACCAGCTCTGTGGTGACACCAGCTCTGTGGTGACACCAGGCCATGTGTGTCCCGTCGTGCTCGGTGCCCTCCAGCAGCCCTCACAACTCCGTTCCCTGCCTGCCCGCTTTACGATGTGAGCCCGTAAGGAAAGCGGGCCTGTTTCCCTCCTGTCAGCCCTGCCCATCTTCTGCATCTCCATCCACCACCCAAGTTACGGGGCAGCCATGGGGCCGCTGTTGGGCTCGGCCTGCAGAGGCCATGGGAGGGCAGCAGGCCGCGGGGCTTTGAGAACCCCCTGCCACCTGCGAGCTCCTTGGGAGCCGGGCTCCCGGTGGAGGTGGGCCGCTGCCTCCAGCCCAGATGGCGGATCTGGTTTAAATAAAGGCAGTGGAAAATACCCAGTGTTCCCTTTAGCTTGCGAAACGAGAGCAAAGTGCGGCGTTGTGTTTTTTTTTTTTTGCCTTTTGCTCCTTTTCGTCCTCCTCCTCCTTTCCCCCTTCCCTGAAGTCAGATTTTAATGTGAGGCTTTAACAAGAGTCAGAATCGAGGTATTAAGGAGATGGCCTTTAATATGCCGAAGCATTTTTCCGTTTGTTAGATTAACCCTGAAGTTTTAGGAAGGGGGGTGGGTGGGCGGAGGCTTGGAATAATCTATTCTTTACTGTGCACAAATTAGTGCTGGCGGGAGGAGGGAAATGCTTGACTGGAGCACTACAAAGCGTGCCGTGGGGAGCAGCCTGGGGAGGGCAGGCAGGGAGCCTCTGATGGGGAGGCTTCGACCTCCGGCCCGTGTACCCGGGCTTTGAGATCGGGATCCCACTGCTGAGTGCATGGATTAAGTCACGATCGCTACTTTATAATCCGTTTAGAACTGGGTTTGAATAAAATGCCCAATTTCTGTCCCGCTGACTCATGGCTGCCCTAATGGGATGTGTACGTCTGAACATAGGCAGCGCTGAGGAGCACTTAAGTGAAAGCACCAAGCAAATCTTGGTAATTTCTTGTCCACATCTGATGTGATCTCCTTCCCAGTAAGAAAGCTGTGTGGATGAAGAGCTTTGGATTCCTAATAGAGTCTTAGAGCAACCAAATCTTTGGCCTCCAGCTTTGAGGGAAATCAGTTGATGTAAGTGATGCCACCTCTGAGGATGTGTGTGTCTCTAGGAGCCGGTGCTACGCGAGTTTCTGCTTTTTGAGCACTTAATATGCAAGCAGAGAGCTCACAGGTCGTCAGCTGAGGTTTCACAGGGTTTTTTAAAGGCTTGATAACTTCAGAAGGCTTGATGTGGTGTACGGGACAATGCAGGGCTCAGGAACAATTCTTCCTAGCAGCAAGTGCCTCCTGGCCCAGTAAAGCAGCCACCTCCTAGGCAAATTCCCTGCCTGCAAGAGAAGAGGCTGCAGAGAGCTTAAACAGTCCGATGCGAGCCAGTAGGTGTGTTCAGGAACCTGAAGGTACAGCTGCTCAGGGAGTTTGTTGTAGCTGTGAGGCTGGTCACAACCATAAATTCTCTCTGGGCTGTTAGCAAATGGTTCTCTCCCCGTGTCTTCCTTGCAGGTGCTCCGGGACAGCTGGGTAACCACACAACCAGACTGCAATCTTTGTGGAAGTCCAAAAAGGTTTTGGGTCTAGATGATAGGAAATCAGATGAACTGTGGTCAGAAGCCATTTTTTGGGTTTTGTTACAAAATTGTGTCTGGCAGAGCAGCCTTTGGTAGTGTGGCTTGTGAAAGAATTGGCAGCTCCGTCAGCTACGGGTCATTCTGTTTGCCGTTTGATGTATGTTTTGTGGCTAGCTGTTTCTTCCTTCCCTTTCTCCCCCCTTTACTTTGTGCTTTAAATCAAAATTCCCAACGGCTGTGGTCACAGGGCTTGGGGGAGCAATTGAAATAAAATGAATGGACCATAACGCACCCCTCTGTCTTTCCCCTAAGAATTGGGCTGAATGGTTGCAATTCATCCATCTCTTCTTGTTCGATGCTGTCCGGAGAAAAACCGTGCCTCTGAATTCACCAAAATGTGAATGAAACGTCTGGTTAGAGACTCATGACTCTCACAGCATAGTGCAATGGTAAAGTACTGTATATTAAAGGATTCTGCACATTTGTTTGCTCTAGCAGGAATCAGGGTGTTTGCTTGTTAGAAAAGGTCAGGGCAGTCACTGCAGTAGCATTTCCCTGCGTTCTGCTCTGCTTTATTCATTTTACATACCGGTGAGTGCGCACTTGGAGATGAAAGGCAGCCTTTTCTGGCTACTGGGACTGTGAAGCCACAAGCAGTTTTACCTCCTCTTTCTGGATGTTGCTTCATCAATGCCATTTCCTCTACACGTGTTTTTAAAAAGATGTGAAATCCTACCACACTGACCTTAAACTAACACAGGTTCACAGGGTTTTGAATAAAAGAAGAATGTGAGAAGAATGTGTCTGGGGTTCTAATATCGGATATTTATGATTTGAATAGGCTTTGTTAGGATTGCATCCTGTTAATGCTGTGGTTATTAAATGAGCATAAGATCTGGGATGGACAGGAGATCGCTTTGTTACTCCTACTTACCGGTGGCTGTGACTAGTGCGCTGATGCTTATTCCACTTAACGTGCAACACTTGTGTAAGCAGCATGTTCATTTACACATGGGTGAGTTATCTCAGTGGTGTGCAGACGTTAGATCACACCTACCATTGCTTCCACTAGTGAGGAAGAATAACCTATAGGTATAATAACTTATCTACACAGCGAGCTTCCATTCAGGAGGCAAAAAAGATGCTGGGAACAACGGCGTTCTGGAGCTGAAGGCAGCGATGCTTGCAGAGACGTGTGCTACTGCAGGGAGTGCTGTGAGCAGGGATCCAGCAGCCTCTGTGCAGGATGCGACCGTTTGTGGAGCTCTTTGGAGCCGGTTCCTTCAGCATCCCACGTCGGTGCCTCTCGGATGGGAGCCGTGTCAGCAGGGCTGGGGCTGGTGGGGTGGAATGGGCAGAGCAGCAGCAAACGTCACTTGGGAGGCTCCTAATAAAATACATTAAAAATTACAATTTAAAATACAAAAAACCACAGATGGTGAGACACTAGAGTTTCATACTCCAAATATTTGAAGAATGGCATTTTGAGCAGAGAACTGCGGTGTTTGCGGTTAGCTGCATTGACATGATGGAGTTTGATCCCCAAATTCCTCGCAGGTAGCTGCGTCAGGCAGTGGAAGAGAAGAGTGACTTGAAGGGAAGTCATGGAAGTCAAGTGCTTTTCTTTGGCCTAGGGTTTTTAACTGTACCTTTAACTTCCACACACTTTCCTGTTTTCCCTGTTAGACCATTCCTTGACCCAAACTGATTTACCGAGAGGTCTGATAACTTGCTGTATACAAATGAAACTCGATGTGTTTAATGTCCCTGTATCTAACCGTGCCTGGGTGCTGTGATCCCAGCGCTGCAGCATCAGCTTGGAGTAAAGGGATGGCAGATTTGCCACCAATAACCAGTACCAAAGTTTTTACCTTCTCTGTATCCAGAGGTATTTTGCGTGACCCTGCTGGTGCTTATTGGTTTGGTTTGGGTCTTCCTAAATTGCCACTTAAATATGGGTTTGCTGGCTGGCAGCTGGTGTGGGGTAGGGAGGGTTGGGCATGAGCGGGGCTGAGAAGCAGCCTGGGGAAACACAAACCTTCAGGAGTGTAGAAGGTGAACGTTGCTCCCATCGGATTCAGAAATCCTGACTACAGCTGGCGGTAATACCTTCTGTAAGTACATCCTAGGTTGCCAGGCACATTGAGGTGCCCCTCTTTCCATTTTAGCTCAGTTTTTGGGATCTTAGAAAGGCAATGAAAACGCATTCGTTTGTTCTGCAATAGGCTTCGAGATCCTGAAGACCTGAAGGGGTTCAGAGGTCCTCGGGGTGTGATCGAGCCTCCCTTTGCTGCGTCTGCCCCGTTTCTGCAGAATAACTTAGTCCTCAGCCCTCGGACCGCGTGGTGCAGGTTTCCAGGGCAAGGTTTTGTACTTCAGCGGGTTTGCTGTAAAGATGAAAGAACCCCTTGCAGAGAGGTAAGCTCGCTCCAGAGAGCCCTGCGCTTAATAAACGCTTTTTAGTGCTGTTGCTAAAGGTTTTATTTATTGGCTGTGAGGCTGAAGCTACTGATGTCAGTGTAGCCCGGTGAGCGGGGAATGAGGATAATTACCAGGAAACTATTATGTGGCCTTGAGCAAAACTGCTCTCCCTTCTTGGCCGGTTGTGCTGCAGATCTCGCAAGGAGACCTCATTCCTCACCGTGGCTGAAAGGGGGAAGTGGCAGAGTAAGTGCTTTCCCGGCCGGAGGCTGAGCACCAGCGTGTGTCTGCGGGGCTGGTGTGCGGGACCTGTACACGGCTCGGAGGCCCTTCTGGACCCTGAGTCTTTTGATCTTGTTTTAAAAAAACATTATTTTTTTTTTTTTAGTAAACCACAGTGAATATTAACTGTAGAGACTCCTGGCTGGTAACGTTGCCCTGAATGTGGTTTATTCGGCACGTTGTGCAGTGCCCGCTTATTGTTCCATAACACAACAGCAAAACAACCAAAAAAAGTGATGCAAAACCCCCCCGGAGCTGAACTACTTCACAGACGTACCTTTTCCACACCCGTGCACGTTTGCAGTGTCTCTCAGCTTGCCAACTGTGTGCGCATTGCACCATTCGGCCTGCCTTGCACGTCTGCTCTGGTTCCTCCTGTGCTTTATTCCAGGTGTGCGGATGCCTTCAGCCTCCTCTCACAGGTTTCCTGGTGGTGGTGATGTTTCCTCTGGCAGGTTTGGGACCCCGTGTTGTCCTGGGGTGCTGAGAGGTAGTGCAGGTGTTGGTTGGGGTCCTGCGTACCTGGGAGCCCCACCAACAAGGAATGAGATGCGGCAAATGTTTTCAAGGCACTGAACGAGATGTTGGAATATGTCACTGGTACTTCGTGCATTCAGTGTCTCAGAAGAGCACAAAGAATTTAATGAAAACAAACAAACAAAAAGCCAAAACCAACAAACACGCGCACAACCCCCTGCTCGGCCTGCAGGATCTGTTTCAGATGAATATCTGAGTTCTTCGAAGGGGTAAAGTTCTTGATTCATTAATCACATTTCATTAATATCTGCAACTCCAAAACAGAAGTCTGGTCTGGTAGATGCTCCTTGTCTTTTATGACTTCATTTTTAGCTGCAGTTGGGAGACTTTTTATAGTATATTATTAGCATGCTGTCATCTTTTCTTGCTCTTCTTTCATGGCATTTGGGAGGATTACTCCGTTTTCTTTACTGCTAGGGAGAATTCTGGAGGTGCACTCTGAGTTTGTGGTCTCACGGCCCCGTTCAGCACGTCCGCTTTCTCCTAGGGCAACCTTAAAAAAACAAAGCAGCACCCCCCTCCTGCAAACGCCCCCAAAAACTTCAACCAAAATACAATCCTGCAATGTCGCGATCAGGAATTATGGTCCACTTGACCATAGTCAAGGTCTAGACCTCTGTTTTAGTCTCAGCAACCAATATAAGACTGACTTATGAGTGCTTGATTTTGTTGAACAGGTTTTCTTCTCCTTCTCCTCCTTTTCCTTTTTTTGTTTTCTTTTTAATTTTAGGTGGTACCTTTTAAATGTACTTACACTTATTACTGAAAACGGTGGTAGAAAAATAATCCGCTTGCCATTTTAGGAGGAGAAATATATGAGAATGTAGAGATAGGATTCAATAAAAACTTTGAAGGCTGTCCAGAACACAAAGAAGGCTTCGTTTCTTTGAACATGTGGAAAATTACAGTTCAGCTGGAAACCTCAGTGAAAACCAATTGGAAAGTATTGTTTATCAGAAATGCTGACCAAATGTGAACTTCAGGTCAGGTCGCTGGGTGGTAGCTGCTGAAAGCCATGCAGTGGGATTAGGTGTAGAATGGGTTGAGTTAGAGGCATCGCTTTAGCCTAATTTTGGTGGGGGCTTTGTTTGTGTCATGTAAATACGGAGGAATGTGCATGTCGTTTTTGATGCGTAAAGTATGTTCTCAACGCATGCCTGAGAGCCTGGGAAAATCGTCCAGCCTTAACATAAAGCAGAGGTGCGTGATTTGGGCATGTCTTAGAAACTGAAGATACAGAAGGAAGGAGGGTGAGCAGAGAAAATAAGAATTGATTTCCCATTCTCCCAGTGTGTACCCTTCCCAGCAGATCTTTAGCTGTCTGAAAACTGGGAGCGCTTTTAAAAAAATTATTGATTGTAAGTGCAATTACATTTTTATGGTTATTCTGTTCTTTAATGATGAGTACAGACATGTCCAATTCCCATGTTCAAGTTGGTCTGGAATCTCTTGAGGCTGAATAAAACGTTTACATGTGTTTTCTGTTGGATTTAGGCATGGCATTGCTCAGTATGTCTCCTGTATAATAGTATAGGAATGCCTAGTTCATGTTCAACCTGTCTTTCCATAATTAAATGCTTTGTGATGGCTTATCTGCTGCTCACTTTATTGTAATGAAGAAAGAACCAATGCAGTTTTACTCCTGCAGAGCAGCAGTCTCTCTGTTATCGTATGAGATAGATGTTAAGCTCTTTTGGTCAGGTATGGCTCTTAAACCTCTCACTTCTGATGATTTTGTCAGTGGATCTGTTTTCAGCCAGGCATAGTCGCCCCAGCAGAGTTGAAGAACATGGCAGATAAGTTGGTAAGAGCTGCCCAAAGACATGGTGGGCTGTTTTTACAGGCCTACAAAGGAAGGGGGTGGGGGTAGAGGCACTGGAACTAGAGAAATGCTACTGGGTGTCCTTGGGAGATGCCTCCGGGTACACAGAGTATCAAGGTAGGGTGCAGTAAAAAAATCTGATGTTGAAATCATTTCCAGTGGACCTTAGGAGATGAGCTTTCTTGTGGTCAAAATCCACATGGGAACAGAGGGACCTGACTTTTTTCTCTGACAAATGAAAGGAAATTGCTTGGGGTGTTCTCTTCTGAACAAGATTTTATTTCATCTTGTGACCATTTATAGTGATCTGTCCTCTCCAGATGCTGTGTCTTACAAGAAGCAGAGTAGTATAAGTGAGGTAAAACCAATTCTTCAAGTGAGCCATGTCATGAGTGTTATTTAGTGTCCTCATGGCAAGCGTTAATTGTATTTCACTTGCAAAGCGTCACTTTGCGCAATAGAAGTACTTGCCTGCCTGGAGCATCAGGGTTTTATACAGACGTTGACCTAATATTGCTAGAGTTATTCATAGTTTTGCTGTACAAAGATGATATGACTTTAACCTTCTTTAGGGTTAGAAAACAGGATTTACGATACAATGCTCAAGGAACTTAGTATCTTTATCAAAGAAGACAATTGCACCTTCTGCTTCTCTGGATATCTGTTAGAAAAAAATGGATAGTAGCTACTGTTTTAATACAAACAGCCAAAGGTTTTATAACGTGCAACGGTGAAGGTCAAAGCTGGGTAAATGCACCCTGGTGGCATGGGAGTGGAGGAAATGAGCTACTGGAACAATCCATCGAGATCTGTGGTGGACATTGCATCATCCCAGGAAAACCCTTAAAATCAAAACGACTCATTTTGTATAAAAGCTTTATGTTCCAGTACAACCACAAGTACTGACCTTGAAGTAGGTATTAATTAGTGGATGACTCCTTGTCTGCGTTGTTCAAGGTGTCAGACTGCCTGACTACGGTGATCTCTTAAAACTTTATGCCTATAGGAATAATAGATTCATACTTCATGTTTTTCTTCTTATAACAAAGACCAAATGAAAAAAAAAAAGAAGAGTTTAAAGAAAAAGTAAGTTGAGGGCAGCTCAGGGAGCCAAGGACTTTGTTCTGATTTTGACTCTGATAACACTCGCTGTGTGGCCTTGGGCAAGTTATTAATCCTTGGGAGCCGCAGTTTGCCAATTTGTCTGATCTGGATAACTTCACTCGCCTAATAGGACGACGTGTTTTTAACATGCTGTTAATGTAAACGTGTAATAATTATCAGCTTTTTATGACTATTCTGTTTATGACGAAGGAGAATATTTGTATTTAGAGTGGATGCCCATTTTCCAGACCTACTTCATTTAACTCCTGGGAGATGTTTTGACTCTTCAAAAGAGGATTTTTCTTGACTTGGGGCCACCGCTGTGGTACTCTGTCCCGCCAAGTTCAATGTTCTTCTGGATAGAATAAAATGTGTTTATGGATTTTGATGAAACTTGGAAATTCTTGGATTGTTAATCTTGCCGTTTTACGGGAAAATGAATCAAGTTCTGACTCACGGAGGAGGACTGACCTTGGGGCAGAGGGCAGCGTTGTACACACCCCAGCTTGGGTTACCAGGAAAGGATTTCTTTGGTCATCTGTGGCATCTGTGTATTCTTGTTGAATTATTACCATTGCCTGGTATCAAATGGTGCAGTAAAGGATGAGACACGGTTTTGGTGCCCCTTTCCCTATTTTCACTCCTTGTTACCATGTATATACAGTTTTTTACTCCCCCACACCAGCCATTTCTAGGCTTCAGTGTTGGCTGCTTGTTCGGTCCATCGCAAAGTGTTTGGGCAGTTTAAAGGACATCAGTTTCTCTTCTCATTTAAATTGAGCTTTTCCTATAGGTTATGTTTTACATTTAAATGTTCACATAATCTAAGAAGTCAACAAACCAAAACCTTATGGCGCACAGTAGGTGGTAGTCCTCTTCAGATACGTTTGCTCAAGGTAGAGAAGAGTCAAGGTACAGTGCTGATAATTTTTTCATCCCATAGGCTTTCAAATTCTGGCAGTTCTGCAATGCCAGTTGAATGCTTTTAAGTATTACCTAACGCAGCTCCTAGGAGAAACCCCTTCCTTGCTCCTCCGTTTGGGTCTGTGTGCCTTGTTCATCTTGGGGCAATCAGTAGGTGTGTGCTAATGGAGCTCCGTGTTCCCTGCAGAGCCTGGCAGCCCCTTTTGTCCCTTCTAACCCTTCAACCACCGAAGCTCTGCTCTGCCCCAGCTGCTTTCCCAGTCAGGTTGCGCTGTGCTCTCGTCTTTGGTGGCTTTGAACACAAGGCTGCCCGTTCCGTCAGCTTTTGCTGGTCTTTTGAGTCCCAAGCTGGTATTTCACCTTTCCATTCCCTCCTAACCTTTAGATGTTTCCGAATGCATCCCCATGCCCTGTCCATCCAGGTTTATTAACTGCAGATATCGTTTTTTGTCTTGCCCAGGACTTAAAATTCCCTCCAAGTTTGTAGCCTTCAGCTGGCGAACACCTTAACGTGGTGCCACTGGCAGGCTTCGGTGCCCTTTACTTCCACTCTTCTTGGCTTTTTGTTTCCTGTCTGCTTGCTCCGTCTTCTGTGCTTTGTTGTTGTTTCCTCTCTTTTAATGTTTGTTTCCTTCATTTCCTAAGGATTGCAGATACAATCAGTGGAAAATAATTGCCAAGATTTTCTTCAGTCTTCTGCTCTCTCCAAATATTAAGGTACTTGATATGTCTATCCTTTTAATAACTCTTTGGTAATAACACGTACCTAATTTCAAGTCTACCTCTGCCTTTCTTTGGTTACTTGCTCAGATTTTTGTGGCACTAACCTGCAAATCTGGGTGCCTTAGCTGAGCACTTGGAGCTCACTAACCTCTGCCGTGGTAGAAGAAATCAGTCAAGTCCTGCCTCCCATTGGAAAAACACCAAATTTTCCAGTGTGGTCATCTGCTGTGGTCTGCCAGACCAGTCTCTCACCAGCCTTCTTGAATTTGGACACCAGGACTGAGCCCAATATATTAGGAGAAGTTACGACAACATTTCCACACTTGTACACCTACATTGTACTATCTACTGAATTAAAAAAGGCTCACTTTGATGCCTGCCATTTCTCTTCTGATAGCAATTCAAGAGGATGAGTGTTCTGCATGCCTGTGGTAGGCTTACCTCATTTAGCAGTGCAGAACTGAGATCTTACTGAGCAAATTTTCTTACAGTTCTGCATTTTGGGGAGGTGGGGTTGGGGAAATATACCCCTTCCTTCCCCATTGGAATGTTTTACTCTCTATGTGCTTAAAAAAAGAAACTGATGATAATTTCAACCGGCCATTGATTTCTTCATGTATCCTCTTGCTTCCCATATCACTGACCTATACATCCTAACGCCAGATTTTTGTTTGTTGGCCTCAGTTTTTCTGTTTATTCCATTTGTCATGTTCCTTTTTTCTTGCCTTTATAGCTTCCTTAACTTCCATGTGAGCCAGGTTGCCTTTTAACTAGTGTGGCCGCCTTTTTCAGTTGTGGCATTGTGGCTTTTTGAGCATCTAGTTAAAATGTTCTTAAACAATTTTCAATTAGTCTTCATATTTTTCTGATTACATTCTTTTTCCCAACTGATTTGGCTCATAATTGTTTTCAGCTTGGTGAAACTGGCCTTTATAAAAGTGTGTGTATAGATGTGTGTATGTATACATGTGTGTGTGTACTATTGGTAGTGATAATGTGTTTTATTCTTAATTTAATTTTTTTTTGTTGGCATATAAATGTGTGTCATGGTGACTTGCATCTTAGCTATCAAAAATAAGTGGGATAAAACACATCTGCCTATTTAAAAACTCACGTCGTCTCTGTTTCCGAATGGAGACTAGCACGTGGATGCTGGCTTCGGGGTTTGTTGTCGTCTGGCAAACGGTGCTTCCTTGGCCATGTGGCATAATCTGCAGCCCTTCGATGTCTGAACCACCCCAGAGGTCAGTGCCTGCTTTGCTTGGGAGCGATTTAAGGAAATAAGTGCTGCCTTCACACCGGCTCCAAAGTGCCACTGTCCGTGTCGGAGCGGCGTGCTCGATGGCCCGGGAGGACAGGAGAAGGCAGCGCTGTGCCCTGCAAACCTGGTGGAAGAGGAGGAAGCGGCAGCGTGTGCTCGTGCCTCTCACCCCAACCCATCGCTGCCTGCGGTGGGAAGGTGGAAATTTCGTGTGAACAACACAGAGAAGTGAAGGAAAGCGCAAGGTACTGCGGAGGGTCAGCGCAGCATGGCTGGAGGCTGGTGGGAGTCGAGGAAGGGTTGCTTGGAGGTCTTTTTCTGTTCCCTTCCTGGCAACATGAAACCAAACTGGGCTCGGATAAAACTTGCAGTGGAGCAAACAGGAGAGGGAGGAGAACCAGGGTGCAACAGCACCGCGTGGCTGGAGGGCAGGTGGAGCTCCTGGGCTCCTCTTCCACCAGCAAGGCCTCGCTGAAAGGTCCTGCACCGGCAACGAGCGTCTTTCTGGAGCCTTGCATGACAGATAACGCCTTGGTTGGATCGAGCCTGCAGCACGGGGACTCGTTCAGAGGCTCTGATGGGAGGGACCGTCCCAGATTACCCCTCGGATGACCTTTTGCTTGAGCTGGATGGAAGTGATCAGCACCGCGAATGTAAATGATCAGCAGTTGGGCTCCATCTGCAGCTGGTTAATTACCCGTTCACACAATATGTTGTTAGGGGTCATCTGTTTCCAGTTTCATCATAAACAGAAGTAAATGTTGAGAACATATTTTTCTACATCCAGTTTCACTTGTTGTGGATACTTGAAATAGTTTGCAACCCACATCTTTTGGTTTTTGAGGAGGGCTTTTGGCCAGAGAACCCTGTGACCATTTGAGATTTTTTTTTAAAAAAAGTGCCCCGGAGGTTGCATTGTAGGGACTTTCCTTATGCAAAACATAAAAGTGCTGTTTTTTCAAATTATAACCATATTTTTCATTAAAATCAGTTGGAGTCCCAATAAACAATCGACTCCGAAAATTTTCCAAATGTTTGCTGCAGTGCTGTTTCTATTTTTAATTATTTTTTAAAAACGTGTTTTTCTTAAAATCGCAGCTTGGCTTATAATTTAAAGAAGTGATCTAGTAAATCAGAAAAAATGCAGACGTATATAGCTTTTTATTACAATATAATTAAAACCTACTGGAGATTCCAACGTGAGGATACTTCTGTAGGAGCATCCGATGATTCCTTCCATTTGGCTTATCAAGGGAACTTTCTTTTTGTTGCCGACTCTCCTCAAAGATCCCTCCAGTGTGTTTATACATTTGTTTTACATAAATTGAGAGCTGTGTACACGTAGAGACGCCAGAAGCTCTGCAAAGTAGCTGTGAGGCACAGAAGTGCCTGGTTCATAGACACCAAGGCACGGTTTCCACACTGCAGCAGTCTTTCGTGTTGTCATTTTTAGTTCTTATTCACAGTTTTATTCGGTGTCTGGCTACCTAGTACAAGATTTGTTTGCTGTCTTAAGAGGAAACAAACAAAGAAAGCAACAAAACAAACCTAACAAACAAACCACTCAGAACAACAAACTAGTTTTATTTCAGAAGTTGTCATACTTGCTTTATACAAAGCAAGTAAGGATCTCTTTGCAGGATACGTAGGATTATTTTTGCTGTTGAAATCTACTGCAGGCTGGAGATAGAGGAGTACTAGACCATATTCTGGCACTGTTGCTGTAAAATCCCAAGCGTCCGAGGGAAATACTCCTTTCCAGAAAGCACCAGGCCCTGGGAGAAAGCCATGGAGATGGAGGATGGCTGTTGATGGCCTCCCAGCCGCAAAAAAAATGTGGCGAGAGGAGATTGCAGACTGTAATTTGGAGTTCACCCATCTTTGTTGTGCCGCAGACTTCGCCACTGATCGCTCCTGCATCGGCTCGGCTCAGGGCCATGAAGGCCATTGGAGCTGGGCAGGCCGGCGGCCTGGACCGCAGCTTTTCTGCAGGCAGGGTGCCTGGGTGTGAGGGTTGAGCAGGACTTGCTGCTTGTTGGAGGTCAGTTTGAGACAGAGCCTGTGGATTTGGTCTTTTTCCTTATCTGTGAACCTTCTCAAAGCCGCTGGTGGATAGAGGTCGTGCCTCTGTGCGCAGGGCTTCTGCCCCGTGCGTGTGTCGGGGGTTCGGATCATGGCGTGCGGCCGAGCGAGCAGTCGCTGCGTTTCGGTTGGGCTCCACCGAGTCCAGGGCATTTGTGGAGCTGGTGCCAGCACTGGCATCTTCACTGGAGAAAATTGCTCCTACTCCTTGCCTCCAAAGGCAAGGGAAGGGGGGAAAGCAAATGTGTCCAAGTGGTTTCCCTGCTGCTCGAGGCCTGTTAGGCCTCCAGCGAGCAATCCGCGCTGTCAGTGCCGGTGGGGTAAGTCCACGTGGTGACCTTGCTTTTTGTCTGCTCCAGGGTCATTTTTTTTTTGGCCTGGTTTGAAAGCGACCTAAAAAGTCTGTTTTCTTTTGAGATGGTCTTATGAGGACTAGTTATTTGTAGTTGGAAGCAAGTCAGCACGTGGCAGTGCGACAGCTGCCCCGCGGCGTGCAGCGAGGCTCGCCTTTAGCGCCGCTCACGTCCCAGCTGAACCCAGATGGCCTTGAATAATGTCAGGGCATTACCAGCGGGGAAAGAAAAAGAAGTTTTTTCTTGTCAACCGAAGGAGGTCTGTGTACTTTGGATGAAGGAACTTTTTGTATGGTGACTCTCCCCCCTGTCACATTGCTATGGCAGTTTTCCTATAGATAGCACTTAGGTAAATACACGTTTCTTACTTCTAGGAACAGACTGTCCTGAATAATTAGGTTGTATTTGTTGCCTGGTCATCAGCTCAGAAGGGCTAAACTTGGGAGACATTGACAATAGTTCATAGTTCCTCTGTGTTTGACCCAATTTTGTCTCCCAGCTTCTGCAGTTTCCACAGGCCTCTTGGGGACCCAGCTGTTCTGCTCAGCAGGTGCAACACTTGTGGATAAGGACGTGAAATTTCTACTCGATGTTAACGTGTTTTCTTGTTTTTGAGGCCCACGAATGGCAAAGCAGGATTCTGGGTCTAATTCCTCAGCTGGATGCAACGTTTCAGCTTGTGTTTTGGTCTCTTTGCTCGAGAGTGACAGCTTTAATCTACTTAGTAAGAGTCTGCAATTATTAACAATATTTATTACCCTGTGAATGGGTGAGGGTCGAGTGCAATCGGTGTTTGATTTCTGGGAAGGACCAACCAGTCTTTGTGAGCAGACATTTTTGGGGTCTGTTTGAATACACTATGCGTGACTTCCATACCTCTAAGATGGCCAGGAGGTCTGTAGGAATTTTCTGTGGTCTTCTTGGAATCTTCCTACCCCCTGGGTTAAATAAAGGATCCTCATTACTGAAGTACCGCTGGTACCCATTGCTTTAGCCCGGCTGCCTCTGGCTATAAATGTATCAAGGGAATTTTGCTGTTGTCCTCTCTGTTAAGAGGACAATTGCTTTTCTTTGCTGATCCTGCTAAGCAGTGTTATCTTCCTCCTGGCTCTGTAAGTCGTGGGCACTGAGACTTTTCAGAAGACCTCCCAGAAGGATGGCTGTTGTGTCAGAGCCACTGAAGGGCCTTTCTTGGTGGCTCCATTCAGAAGATGAATGGTCTTCTGAAGTTTCTGTGAGCAAGAGTTGGGTGACTTCTCAGACTGCCATAACTTCTTTCCCCTTTCAGCCTATGTTTCTTTTATTGTTTTTCCTCTAAAGCCCTTATACTGGACAGTCTTGACAGAATTAGGAATGAAATCTCTGCCGGAAACCCTACAGAAGAATAGAGATCCATTTTGCTTAGAGGAGCTTGGGAGGAACCTGAGCTGGCTGCTGGGATGAGATTGGTATCTCTCTCACCACATCTTCATTACTTGTTGCTGAGTTCTTAATCATGCTTTGCTGAGGAGACTAAACAATTTCCTAAGAGCGTCATGATGCTCTATACCCATTTCACATTTTTTGCTGTTTACTTCTGTAGAGGATAAGCATCCATCAAGAGAATGAGAATTTGTCATTGTTTCATGAAAAAGGGCAGTAGCATTGTTAAAGCCCAATGGGAACACTCTGGTACTAAGAGCCTCCAGGGATAAATGCAAATTTATACTGGCTTTTTAGACAGACATAGCCCAGAAGCCCCTTTTAAATCAGGAGATGGAAAGATGTTTTATCTTCGGTAACTCTTTCCAGAAGACCTACAAAGCCAGTCCATCAGCCACAGCTTCTCTGTAACTGGGGTTTGCATCTATAGTCACTTCTTTTCTCTGGCTTGGTGGTGGAGCTGGAGCGTTGATCTTAAAAGATGTGGGTACCAGGATCCTTTAGTTAGTAGGACCGGGCATTTTGAACGGTAGTCGCCACCTTTACTGGAGGGAGGGAGGGATGAAAAGAGTTTTTGTACTGCTGTTGGAGAAGCAGATTGGTCCCAGATATGGTGGCTTCAGGATTGTGGGAAAAGAGGCTTTGTTTATGGCAGAAGCAAACTGTAGGGAGTTGCTTCATGGGTCATCCCATGAAAGCTTGGCTTGGGGCATGGGAACGGTTTTGGTCATGGACCAGATATAATGGCCCCCCACTGCGTGGCTGCTCCTGCTTCAAGATCTGTTCTTAATCCAGACCCACGAACTTGTTTACCAAAGGCAGTCGCAGCTTGGGTTCAACAGAGGATTCTGCCCTGTAGAGTCCAAATATCCAACCGAACTTGTATCCCTGTTTGCCCACAGCTAGGCAAATGCCAGCACTGAAACTTCCTTGTGAAGAGGATCGGGCCATGTTGACCATATTATCCTCATAAATTAGTCCTTTTCCAAGAAGTCTCTTCAGAAGAGGGTATTCCAGTAAGTACTGGGATGTTAAGTTACCATCTTTGTGTTGGGGCTCCCGAAGTCCTGGGACAAAGGGATGATGCTCAGCCGTTCCTCCTGAAGGAGGCTGCTGTAGTTTAGGGGGCTGTGGGTGCATCCCGTGGTCCTCTTTCTCCTGGCATTCACTTACCTATCGAGCCACTTCTTTACACAGCTCTGCTCAGGTCTTTCCCCAATTCTTTCAACTTTCAGAACAAAATTCCCTTGTCGTGCTCACAGACGTTGCATCATTTCCTCAGCCCCTCCTGATGAAGACCCTTGTCCTTTCCCTCCTTGGAGAAAGCAGCGCTTATCCTGGTGCTCTGCTTGTCTTCCTGAACTACAGCTACCGTGCCCGTTTTTTTTTTCCCCTCTCCTAGACCCAGTCTGCTGATGTGTGATGTGTGGGTTCACTTAGCACCACTTTAAATTTCCATTTGTTCGCAGCATCTCTCTCCCAAAATAGTGCATTTTTTTTTTTTTCTGAGGCCAGGCAGTAGCCCTGGTCAGCAGAACGTGCTTTAAATTGGGCTGCAGCGCTTACCCTGGAGGAGAATTTATTGATAACTTCCCACAGTAGCACCTCATAAGCACGAGGGCTCTCCTTTTCCTTCTGTTTCAAATTTAGCACGCTGGAATAGAAATTTCCTCCCCCAATTAGGAGAGCAGCCAAGTTCCTTTTCGCACGTAGCGTTGCAGCATCTCTCAAGGTTGGTTTTAAAGCCTCGCTCCCCTCGGCCGGCGGGAGGTGGTCGCGGCTCCGGGTCGGGAGCTGCCACCGAGGGCCCCGAATCTCTGCAGTGTGGAAAATGCAGAAACTCGCGTTATTTTAAAGGTTGTGTCTGGTGCGATCAGGACTTTGAGTTCCTTTATAATGACTCGGTGTTTCCAGTTGCACATGAGCTGGCCCCTGTTACTTTTTGGGGTCGTGGTGTGAGTGTTTTGCTGGTGCCCCTGTTCGGGGCTGGCCGTGGGGCCAAATCGTCGGGAAGAAGAGCTTTCTTTGAGATGCTTTAAGTAAAGGTTTTTGCTATGGTTCTGAGGAAGCTTTTCTTCTTCTGACGTGAACCTGTCTCCAGGGACTAGGCCGGTGGGTGAGTGGGTGCCTCCAGCCCAGCACGGTGTTCTTGGGAAAGGTCCAACCTCAAAACAACATGGTTAGAGAGGCTTTTATCATCCCACCTGTAAATATAGTACCAGGGAGCGAGGGAGAGTCCCGTGCCATCGAATGTCACCTGGTACGTTTTTGGCAAAATAAAAAAGCATCATCTTGGAGGCGAGCAGGCAGGCTCATTTCTTTCTTTCTCCCTTTCATCCCCAGCAACTGAAAAAATGTTCACATTTTGCATTCTTCTGTGCGTAGGTAACTGCCCGGAAAAGTCCTGACTTCTTGGAAGTCAAGGCTGATTTTTTTCCTTTTTTTCTTTATTTCATTATAATGTTTTACCCTGAATTGTGAAAGACTCAGACTTCCTCATCTGAAGAGTCAGAAACGTCTTTTATTTGTAATCTAAAATGCTCGTCCATTCATTTCTGCCCAGGAGACAAATCCATCTTGTTTTGGCATTAATGGTTCAATGCTTTCTGTCGGGCTCTTGCTCTGATGGGAAGGTAAATTGCTGGCTCCCCTTCCTGGTGCTGGGTGAGCGCTCACCATCGTGCATTCATAGCTGCCTCGTAGCCTGCAAACTCCACGATGCTTTTTCCTTTAGTGCAACTTATATTTTAGTAGCGCGGACTCGCAGTTCGATAAATCACCAAGCTAATGCCAAGAAAAATGTCTGAAAGCAATTTGGGGCTCTCAGGAATGGTCATTAGGATTAGGTCATTAACTTGAGTTACTCCCCGTTCTGGTGGCAGCACCCTGGACCGAGGTAGCTGTCGTGCAGGTCCCTGGTGGGGGTTTGAGGTGGGTGGCGGGGAAAGGAGGACGTGCCTGGCCAGGGGTCGTGGTCCCCTGGCACCCAAGGGAGCACCTTTTGCTTGCTACGCTGGGAGGTAGCACAGAAGGTGAGAAAGGTTCTGGAGACCTTGAAGTCATCTCTTGCAGCCCCAAAGATGTTACAGGGCAAGAACTGGTGTCTTTGCCTGCCCTGCTCCCATCCCAACACTGATGCCTTCTTACGTGTAATATTCAAGGTTTGGATCCCTGGTGGTCAGCTCGTCAGCTCAGCCAGAAGTTGTGTTGCTGGTGATGGCAATGCTCACAAAAAGAAACACCTTGAATCTGAGCTCTGGAAGACCTAGCTTGCTCGTCGCCAGCACAGATCCTGTCTGGATATTGTAAATATAAATAAGTGCTTGGGTTTTGGGTCCTGGAGCGTCAAGAAGTATTTGAAGCCTACAGAACTGCATGAATTACCTTTCCCTTCGTCTTTCCTCACTCTCCTGAAGATTAAATGAACCATCTCTTTACTTTTCTTTCCTCCCTGGAAGCAAGATGAAAACCCCAGCTTGGTTTATAAGGTGGGCTTGGAAAGTTTCTATTTCTTATGTAAAGCGCTTTCATCTTAAATGAGTGTGTGTGGAAGGCTGCTCAAGGTACATGTTTCAACTTAAGGCAGAAAGCATCAGCCAGTCTTTCTAGGCGTATTTCTGTGGCATGATGCTAACTTTTATAACGTGTTTTTAAAGCATTGCTGGAAAAAGGAAAAGAATCAGACGTTTTACTAGCTGCACGCTAGGTTAACTTTGGGCTGAGCAGCGCTTCAATTAGCAGAGCAGCGAGTGAAGTCAGTGTCTGTGTCCTCTGTGACTTGGACGGAGTCGGAGTCTTTCACTTAATCATTTATAACTAATTGCAGTCGTTCTACAAAGTCAACGCAAACCTTCGGAGTGTGCTTATACCGAGCAAGAAATGAGTAGCAAATTTTGCTGTTCAGTGTCTCGCGTAGCAACTGTGCTCAGAGTCGCGCTTTTTCACTCGTGTCAGACTTGTCAGCCTGCTTCGGGAGCTGGGGATGGAGC
Source organism: Anser anser (assembly GCF_964211835.1). Taxonomy (NCBI): domain Eukaryota; kingdom Metazoa; phylum Chordata; class Aves; order Anseriformes; family Anatidae; genus Anser; species Anser anser. Next base: position 77,361,706 of record NC_139724.1, read on the forward strand.
TGTGTCGTTAGCTCTTAGGTGGTGATGCATCACGCAGGGACAGCTGACTTCAACTTCCAGGTTGGATCGCGAGCCACCCTCCTCTGTGACTGCAGAAAAGCTGTAATGTAGCTCGTAAAGTAGTTGAAACATGTACCGAGGTGTGTATAAACTGCCTAGTGCAAGGCTGACAGAGCTGCTGGGGTTTCTCGTGTGCTTCTGAAGCACCCCATGCCCATCATCTCCAATGAGAAGGCAAACAGGGACTGAGACTTGAATACAACCACGGATCTGGCCCTTCAGTGACCTGCAAGGCTTTGAAGGAAGCTCTATTTAATATTTCTATTTCTATTGAAGTATCTCCAAAGCATTTGAAGAACAACAGCACTAAGAGCTTGGGAGATGGGAGGATCTCTCTTTTCCACTTTACTTGGAAAGGGAAAAAAAGGCGCTTTGGAATTTATTTGCACGATGAGGAGGTTCCAGATCCTTGAAGACTTTCTGATTATTTGCAGCATCCCTCTCTGGGGCTCTTCTAGCAGGGTCTCTACCGGTCTGTGCTAGGACTGAAGAAGGATGGTTTTGGTTCTTTGGTGCTGTATGACAGTAGGTTAAGTAGTGGTCCTAAATCCCACTTTAGCAGACAATCTGTCTAACTATCAAGTCAACGTAAGTTGTCGGTGTTCGTGCAGAGCCGAGGGGTTATGGTAACGGTGCAGTCAGGGGCTAGAAGGGGTGGCTCAGAAATACAGATGTAAATTTGTTCCACTCTGTTCTTACAGAATATTAATGTCAAGGGAGATGGTTTGAGATAACCCCCAAAGTTTGCTCTTGTCACGCAGTGGTTGTCCATGAAGTTGTGCTTTCCTCTGCAGATCATTTAAGGGTACCGTAAGGGTATATTGATATTAATAGAAAATTAATAGAAAAGGGTTTTTTTTAGCTGCGACTCTTCCTTGCATCCACCCCTAGGAGCTCTGGGCACCGCAGTCGTGTCTGCACACAGGTGAAGAGAGCATAACAACATGGAAAGGTTTCTTCCTCGTTTTTGGAGGGCTTGCCTGCACTTCTGCCTCCCGTCATTTTTCCTCCCCAACTGTCCCCTGATTGCATAAAGAAAATTCCAGCTCTGGGGTTCTGAACTTGACAGCCTGCTCTGGGCCCAGGGAACAGGTATGTCTGTAGCAACACCCAGCAGCTAAGATAAGCGTTCTCCTCTCTTCTCCCAGTAAGAAACAAAGTTCAAACAACTGGGCATGGCTTAGAAATTGAGCTGAGCTCCGACGCTTCGCTTTCCTTTGCACAAAGCTTCAACCAATAACTTTGTGGCTACGCCTTCCTTCTGGGAGATGTCTGAAGCACAGATAGGAGCACATTAATGCTTGTGCCAGTCCTGCCTTGTAAAAATGCACGGAAAATCTCAGGTGGGTAAAGATGAGCACCCGAGGCTGAGGGCAGACATTGCCAGCATGGCGTGGGGCTGCAGGAGCTGGGCTGGGTGCCCGGGGCCGTGTTACCAGGGGGGGCGTGCACCTTCCTGCAGGTCCGGGTCTGGGGGATCGCAGCTCCTTAGCACCTGCAGGAGCTGTATCTGGGGATACAGGTGTTGAGATGATGGTAAGACCAGTGGGCGTGCTGGGCAGGGGACTCTGACAGATCTGACGAGCTGGAAATGAGCTGTAGGCTCGGCATTTACTGCAGCGCTTACGGCCGCACTGAAAACTCGTGGGCCATGGAGCTTTTGGAAAGGGAAACCTGTGCTGGCAGTGTTGTTTTTCCATTTGATCCGTACCCCTGTGTTGCAGCTGGCGACACGCTCCTGCCCCGTGCGAGCTGTTGTTGTTGATGTTCCTCTAAATACGCTGGTGGCCGCGCTGTCATCCGCTCCCGCCCCAACTGGCCCCGTGGAGTCGCTCAGACCCATGTGCAGGTCCTGTGCCGAGGAGCATTTCTTAGGGCCTTCCGAGGCCACGGAGTCCCTGCAGGAGAACCCGGCCAAGCCCACTGGGAGCTGGCGCGGTGCAGAACCAGAAAAAAACGAGTCGTCCCGGTGCTCCCCACCGCTCCAGTCACCAACCCCGGCCGGCTCCCCAGTGCAAAACTTCACCGATGCTGGAGGAAAACAAGGACGGCTGGTTGTGCCGGCTTCTGGTGCTGTTCTCCTCAATCCGACACGTGCCCTGGGATGCGGAGTTAAGTTGTGTTCCCTACCCGTGTCCCTCGTGGAGAGCTCTCCCTCCCGCCGGCTTGGCTCGGGACGGTGCCGGTGACTCACGGAGCTCGCCGGGGGGGTCACGGTCACACCTTGTGAAAAGCAGGTGCAGCCCCGTTAACTCCAGGTGGAGGCATAACAGCTGAAACCATATTGAATTCTTCAGCTTCCCTTCCTAATCTCATATCGGGGCTAGATACCCCAAAACGATTTTTTCCCCCATTTACCATCAGCAGGTGGGGTTACCTCCAAAAGCGATGGGTTGATGGGCCCGCGCGTGGCCGAGGCACGAACACCAGCACCACACGTGTGCCAGTTGCTACGAGGGAGCTGGTGGAGGGGGCTAAGAGAAGACCTCCCAGCTCAACGGAGAGGCACTTATTTTTTTTTAAAGGGTATATAAATCAAAATTGGAAGGGGCTGGAGGGAAGGTGTGAGATTTTTCTTGTGTTTTTTTTCGAGAGTTATGTTTTTTATCCTTAATAGATTTATAATATGCAGGTCCCTTTATTTGTTTCTATAAAATTAACTAGTAAATTTAAAATGGAAAAAAGCTAGTAATAGGAACCAGGCTATCTTTGCCAATGCTGAAATGTTGCTATATTTATGGAAGGTAGACAAGGGCATTTTTCCTTCTGCCAGGTTTTATGCTGGAGTGCCACATGTTGGAGGGTTATAAAACTTTTACTAACGAGAAGTTGGAGGAATGCTAACTTTCTAATTGCACTTTTTTGTACAGGCTGCTGTTTATTTTGGTCTTTTAAAAAAGGTGATTGTAATTTTGAAGTCTGCGAGTTTTAAACGTAGGCAAGCAGTGCCTAGTAATGTGGGAAGGGTATGGGACCTGGTGGTCAGAGCAAGGGCTTGGGAGAGCTGGTAGCTAACGTTCCTGTCTCTTGCTCTGCTGAAGCTGATTCTGACACCATGGAAAAACTCCTCAGCGTCTGAACCCTGCAAATTTCAGCACAGCAGTCCGGGCCCAGTCAGTGGGGTTTCTGTCATTTGTGTGTCTGCTGAGCAAGGATTTCTTTACCACTTCCCTAAAGGGACAGCGTGCTCCTGCTGGAGACCCGCCGGTGGCTGCGGGTGGGACCTCTGCCTGAACGCTGAGTCGTGCGTACGACTTCAGATATTCTTGGCCTTACGGCCTCTCAAAAAGCAGGTTGCTGGGCGAGTGTAATTGAATTAAGTGGATTAGTTCACTGTAAATGGTCAAAGAGGGATTAAAGTGCAGAAGAGCTTTGTGGAAACTTCTGGGAGTCACTTGGTGTGTGAGGGATTAAGCTGCTTTGTGCAGAGACGGGTAGTTTCCTATTCCAGATAATTTAAATGTGTCTTTCCCTCCCTCTCTTCTTTTTTTCTCATTGTCATTTTTTTTTTTTTTGCTATTACTTCCATGCTGTTGGAAGTGTGGCAATGGTGAAATTGTTTGAAATCTCATTCTTTAAATCTAAACCATCATAAAGTGCCTTATGAGGATAAGAAATAACGCCCTGGAAACTGGGCGTTTTCTTCTCCTTGAATATTTTTAAAAAATGGATTTGAGGGGGGAAAAGCAGGATTAGGGCTTTGAAAAATGCCTTCAGGTTGGGCTTCTCTCTTTTCTGCCACATGTTCCTCTGAAGGAAATTTGTCACCAAAGCGCACTGCTGATTTATAAACCCCAATGATGACTTCAATGAATTCAGCTGAAATTCAACAGAAAACCCTTTTCCAACACTGTGTCTGCAGGCAAGATGGGCTCATGCAATACATCACGTCTTCTTTGACAGGTACTTTGGCCAAAACTTTCAATCCAGAATAGTGGATTATTATAATCCTTATGAAGGTATCGTAATGAAAGCAACCTGTTTGGAAAGCACGTAACACTTGCGATGCCGTTAATGCTGCTGGAGGATGTTAAGACCCCGGCTCCCATTTAGGGTCCCCGCATAGAGATTTCGGAGGGGGAGCTTAGCACACAGCTTTCAAGATGTCTAGATCTAAAAAACCCCTTCTGGCCTGATGAAAGCGATACGGCTGCATTATGGTGATTGCACACAGAGTGAGATTGCAGGCTTCCGGGCTAGCAAAGTATTCTGTTACAATAAATTTCTATATCAGCATTCGAGTGATCGCTTTTGAGCAGCCGCAGGCTTGCTACGGCTCCTCTTTTGCTTTGTGCTCTACTGGTAGTGAGTAATTGCAATGTAAAGGCACAGCATGCAAAATTAAAACATTATTCTATGGGATATGCATTTAATTTGTGTAAAAGCTTTATGCAAGATCATGCTTTCTGAATTTATAAGCAGAGCTTATGAAATAATACGTAACAGGACCCCAAGATGCGTATTGGGATCCAGGCATGGCAGCGCTGAGCTTTTCCGTCGGTGGCTTTTTAGCGGAGATGTCAGGGACGGGCACGTTTCGAGTGAGAGAAAGAGGCTTCAAACAACCAAAACAACGGCGTGCCACAAGGGATGTTGCTGCGGCACGTCCGTTTGGATGAGCTGGAGGCTCTGGGGGTTGGAATGGCTGCGTATATTGTCTCTTATGAAACAAGCAGCAGAGAGCCAGCTGTAACACCCTCCCGTCTGCCAGCTGTGGCTGAGTCCTTGTTTGAGATGGAAATGTCAACGTTATTGAGGTCAAAGGCTCCCCTGCAGGATTGTTTTTATGGTTGGACCAACCAGTATGGATATTCCTAGCGAACTGGTGGCGTCATGCTGCGACGGTGGTGCTGCTGACCTGGCCAGTGACTTGTAAAATTAAACTATTTAGAATAAAATAAGTGGGATTCTGCCCAGTGCCTGCCTACGTCTGATTTACGCTCATCTCTGTTGGCATGGAAGAAAACCGTAGCGATAGGGGTGGGATCCTGGCTCTGCGAGGGCAATGGCAGAGTTTTCTTTGCGATTAATGGGGCCAGGGTTGCGGCTGTGTGGGCTGAGCTCACGTAGGTTTTGGTCGTGTTGCCCTGGGATCCTCTCGAGCAGTTGAACGGGAGGTGAGCTGTGGGGAGAGGGAAGGGAGGTAAAGAAAATAAGAGGCTATATAACTCTTCTTTCATGTCTTCGTTTCTGGCTCTTGTCGTACAAAAAAATGAACGGGATTATGGCTGAGAGGGAAGCGTTGGCTTGGAGAAGTTCTCTGCAGTTTCCCCATTAGCCTTTAGAGGGCAGTTCACGTCCAGTAAATAACAGGTTTAAGGACTTGCATGATTTCTCGGACTTTTGAAAGCTAATACACTGATTATGGAATTTTTTTTTTTAATGTGTAATTTTAATGAATTCTACAATAACTGGTAGTGCTTTAAAAAATAAATGTTATGTCAACCTGGAGAAGTAAGGTGAGATCAAGTTTTGATTTATATGTGTCTATTTACTGCCTTTCAAGTTTAAATGCTAAAAATTGTGATGGAAGCAAATGTTATTTATTGAGGTTGGGACAAAAAACCTTGGGAATGTACTATGATAGAGGAGAGTTATCTAATATTTGGACTAAAAAGTTTTTTATGTTAAAAACAAACACAAAGTGTTGTTTGAGTTCGGTGAGTGGGGTTTACCGACAGTAATGCTGTGTGATGAATATGTAACTCCCAAAATCTCGTCTCTAAATCCCCAAGCCTCGTGCCCAGCAGTCTTATCCCCGGTGAACAACTGCCTGGTAAGAAGTTGTTTATCAACAGAAAATTTCAGCGCGAGTTTAACAGTGTCAGAGGAATCTTTGTGAAATGAAGGAAGCCAAATGAAATATAAGCTCTTCTGTAAAGTGATCTTCAGTGAAACTTTTCATATGGGATTAAATACCCCGTATAGTCAACATGCTTGGAGAAGCAGCAGCTATTTAATTCTGATTAATTAAAACCAGAAATAACGCAATAATGTTCTTCTTTCTTCTACTACTACCCTAAAGCTCATGGATCATGGAGAAGATGATTATTCTTGAAAAAGCCATTTAGCTCTTAACAAGAAAAGGGCTGAGCCACAAAGACTAACTTTTGACATCTGTTTTGTGGGTTTCTCATCAAAAAAACCATAGGGGTTATTCCTAAACAGAATGAAGTATTCTTTGTTCCAAGAAGGACTTTTCTTTGTGTGTGTTTAATCTTCCGGAGGTGGAGGTACTGTTGCTGTGTCCCCCGAGAGATATGAACTAGCTCGTAGGGCATTTCTCTACATTTTTGGGTTCATTCTTTAACTCCTGTGGTTCTTACCCGGTCTTGCTGCCTAGGATTTCGGTACATGGGTACGTAGCTGTGAAGTTACCCTTGTATCCTGAAGCTGATGGCAGTTTGAGTGAGCCCCTTCAGCTTTCTACTGGAAAAACATTTCTCTATCATAAAAACAAAACAAAACCAACAACGAACAAACAAGAAAATACCCAAAACCAACACAGTAAGGCTCTCAAGATACCCGTTAGTCCAACAGGTTCTTCCCAGGTATGATTAGCATTACAGGGCCCATCTGTAGCGTGCATTCATCAGCATGCCCTTGAGCCTGTGGTGATGGGGAGCGCTCCGTTAGACCGTCCCTTGCGGTGCTTTGCTGTCCTTACCCCTCCTGGCATGCCTAACCTCAGCGTCCAGGTGTGATGCGCTGCGTGGGCAGGGCACAGAGCTCAGCACCCGTACGGATCCACGGACGTGCCTTTGGCTGCATGGCAGAGCAGATGAGTCCTCGGTGCCAATGCGTTGGGTGGCGTTACCTGGAGCCACTGCCGAGAGCAAGGTGTCTGTCTTACAGGGGGAAGCTGGAAGAGAAGATCCATGCCTTTGCTTGAGCTGGTGGAAGGCTGCCCGCTGCTTTGATGCCCTTGAGGTTCATCCATGACACCTGCTATCCCAGATTGTCCTGAGTATGGCCGAGGATCATTTCTGACTGCGGATCTGCTCTGCAGATCTTCCCAGATCTAATTTAAGAGACGTGCAAGCTGCCTTGCTTAAAAGCCCAAAGATGTTTTGTCCAGGACTCATGGCTCAGAGCTTTGTCCTTTTATTCAGATGGGTCTTTGTGTGTTCCAAGGTAATCGGGACCATCTAAGATAGGTGCTTTGAACATTACCGGTTTCTCAGAACCTTGAAAAAACCCAAACCAGGCCGATAAATGGAAACAAAAGCAGAATCTTGAAAGGAAACTTATCTCCACAACGCCTAACAAGGCCCAGAGAGAGGGTGTGTGAAACAGCAGTTTGGGAACTCCCACAGAGAACAGAATAAAGGAGTTTAATCGGAGACCAAGATACGGGGGCTAGCACTCCTTTAGCTGTATAACTTTTTGAGGGTCAGTGTGGTCAAGATAAGTGCAGAGCAGAGATCCAGGACCTGATGAGCTGTAGCCCTAGCTCTCCCTCCAGGCTGAGTGAACGACCCTTCCTCCCTTCCCATTCCTAACCCATGAGATTGCAATATCGGGCAGTGTTTCTCAGTATACCAGTAGCTTCAAATGGCCTGGAAAAATGAGAGTAAAAACACTGTGACTCTTCGGAATCGGCTTATGCAGACCTTTTGGTTTGTCCTAGTGTGGTTTATGAGTGTGCGAGGATCCAGTAGCATGTCAGACCTCGGGCCCTGGTGTTTGCAAGCTGAAGCAGCAGTCGTAAGCATGCCCCGGTTGTTTTTCCTTATGGATCATACTTGGAAAGGCTTCGCAGACCCACACACCTTCAACCTTTTGCAGAGATCTAATCCAAGACTTATTTTTTTACTGTGAATTGCCGTAGGTGTGATGGTTGCAACTTCCTTGGGCAAGGCTGGAGACAGGACAGCAACCAGTGAGGGGCTGGAGCTGATTCAAAGAGGGGTTGTACGGGCTGGGGAGCTGCCTGTGGGCTTCCCTCGCTGAGCTGAAGGTGCCCGTGGCGGGGTCTTGGTGCTGCAGACCCCTTTGGGTGCTTTCAGGTGAAGGAAGGCATTGCCTTGGCTCCTGGGCAGGGTGCTGGCTGCCGGTGCGGTGCTTAGCTCTGAGAGGAGGCGCAGGAGCAGTCAGCATGGTTTCTCGTCAGCCCTTTCGGTTGAACCCTCAGCCACTTCTTTCCTTCCCCTCTCCCTTCTGCATCCCTGTTTGCCTTCGGTCTCTGAGGTCTGGATTTTCCCTGTTTGATAGCTTCATTGAAAAAGAACGACGACCTCGGCCGTGCTGGGATTGTCGGGGGGGGCGTGCTGAAACGCACGCTCGCTTAGTGTGCACGGAGAGCGCCTACAGCCGAGGCTGGCTCCCGCCTGGCGCATCGCCCCCCTGAACCTGGGGGTGAGAGCCATCCACTTGCACCTCTGGCTGTTTTCGGTTGCGATCACGGTGCTTCTCCCTTGTGGGCTTGGTTCGGGTGCGAAGAGGCGAACCGGAGGTTGAACTGAACCGTGGGGGCTTTCCGCTCTCGCTTCGAGCTGTAATTAAGGCTCGCCAGGGAGGGAGATGCCTCCTCGGTGCTCTATGAGAAGGCAGTATTTAAATAAATAATAATAAAAAAATCAGAGCGTGGTATGCGGGATTGCATGTAGCAGGGGATTTTGTATGAAGGCGATCGGAACCATTTGAAAAGGAATTTTAAATCGCTGGGTCGAGTTGATCGGGGCCGTGGATCCGAACGGCGAGCAGGAAGCTGGTGGGGCTTGGCACCCATGATCCAAAGCCGAGCTGTGGAGCTGTCAGGGCCACGGTCTTCAATGTGTTTGAAATACCTTGTACAACAGCGGTCCTCCTCCTGCTTTTAGGCTGCTTATCTAATTTTCAGCTTCTCCACTCTGTGTAAATGTGATAAATACACTTTTTAATTGCATAACTGAGCTACTTTTGATGCCTGCGTGCAGATATCTTGTTCTTGAGGCTAGATCACACAGAAGTGTAAATCAACACTTTGCTCAATAAAGGACTTCCTTAAAAAATGGCTTTTTGTCTTTTATTGTGCAGCTGACCTGGAGGACTCGCTTGCTTGAGTCCTTTTATCAACGCTAATGTGATAAACAACTTCTTACAGCAACTGGGAGAGGAGAGCGCTCAAGTCTTGATCGCTCCTTTCCCCGAGTGCCGTACTGCAGGAGCTTCCCCAAAGCACTCTAGAGGCTTGACAGTCTTTATATAAAATGCTGAATTAACCAAGCTACTCTCTACAATGAACTCGGAGGATATAAATAATGCTGACCTTGCCTTACAGATAAGGAAAAGGAGCAGGAGTGTGGCGATGAGGATAAATCACTGGGTCAAAGCAAAAGCGAAGGGACAATTGCTCGCTCACACTCGCACATTTGATGCTGAAAATTTATATTTGTGCAAACCTGATATTGGGGAATATTGGCACGAGATGGTTAGCACGGGGCGGGCTGAGGTCTGGGCGTTATTTTTAGGGAAGGAGGAGAGGTGGAAGGTTGAAGCAAAGGGCTGCGTAGGGTGGTGGGGGAGTGCAAACTCACTGAATGCTGCGTTTTCAAAGTTATTTTTCTAATGGCCAAGCAGTGAGTTTAAAAAAAAAAATCACGTTTTTGGGCCTCATTTCCTGTGCTGATGGTGAACTTTGTCAGACAAACCTCTGACAAATTGTTTTCTCTGATAACCAGTTAACACCAAGAAAGCAGATAGGCAAAAACTCTTATCATCTTGACAAGCGACTGGGTTTTAGTTAAAACTGAAAACAGAAGCTGTGTCAGCGTGTTGAGTTTACACCTTGCAATAATAATACATGCTTTTATCTGATCTGAGGGGGATTTTATAACTTTCAAATGGATCTTTGGCAGGGAGCCAGCCGTACTGTCATTTTTTATTAACTTTCTTTTTTCTTCCCCCGTAGCCAGTCTGCTTTTTGTAATATTGTTTAAGGAATATGTATCCCATTCCTAGGGATATTGTGAAACAATATTTTAAAGTTCTGTGTCTCAGCCCATTAGAGGGGTCTATAAAACAATCACAGCAGCAAATGTTCAGTAACTAATCAAAACCACCAAAGCTAACCACAGCGGTACTTCAATCCCTTTTAAATAATAAAACCTCTTCTGCTGTGCCTTATCTACTCTCTCATCAGGAAAGAGCTAATTAGATTCTTCTCAAAAGTAAATATTGTCAGTTCATTGGTGGGTGGAGGTGACGGGAGGTAAGACACGCTCGCTGTCAACATTGGCAAACCGAGGCAGAAAACAAGACAAAGTTGTAAAAACCCTATAAAAAGCTACTTGAGTTTTAAAGGAGTTCACTCCCGTGTAGGTGGTATCACAGCCTTCCCTTGCGGGAACGTGGCTTCTGTAGGCAGAGCCTGGGGGGGGACGGGGTGGGATTTGGGGCTGTGGGTAAGGCAGCTCCTGGAGTTCTGGGCCACCACATTTCATGTCTCCTGGAGCACGGCCGGGCCGTGGGCTTGGTCCCTTGTGGTGGCTTTCTTGTATTGCGATGCCTCGTGGGTGTGAATTCCTGCTCCAAAGCTCACAGCAGCATTTTTGGGATGGACTGGCAAATACTGAGGACCGGTATTTAGGACTCTTGTATGGCAGGCTTGAATGTAAGACCCCTACAGCCATGTAACGTAAGGTAGGGCACGTGGTGGAGTGGGTGTGCAGGAGGTGTAAGAGAAGTGAATGGCTTGGGGGAACAAAAGTAATAAAAAAAAGAAGTGCTTTTCCCCCTTGCTCTTTTGATCCTCTGTTTTTCGAGGGATGTCAGTAGGAAGATCAACGTTTCCAGTTGCGTTTGGCCAACAAAGCCTACCGGCTTCTCATCTGAGGCATCCTATACCAAGGGGCAGCCCCAGGTCCCGGTTCTGGCCCTGAACCTGTGGAGGGAAGGCTGTGGGGGGAAGGCTGTGTCTGCTTCTTGTGTCGGCCAGACCCAGGACTGCACTGCTCTTAGGAGACCGGGATTTTGGCGGCGGCAGAGTGCTCGGCACGTGGGCACACGAGTCCCGCTGGGCTTGGAGCAGGTTTCAGCTCCTTGAACCCAACGCTGCGTTATTGCTGAACGTAACGTCGGCTACGAGCAGACGTTTGGTTTCTTAACTTTCCTTTTTATTGTCATGTTAAGCAGAGAGTCAAGAGATTGATAGTCTTGTATAATAGAGGCAATTTTACAGAATAATACAAAAATGCACTTGCTTTCATGTAAACCACACCAAAAGGTAAGGGGATTTTTTTATTTTATTTTTGTCCCTTGAGGGCTTTTCTCCTCCCCCATAGCCCCGGGTTCTTCTGTTTTCAGAGGGCACGCTGGAGTGTCGCCTCTGCTTTGATGTGGTTTCTAAAGTGTGCCTCTTCATTGGGCTCCCTACAGATGCCTTTATGTGAAACAGAACATTAAAATCCAAATGTGCCTGCTCCGCAGGTCGTTTTTCATCCTTTATGGGCAGCGTCAAATATATTGCAGAGTTGTTCTGCTGCACCCCCGGCCCAGGAGGGAGAGGGCTCGGGAGGTGCAGGGAACGAGACGGGGGTGGGAGCGGGGGGGTTCCTTGGCGGTTAAGCCCAAATTTCTCCTTAGTTGCTTCCTCTGGGCCTCTCCCCAGCTCTCTCTTTCTCTCAAGGTGAAACCGAAACCTCGGTGACTTCACCCAAGCCCGCCGAAGTTAAAGCAAATTCGATATTTCTCACTTCTAGGTCACTTCAGTCCATATTGTTTCCTGCCAGGAGTGGGGGCGGGGGAAATGCCCTACTGTTAATGGAAAAGCAATTACTGCTGTTTCTGGCACGTACGTTGTGTCGCTCCAGCGTCACACCTCGGTTATGGCTCTGCCTCGAGCGCGGCCGGTAGCGTGCGGGGTGCGGGCTGCGTGCTGAACAGACTGGGCTGCTGGGGGCTCTTTGGTTGAAGCCAGCTCAGTCTTCAAGATGAAAATTGCTGGGAAACCTTTTCTTATTTCCCCTTTTTTTTTTTTTTTTTTCCAAATTCCTAGAAGTAAGTTGCCTTTGATAGGCTGGAAAGCTTTGTAGGCACCGGGAGTGTCTCTCTGGCTGCTTCTTGCGCACCTCTGGGAGGTGTGGGTCATGCACTTCTATTTCCCCAGCAGGTCCCAGGACTTTAAATCAGGTCAAAATGCTTCTCTTGATAAATTTTAGCTCATGAACCAAATTAAACATCCCATTTTGCATTTTGCCGAGTTTTAATTTGGATGTTGAACTCTAGGTCTAGAGCAAAGGCTCTTCCTAGGTCAGGTTTTCCTGACTTTGGGGTTTTGATTCGGATCTGTTCTACTGGTCAGTAGATGTTACCGTGTACTCCGCTTGTGTGCATAGCTGGAGGAATGCAGTAATACCTCTTGCTTGAAAAGGGTTCGGAAAGAGACCAGGGAGCAAGCTGATGTGCCTTCTGAGAACATCTGCAGGGCCCCGAATTCTGCATTCAGCCTAAAACGCTGAAAGTTGCTTGCTCAGGGCTGAGACAGCGGAGTTCAGAGCTAACGGCAGCATCCTTCTGAGCGTTAGTCCGGATTTTTCTTCTCCCATGGCCACTTTTTCTTCTGTGATCTTGCTACGCCCTGTTTAATGATCCGTTTAAAGTTCAATGTTTTATGTAAAACTTTGCGTTTTCCCATTCTTTCATTTCTTCTCTTTCTAAAGGAAAAAAGATTACATAAATTTAAGAGATTTTAATGAGTACAGCGGGCTTGCTTTTGGTGCAGTTTGCAGTGGATTCAGTGTTATAACTTCATTACGCTTCAGTTGAGTAACTTATGTCATAAATGGGTGTATCTGAGAGGAGAATCGGGCCTCGGATCTCTTTGTTGTGTGGGCTTCAGAAGGACCAAACGCTTACTCCCCTTTTTGAAGTCCTGATTCTCTTTATATGGTGTTGCAATGCCTTTCTATAGAGTTGTGCCTCTGAAGTTAGAGATTTCTAATGCAAAAAATACCCCTTTTTCCCAACTGCTTCAAGTACTGACGTTGCTAGCAAAATTAGTATTGAGCAGTGTTAACACAGGCCTTTTCCTGTGGCTTTCTTGCAGAAATCCCTATTGTTGAGACTCATCCCTTAAGAGATCTTTTTAATACGCCTGCTTGGTAGTCCCGTTGCTTAGCCCTTACTTCTCTGGTAACAGCGTTTGTAGTAAATTCAGCGATACTACAGCTTTACAACCACTAGAGGTCAAGATTGTGCTGTTGCTCGGCGCAGGGGTGCCCGTCGGGCTGTAACGCTTCGCTCCCTCGCTCGATATCCTGCCGTAGCCATGGCCAGTGTCAGATATTTACGTGTAATTTTATTATCAATTGCCGTGTTTGGCAATTAAGCTGAAGCCGATTGTACGTGCAGGCGTGCGGAGTGTGAGGGAGACTTTGCCTTACGGAACGGTGGAGCCCAGTGGATTTTGCAAGGATGGAGATATCCGTGCCGTGCTTGTTTTTAATATTCTTCAGATCTAGGAGCTGCGCAAGTTGTCTGGCTCTGGGGTGTTTCTTCCCAGGGAGGGATTCAAAAGAGAGCCGAGCTGAGAGCGGCTGTCAAAATAAAACTCACTCATAAATTCTTTTTGTGGGCTATTAATACTTTTAAGTGTTTCCACGGAAATCATTTTGAAGGTTTGTGCTCTAGATAGAGACTTCTACTTTATGCTGTTCAGGTAGTAAAAATAATTAGTGCTTTTTTTGGGGTTCCTTGTTTCTGATCTCCACTCCTAGCATGGTTGTTTGCGTTGCCCAAGTTGCGTTCTGACCTGGTAGAATTTTGTGCAAGTAAGTGCCTTCGCTGTTGCCGTCCCTTTGTATCCTTGAAAACGTAGCCCTCTTGATTTAGATTTTCTAACCCCTTTCTTCTTTCATAACACTGTTGCAAAACCAGCACATAATCCAAGAGCCTAATGTTTCGTCCAAGGTGGTTTCGCTGACACCAGTATCTGCAGTACAGCTTCTGGTACCTCTTCTCCCTTCTGAAGTTGGGCTGTGGTGTCACCGTGGGGCAGGGCATGGTGCCTCTTGCCACGTCACTTGTCTCGTGACTGGGAGCAATGAAATGTTCGGATGCAGGTTTGGTTAGAATTGTAAGGGAATTGGTAAAAATACAGTTTATAATAATGTCTGAAAATAATATATTTGCTCATTCTTTTTCAAAAAGAAACTCGTACTATCCAAAGGAACTTTTTCAGAGGGAAATCTGGATGATTTCCATACATCTTTCTTTGCACATATAAAAAATTACAGAAAAATATGGGAGAGTTTCTATAAATCGCGTGTACGTATCTGTATAGATTTCAGGTTTTCAGAGCTTTTAGTTTCTAGCTAGAGCAGAGCACAAGCTCCCACATGCAGAACCACTGCGTTTGCTGGCCAGGCCTTTTCCCCGTGTCCGGGACACGATTTGGCACTGGGAGCGAGAGCAGCGGCTCTGTGCCGTTCCCCCCTTCCTGCACTCGGGTTTGAAGCTCTCGTTCAACTCTTGGACAATTGGGGCTAAACAATTTGTCCTCTCACATATCGTGCTCGGTAACAATGAGGAAACCGAGCGAGTTTTTGCAGTGGATCTCGTGCACCAACCTCTGCTGCAAACAAAGCCCGAAGCCCCAGGAATGTGTGCTCGCAGCGGGCCGAGGGAGCCGCACCGCGTCCGCGTGTTTTGCGCGGTGAATCGCGGCGCTTCTCCCAGCGAGGGAATTTTTTGGTTGAATACCTTTTACAGATCGTTCTGTAAATCAGCAGCATACAATTAAGATCTCCTGGGGTACCACAAAAATGCTTTCAGGAACCTCTGGGGTCCAGATGTGGAATGTTTTGTGCTGACACGGGTTGAAAAGAGGAACAAATCCAACGGTTAAGTACGTCCTTTAATTTAGCCTGTGACAGTCACCACATGGCCTACGGGCTAATATTTCTGCATCTGTGCTGTAAATAGATCAATATGGCAGTATGATGGGTTTGGCATTTTGATTTGTGAAGAGTCAGAATATTGTTTGTATTGTTGCATAATCCCTGGAATGGTTTTGAAATTAATCTTCTGTTTCTTTGGAATATCTGGGTTAGGAAAAACATAACATTTCGGAGTTCCATTAAGTGTGTGTTTTATTTTGTCTCATTTGTCGTATTTCATGACTGATTGCATCTTTTGGCTGAAAAATAAATATGAGGATGCTATCGTAAAACTTGAAATCTGCTTTTTTTCTAGGCACAGCAGCAAAGAAACCTGGACAATATTGTATCACAGCATCCCAGGATAAGCGGGGGAAAAAAGTCCAAGAAAGAAGTCTGCGCAAGCTCAGATTTGGAGGTAAAGACCACTAGCCCCATGTCTGAGCAGGATTCGGGTATCCTGGATGTTGAAGATGAGGATGAGGATGAAGAGGTAACTGTATACCATCAAACCCAGGAGATGGACAGCTCGGGGGTGATCAGTAGTGTCTCAGTGCTTGCACCTAGCTCAGTATTTTGTGTTCCCATGCAGCGTAGGGACACAGAGTAGGCTGCGGAGCGCGGGTGCCTTTCAGTGTTGGGTCGTTTCTATGAATTCTGTGATTCTATCTGTTTTGCACTGTTGTCCTTACCTTTGTTAGCAGACTCAGCAGAGATGCCCTGTGTGACAGGAGAACAGGATGGTCCTCCAGCTAGCTCCCAGGCTGCTTTTCTGTGGCCTTTGCTCACTTGGGAGCGCAGTTTGGTTTCTATCCTGAAGCCTTCGTTTACAAGAAGATAAATTCCTGCGTAGTGCACGAGACGTTTGGTCTCGTCTGGGAGCATGCATCTTGTGGCAGATGCGCACTTGAGAAGAATTGTGCTGGGACAGGATTTTTTTAGATGCAGTTATAATTCCTTGGTGGGTTTCTGTTGCTGCTTCCTCGGGCTGGCCGTTTCTTTTAGGCAGCAATTTCCGATGCCTCCGCAGTCACTGCAGGATGCCGGTACCTTTCATGGTTACAGGTGAAGCATCTCTCTGACCGTGTTGGGTCTTCTTTCCTCCCTGTGCTGGAGGGTAATGGATGTAGGGGAACATCTTGGATCTGTGCTGCTTAAAGTGCAGGAGTCCTGTCGCTCTCTTTCAGGAAATCAGTGCAGGGACAGCAATGGGGAGTGTGCTGAGCTTCTTGGTGCCTTCTCCCTTTCTCGTCCTGCAGTCTTGCCCTGGCCCTTTCAGCAAGTTCCATCTGCCACGCTGGATGCTTCTTCCCTTATTGCTAAGCCCCTGTTATGTCAGGAGAACGCTGTTCTCAACAGCAGCCTGTAACTGTGTTGGTTCGTGTGTGTTGCCCTGAGCAAAGAGGATAAAGAACAAGTTTCCAATGTTTGCAGTAGCTGGATTGCCCGAGTGGTTCTGTGCTCGTGGCCTGCCTTTTTCTCAGAGGTCTGCTTCTGTTCCTTCTTCTTCATCTCTGCAGCACTTCCACAGCAGAAAAGGAGATGGCCGCTTGCTCACAGGACGCAGCGGTGGGGTGCTGCTCAGCCCCTGTGCCCTGCTCCGAAACTGCCAGGCTGTAGGATTTCCCCTGCATCAAAAGGGAAATAGAGCCAAAGAAAAATGAGAGGAAAGGGCATGGTTTTGGAAAAGAAGCACTGATTTGGGTAGATCTGTTTTGGGATTTCCCTGTTTAAAAAATAGAAAGTCTATCTGGTGCATGATTGTCCTGGACCTTGGTGGTTGCTGTTCCACCTCACGCTTAAAAATCTCAAATCCTCTTGCCGTGGGTGCTCAGAACTGGGAACTGTGTGAGACTTGGTACTTGGCTTGAGCCCCACTAGACCGGAGAGGCACGACATTGAGGAGGGAAGGTCTTTGAGTCGTAATTTGTATGGCACAGCTGGGAGAAGCCTCCTGACTAACGGAGCAGGGCTACCTCGTCTCCGCGCCGAGGGCATCCCGTCTCGCGGCGCGGGGAAAACCAGGCCGGCGGCGAGCAAACGGGCTGGGTGTGGGCAGGATGTGGTGGCAGGGGCTACCAGGGGGCTACTGGCGGGGGCTACCAGGGGGCTACCGGCTGCAAGAGCCCCAGTGGCGGCGGGGCCGGAGCTGCTGTCCGTGGTGATGAAACGGGACGGACGGCGGCAGCGCCGCGAGCCCGCTCAGCTCCCACTCCCGTCAGGGCTGCGGTGCCTGCGGAGCCAGACGCCTGGCTCTTCCCCAGGTCCCTAACCCCCCTGGGGTTGTCTCCTCCTCGCAGAGAAAGTTGTTTGTTTATTTTATTATGTTTTATTTTAGTACAAACAGATCTCTCCTCTGGAAGTGGAGCCCTAAATCTCAAGGGGCGCTACGCATGGTGTGCCTGGGGGCGGCTGCAGGCAGCAGCTGAGCGCCCACCCGGCTGCTCGCCCCTTTCCCCGACCCCGCAGGCAGGATGGGGGAGCTGAGCTGAAGGGCAAAAGAGGAGAGCTTGTGGCTCAGCTGTAAAGACAGTTCAATAAGCAAAGGGAAGAAAGAAACCCCGCAATTGGTGCAAAGGCGATCACTGACCACGTCCCACCAACAGACGGATGCTCAGGCAGTCTCCAAGCAATGGGGGGTAAAAAAAAAACAAAAACACACAAAAAGCAACCACCAACCCCACAACCCCCCCCTCCAACCGTGTTTCATCTGAGCATGATGTTCTGGGATAGGGAACATCTCTCTGGGCAGTTTGGGTTAGGTGTCCCAGCCTGCCCGCTGGGTGGCAGAGTGAGAAACGACGAGGGTTTTGCCGCCGTGTAAGCAACAGCTAAAATACCTCTGTGTTACCAGAGCTGGTTCGGCCACAAATCATAATCACGGTGCTGTCTGGGCTATGCTCTGCAATGCAGAAAATTAACTCTATCCCAGCCCAAACGAGTATGGGTGTAAAATCCTAATCCCAGGTTTTTTGGTAGGGCTTCTCCATGGTGGCAGCTCGATGTCGATATTGCTGATATTTGCACCTAGCTTTCCGTCTTCTTGCGTGACTCCTTCTCCTGATCGTCTCCTATGTGTAGTGACGAAGAGGCAGAGTTAGAGTACAGTTAAGGCAAAGTTAATCCCAGTTGCCTAAAGTTGTTAGTGGTAAGTGTCCTGCGTGCAGGAGAACCGTGTCCCATTTGGTGCCTGGCCATGCTCTGAGCACTGCAGAAGGCTTTTGGGTCTGGAGGGACACAACTGCTGCAAGTGGGCACGTGTTGTTTGCCATGCTCTGCCCCTCTCCAAGACTTCTGAGGCTTTTGCTTCTCAAGAAAATGTGGAATAGTGGTGACAGGAAAACCTGGAGAAAGCAAAGACAGCGCCTTGAAGAATGAGGTCAGCAGCCAAGTAAAGAAACGATCCCGAAGCATCCGAAGAGCACACTGGTAGCTTTTGCTCCTGACCCGACACAGCCAAAAAACCCAACTGCAGGTTTTGGTTTGGAAGACAATCAGTGGTGGCTGGGGAGGGAAGGATGAAGGGTGCACTCCTATTCAGGGCTGAAAACGGGATCAACCTTGAAGGTGTTTCTGATTAAGGCTTTGGCAGGAGAGCTCCCGATCCTGGTCCCTAGGCCAGCCAACTCTGGAAAAAGTGGGTTTAATACCATTTTTTTTTCCTCTAGGAAATATCAGAGGCCCTTCAACAGGCTGTGATAAGGAGTTCTCCACGTGGGGTGGATGAACTCTTGTAGGGATCTCAGAGCTCCACATGCACACGGCGCCAGCCCTTCCTTCATGCAGCGGAATTTAGAGGAAAAGTTTGAAAGGGACAGAAAAGCAAAAGAGTTCTGCTTATACTGTTGCAGGTGTCATTATGTAGATCCTTCTCTCTCTCAGGGTGGGAGCTCTGCCAGCTACGTTCAGGAGGAGCAGTTGGAGGCACAGTACTCGGCTCTGTTCCAGGTCTGCATTTTGGAGGTGTCGCAGCCCAGACGTGGCCCACGCGAGCACAGGCACCCCGCGGGGTGGGAGCTGCCACCGCGATCAGAGCAAGAGCGTGGGCAGAGCTGGAGAGTGAGCAGGGAGAAGACTCAAATTGAGTTTTTATGAAAGTCAAGTGTCAGGAGGAGGATCAGCGTCTCACACTGAGCAGCTCCACGGGCTGTTCTGTCTGTGCCAGCCGCTCCCTTTGTAGTAAAAAGCATCCAGAAAACTACAAAGCTCGTCCAGATTCTTCTCATTTTCAGTGCCTTTTCCCTTGTGATCCTGGTAAGTACATCAAGACAAACTCGCCTGCATTCTGCCTCGTGTTTTCTTGTCCCCAGAAAGGCTGGCCAGGTGTCCGCAAAGTGGTCGGGTAGAAGTGGACTCCGTGGTGCTCCTCTGGGGGAGAGGGGAGGCTTTAAGGACGGACATCACGCTGCAGAATATCAGCCCCTGGACTCCTATTGAAGAACAGATCAACAAACTCCAGACGTTTTTCTGTTTGGAGAGGGAGTTTGGCACTGAGGACGTCAGCAGGTGTGAGGTGCAGCCAAAACTTGTCGTGCTTCTGGCATTCTTCCAGGTGGACCTGGCTGCAGGAATCGGTTACAATTCTCTCGGTGAATGTCCTGGATTTCTTACCAAGTTTTGGGAGCTCGAACAGGGACCCCGGAGAGTTCCCTTGACGTTCCCTGATAAATGGCTGTGTTAGGTGCCATCAGCCGCCAGCTTCTGTTTGCTTCCACGAGTAATTACACAAAAAAACGTCTTGGACATGGAGACAAACCTTTCTGTTTCCAGACAGAGCTGTCTGCCTGCTGTCTATAACCTCAGCCCGGGTGAGATCAGTCTGCAGGGCGCTGTGGCTGCTTCCAATGTTACACAGTCCGAGCATCCTCTGGACCGTGCAAAGACGTTCAGTTTTTTCCCTAAGGTTAGGACGTGGCACGCACCGGGGCAGCTGGAGGACACCGAGCCCACGCAACGTGTAGCAGGTCTAAACCACAGCTGGTTCTGGTCAGCGTGGGGTAGAAAAGCTTCCAATCTGCCAGTAGCCGGAGATGAGGTGAGGCTTGTTGAAGGTGCACAGAACCAACATTTCTTTCTGCAGCTGAGGTTTGCTGTTTAAGGTGAGCGGACACCTTCTGCACTGAAAAAACTGCGGGTACCGTGTGACGAGACCCAACCTGCGAAATATCCTTGGTTGGACTTGCACCTTTGTGGCTGCACCCGTGAACCCTTGTGCTTGAGGCAATGGTTCATCGTTGAATGATCCATCAGCAGTTCATAAACACTTCTCTTGGATTCCTTGTGTTCAGGTCTGGATTCTTTTGTCCTTACTGAAAGAAGAGCAAATGTATGCGTGCTTTGTGTCTTTACATCAAAAAGTAACAAGGATCCGAGATTCACACCTCTGTATAAAGCCAGGCCAGAGCATCCCGCACCATCCCTCACCTCTGGGACAGGCTCGTGTTGATGTCGGCCGCAGATGAGCCCTGAAAACTTGGCTTTAATGGGTTAAACTTGCTGCAGTCAGTGTTTAACCCAAATGAAAGAGTTCTTGCAGAAAGAGAGGGTTTGGCTGTTTACAGAGGCTGACAGGTCTGCCTGCGCTCCCAGTACCAGGAACGTGCTGGATGCCGAGTTTGGGAGCGAGGTTTGTGGAGCTGATGTTTGCGGAACGGGAAAATTCTGGACAAGATGAATAAATTCTTTGTTCTACAAATTAAAAGGGAAAAGAAAAAAAAAAAGATGAGGCAGAAGCGGAGATGTCAGGGGAGTAATCAGTTCTGTTGTTGAGGGGGCTTCTAGTTCTCATTGCCGTGTTTCCAAAATGAAAGGTTTGTTTATTTTTTTTGAATGCTGGTAACGCAGCGTTGGCTGAGAAAACGAAATCGCTGCTGAAGGGGACGTGCTCAGTCTGGACGATTAGATACGTCCGTGTGTCCCTTGTGCCGGGTGCTGGTGGAAGCTGCCTGGGGTTCCAACCAGGAAAGGGAATTTTGGTCAGGAAAGCTGTAAACGTGCCCTGCTGCTGCAGTAGCAAACAGCTCACACTGGGCAACGTGCTGAGTTCCAGGGACACAAGATGTTTCCCATGTTCTGTGTGTTGTAGGGCTGCTTTTCCTTAAGAATTGCGCTGTAGGTTTATACTCTGTAAAATCTTAGCACAGGTTTTGCTCTCGGGTACGTGTCTTTTTAACGGGTGTAGTCCAGGTTTTGCACATCCGCGTCTGATAGCTGCCTAACTAGATGAGGAATTATTGATGTCTCCGATATTAACTCTGCAGAATAGTCCAGCGTATTTTTTTTTTTTTTGTGAGCATGTGTGTGGGCTTAAAAGTTTTTACAGAAGATCAGAGGCTGTGAAAATGTTGCAGTCTGCTTTGAAAGAATTTCTCTGGGGGAGTAAACTCCGTTTTTGGCAATACCCTGATTTCACAAATCTTTATCAAAAATATTTCTCTGTGGACCATGTTCAACTAGTGCCCTGAATCCAAGAGGAGCGAAAACGTTTGATCCTGAATTCAAATTCGCAGGAAAACATCGCCTGCTTTGATGATGTTGTGAAGGGATGACAGATTGCTCCTCCCTCACAAGAGCCCAGGGCGGATTCGGGGCCATCCGGGCCAGCTTCCCCACGCCGCTGGTGGTCGCCAGAGGATGGCTGGGCCGAGCGCGTACCGGTGCTTCTCTGCCTGCTTTAGCCATCTCCAGTTTGGCCATCAAGGACTTGTGAGCCAGAAGTGTTTTATCGACCGGAGAGCAATTCACTTAACGCCGTGGGAATGCCCCAAGACGCAGCCTGCATCCCGAGGAGTCCCCACGCTAGCTGAAGCCCAGGTCCGGGAGCTATTTAGGGAGCGTTGGAAGGCCTGGGAGACTGTAAATGGAAAAGAAACGAGCGGGAAGACATGATAAAATTGGTATAAACACAATAAAAGTGCTGCCTAGCGTTTGCAGTTGTCAAATAGAGCCTGTCTTTAGAAAGGCAAAAGCAGGAGCTGGCGGTGAGACGGGCGGTCGGTGCTTCGCGGCTGCTGGCCCAGGGTTCAGCTGCGGCCCTGCTGGGGCTGTTCAAGAGGCAGGTCCTGCTTGGGAAGGGTCACTCGGGCAATGCCAGCCCTGTCCCCTGCTTGGGGACCTTCCCAGTTCCCGGGCAGCCAACTTCCCAGCCGTAAGAGCCGCTCTGGAGGCGCGACGGAGGGCTTCGTGCCCAGGAGGCAAAGGAAGCCCAGCAAGACGTGAGCCAAACCCTGATGAAGCTGTTGGCTGCCTTGTCCCCAGTGAGCCAGCCCACTGCTTCCCCTCCCTGCCCTCGTGCGTCACCACCGCTCGGGAACTGCACAGTTTTGGGGTCCGGGAGCGATGCTGGTGGTGCGGGACGGGATGCCCCGTGCCCCTTCACCAGCGATTTGCCTCGTTCCAGCTCTTCGCAAGAACCTACGCAGCGTTTCTTTGCACAGAGGGGATTCCTTACCAGCGCCGCTCTGACATTGCACAGGAGGCTTTTTAACAAAATCCCCAACTTTCCCTTTCCAGACCATAACTCCTGCGCTCCCCTGCTTGGAGCCATTGCTGTAGATGAGGAGGATCGCTCGCCCCAGGCGCTTTGGGCAGCGTTGATTGCGGCTTGCACGTCCTCATCCAGCCAGAAACTTCTCTGCTTCATCCTACCTCCTTCTTAGCAGAAATGCCTCTTAAGCGTAATTAAAAATAAACATGTTTCCCAGGCCTGTCCATTGGTCCCTTTCATCTTTCTCCCCTTTTTTCCACCGCATGTCAACAGAACACTCCTCTCCTCTCTGGATTTTGGGGGAGAAGGAGGTTTGCTTTAGCTTTATGCCGTGGCCAACAAGCTTAATGTTCTGTTGGCTTGAACAGCTCCAAAGGACACAAGCTTCTTGTATGCAAATTTTTCCTCTGATCTTCGTCTCCCCCTCCCTCCCTCCATCCCACCCTTCAAAAATTCACTTCCTTGTCCCTCTGCAAGACTCGCTGTTGCTGTTGAAAGGCGGTGGAGTCTGTGTGGCTTGTTCTTTTAAAAAAGAAAAGAAAAAAAATAAGAAAAAAAAATGTGTTTTTAAAGAAATCAAACTAGAAATGTAGAAAATAAGATTTTTATTTTATTTTTTTTTGTCATGTTGCATAGGTACCAGCATAGCTTGTGCCAGGATGCCTGAACTTGTATTTAAGCCTATGGTCCAAATGAAATCTCTGCTGAGCTGACTAACGGTGCGATGCGATTTCACAGGGAAGTGGAATCAGAGCAAGAGTGAAGTGAATATTTTCTACTGCGAGAAACTTTAAAAAATGTACAGTTATGTAGACAGACAGCAACAATGACTAGTTGTTAACATCCCTGAATCTCCGTGTCTCTGTCAGCCGTGCACACGTTAGAGGTGCGCGCGGCTCTCCGTGATACATCGGACTTGCACGTTGCTGCGCGTGCTCCGCGTGTTTCACACTGACCTCCCGCTGTCTTTCAGGTGCCTGGGGCCCAGGATCTGGTGGACTTCTCGCCTGTGTACCGATGCCTGCACATCTACTCCGTCCTGGTAAGTGAATCCGTGCTGCTTGTGAGCCTGGGGCTGACGCTTCGGATAGGACATGAAGTTGGAGAGCTGCTCCTCGTGTCGCTGCTGCCTGGAAGGAAGTGGTTGTGAACTGTGCTTGAATGTGCACCTAGCTAGGAAGTGCCTTACCTGAGGTGGAAAGGAGGCCAGTGCCTGCAGAGCTGGATTGATTTGGGTAAAAACCACACAGTTACTTCATACAGGCCACAGAAATGTGAAGGGATGTTTGCTGCAGCTATTGCAGGCCTTGGGTTTCTAATAGGCCAAATGCGTATTTCTTGGTCACATAGTTTTCCTGGAAGAGTTCTCCTTTGACCACAGAAACTTCGTTGTTCAGTGCAAATGGAGGAGTTGGGGAGAGAAAATGATTTTAAATATATTGCTTGTTGCACTTAAGAGAAGTTTGTCACCCTTGAAACATTGCTGAGAGGGCCAGATGTGCTGCTATGGTACCCAATGTACAGTTTCACAGTGTCACTTCCAGTTTCCCAATAGCTAGGCTCTTTCTCCTTTGCATGCACGGGAAAATATGGTTAAACTGAAGGTGTTCTGTTTGTGTTTGGTTGCTGGCCATGCAGTGCTGTGCTAGAAAGTGCTAGCTCTGAGCATTGCCACGGTCTCGAGAATTTGTCAGGAGAGCTCCCCGCGCTGCGCACACGGATTCTCCCAGGAATTACGAATACGTTTTCGCATTTCTGTTTATTTGCTTAAAACAAGGGCAGACCAGATGACCTTTTGTAGCTCGCACTTCAACTTTTAATTTCTAAGATGCCTTCCGCAGCATACGAGTCCTGCAGCCTGCAAGTCTACCGACCGAGGGAACCTGTGCTCTCCGCGTCTGTTCCCCAGCGTGGGCAATGACGTCTGCTGCAGAGAGCGAGCTTTCAGAGCGCTCCGCTCCTGCGGTTGAGCAATCTGAAGCCCAGGCAGTACATGAAAGGAGTACTCTGTTAGCAGCTTTCCTCCCTTTCCACAGTGGAGCCAGGCTTGAGAGAGAATTGTTTTTTAAGGCACTTCTAAAGCCAGGCTCTCCAGCAATACATACAAATGAATTTGCAAAAGGAAAAGAATTGTCATAAAAAACATTTATATAAAATCTTTTTGTGCCCTCATCTGTTAATAATTATGTAATTTGGCTACGTTGCCACGATCTTTTGGTGGAATGAAAAAGTTAACCTCCCCAAAATGTGTTACTCTGTTTATCTTGGACAAAACCTCCTGCTCAGAAACGGCGTTGGAAGCCTGGTTCAGGGAGTGTGCTAATTGAAGATTACAACTGGGCTGAAATGCTTTGTGGATTTCAAAGTGTCACTTTATTTGGAGAAACTTCAGTGAAGAATACGTATAATGAAAACAGGCTCAGAAATCCTATTTGTGTAGCTTACATACAGTTCTTTACTGCAAGGTTGTATGGCTGCGTATTTATGCGGAAAGCTATTATGGGAAGGATGAGGAGTTCTCACTCATGGGTATAGCAGTTGTTCTGTGCCTTGCAAATTGCCTTTTTTTCTGCAGTTTTGTGGGCTCAGGGCATGGAGGGGCACTGGGTTTTCTTGTCCTGTTGTTTTAGGTTTCTGCCTTGGATAGTAATTGGCTGTGCGGTCCTCCCAAGTATGTTAGGGACAAGCTGCTTCCAGCAACCAGGCTTCGTGACCAGTGCTCTGCAGCAGATCTGGGTTTGATCGTCTTCTGCTGGAGCTGGGAGCGATGCACTGCACCTGGGCATGGCCAGGCTCGGCCTGGTGCAAGGGTTTCATGCCGGGGGGTCCCCGTCCTCCGTCCTGTGCTGAGATGATTCGATCCTTCTGCTCCTACTCTCTCTCCTTTTTCAGTCAAACGCCACGTTAATTAGGAAAAAAAGAAAAGGCCGAGCTCTGAAGGTGTTTTGGTAAGACAGGCGCAAGAGAAGAAGGTAACTAACCCTAGGAAAGGCTCCTGAAAAGAACACTGCCCTCTTTCTGACCCGTGATTGAATCCCGCGCTGGCTTTCTAGGCCCAACTGGAGTTGAACAATGTCAAAGATCCAGCTAACGTCGAGGGAAACGGCCACATCAGTGTCAGACGGAAGGATCATAATGTAATAGTTACCAAAAAATCCTAATATTTGTCATTTACAATAGCGTTATCTAAATGCTTGGCCTGCAGTTAAAAAGGCCCACGTTGAATAAACATTGAGATATTTATTATTTTTAGTGAAATCGACCTTCCAGTCACCTCGGTTTTATGGCTGTGCTGCTTATAAATTCCCAAAGGATTATTTGAAAAATCCTACTCATATCTGCCAGCCTTATCAGCAGGGCAGAAGTTCACATATTGTAACACGAGGTCAGCCTTCGGTCATGGTCTTACAGACGGGGCCAGGCACCTGTAAATCCTTCCTTCAGCAACCAAGGCGAAGTACAATATCAAACAGGCAAGGAGACTTTTCCAGGAAGCGCTGAACTTTCTCAGGAAGGGCAGAGGAGGGGGAAAGAAAGTGAACAAGGGTCAGGCGGTGGTTAATTGAGAGCCGGGCCTTGGCGCGGCCGCGGCAGCGGGAGGACAGGCCCCGATGGGATGCTTTATGGGACTATTCATCGGCGATTCCTTTTCGTGTGGGAAATGGCCCGGCTGGCGGTGTCTTGAGGAACAAATGGGCGTAGGTGACGCTTTGAATCTCTGCGGTTATGGAACAAAACATCACAAACATCACAAGTGTGTATGTGTGCGCGTCGGACTTGCAGTCGTACGTCTCGATAAGCGAACAAGGCCACCGTGGGTAATAGCTGCAAGCTCCCCTTTGCCTTCGTGACTTCGGCGTAAGCCAGTTGGGTTTACGTCCCCTAATGAAAGGTCCTTACCCCATCGGTGGTTTCTGCATGGGACAAACATGCTTTGAATTGCATGAAAAAAGGCTTTTCGGGTGACCGGTAAGATTTCAAGTTGGTATGAATCGGTAAACGTTAAACAACCTTGGCGTTTCAGCGGGCATCCTGGTGATATTAGAAAAATGTATCCTGCCCCTTTCCCAGGAGGGAAAAAAGCTGGAGCCGAGGCCACAGTGATTGTCCAGAAGCCAGGAGCAACGTGTGAAAGAGTAAGAGGGGGAGGCAGCACCTGGGTGCCTGTCCTGGGCTCCGTGGTCACTTGGCCAAAGTTGGGGTCTGGTTTTAGGGTGTCCTAAACGCCGAAACCCGCGTAGTTTGTGTTCAACAGCAGCATGCTATTTAAGGACATGCATCTCGAGTGTGGTTAGGCTGCTGGGCTGTTGGTATCAGGTACACCTTTTCTTTGAGTTAATAGAGAAGTTTGTTGAGAATGGTAATATTATTATATAAAGAAGAAACAAGAATATTTCAGCGGAGTGATTTTCCCATTGACATTTTTATCTTTTATGTTGTCTTTGACCAAAGTCTATGTAATGCTCAAGTTGCTTTGATCGATCTCCAAAATAAATTAGGAGAGGTGAGGTTTGGGCCAGATGGTTTATCTGCTGGAGCATCTGAACAGCTGTTGGGAGCCTTGTATTTCAAGGCCAAGACATGGAATTGCATTGCTTTACATAACATAAAATGAAAAGCAGTTTTTGTTTCATGTTTCCCGTAAGCTGCAGCAAGTCAGAAAGCGAACAGTGAACGAAGAGCAGAAAGGAATTAAAAACAAACAAACAAACAAATAAAAAAAAGGCAAAAAAAGGTAGAATGGTTTGCACACAGGGCGCTCCCAAGCAGTGGTTTCTGAAGCAGATGACAGTGATTTAAGTCCCTTAAGCTCCTGCTTCAGCCAGCGCTGTTAGTGCTCAGGGTTGTCTTAGCTAGGTGGTGTGTGTGTTGGTTTTTTGTTTTTTTGTTTTTAAAGCTTTATGCTAATTGGTTACCAATTACTTTGAGGTTCTTAACATGTTCATGAAGACACTGGTATTGACACTCCCAGCTCTTTGATCCGAGCTACAAAGGGGTCATTTTAGGGTAAAGAACAAGTGTCCAAGAAAAACCCCACCACCAACAGCAAAAAAAGAGCAGATTCTGATGTAAATACTGACTTGAAAATGTAGCTGCCTCCTAGCTGATGAAGTATTTCTGGAGAATCCCAGAGCTGGATAATTTAGATAAATAGCAGTTGACAGGTATTTACTATAAATTTGTCATATCTTGCCACTGACGTTTTTATCAGCTATATTGCCTCTACCCAAAGCCTCCCTGACCCTACAGCTGCTTTGATGCACAAAAATACATTAGGAGAGGTAAGAAAAATGTGAAACAAGTGAAAAACAAACCAAACCTCTATTAAAAATAATCAATGTATAAGGTCTGTGAGCTTCCTGCATTAAAATACATGTGTTGTGCTTAGGCTGCATGCACTCGGTAAGTTTTGGCTTGCCTGTTTTTGTGATGAATGTGATGGTTTTTTTATAGCTCGGTATTTCTCTTAGCTCTGCAGAGCCAGCACGGCCTTGGGAGCAGAAGCCAGGGCTTGCTTCTGCTTATCGCTAAACCTGGCTGCTGCATTTTGACAGAAGAATCTGTGCCGGGGTTGGTAAGCCCCGAGGAGCCTTGTGTTTCGAGGGGACTTGTTCGGCTGACCCGGGGAAACACCGCGCCGTACGGCGGCGCACCTGATATGGGAGATGCCACAAACGCGGCGTATCGTTGCTCTCCTTCCAGCCCCACGCTTGGATCGCGTCTTTTATTCCTCTTAGAAGCGTGCTAGCCGTTGTGCCGCGCTCGTTAGTCCTCCCCTTGCTGACTTTGTGGTCTCATAAATCCGGGGCTGGTTGCTCCTCTGCTTGCCCCCGATCGGAGCGGTTGCGGTCGGGGCTCCGAAGCCCACCCTGGCCGGGGGGCTGCGGCGCGCGCACCGAGATGTTTGCTCTTTGTTAACCGTGCAGAACAATTGAGGTTGTTCTTTCAAGGGGAGAGAAAGTCTCTTAGAGGAACCACAACTTAAATAATAAGAACTACCCAACCCTCTCTTGCACATGAATGCAGCTCTTTTTTCTCTTTGTAAGGCGAGTTGTTGCTTTTATTTGATACTGAAATACGAACTGTACCATGGAAAGTCTGTGGCTTACTTCTATTTTTGAGATCAGGGTTGTAAAGTTTTTCCTTCTGTGTCCTTGGGAACTTAAACAGTTTAAACTTTTCTTTTTTGGGTGGGTGGGGGGGGGTGGGAGTGGAAAAAATTTCCTTCTCGAAATCTCTGGTAACTCCTTGTTCATCTCAGACACTTTGCAGATTGTCCCATCGCTCTGTCCTGGCATATCTCACTGTCTGCTGACTTGGCTGACCCACTGGTGCCTGGTGGAGTTAGATAGCTATAAACACAGCACTGAGATCATAGGGAAAGGCTGAGGGTGAGACACTTTGTGCACCGCATTGATAAGGACACAGGAAAAGCCATTAGAGTGAACTGGTGTCAGTGACCTGTGATAACCATTCTGTACTACGTGCTAATGGACCCCGGGTAGTGTGTCTGTCTGTAGTGGCAATAGATTTAACTTTTGTAATTGTCATATTGCTCTTTTAACCCCGTGACCTTATTACCCATGAGAAAACCACTTGGCTTCGATCAAAGAAGCAGCAAAGAAATCAGTGTTCATTCTAAGCTGCCCAGATATGATCACAGGCAGCCTTGATTCTTAAAATATTCAGCTAGGAAAACAGACATGTTAGGGGGAGGGAAAAAAAAAATGATCCGTTTACTACAATAGCCCGGATGCAGACTTCTTGTCACCTGAGGTTACAGCAGCCGTGCTTTCCCAGGGCTTTGCAGAGCTCTGCTCAGTCGCTCGTGGCTCTGTTTGGTGAAAACGTTCTGGTATTTTACGTTTCAAACTGATTTCATTCTGACTCACCCGATCCCATTCCAGCCTAAGCAGCCTCGGAGAGGTTGACCCTGTTAGTCCTGACCATGAGAAATGCATGATCTGTTCAGAATTGTGTTGAATTGTGGAGGGATGGATGGGAGCTCGGGGTCTCTGCTCCAACCTCCTGCTCAGAGTGGGCAGCTTGGAGGTCAGGCCAGGCTGCCCAGGGATTTATCTCGAAAACCTGCAAGGACCAAGACTGCCAAATCTCTCCGGGGAACTTACTCAAGTCCACGACCTCCCTGTAGGCGGTAGGGCAACTGTTGGGTCCCCCCGAAGCAGTCTCTCCTCCAGACTGAACAAGCCCCCGTGCGTCCCCCTGTGGGGCAAGTGCTCCGGCCCCAACTGTCTTGGTGGCCTCCACTGAACTCGCTCCAGTTTATCCGTGTCTTTCCTGAATTTGGGAGGCCCAAACCTGGATGCAGTATGTAGATAGGCTCTTAACAAGCGCTGCGTACAGGGGGATAATCATTTTCCTCAATCTCCTGGCCGGGCTCCTGTTAATACAGCCCGAGAGGCTGTTGGCTGCCTCTGCTGCCAGGGCAGACGGCTGGCCCGCGTTCAGCTCCGTCTGCCAAGGCTCTTGGTCCTCATCCACAGCTCTGCTCCCCAGGCAGCCCGTCCCTCGTCTGTGCTGCCGCGAGAGTTTCTGCCTTCCCAGGTGTGCGATGGGGCATTGGTCTTCAGGTATTTTCACCAGGCTCCTGTCAGCCCCCAGCCTGTCGAGACCTCTCCGGACGGTGGCCCTGCTCTTGCTTGCATTGACTTCTGCCCCCCAGTTTGGTGTTCCTTGCAAGTGGTTGTGGATGTGCTCCATTGCCTCCTCCAAGTCACTGACGAAGATGCTGCCCTGCCGTGGTTCTCTGCTTGTTACCAGCTCCCACATAAGGCACATCTCTAATCACGACTCTCTGAACCTGGCCACCCAGCCAATTGCTCATCGAGACTGACACATCCTAAATTTGATACGAGAATATTGTGGAAGACCATGTCAGAAGCCCCACTGAAGTCAAAGGACACGATACCCATGGCTTTCCCCTCGTCCATAAATACTGTCATGCTCTTGCAGCAGTCTGTCATTGTCAGCATAGCTCCTTTTGGTGAAACCCGTGTTGTAGTCCCCAGCCACCTTCTCCTTCGTATCCCTGGAAGTGGGGTCCAGGAGGGCTTGTCTCATTCTTCTCCCGAGGACTGAAGGAGAGCTGAGTGTGCTGTGGTTCCTCAGATCATCGTTTCAGCCTTCCTTGCAACATTTACCTTTTCCCAGTTGCTAGGGGCAGGCTATTTTTTTCATGTTGTTCTAACATGTGCCTTTGGTTCTAAGAAGCTCTGAGATCAGGACTAATTTTGTTGTGAGGCATCCATCTTAGCGGTGCAGAATTCAGGCCAGCTGGAGGATCCTAAAGTCCAACACAGCTATTTGTATTGTGTGAGTGAGGGAAGGCTCTCGCTGAGGATTTGCTCCATTTCCTGGTGTTGGGGCTCAGCAGGATCCCAGGAGTGTTTGGAACATGCCCCAGCTACCTCGGAGAGCTTTGTGGTGGTGTCCAGAAGCGGCGGCATCTCAAAAATAACAAGTGATAGAGATGGAAGGGCGTTAATTTGCAAACAATTTCCCTAAGAGCATAGAGTTTTCTAAGGTATAACTCAATTTAACAGAAAGGCAAATCTCTATCAAGCATTTCCATTAAATCTCTTCTCTTCCAGACTTGTAATAGCCTCGTAATTTAGACTGGGAGAGCCTCCTGGAGGCCTTTGGTCCCACACTCCGCTCAGGGCTAAGCCTGAAGCTACCTGGGGTATCTCAGAGCCACGTCCTGCTGAGCTTTGGGGACCTCCAGGGACGGAGACTCCCCAGCCCCTCTGGGTCCCTGTTCTGGTGCCTGACCGCCCTGACTGTGGTTTTCCCCCGTTATTAAAATGAATTTTAATTTTTCTGCATTTTGCCTATTGCCTTTCCTTTTGCTGTGCCTTTCCAAGAGGAATCTGGCTGCGTGTACCCCGACACCCTGCATTAGATGCTCCCTCACCCTTCTCCTTTCTAAACTGCACAAACCCAATTTGTTCGGCCTTTCCTCCTGTGTGGTGTGCTCCAGCTCCCGGAATTATCCTGGTGGCCACTGCTGGCCTTGCCTCAATGTGTTGTCTGCCCATAGCCCTCCGGCTGCTCTTTCACAACACACTTTTAACCTTTCCTTTCGTTGCAGCTGGACACCTTTCCAACGGGCTGATGCTGGCAGTAAATACTTGGGACTTATTTTTGCTTCCGAAGGGAAGAAAACGCGCACCCACCCACCAAACAAAGGAAAAACAATGGTGTTTTGTGTCCCAGCAGTGCCAGTTCACAGTGACATGTGAAAGATGTTGCGACATAGCACCAGACCCAAATTTGACCCTGGTGAATCAGATGCTGTTTCCCTCCAGTGTTGGAGCAACGTTGGGAAAATGTCCTGTCCCCAGTATTTTAGGCTGGTAGAAGAAGAGGCATTGGGAAGGTCCTGCATGAGGACTGTAGAGCTGCTCGCGTTAGGGGAGCTGTGTGTTTTCTACATAAATGAGCCCCAGGGGAATTATCATATGTTGACCAGAAACTTCACATACATACTTTTTTAAGAAGGCCGTGTGTTTGTGGGGGAAGGGGGCTGTAAAATAGTAAGCCACCATGTTTTATGCGTCTCACAAAGTGGCTGGGTGCACAGCTGCGGGTTGCTGTTTTCCTGCTATGTATGTTGTTTCTCATCTTAAAGGCCTATATGCAGCGTCTCTGGGAAATGATTGCCATCCTGTTTTCAATAAAACCCTTCTTTTATGAAGGGTCTCGAGTTGGCTGGACATTAATTCTCAATCTGTTTACAAATATTTGCGCAGGAAAGGGTGAGCAATGCTCAGGACGGGCTTGTGACGCATATACCCTCTGTTTCAGTCCTTTGTTCAGGAAAATGTGGAAACAAGGCCGGGCCCATACAATGAACAAACGCTGCCGTCGCATTCCAGGAGCCGCTCGCTGCAGGGCGGCCGTGGCCGAGCCGCGGGGAGATGAGAAGCACGCACCCCGCAGTCCCGATGCAGAAGGTGCTTCAGCCCTGAGATCAACAGGCGGCTTCGGCCGAACAGCGATGGGAAAGCTCCGATTCGGGGGGCTGACAATCGCTGTGCACAAAGGCAGGGATGTGTGCAGCGTGTGGGGGGGTGAGCGCTGCCCTCAGAGAGGTTCGACTTGGCTCTGCGCTACCTGAATCCCTCAGAAGGAGAGGTTTGACTGCTAAAAAAGGTGGCTCAGGTCTTTTATCGTCTGAAGCCGGTACCTGGAGCTCTTGGTGACTTAGGATCTTCTAGGCTCTCTGCTTTGAGACCGAATCAGAGACACTGAGCAACCTACAAGAGCCGTTAGGAGAGCAGGGACTTGTCTCTAGCCTTTAAAACTTCTTCTCTGGCTTCCACCCTCCCGCTTGCCTGAAGCCTCTTGCCCCAGTCGTGGTTGTCGCACGGCGTTGAAAAGCTTTGGGATCCTTCAGGGTGAAAACTGCTAGGAGTAATGCAGCCTGGAAAGCCGGGCCTGTTCCCTTTAGTAATCGTTTCAAATATTAACCGAAGGATACGCGCAGAACTAAACACCAAGCTTTTTATTGCAGCAATAACTTAGGTATGCCACGGAGCGTGTTTCCTACAGCTGCTGGACAGGAAGCCTCATCCCCTTTCTGGGTGTAGACCCCACAACTAAACGGGTGCACGGGAAAACGGGGGCTCTCCAACTTAACCGTTTTCGGCACACGTGTGGGTTTAGGTGGGCAGAGGCAGGAGCTGGTCAAAACAGAGGTCGTGCCGGCTGGCTGCTGGTTGGGAGCACAGCATCCCCTGTGCCTGTCCGAATTCGGTTCATGCAGATCGTTGCCTTAAAAAATTACAGCTAGTCATCAGATGGGGAGACCTGCAGGCAGCTGCTGGGACACGATGTCCTGCCCATCACAGATGTCCGAAATAGGGAACCTGCTCCCCCTCGATGGCACTTGGAACAGGAGGTCCTGCATTAGGCTTTTTCTTGGTTGTGTTTCTCTGTCCTCTTTGGCCATTCCCCAGGTCTGTGCTGGAAGGACAAATATGCAGATTTAATTTTCCAACCCCAACGTTTTGTGGAAGACTCCTAGCAATGAGCAGCGTCCTTCCACCCGAGTACAACGTGCACGGCGGGGGCGGTTTTGCTCGTTCCCGAGTTTGTGCCTGAGTTGAGGGAGGGGAGAAAGAGGAGCTTCCTGACTGCAGAACCCTTTGGGCTTTGAACCCCAGTCATCCAGCAGGACAGCACTGTCTCCTCATGGAAATATCCCCATTTGGTGACTTTTCTGCCCTGCGAGCCTCTGCAATCAGTGCAAAACCCGGTCTGTCAGTGATGATTAGCTCTCTGGTAGGAGGCACGTAGCTTAAAACAAACTGGTGAGCAGGCAAGAAAAGAACGGCTGAGGTCTGTTGCAGATCGGAAGCTTCTTGTTAGGTTTTGCCTCCTCTTCCTCTACCTTCCCCTTCCCTTGGCTCCTTCGCCTCCCTCTGTGCCTGTACTTCGTTTTTTTCTAAAGGGCTCGTTCTGTGCTGTTCTTGATTGATTTATTTATTTTTTAATTGATGGGAGCACTGACAAGAGTTGATTAGTTGTGGGGATGCATCCTTCCTTGCAAAGCTTGTGACCAATTTCCTTCCTTCCTCGAGACCAGGGTGAGCTTTCTTCTATTTGCCTCCCAGAGTTTTTGTGTGCGGTGGCCTCGCATGGAAGACTCTGTGGGCTTGTCCTGAATGTGTTTTGTTGTTTTTTTTTTCCTGGCAGCTCATTCATTATAAAGTTTTAATGAATTTTAAGTACATCATGAAAGAAGAGCATGTGGTTAGGAACGCTCTCTGCTCCTTTTTGCACTGGGAGCGTTGGGCCGTGCTTTTCTCTGCAGAGAGGCTGGATGGAAAGCAAGCGTCTGAAAAAAAGGCACGTCCCCCCGCGCTTAACCTTGCAGGTCACCTGGAACACGAGGAGATCGCCAAAAATGCAACCTGAAAATGTTTAGCCGCTGCTGTTTATAATGAGGAAATATCTGCCTACATCATCGCTTTGTAACTTTTGAAAAGTATGACTTAAAAAGGGGGGGAGGGAGAGAGGGAGCTGCGACGCCGCATTTTCCAGAATGAAAAACACAGGCTACTTGTTCAGTCAATTCAGTTTAGGTCAAATGTAGTTATGAAAAACAGATGATTGCTGGTGATCAAGCTGTACTTTGACAAATATCCCATTGTTTGAGCGTGCAGTGATTTCTTCAGAGCATTACCCGGTGCGGGGCTGGGCAATCGCCTTCCTCCAGCTCGGAGCCTGTCGGTTTGCGGAGGGCTGGGTGCTGCAGACCAAAGGTGTTGGCTTCTTGGGAGGAGGGATGGCATGAAAGAAACACTCAGTGCAAAATGGATGTAGTTTCCACTGCAGGTATTAAAATACGAGCTCACTGGGGGCCTTCAGAAATACTTGAAACGATTCCTTCTGTGTCTGCCTTGCATCCTGCGCTGCAAAATAAAGATTGATTTGGTGGGTGCCAGTATTTGTCTGGGAGAAGCTCCTTAATGTTAGCTGGAGAACCTTAGCCCTGCATAGCTTTGTTATGTATTCTTTTACGGTTTCCCCTACAAAACACTCGCCTATCATTCAGGTTTCACAGGCAGGGCTAGTTGAAGCAGAGGATGTATGTGTCCCTGCGCATGTCTGACCTGGTGAAAGGCCGAGCTCTGCTCTGAGGCCGGCTGGGTCTTGAGCTCCTCTGCTTCCTCGCTGAGCGATGGTGCTGTGTGGCTGCCGAGCGGCTCTGGAAAGGGGGCTCTGATTAATCAAAAAGGTCAAAATTACTTATTTTGGGCATTTCAGAATTTCTAAGGTTGAGAGGCAGTGGGGACAGATGTATACTACAAGACTGCTTTTGTAGAAGAGGTGAGATGAATTCCCATGGGAATGTTTAGCAATTTGTAGGATCTTTGTAGGAACTTGTAGGAGGTGGTAGGATCTTT
The DNA here is from genome assembly GCF_964211835.1 of Anser anser. NCBI lineage: Eukaryota > Metazoa > Chordata > Aves > Anseriformes > Anatidae > Anser > Anser anser. The sequence goes on from NC_139724.1 coordinate 77,397,045, forward strand.
GTTCTGAAGTCAGCATCCGTCCACTTGGGAATCTGACAGCTTTTGGGATGCGAGGATCTAATCCTGGGTAACTAAGTCAGACAACTCAGGAGACAAACTTGTCTCTCTGTGCCTCGTGGCAAGTTGCAGCATCCAAAGCCATTCGGTCGTACCAAACAAACGGAAGCTCATCGTCTGTGCCTCGAGGTGGTTTACGACCCAGCGTGGGCCAGTTTGTGTCCGTGGGCATACTGGGGAGGAGATCCGTGGTGGATTGGAGCAGGTGGATCGGGTGGGTGTGCTCGGGAGGGGCATGCAGATGACTGGAAAGTCTAAAAGCAGAAATCAGACGGATGCAGAAAAGCCATTTTGTGCTGAGAGAAGGTCTCTTGTGTATCGGTCCTTGGAAGGCTTACAGGAAATATTCCATTAGACGCTGGGAGGGCCAAAGGTCTCTTTGTGTATGGTCCTGGGCCCTGGCGTAGCTTTTAGAAACGTACACTGTTACGTGATGTATTTTGTCATCCGAAAACACAATCAAAGCTATTAAAAATATGGAGAAATGGTTTTTGTTTGGCTGCTTATCAGTGTCACCGGTCTTCTGGGTACGAACGTGCGTTGGATCCTCTGTTGTGCTGCTACCACTCAGAGATAAACTTTAGACTATTAATCACTGGAGAAGATTAGGCTCTCCAACAAATCTTAATTTGTGCACGTTGCTTTCTGCTCCTTTTGAGCAGTATTAACTCCAAGGAACTGTGAAGGCTCGAGCTGTCATCCCAGAAAAGTTTAATGTCCTTCTCGCCTTTTACAGCTCAGTGCACTCTGCGCTTCACTTCATTTGTCAGGCACAGCAACTCCAAATTTGGAGTCCTCCTTTTTTCCTAGCTATTAAAAAGTATGATTTTTTAAGATCAGGAAAAGCCCCCAGGGGAAATATTTTAAAGTATTGGAGTCTTTCTGTGCGTTCTTTCTGGATGAACGTATTTATTCTTAATATTGAGAATTGATTTGGTAAATACAGAAATACAGTTCTGGAAGTTTGGCCATGTGTTCGGTGCTGAGACATGCAAAGCAACTCTTTAGCTGGGATGATGTGATGTTAAATAGCATGTTGGACTGGGGCAACAGTCTTCTGTTTGGTGTGGTTTAAGGGAAAGCTGCGGTACCCAGTCCTGGCGAAGCAGGATAACAAAACAAATGACACTTGTGTAGCAGAAGCTGAAAGCCTTGCGCTGCCAAGCTCTCGTTAAATGAACCCGGCAGTTCTAAACTGATGACTGAGCAGTAGCAAATACGCTGTGTTTTCCTACTGTTACTAAATGGAAAAGAAAACACGTTTCTGGTTGACATTTCAACCTATTAAAATGTGATTGAAGTGGGATTTGCATCTTGGATGGCTTGGAAGATTTACTATGGCCGCTCGTCTGTCACATTGGGAGAACTCGCTTCACCCTGAAAATCCCTGAATTTCGCGAAAATCCCCGCCCTGGGCTGGGTGCAGCTTCCTACCTGCCCTCAGCTTCCCTCGAGGCTCAGCTGCAGTCGCCTGCACCGGGCAGGAGCGGGGACGCGGCGGTGAGCACCCAGCCGAGCGTGGGGCAGAGCAGAACACGGCTGTGTAGGGTTTGTGGAGTCAGCTGGTAGGGATTCGTCTAGGATTCACCTAAAATCAATTAAAGGACACTGGGTCCGGGTGGACTCTGGTCAGCAAGGTCCTCCCATTTCTGATGTGGGACGTCGATGGAGCCTTGGAGGAGAGGCAGGGCTTCTGCTCCTGGTCCTCTCCCCTGGCTGTTGCCTCCGACTTTTCTGCTTTCCGAGCAAGCGACGAACCTACCTGTGAAAACCACCCTTTCTCCTTAGCTTCGCAGAGGTTAAATTCCTCGCAGGGGAGCAGACTTTAGGGAGGGGATTGCTGCCCCTTCTGCCCTTGCAGAGCTGCCTGGGGTGCTGTGGGAACGTGAAGTGAGTCGTGAGGGCAATCCCCAACGCGAGTGGGTCTGAAGCCAGTGCACGCTGCTTGGGATTTTGTTTAAAAATCGCGTGGAGGAGAGCAACCATCTGTTTCGTGTGTAGGGAGGTTTGTTCTCCCTTTCTTCTTCAGCGCACTTTGTCTGAGCGTGTAGCCTCAGTCCTTCCAGTCCTTCCCCCCAGATTTCGATGAGCAGCAGAGTCCCTGGGGTACGATCTTAAACCTTTTGTCAGCGGCTGGACCCGGGCTTGCGTTTGGGGAGAGATGGGGGGTTTTTGGTGGTGGAATTCCTTCCAGAATTGCACTTCGCAGCCCGGCAGACCCCTGCAAAGGCTCCGCTGCCTGCGGAAATAAACTTTATTGGGGGGAGAGAAAGATCCACCGCGCAGATAGAGCCGTGCTGGTGCCTTTGTCCTGCGGTTTCAGGGGGAGGTTTGCTGCGTGCTCGGCCCCGTCTGCCTTTGAAGATAAGAGCACCCGAGGCTCGGCGACCCCTGCTCAGCCACGGGGGCTCTGGTCGCCTGCAAAGCCACCACGGAGATGTCCCCCTCTCGGGGGACCGGCTGCGGGCTTTTGGTGGCTTCTGGCCACTCTGGGCTGCCCGTCAGGGCGAGTCGCTTCTTCCAGCGCTGTCAGGCAAGTGGGATTTTTTTGGAAGAGAAAATATGAAAGTGTAAGCGCTGTTTTCATTTAGTTTTTAAAGGCTTGGTGTGTTCTGATCCGTAACCTCTGTTTTTCTGTGAAGCTCTGACACAAGGTCCCACGGACACTGCAAGTTTACGTGGGCACCGCCAGCAGTTGGGCAAACTGATGGAAAAAAATCCATCAAGGGCTATTAAATAAAAGCAACACCGCTCCTGGCTCGGGCCGTCCCCGCGCTGGAGGTCGCTGGAAGCTGAGAGCCGGTGCTGGAAAAGCCGGGCTGTGCTCGCCCAGGAGCCTGGATCAGGTTTTTCCCCTGGTGCTAGGGGCAGGGTGCTTGGCCGGGGCTGTGCTGGGCTCTGCCACCACGCAGCACTTGCACGCGTGGATTTTGGAAGCTGGGAAGTTCCTGCTGGCTAAATTCAGGTTTTTTGTAGTTGCCTCTGACGCCCTGCCTCTGCGTGAGCCCTGTGCAGGCAGGACACGGCTCGGGGCAGTGCTCGGGCACTGCTGCGGAACCGCAGGCAGGAGCTCTGGGCTCTGGCGATGCCAAAGCTTGGGGAGACATCAACATTTCTGGGCTTTTATTTTATTTTATTTTATTTTATTTTATTTTATTTTATTTATTTTATTTTAATGAGGTTGAAATACTTCCAGCTGCTACGCAGAACTGAGGCTACTGCTCTTTTAAACCCGGGAGTTTCTGAATTTTCCCAGTTTTGCCAGTGTAGGTAAACACGAGTGAGGTGAAAGAACTTTTGAAAAAATATTTCTTTCCTGGACTGAGCAATTAAAGTGCACTTTATCCTCATTTTGATACCTTCATTTTTTTTTTCTGCAGTTAGAAGGGTTAGAAATACCTACTTATTTGTTTTCAATGAAAGCTTAGGTAGCTGTGCAGCATTCTTGATTCCAGCTTCTGAGCTTTGAGGCAAAATATTCGAGACCTGGGTTAAAATTTTGGGAGCAGGCCTAGCAGCAGGAACAGCTCGCCTGTGATGGGGGTTACCTGCCCCTTCCGCCACGCTGAGGGTGCAGCTGTACAGTTTTGGTGTCTCTGTGCTTTTTTTGTTTTTTCTTTTCAGAGTTTAAAGCAAGTTTTTAATTCTCTGATTTCCCACCACGTTGTCAGCGGTCATTTTCTGTAGCCTCGGCGATGGTTTCCCCATCGTAGGATAATGGGAACCCATGGTCATGATCAAAGCTGAGATTTAGGTGGAACTTTGGATTTCTCCTTCTGGCCCCCACCTCACGTAGGTCTCTCAGGGAGCTGGGGGAAGTGTTGGGTTTTGTTCTACCATGTGGCACCAGCAGTTGGGAGCGTTGGCTGGGGAGCTGGTGGGCTCTGGGATCTGGTTCTCTTCCCCCTCCGTTTCTCCATTCCCTGATCTTTACCTGGGAACACAGCGTTTTGCTCCCCTCTATGTCGCACAGGCCATAAAACTTCAAACCTAGCACCACATCGAATGTTCCTCCTGTTGGGAAGCATCTCTCAGAGGCCGAAGGGGAGGTGAATTGGCTTCTCCTCGGTGCCCCAGGAGCACTCGGCCCCAGGTTTCCCTTCCCTTGGACTCTCCCAAGCGCGTCCCCGCGAGCGGCCTCGGCCCGGGAGCTCCTCCGGGGCTGCCCCTTTGGCCGGCGCAGCCGGCTGCCTATGCTCCCGGGTCAGAGGTTGGGAAAAGCAGTAGTCAATTAAAGCTTTATTAGACGTAGCTAGCAGCGCTCTGAAAGGAGCCCGCCAAGCTCCGGCCGCTAATAAAGGCTCTTTGTTAAGGTATTTAATAAATTAACACTCGGCAGCAGCGGCGGGGAGGGCGATTACAAAAGCCAGGCTCGTTAATCAGCCTGTTTACCCTCTTCAAACGCGTGGCCCGGCCGGGGCGGCTCCGTAATCTTCAGCCACCAGATTTTTTGGGAGCCGCGCGAGCCCGGGGACGGAAGCGCCTCGGCGGGTCACGCCTGGGCCACGGCGCGGGGCACACGCCAAGACAAACAGGGCCGAGCGGGGCCTCTGCTGCGGGCCACGGGGCGATACCGGGGTTGTGCCATCGCGGGGATCCCCCGGGCACCGCTGCGCCTCGTCCCTGCCCCCTCGGCCCCTTAATCTTATTTATTTACGTATTTTTAGCCAACCCTCCTGCCCAGCCGTTTCCAGGCTTGAACATTAGAGGGCATCTCCTGCTCACGCTTCTTTATTTTTTTTTTATTATTTTATTTTATTTTGTTTTGTTTTAGCGCAGCTTAATCTATAGGGCTGTCTTTAAAAAGCAAATAGAGCGTTTGACCTGCTGTGCAAATTAGCCATATGGCGAAGTGTAATATCCCGCTGACCCTCATTACCGTGCGGTATGAAAAGCTCTCCCCTTTTCACATGCAAGCATATTAAAGTGGCCTTTTCAGCATTTTCTTCCATATAAAACTGTCTTCACTCCCCTGGCCAAGCAGTTAAAAGGGAACTCCAGCTGCAGCCAGAAGGGTGAAATTAAAGGCTTTACCTTCCTCTAAATGGAAAATAGATATTGCTTCCTAGCGGCAGGGCCGGGGAACAATGCGTGCCCCCAGCTCGGGCAGCGAGGCGGGGGGGTAATGGCCTTGTTTCCTTGAGGGAGGAAAGGGAGCGCTAGAGCTCCTGTGGCTCCTTCTGGGCTGGCTTTCTGCTTCTGCAGCTCTCGCCGGTTCTCAGGGTTTCTTTCACCTGCCTGGCTCAGGACTGCGGCACGAGGAGCGCTTTGCTCCTTCGGTATGGCCTGCAGCCATGCTCCTTGGCCTTCCTTGGCTGTGTTACGTCTCAATTTTTAAGGGCTTGAATTAAAGTCCAGGAAGTCAGTCTGTTCCTATCGGCGTGGCAAGCCACAGAACATCAAATTTGCTTTGTGCTAACTCACGTGACACACCGAAGCCTGGGCTTTACCCCTTTACAGAAGAAGTGGGTTATGTTCCTCCATCCTGGGCTGGAGGCAGGGCCGGGTAGGGCCGAGGCCAAATCCTGCCGGCGCTGGGCCGGTCAGAAGGAAACGCCTCCGTGTGTGTGCCCATGGCCCTTTTGCTTGTCAGAAGAGGCTCACAGCATAGCGAGGTGCTGGCCAGCAAACGGGTCCAGCCGGGAGACATCAGGACGAGGGAACGGCGGCCGGGCCGTGGACGACGGCCGCTGGGCCTCGCAGGGAGAGGCTCGCCTCCAACGCGGCGCTCGCCGTGCCGCCGCGCTCTCTTCCCCCCACGCGATTTTCTGGTTAGCTTTATCGTTTTGTTTTCGGCATCGAGGTGGTGTTTACAGTAAACAGGCGGTTCCATCGGGCTGAGCAAGGGCCTCCTTTTTGATCCTGATTCAGCAAGGCGCTTACATGCTCACTTTGGAGCACCTGTGTGCGTACCCGGGTGTCTCTGTAGAGCTCCTTGGGAGTGTTTATGTTTTTAAAGTTAAGCATCTGCTTAGCAGTCTGTCTTCTTTGTGTTTCATTACTGGCTACTACTGTTCTCCTGTTTTGAGAGATCCTTGTGGCTTGTTAAATGTATTTTTCCAAGCTCATCTTTTTTTGTGTCTTATTTCTAACTAGCCTACAAACTTCTGCTGGGTTCTTTAAGCGCCAGCTGATTGTTTTCCCTTAAAACAAACTGCCTATTTTAGGTAATTTGGAGGCACAAGGTGGTTACTTTGCAGGATTTTAGAACTTAGATGCTGCTTTTGGCAAAGTATGTCACCTCCAAAGGGCCGCCGTGGGTTGTTGACCCATCGGGACAGGGATTGTATGTGTGGGTCTGATCCTGTGTGTGCCCACGAAACTCTGGGGTACAAGAGGGGAGTAGCAGTGAGATCCGGGTTTGATCGAGTGTCTCTTCAGCACTGATCCGATGCCAGGCGTTGTTTGGCAATTCTACCCAAATTAAAATGAAACACTAGCTACAGGGGCCGTTTCAGCCAGGTGAGGGGTGACAAATCACAGCACCCTTGCTCAGTGACACGGAGGGGAAGGAATATACTGTTACTTGCTGAAATGAGACTGGGGTTGGCTAAATCATGAACATAATCCTCAAAATGGGAGTTCTAGCCCCAGTTCTGGCCCTTCCTCCTCACAGGACGTGACACGTTGGAAATGGCTGGTGACCAGGACATTTGGAGACCGGGATGGGAAACAAGCCATGTGTAAAAATACCTGGAGGCTTCAAAATCTCCATGTAGTCCAAAATCTTCAAAATCTCTCTAGTCCAATCTCCTGCTTGGAGCAAGTCACCTGTGAGTTCTGACCAGGGTTCTCAGGACCTTAGCCAGGCTGGTCTTGAAAATCTCCAAAGATGGGGACTGCAAAACCTCTTTGGGAAACATTTTCCACTGCCTGACTGTTCTTGCTGTAAAAAAGGTTTTTGTTAAAACCAGTCAGAATGTCTCTGTTTCCTTTGTGCCCACTGTGTCTCCTACCATGCACCACCATGAACAGCCAGCCTGGCTCCGTCTTCTCGGTGACCTCCGTGTAGATACTGGAAGGCTGCTGTGAGATCCCCAGATGCTTTTGGCTGCCTTTGCTGCAGGGATACGCTGCTGGTTCAGCTTGCTGTCTCCCCAGACTTACAGACCTTGCCCATGGCAGTGCTCCTAAAGCAGCTCTCCTCAGTCTGTGTTGCTGCAAGAGGTTCCAGGGGTCTTCCTCTCCCAGGTGTGTGACTCGGCATTGCCTTGTTGAATTTCATCACGTTCTTGTTGGCTTGTTCCTCCAGGCTGTTGGCAGTATCCCTGCCCTCGAGCGTACTGACTTTATCCCAAGTCTGGTTTCATCTAGAAAGCAGTTGAGGCCATGTCCATGGCCTCCTGCAGGTCACTCAAGACATTAAGCAAGGCAGGTCCCAGAACCCCCGTCGTGGTTCTCCACTTGTTAAAGGCCTCCATGTAGAGCGTGGCCCATTATCCGCAACCTTCAGACCCCTACCATCCAACCAGGTATTTACCCATCGAGCTGATCCATCATTCAAAATGATGTCTTAACTTGGGTATGCTGTTTTGGATTTTGGGAGCGCCACGTTTAATTCTCCTTGTGATCAAGGAGCAGAGGCTGTGAAGGCAGACTTTCACAGATCGTAGAACACTGATCTGCTTCTCAGGAAACCTTTGTGCAAGCCCTTGAGGTGCCTGGATAGGAATAGAGCTGCTGATCTGTGGCAAATCTCACTGTGCTTTTGTGAGATGCTGTGGAAGTCTCTATTAAAGGCAGGAGAATTCCCAAACCATGTCACTGAGAATTTTTGTGGACCCAAGTCAAAGGAGGATGAACAGCCAGTGAAGGCCAGAGATAAATTCAAGAGAAGTCCAGGTCATGCAGTAGCAAGTACTAATACATTACCAAATCTAGGTGGACCGTGGGTTTAAGATTCTCGCCAAAAAGGAAGACAACCAAAGTCATCGCTGGCCTGTGTGCTTAAACCAGAGCTACAGTGCTGAGAATGGCGTGGTTGACGTTCCTCAGTGGATTTGAAGGCTGTCCTGAGTGAACGGGGAGCTGTTCCTGCTCGTTTTGCATATGTGGTTACCTGGTGTCCACACACTGAACTAATCACAACCTGAGTTTGTCAAGGCAGGAATCTACTTGGCGTATAGATCTGGTCTGTCATCACACATCACCTTGCTTACTTGGTAATGACATTTTTGGGGAATGGCCTAATGATGTTGCCAGGGTGCAGGCGGTGATGTCCCCGTGGGAGGGATGGGTTGTCGACGGCACGTATTGCCCAGTTACACGCAGCTGGTAAATTTGCATTGCATTAAGTACATGGAATGGATTTCTGCTTCCAAGCTAGCAGAAATTTATTAACCCAGAATATGTCTACGTGTTCTCGATCAAAAAGTCCCATTTTACTGCGCATTTTAATTATTTGCTGAGGACAATAGCAGAATAAAGCTTAGAGGATGCTTTTCCCATGTAATTGACAACTAGATTTGCTTTCAGCTCTCCGCTGCTCCTGTGTTATGAAACTTTCTTGTATTTTTTTCAGCTGTTGTTTTTGCATTCTTGCGATTATATTCTGTTTTCCCTTATGTTGGAGCTCATCTACGATCTTAATTATCTGCCTCTCATTGCCAACTCTGTGAACTCTGCAGCTAATTTGAGAAGGAAAATTTTGCCTGGTAATTTTAAAAATATGAGGCATTATTGAGGGTTTTTCCTGGACCGGTGATCAGAATAAATGTCTAGTTTGGAAGTGTAGCTTTGGACTCTTCCCGCTTGCTTAAATAAAGAGAATGAGAAGTGGGGGAAACCTGTTGTAATTAAAACTAAATGAGTAAATAAGAAAAGGGCCTCCTTCTCCTCTCCCCAGCATGCTTCCCTGACTTCCTTACAGTTTGGATTGAGTTTACAAGAAACCCAGGAGGAGCAGTGCCTCTCTAATGATACGTGTTAGCCGTGTCTCACTTCTGTAGAAGTGCCCTGGTGAATTTGGAAGTCAGAGAGGCTGCGGCTGGGACCTGCTCCCTGCAGCAAGCAGCCCTTCGTGTGCCACGCGCTGCGTGAGAGATGCGTGTGCCTCACGGTTTTCCTCCAGGAAGAAAAAGATGTTGCAGGTGCAGCTGGTTTTCACTAGAAAAAAATAGCTGCTTTTAAGAGAAAAAGGAAAAGAAATAAAAGAAGCTGGGTTGTTTCCCATCGAGGGAACATGGCAGGCGGGAACCGGGCATGTACACGCACAGCTCTGTGCTTTTGGGCTCACACGTGGGTCAGCTCTGCTCAGGTGCTTTTAGCGAAGCACTGGCTGATGGAGGTGGTGTTGGGCTCGAGTACTGTGCCATGCTGAAACACTCGGGAGATTTGGGGAATAAATCTTTTATTCAGGCAGTTCCCTGCCCGGGCAGAAGCTGGTGGACCTGCCCACGCTTCTGGTGGCTGCTACCAGGGGCTGAGCCTGGCTGAGCGGCCTGGAGATGCTCTCAGTCACCTCTCCCGATACCTTGCGTACAGCATGCAGGTCCCAAGCCTTGTCTTTGAAAACTGGAGGTAATGACGGGATTGGTTAAATGTGGGAAAAACCGCCAGGCCTGGGGCTGTGAGAGGGGAATTGTATCAAAGTGTAACTACTACGTGGTGTTTCCAGATGAGTAGTCTATAAAACATGGGGTCTTGTAGTCTGTTCTGGGTATTTTTTTGGTGTGGTTTCTTTCTGTTTGTTTGGTTTTTTGTTTGTTTGGTTCTTTTTTTTTTTCTGCTTTTTGTTTTTTCACCCAGAGGAAAATGATATTAAAATAGAGTGCATAGAAGAGGAATAATATTATCTGAAGACCTGATAAGTTGTATTGTCCTAAGTAGGTCAAATGTGGGAAACTGGGTGGTCTAGCTAAAACTGCCACCAAGGCGAAGAAAGACTTCCCGTTCTTGAGAAAATGTAATACACGAGCGATGAAAAGGTCTAGGGGGATGATGGAGGAATGCACTTAAGAGAAACGGATGAAATAGTGGACAAGAAAAATGTGAATAGTGTCAAGAGAGATTTTTGGGAGGAGAAGTTTTTCTTTGGAATAGGCTCTCATGAGAGAGTCCCTAAGTCTTGGGCCATTCAGAAAAGGCTCAAGAAGGAAAATGCAGGGAACAGTGCGTTGGACGGGAGAGGGCTTTGGTCAAATTGGCAGGTCTCCGGGCCATAAATTTTAGGGAAATTGTTAAAATGTGAATATGGCCTACATTTTTTTTTGGGAAAGCTTTCAAAGGTCTTTGCTGTTCCTTCTCCTCTGCTATGCTTAAAGCCACTTGTGGGGTTGGAACAAGGAGGCCTGGCACCCAACGCCTCCCAGGCACCCTGTGGGGCTGAAGGGGCTTCTCCCGGAGGGGAGGCGGGTTTGTAGGGAATCCTTCATATGGCATCTCCAGCCCAGCTCAGATCACTCTTGCTTCTAGTGTCTGTGGAAAACTTCTCCTGTTCAACTGCACTCCAAATTCATTTATTGTGTGGAGAACATTATTATAAAATTGGTTCAAGTGCTTTGCTTTCCTCAAGCCACCAGTGAAACGGGAATGTAAATAATTTTGAAAAAATACCACCTTGTGGTTTGTCCTTGGTGGCCGAGGAGCCGAAAAGTGGGCTCGGTGTGTTCGGCTCTGGGCTGAGGGGGACACACGTGTGTCCCACGGCCCCGTCCCCCCCGACCTGGGGGCCTCTGCCTCTCCCACCACCTGGTGACAGCCTGAGGAGAATTTGGTCACGCCACGAGGAGAAGTTTTGTCACGAGGCGAACAGGCCCCGGCGGAGGCCTGTGGTGTCGGAGGGGGCCGGGAGGACGGCAGGGCTGCGCTGGAAGCGGAGCCCCGTGAGGGATGACTTGTTGGCCTTTCGAAAGAAATGTGCCTTCCGAAGAAATGTGTGACGAGGGTGGGGTGAGCAGGGAGGAACTCTGCTCGGTGCCATTAGAAAGCTCAGTTGGAGGGAAGAGGGAAAGTGATTTCAGCTGAACTGAGTTGCTGTGGTGTAGTCCTAGCAGAAATCTTCAAAATCTGGTGCTAAAATAGCTGATTGGTTTCAGACCGGCCTTCTGCTCCTGATGAACTGCTTTCCAAGCTTCCAGTAAGTCCACGAGGTCCTGCGTAGCTTGGGGAGATGGCAGCTTATGCGCGTTCAGTAACGAGGAGTTAATTACTTGCTGACTGCCAGGAGATGTTGCGTAAGGCCAGTCAGGGTGGCTGGCGTGAGCGACCCACAGCAGTGCTCGGGGCGACCTTCTGTGGGCTCCTGGTGCTGGACATTAACGGATTTGGGGCTACAGGGAAAAAAGGCCTCCGGTTTTGAGTTCACATCACAAGTTTACCAGTAGCAGGCTGTGCTAAGTTAGCGAGTAGCCTCACTCCAAAGCCTCAGCGATGCTACCAGAGAGGAGTTGCTGCCATGTTCAGGATGGAGATGATCGGGGTTCTTCTTCCACTCGTGTAGGTTTCGAGAGGTGAGGCAGAGCAAGATTTAATGAATATCTAAAGTCGTCCCACTTTGTGTGCAGGTCCTCTGAAGTAAGATAGTGCCTGGCTTGGTAGGAATTGTAGCAATCCTCCTCATTCTGGGCTTAATCTGTAAATCGCTGACTTCTGGCTCACGGCCCTTCCCTTTCTAGGGGGAAATAGAAGAAAGGCCAACTTTTGAGCAAATCAGGAAGACATGCATGCGGCATGGTATGGGAAAAGCTGGTTCCCAGATTTTCTGAAAAGCTTTCAGTTTAAAATGTCGGATTGCTTGTAAATTCAAGCTGGTGCTTAACCTGATTGCTGGAGAAAGGCTCTGATTTGTACCCGGTCTAGAATTGTCCCTTACTGGGGTTTTGACACCAGTGATGTTGGGATGGATGTGCCCTGTGTGGGCTGGGGACTGCTCTCCCTGTGCACCAGCTATGCTCAGTGTGAATATTCCCCCGAATATCCAACTACATTAAAAACTACAGCTCAGAGGTGGTAGAAGTCCATGCAATGCATGAGTTTGGTTAAATTTTAGCACCTTTGGGGACAGCAGTCCCGGGTGGCGTAGCTACTGGGCAGATCTGTGAGGCAAAATTTTTGCTTAAGCCTCAAGCTCTGAACTGTGGAAGAAAAGGAGCAAGCTGGGCTAAAACTCCGCAAAGGCTAATAGCAGAAATTTTCAAAGTCCCCTTTAGCTGAGGGCTTTTTAAGGCAGCCTGGTTGTATAATGACAGAGGAGCTGGAGAATCATTCAGTTGGCACGAGATTTTCTTATTTATTTATTTATTTTCCTGGTAGAAGAGGTTGATGTCTGGTGCCTTTCTCGGGCAGGTGATATTTGTTGTTGTGTTTTGTTTGTTTTGTGAATTCCAAATGAGATTTTGGCTCATACCAGTTCAAAGCAAGGCTTTGTCCCTTCTCTGAAGTGTTTATAATCCAATTTCAGACATAAAACAGGGCGGGCGTGGGGGAGGGAGGAACAGGCAGGGATAAAACAGCAAGGTTTTACATAGCCTAGGGGACCTGGGCGGTAGGCGGACGTCTGAACGGTTCAGCAGGTAGATGGCATTTGAGGATCCTCTCGGTTGTGTTGCTGTGCCTGGGCGGGGATGCTCAGATGTAGCTCGGGTTGGTAAAACCAAACCACCTACAAAGGAACGGCTTCAACCACCAGCCACGCGGCCGGGCCCCCTCTGCCCTGCTGGGCGTAGGTGGGCAGTGCTCCTGGAGGGGAGCTTGGGTGTTTGGGTTTTGGGAGTAACCGGCTCTCATCTGGAGCCTCAGACCCCATGTGGGGTGAGGCACGGTAAAGGTGGGAGAGGAAGAGCTCAAAAAAACATTTACTTTTTTCTTAATGTGCTGACTATTCTAATAAAATGGATATTACCCACACAAGTGTGTTTCTATTAAATTCCCTGACATGTGGGGCTTTGCATCATTCTGCACCTGTGAGCCAGTGCAAGAATTTCTGCCACTCCTGGCATTGTTTGTCCCCTCTTTATATTTGCCCACACCAGAAATCTGGTTGTTTCACTGTCCCCATGGTAAAGTAAATCTGACGTTTGTCCGTGTTACGGCTTGGTAAAGAAGTGGGTTGATACTGGCACCGATTGATATTGGCACCATATGCCAAATATGCCCAGAGATACTGGAAAATGGATACAGAAGAGTTCACCAGATGCTCTTGTACCTGGACACTTGTTTTTTTCACTCAGTGTTTACTGTAAAATTCTTCTTCATCAGGTATGTGGATCATTTAGCAGGAAAGTGTTACACAGGTATGCTGGAGGAAAGTGTGATTCGCGTGTTTGATGCGGTGTGTTTTATGTGAAATTCAATGATTAATGCAAAGGCTGCTAAATTGAATTCGTCTGCTCTGTTTTCCAGGGTGCCCGAGAAACCTTTGAGAACTACTACAGGAAGCAGAGAAGAAAACAAGCCAGATTGGTACTGCAGCCTCCTTCCAACATGGTACGATTGTCCCCTGGCTTCAGTGGTCAGGGCTGCTCCGCCTAAAAAAGGAGCTGAGGGTTGTCTCTGTGCGCATTGTTCCTTGTGGGTGGTCTCTATTTGTTTCCCTTTTTGCTGTCCTTCTTTGTTTTAAACTTTGCTCACTTTTTTCTTTTCTTTTTTATTTTTTTTTGTTTTTCAGCATGAAACTTTAGATGGCTACAGGAAGTATTTTAATCAAATTGTAGGGTAGGTATCCTTTTTATATACACGCTTGCTAAATATGTGTGCGCTGTGTTGTTGAGTAGCCCAGAAAGAAAGAGAGAGGAGGGAATATTGATTTTTTTGACAGCCCTTCAAAGGAGCCCAACCAGGAAAAGAGCTTGGTGAACTTTGCTGTGTCGCTGGTGCGAGCGCTGAGGAACCTGTCAGCTCTTGCACCAGCAAGCACCTTTCTGGGAATTGGAGGGTAAATAGGCTCTGTGGACTATGTGCAGCTACTTGCCCCACTAATGAGGTGAATAGGCCCTCTGCCTTAATTATTCTTTAATATTTGATAATTATTTTCTTATTTTCTTGCTAAAGGAGGTGATTCTCAGGTGACTGTTTTGCCTCTATTCCTATGAACTTTTTATTGCAGTCAAATTTGACAGGAGTTGTCCAAAACCAGCCGAGGTCTCAGTGCAGGCAACCTAAGACCATTGATCTAGAAAAAGTAGGGTACAACATTGAAATTTCTTCAGGAAAGACTGATGATAATCATTTCACCATGTAATTGTGACCGTTGTGAGTGCAGTGTGTGCTGCCGACCTCCTAACGCAGCTTCGGGCTCCTGGGCTGGGTTTTCCCTACAAAACACAGCTGAGGTTTTGTGTGTTAGTGTTTAAAATGTTTTTTTTGTGACACTCGCTCCCTGAAACATGCTGCTGCTTTTTGACCAGCGTGTTTGATAAATGGGCACCGGAGTGAACTGATTGCCTCTAAATGGTTGGGAGCGCGCGGTGTCTCGGGGCGCGAGGGAGTGTTTTCCCTGCAGTGAAGGTGTTTTCCCTGCAGTTAACCAATTGTAACACGATTGCTGCTGGCTGGGGCAGAGTTTAATCAGCGGTTCTTGTTCAAATAACAGGGTGGAGAAGTTCTGCCTTTGTGTATACACAGATATGCATTACCAGGAATAACCAGACTTTGGCTCACGTCTATAATGCAGAGAAACATCATAGAAAATAGCGTGTTGTTAAAAATAGGCGAAGAAAGTATTTAGTGTTGTCTATATTTGGAACAAATACTGCAAATCTGAGCTTGCTCTGGAGATTTGTGCATGTGCAAATCCTGCACGTCCCTCACATACAGTGTTTGCAGATCTCTCTTGATGTCTCGAGACCTGTAACTTTTGATAACAATGCCATTTTCTCCTCTCCGCTAGGTTTTTTGTAGTTGAAGATCACATCTTGCATACGACGCAGGGCTTGGTAAATAGAGCCTATATTGATGAGCTGTGGGAGATGGCATTATCAAAAACCATTGCAGCGCTAAGGACGCATTCAGTAAGTAAAAGCCCCAGATTGTTCAGCTGTTGCTTGAGTTTGGCTTGACAAGCTGGAAATACTGGCTTTTACAGTAGTATTCTTTGTTTTGCCTCTTTGCCAATGACTCTTTTTTAAACAATGGAGTGAAGATACACTGCTATTTCCCCAAAAGGTTTCTTCAGCTTTTTTGGACTCTCGATGCACTGCAGTTTCCTTCTGCCAAGCTTGCAATATTTTGGGGGACTGGAAATAAGAAAGTAGTGGTTCAGTATTTTCTGTTGCTTGGCTCATCACTTTTGCAAAGCACCAGCAGAGGGAGTTGGTTTGTCCTGGAATACTGGGGAAAAAAGTGTCGGTATTTGGCACGCTCAACCATGACCCTGTTAGATATTCCTTTAAAATTAATGGCAGTGAATGGATTGCTATCAAACTATAAATTATTTGTGCTCGAAAAGACACTAACTAGATCTTTTCTTCTTTAGTACTGAAAGACGTTTGGAAAAATTACTTATCACTTTGGTATTTCTCTGCTTGAGCAAAAAAAACCCTAAAAAATAATAATAATAACAAAAAACAAAGCCAACTGCCAAAAATGTACAGTTCTCCTCCAGTTTTGCATGACCTGATATCATGTTGCACTGTTTCAGCTGGGAACACTTGAGTGTTTTGCTGTTTCATAGCTTACTGAAAAGTCACCCTATTGGTTAATGGGTTGAAAAAATTGCATTTGGCCATAAAAGAAAAAACTGTTAATGACTTTCCCTAAGTCTCTTTTCAAATTGTTGGGACATTTTCTCCAGAAAAACAAAATACTAAATCATTGAAATCCCATTGTTGCTCCTGGGATGGCAGTGCTATCTGAAAGCAAGAGGATGCTGCAGGGTCGTGGTGTTGCAGGCATGCAGCTAATGTGGCACGGGATGCACGTGGTACCCGGGCAGTACAGCGTCGCTGTTGTCTGCCCGGATAAATTTACAATTTCTGCGTGGAGGCACAATGTACTGCTTCCTCAAACCATGCCGAGTTTTACAGTTACGTGCCCTTGACCTTAACGTGGCGTGGTCGTGCGTGGGCAGTGCAGGAGCTGCTTGGCTCTGCTGGGCAGGTGGGAGTGCTGTGGGCTGTGGACCTGGACCTCGCGGGGTGAGCAACCACCGAGGCTTCCCGGGAAGCTCTGGTTTTGTATGGCACAGCACTTCTGGCGACTGGAAGGCTGCCTCCTTCCTCTAAGGCTTCCATCTTACAAAAGGGGATGAGCACAGAGGTGTGCACTTTGCTGTGTTGTAAAGCCAGGTTTATTTTATTTTTTAGAGGAGTTTCCTGCTGGCGTGATAGCCACGAGAGGTAAACGAGTACAGACAGTGTGTTTTTCAGTTTTACCAACTTCGTTGCCATGACCAGTTGTTTTAAGTGATGCCAGACGTAGTGCGCGAAGTGGCTGTCAGATTTTTTTTCCCAGTAATCGTACAGTTTGCCACAATTTCTCAATGCTGTTGTTGTGGTCACCACTAACATCTCTACGGACCAGTGCCGTCCATCCCATGTCGCTCTTGAGAGTGGATGGAAGGCCGTCAGCTGGTGAGGCTGTTCCAGTTCTTCCCACTCAGCCAAACTTGTGCCTGGATTTTCTTCCTTGCTGTAGACTGGGACATCTTTTATCACTTCTGATAGCTTTCGGGCATTATCTTTCTTTCTGACTTTCTTTTTTGGACAGTGAAATGGAAAATGTGTCTCTTCCAGTCTTTCACATTGATTAATGGAGTCATTCCTCCTTGAGTTTCCAGTGAACTTTAGATCTCAGTTTCTTTTTCCAGCATATGATCACTGATTCTATATTTGGTAAGAGTCTGTCTGAAACTTTGCATATTTCAGCATATTTCAGTGAGGTTTTCTGCCGGTGTGCAGATAGGGTGCGACTGGTGTGGGTGATGTAAGGTGTCTCTGGGGTGATGCTCAGGGCTGTCGTGGGGGGTGCAGTGGTGTCATTCGAGCTTCAGGCAGTGTCCCGACCCGCAATAAATTCTTGTGCTGTAGCTCTGACTGTTAATGTTGCTAAAATATAGGCATGCAACGTGTTTTGCCTCAGCCTGAACTTTCCACTTAGCAATGCAGCCTTCACATGGGGCTTGGGGATGCCTCCCTGCAACGCTTCATTACCGTTAGACACAACACACTAAATACTGCATGAGGTGCTGCTGTCTTCTTGGCATGACAGTGCGCTGATTTGCTTCATCTCCTCTCGCTTCCCCAGCAGCTCCTGGGTAATCTTAGAAACACTTCAGGTATCTCTAGAGCAACTGAGATCCTTATTCATCATGGAGAGCCCCAAGAGCAGTGCGTTACAAGGAGAGATACCCTTATCAGCGTGCCTTCCCCTGCCCTGTAAGACTTTAAGGCATGGGCTGCATGATAAAAGCAGCTGATCGTAAGAGTGAATGGTGTGTCTAAGTATTATCGCTCGAGCGATAACTCAGGAGGACTGAGGGCAATATTTTCCTGCGTGCTGTGGTTAAAAACATATTTTTATTTCCCCCTTATTTGCAGTCCTATTGCTCGGACCCAAGCCTGGTGTTAGACTTGAAGAACCTCATCGTCCTCTTTGCAGACACACTCCAGGTAGGTGACTGTGGTCTGTCAATCTCAGCGCCCACGGGCTGGTTTGCTCCACAGGCAAGGACCAAGCATCGGCTGCCGTGCTGAGCACCCATGCTGAGCGCAGCCCAGCTTGGCGGGGAGCTAAGCCTTTAATCTCCCTTGGTGCTACCGTCTCTGTAAATCACCCCCTAAATCCTCCTGCCTTCACTGCGCACGTTTGCAGTTGTACTGGGGGAGAATTTGCTCACGTGCTCCCTGTTAAATGCAGAAAATGCTGTTCAGCGCCCTGCTGGTGACTTGTTCTTATCTGATGTAGCTGCTCTCTTCCTCTGCTCCACTGCAGGGATACGGCTTCCCAGTGAACCAGCTCTTTGACATGCTGCTGGAGATCCAAGACCAATATAGTGAAACCCTGCTGAAGAAATGGTCAGGAGTTTTCAGGTAAGAAGCTGTTTAAGCAAACTCGTGAGATGTACCTTACAGAGTAGTTTTAAGCAATAAATAAAAATCTTACTTTAATAAGAGACTACCAAGTTCATGCCTAAATTTTGGGCAGTGGTAAACTTCAGTCTGGGCTCTCCTTGGACCAGGGAAAACCCATTTAAATACAGTTGTGGGGATCATGCGTGCAGTAAGATTTGTGCAATAAATCCATGCACACCAGAGGTTTAACATCTTAGAGAGGTAAGGTTACAGTTTCATTATCGAGCTCATTACAGTCAATAGGTGAATGAATGCAAAAAGCATGTTCTGCAACTTTTTGGGGTCACATTTTAGACTGGCATGTATTTATGAAGAGCCTTGTAACTGAGCAGTAAATCTGAAAAATTGTGCTTGGTCTGTCTTCAAAGAGCATTGGCTTTTGTGTTGAAGAGATTGACAGTGATGTTTCTGTTTGCAGGAGGGGTTTCTGTAGCTGTATTTCTAACTTTCTTCTTTTCCAGAAATATACTTGATTCAGATAACTACAGTCCCATCCCAGTGACAAATGAAGAGATTTATAAGAAAATAGTTGGACAGTTCCCGTTCCAGGATGCAGAACTTGAAAAGGTAAACTTAAACGAGGAAACCAGCACGGCATGTCTCCTGATGCACTAAAATCCCACACCTTGTTTACTGGCATGGAGAACTAAAAATTAGAAGGTCAAAAAACCACAAAACCAAACAAACAATAAGAGAAAAGAACAAATATACTTTCCATGTGTTGCATTTCTTCTGGCATGGAGGAGGAATACCTCATCAATTTTGTTTTCAGATCACAATGTACTATTGCAGTTCAGCATCACTTGCAGTAGATGGGAGAGAGACAAAAAATTTGCTTCCATTGGTATTTTAGTCCATTTTATGAACCATGCTACTGTCCTTTTTTGTTTTAATCTAATAGTTAAAAAAGAAAAGACATCAACCCAACAAAAAACAGAAGGTGGTATATCTTGGCTTCTGTAAAAGCGCGTGCTTGCAAAACCCAACAGTGTAGCCAAATTTGACCTAGCCAGTGTCCCTTAAAAGCATGCTTGGCCTTGTGCTCCACATCTGGCAGCCAGCGAGCTGCGAGCCTGGCGAACTTAATTATGACTGGGAGGGCTTTCGATCCAAGTCAAGTGTTTAGATTTCAGAAAGTCTGTGTCCTTCCCTAAAACTGTGTCATGGGATCCAGGTTCTTACTGTTATGCTCTGCAGCTCCCAGCCATGTCTATGCTGTGGGTAAAAGCTAGCTCGTAAAAATTTGGTTCAAGGGAGAGGACATCTGTTTCGTCTGGGCTTTTGGTGTTGTAAGCAAGTGCTCACCTTGGGCAGTAACTGGGGAGGCGACCAAGCAAAACGCCTTGCACATGGTGGGAAATAAAGGAGTTCTCTGACAGAGTTTTGTCATATGAGTAAGGGAGTTGGGAAAGGGAATGAGAGGAGCTTTGTGCTGCCTGCTCCCTTCTAGCTACAAGTCTCCTTCCAGCCCATTTCAGACTCCAAATCCCTTATGCACCCATGTGCCATTTGTAAGTGATTATCTGGTCTTTCACTTGGCTGAAATGTTTATATAATATACAATAAATGCTGGCTTGTTGTTTCATTGCTGGACTTAGCTAAATATTAGAATTAATTCGCCTGCTTGGAACATGTTGCTGGAAAGCAGTCGTCACTCCGGGCTGGCTGTGAGAGCGATTCTCCCTCTTAAAGATCTGCTCTTTGACTTCAATTCTCTCCTGTGTTTTACAGCAACCATTTCCAAAGAAGTTCCCCTTTTCTGAGTTTGTGCCTAAAGTTTACAATCAGATTAAGGAATTCATCTACGCCTGTCTGAAGTTTTCAGAAGACCTTCATCTGAGGTATGGGACGATTGTGCTACCGGCTGTGATATAGAAGTTTTGTTGGCACGGAAAGGTCTCAACGTGGTGAAAATATGAATTCTCTTCCTAAACCATCCGTGCCACTCAGTTGCTTGGATATACGTTGTCCAGGCTGGAGGTGGCTGCTGCTCCTCTTGGAGCGGTGGCATCCTCTGTGTACAAAGGGCTGGCTAAGACTTAAAATAAATAAATAAATAAAAAGCCTCATGCTAGGTCAATAAAGTAAGAGAGGGCCTTTCCCTCTGAGACATTTCTGAGTCACTCACATTGAACAGATGAATCTGGTTGTCCCAAGAAAGATAGTGGTGTCCGCCTGGCACCATGGCTGCAGCTGGCTCGCGGCTTCCCCAGACTGTCCCTCAAGGAGCATGTTGGTGACAAAACTCAAGGTTTTAATTTGCCCTGTGTGTGTTAGTGAATTTTGGCTTCTGGTTTAGGGGTTTTGATTGTTCTTATTTCCCGTGGGAGATTATCAATAAATCAGATTATTTGTATATATGTCTTTTTTTAAACCTCAAAAATATTTTGTTTACCATCCTTTCTCCATCCCAAGGCTCCTAGATGCTGGTTTTGCCTCTGTGTGTGCGGAAGACAGATAT
Organism: Anser anser; assembly: GCF_964211835.1. Taxonomy (NCBI): domain Eukaryota; kingdom Metazoa; phylum Chordata; class Aves; order Anseriformes; family Anatidae; genus Anser; species Anser anser. The sequence continues at coordinate 77,417,571 of NC_139724.1, forward strand.
ATTAGCCAGGAACTGCGAGTTGCTGCTCTCTCTTTACACCCAGTAATGTTTTTACCTTGGTAGAAGTATGTAAATGAATAACGAGAGTCTTCCCCCCTCTGACTGTTGGTAGTGCCGTACCAGGTTTCGCCTCTCTGGGCAGCCTCATGGCCTGACAACGAATACTGCCCCCAGGCTGATGTGAAGCTAGGGCTGTGTTTTGGGGACTCACCAGCTGTTTCGGTGCCTACACAAGGCTCTTTGAGGTTTCAATCTCTTCTTTGGGAGAGGGATGGTAATTTTGAGAGCCACTCTCTCTCCATCTTCTCCCGGACATGGCAGCTGTTAGTTGGCGTGGAAGCACGGGACGTTTCTCCCCCCACGTTCAGCCTCAGCCTTTGACCGGTGGCAGGTTGTTCTCTTCGGTGCCTCCCAAGGCTCTTAACCCGTGGGTCACCATGAAATGTCTCGGTTTCTGAAGCCGCCGGAATGGTCCGATTTCACACGGCCGCTGGTTTCACCGAGCCCCTCCGTTGGCACTTCCCTTGTGACTTTTGTGCTCTTCACCATTACGGAGGTGATTGGGTTTGTCAGGGAATGGCAGAAAAGTGTTCCCTTGGGGCCCTGCTCAGGGGTCCCCCCGGACAAGTTATTAAAATTCCTTTCGACATTGGATTTTCCAGCCCTTTTCGAGGAGTGGTTTGGGGCTGGGGGAGGGGAGCCGAGCTCTTGGCTTTTTTAGCCAAACATTTGGAATATTTCTCTGAAAACCCCTGTTGACACTTTCTTCATTTCACCCTGACAGCTTGAATTAGGTTTTATTAGGAAGCTTGGCTACAAAGCCGGCAGCAAGTTTTCTTTCTTTTCTCTTTCTTGTTCTTCTTTGGTTGTCATTTACCTTGCACCCTGGAGTGATTGGGGTCAGCCCGTCAGTCACGGGAGGCCTGAAGGTCATGACTACTGCTATGGGATATGGGACATCAGCTGTCACTAACCCAGACAGTTTGCTTAACTACTCTGCAGTCTTTTCCTGAAGAACAGAGCCTATGGCAGAAAACGTAGCTCGTATTTTTTCTAATTATTATTTTAAACTAGCTCCCTGTGTTTGTTGGACAGGAGTGTTCTCCTTTGTGCTGATGCGCTTATGAAAGTTGTTTTGCTTTTGAAGTATTTGAAGAGAATTTGGAGCTTACTGTGCGTTTACGGGGGTTGCAAATTCTTTTGGTTTGGCTCTATTAATTTGATTAGGAGAAAGAAAACCTCCTTTATCCTGTCAACAGTTCTCCCTTCGGTAAAAAGCGTGTATTGGAGCCTGTTGAGGAGATGTCTTTAAAAGTATCCACTTGCTGGAAGGCTTCCACCGCTTCCAGTGGAATTTCCCATTTTAAAGATAGGGGATATCTTGGGCAAACAGTGGGTGGAAGTGGGAGATGTCAGCTCTAATCTGCCAGGACTTTGATTGTTTTTTTCCCAAACAAAGCAGCAATCCCGAAAGCGCTTAGGATACGATTCTGAAAGGGCTGAAAATAACTTAAGTAATAAAGTTGTTAATAATAAAATCAGAGGCTTGAATACCACTTTAGGAGGGAGGAGATGAATGCAGGTTCTTCAACAGCTTGCGTGGCTGCGTCTGTGCTGGCTGTGGTTGGAGGCGTAAAGGTGGCGGTGGATGAAATGGGGCAGACGTGCGGAGCGAGCAGCCCCCACAAAAAGTCCTGCTCGTTTGGGGGGTTTGCTTTCTTTTTGCATATTGAGAATGGAGATCCGGCCTTTCTGTTGAACCCAGAAGCATCCTCTACCTCTCAGTCGAGAGCCTGCATCTTACAAGGGAGCGGTGCAGCTGCGCTTTGCTCTGTAGGCGTGAGCTGCCGCCACTCTGCGCATCGCCGCATCGGCTCGGGGGCTGCTGGGCAAGGCTCTTGTTGCCACCTCATCGCACCTTTGCTGTCGAAACAAGGGGCATGCTCCAGTGCCCAGTCAAATCCTGCCCTGGATTTGATCGGGTGTTTTCCAAGGAGCATTCCCGATTTTTTTTTCTTGGTGCGTGGGGACCTCCTGGGAGATGTCAGATCTTTCCGCTCCGCTGGCTCCCAACTGCAGGCATTGCCCGGCTACTCTCCCCACCATAAAACTGCAATTTAGACTTCATTTTCTAGCTTATGTGGCCAACTAACAAAATGATAGCAGGAAGCCTTGGGAAGCAGTACTTGTCTGCTGCGAGAACTCGGTTAGAAGTACTTTGAAGAGGTAAACGCAGCTTGGAAGTGCTAAGTAGTATCATTAAGCCCTGCTTGTCTGTGCCCTGGAGGCTTGCAGGCTGAGATGTCGCTGCCGATTCCTGCAGGTGAAGTCAGGGATGGAAACAAAGCCTCCATCCACAAAGCGCTGTGCGATGCTGATGCTGCAGCTGGAGGAAGGGACAAGGAACGGGGACGGCCGGGCCATTGCTGCTGTGCTGCAGCGTGGGGCAGGGGCCAGCAGCGTCCCGCTCCTGCCAAGAGCGTGACTGTCCTGGGGCGTACCCGCAGACAGACACTCGCTGCCTTGTTTAATTTCGACGCCCTGATGACAGGTTGACGTTTGAATTCAAAAGCAAACTTTTACAGCGCAACCGATTTGATTGCCGCGTCGGTTTAGCGAGGAGAGCTGGCTTAACGTCCAAACCCGCTTCTTTTTCATCTCCTGGCAAGGCAGCGTCCAGAACAACCGACTGCCCGCCGCGCTCTGCACCCCCGGTAGTGGTAACACAGCCTCCTGCAACCAGCTTCTCCTTCAGCCTCGGCACATCGCAGCCTCCTGTGCTTCCCAAATCCTCAGGGACAGGCTTTGTGAGTCCCCCAACTCCCTGATTTCCCAGGACAGTTCACCAAAGGCACCCGGGGCATGCACAGAGGCACTGCTTCGTGTCTCCTTTGCTCCATGCACAATTTTTTTTGCCCCCTGTGAGCCGGGACCCAGCCCTTGCTGTTCTCCAGCTCGCTCCCACGCTGTGCTGGCAGCACCAAGTGGCTGCCCCAGTGCCACGAGGTCCCCTTGTGCCACCGTGTCGCTTTAAGTCTCTTGTGCCTTTTTACCATCTGTGGATCATCACGGCGTTAGGTTTTATTGCCCTGGCTATATTTAACCCTGCTATTGTCTGGTGGAGGGGACCGGGGACAATCTGGTCCTTTCTGGGGGGTGGTGGAGGGCCTGGGCTGTGTGCGCGTGCATTTGCAGTGGGGTTTTGCTTTTTCTTGTTGGTTTTGTTTATTTTTAAGTCAAACCTTATTTGAGAGCCATAGTATAAGGACTAGGAAAAACGTAGTGGCTGGTTTCCCTTCCCCCCACGTTCTGCTCCACCCTTTGAAAAACCCCAAAGCATCACCTTGGACCTCGCATCACAGAGGAGTCCTGGGATCGGAGAGGTGACGTGGGCTTGCCCTGACCACCACAGGCTCTTCCCTGCTAAACAGGGGCAAAATAAACTCCCAGGGATTGTTAGTGATGATCCAGAAGAGACCCCCACTAAGACTTGGGCTGGTGGCATTGAGTTTAGATTATCAGAAGCTGGATCCTGCCGAGCTGCTGTTCCTGCTCTGAGAGCGGCCGGTGGGCAGCAGGAGCAGGGCTCGGAGGGCAGCAGGAGCAGGGCTTGGAAAAGCAGGTTTTTAAACGTCAGAGAAAAGGAAATATTAAGGAAACCTGCTGGGGATCGCAGCGTGGCGAGCAGCTGCCTTGTGTAGGGGGATTTGTGCAGCTGGGCTCTTCCTTGGGAAAGCTGCAGCGAGCCACGGCTTTCGCAGCCCGGCTGAAACGAGAGCGCGGCTCAGCTCAGCGACACACACAAGGAGCGATGTTCTCTGCTTCTCCTGGGAACCTGTGGCCTTCCAGTGCAATTCTCATACCCCAGGTTTAAAGGGAGCACAAGGGAAGTCCTGACTGACTTAAAAATCCAGTTTGCTGAAGCATACTTGGTGCTGGGGGAGGACAAGCGGGTTCGGGAGGCCACAAGGGTTCCTACTGGAGAAGGCTCAGTCTTGCTTCGTGGAGCATTGGGTGCTGCTGGCGCTGGGCTGGGCTCAGTGGGCTCAGTCTGACATTAAATACACGCAGGATTTTGGAGCTGTGTGCAGGGCAGAGGCTGGCAGCTCTTATTCCTGCTCCGGGGGCACCCCCAACGGCAACGCCCCCAGCTCGGCGCTGGCGGTGGGGTAACTGAAGGTTTGCTTTTGTTTCTCCTCTTGATCCCTGCTTTGTAATCTGGCCCATTTGTCAGGTAGAACAGGATAAGGAGCAAAAGGTCGCGGGGTTGATTTACCGGGAGCCTGAAAGTTATTAATGTTTCTCAGCCTTGCAGTTGGAAATTTTCTTTGCCGTCAGCTGCCTGTCACTGCGCTGCCAGAGATAAAGCCCCGTTGTGTCAGGGCTAATGCAGGGCCAACGACAGATCAAAGGAGCCTGCGTCGGGGCCGGCTTCCAAACCCTCTTTCAAAAAGCAGAGGTTGCACCTTGCTGCTTGGAGGGGCAAGGCGGCGTCCCTGCAGCAAAAAGCAGCAAGGCAAACCCCCCGCATTGAGCAATCCTGCAGTTGCAATTGCCTGGCAAAGGCCACGAGTATGTTACAATCTGATTTAGTTGACAAATAAATAAAAAAAATAAAAAAGGCAAGCAGGTTTTTTCGTTTCCCTCCCCACCCCGGTGCGGGTTTTGGTCTGAATTTGGAAAATTTCAGCTTTGTGCAACGAGGAGCAGCTCGGCTGAATGCGTTTGTGCTAGCACTGTGGGTGACTCTTCCCCTGGCGTCACCCCTGGACTTGGCAGGGATGTAGGTTTGCCCCATTAGCCTGCCTTCTTTACATCCTAATTACCAAAAATTTAGGTCTTTTTGTGCATGTCTCTGTATCAGTACGTCGCTGCCCGTGGGCGATGTACAGATGATCAAGCGTAAGCTACCGAAGGGTCGGAGAGCAGACCAGGTGACGAGGTCTCCATGTTTATTTTTTTTGCCTTGGGATAAAGCATTTTGCAAATCTTTCTTTAAATTCTCCTTTCCAGCTCCACGGAAGTTGATGATATGATTAGAAAATCGACAAATCTGCTGCTGACCCGAACGCTGAGCAACTGTTTACAGAACGTCATCAAGAGGAAAAACGTCGGGCTGACAGAGGTAAGACTCGGAGTCGAGCAGACCAATTTCCAGGGCAGGGCACAAGAGTGGGCTTTGGTCCCTTGGAGCTCGTTCCAGCACCTTTTAGAGGTGCTGGTTTGGAGCATTACTGTGAAATATTTAGTTGGAGAACAATAAAGGAGCTAGGGAGCACTGCTGTGCAAAGCAAGAAAGACTTTGTACGTACGGAAGGAGGAAGCATTTTCCTGCTGTTACTAGAATTGCCCCTCTTTTGGATTTTTGGAGCATTGTATATCTGGATTGAAGTGGCAGGCAAGAGGACTTCAAGGGGAGTTGGGGTGGTTTTAACACCAGAGCTGTGAGAGGATGGGGGACTGGTCTCCACCTAAAGATGATCAAGGCAGTTCCAGCACATTTATACAGCATGAACTCTATATGGGCATTTCCTTTTCAAGATCGGTACTTTTCTGTGCGCAAAGCCAGATTTCTGAAAAGTTCAAGTCATGGAAGTCACAACTGCTTGGGAACGTGTGCGGTACCCAAGCCAGGTTGGACACCTTAGTGGGACCTCTGTGTGCCGTTACGAAATGAGCAGGTATTAGTACAGCTGCAGTTCTTTAATTAACTGTGCTGTAGAAATGGATAACGTTCTCTGGACACTGTAAATACCCCACGTGGGGGAGTTTCAGAGAGTTTAGAGCATTACGGCAGTCCGTATTTGCACAGGATGCATCCTCAGACCTTTATCTCTGGAATCTCTCTGCTCCTTGGGGGCAAATTCCTCCTCCGTCCTGCTCGTCCAGGGGCTCCCTGCAGGAAGAGGAATGCAGTTCTGTCCCTTGCACTGTCCATCCCCCAGATGATCCTTTTGCTGCTGGTGCCAACAGTGGCCACCGAGTGATCGAGGGTCGGGAGGGCGAGCTGAGTGACTCCTGTTAGCTGCTTTTGCCCAGTTTAGGCGGCGTGGATGTGTACGGTACGTGGGGGTGACGCCTTTCTGTGGGCTGAGAGCGGTTTCTTCACCTGTGTCGGAGGCAAGGAGGGTTTTTGTGAGAAAATAGGAGTTGGACTTGATGATCCTTATGGGTCCCTTCCAACTCGGGATATTCTATGATTCTGTGGTTCTGGTGTTCATCTCTGAATCTCTTCCCATACTTGTAAAGAGAGTTTCACCCTCTTCTGCCCTGCCGCTTGCCAAGGTACAACTAACCTTCACCCTGTGTCGTCTCTGCCGTATTTTTTTCTAATTTAATTGAAGAAAAGATACTTTGAGCATCTTTATTCCCTCCTGCCTCTATTCTTTGCGTAACCATTGACTTGTTTGTCCAACTGGAAGCACACTATGATTTTCCTCTGAGCTTCTCAAATCCTTCCCTATTTAGAAAAGATGAGACATAGACGTGGCTGCGTGGAGCCCTGGAATTAGAGGGCAATTTGGAGAGTCACATATCGTATGAAAGCATAGTCATGGTGTCAAAAGTGACTTCAAAAGATATTTAAGTCCCTTGCACAACTATCGCTTCCCAGATTTAATTTTAAGCAACACTATCTGTTTCTGGGTGCTCCAGTATCTTCTTCCGAGCAGTGGATAAGGTAATGCAAGGCCGTGTACCAACCATCACGGTCAGTTATCCTCTTTAATTAATTGTTCATAAAAGTGCACTTGGAATGGGAAGGAAGGAGGATCTAGCAGGGCGTAGCGGCACACGCTGCTGAAGATGCCAAGACCACTGTCTAACCTGTGAATTCCTAATTACATAAAATGAGATGCAGCATCTGCACTGGGACCTCCACCTGGTAGCCTGAATTAGCCACCAGGGACAGCTCTCAAGAGATGAAAAAAATTAATTGCAGAAACCAGAACTCCGGCTGTAGGAGAAGTCAGTCTCAGTGTGCAGCAAGCTTTCAGCTGAGCAGCAGATTTTCCTTTTCTCTGTGTTTTCAACGACCTTGACACCCCTTAACAAAAGGGCAGGGAAAGATGATACTGTTTTTTCTGGTTTTTGTTTGAATACTCAAGCAAGGAGGTGTTACCCCTCCAAGTTCAAGAGAAAATGGGAACATGAACGAACCAGGGAGGGAGCAGGAAAGCTCATAACCAGCGGTGGAAGAGGATCAAAGCAGAGCCTCCGAGTTTGATGGCTGATCTGAACCAATAAATGGTGGTGACCAGAGAAGAGGTTTAGGAGGAATTTCACACAGTTGGAAATATTTAATATTTAATTAAGTTGAAACTGTAGGAAAATACATCACGATTGTGACGTAAGGGCTGACATAAGGAAAAGCAAATAAATGAGGACTTTTTAGAAGGCAAAAATCAAGAACAGAATTAACCCGAGGAATTCAGAAATGAGAAGCCCTCCTAGTTATGTGTGTAATGCTTTCCAGGGACCAAGTACAAAACAGGAGGATTTCAAAAAGATCGTAATTCGATTTCTTAAAAGCAAAAAGCTGGCTGAAATCACAGAAGCACTGGCTGCAAGTGACTTATGGAGGTCTCTAGTCTGACCTTCTCCTGTATTATTGCCAAACCTGGGTCACGTCAGCTATGGCTTTCTCTACCTGACTTGATTTTTCCAAGACGTAGGTCCCACAGCTTCTCTGGGCACTCTGCTGCAATTCTTAACAACTCTTTTTGTTCCTAATATCCAAGCTGAACCTCCCAGTCTGTGGCCATTGCCCCTTCTTATGTCACCTGGCACCAACACGAGCTGGGTGCTGTAATCTCTGCAGCATTACTTCAGTATTTATGTGTATGCAACACTCAAGTCGGTGCTTAAACATGAAAGGATCAAAGAGGCAAAAAGAAAAGAAACAATGCTCTGCCTGGTAGGGCACTGCCTATTTCCATCTCATTCAGAAACAAATGATTTGTGTTTCAAAATAATTTCTTTAGAAGAGGTAACTGCAGACTACCACACCATACTCCGGCAATTAAATTATGTCAATCCAGAGCATTGTAATGCCTTCTCTGTCTGCAAGAGAAGTGTTTTGGCATGATATCTGAGCTAGATGTTTTTTGGAAAGGTTTTGCTACGGCTTATGTTACACCTTGAAAATATTCACGGCAGTCTGCACAGAAGAAAATGTACCTGCTTAAGGAATTAGCGATGCATTTGGCTTCCAAGTCAGCGATGCTTGAGTGGGAGCTGGGATTGTTTTCCTCTGGATTATAAACGTTTACGTTGATTGACTTCAGCAGAGTCTTTTGCTCTCTATAGTTGCCTTTAATGCCCCAAACTAGCGCCATGTGAAGGCAGCTGTGAAGACAGCATTAAGAAAATTGCAGATAATGGTGGGTATGATAACCAAGGAGATACCAGGGTAGGATCTGCTGTTCACCACACCACCCTTCGAGAAGCAAAACCTTGTGGTTTCTTTGTTGAAAGCCTTAGCGTGATGTTGGTAGGTGTCACTCACGGTATGGGTTAGTTAGGGTTCACGAGCAGACGGGATGCCTGTGATTTGACATGGCACTTCTTTGTAAGCCTGTTGCATTTGAGCCGTGCTGAAACGAGAGCTGACTGACAGCTGAATATAGAAAAGTCATTAAAAAAACCCTTTTGTGATATTAGTGGCTGTCATGGGAAATGCTTTTTTCCCCCCAAAAATTATCTTTTATATAAGTCTCTTGATGTTGTTAAAGGAGGAGAGCCTTTGAGTGTGGAGCAGAGCTTAGTGTGTTTGCACAGCGTCAGCTTTTCGTGCCAGAAGTTCTTAGAAATTGGCACCCACCAGCCTGGCACCTCCCTGGCTTCAGGAGCACCTTTCTTAAATACTTTTTTTTTTTTCCTTTTTTAACCTTTGCAGCTTGTACAGATCATTATAAACACGACCCATTTGGAAAAATCGTGCAAGTTCCTCGAGGAATTCATAACCAATATCACCAACGTACTTCCAGAGACTGTCCACACTACGAAACTTTATGGGACCACGACTTTCAAGGTGAGAACGCCGGTAAACGGCTCCTCTGGGGAGCTGCCGTCAGTATTTGGGTTGAGAGGATCTGTTTTCAAACCCGGGTGTGTGGATGTCTGTACGGAGGGAGCTGAGCTGAGCTGAAAGGTAATTTTGGCATATCCTGGGAACTGTATGCCATCAGACGAGCTTTTTGGGTTTGTCCTTCCGAGCAGCTGTATGCTTTGCTTCTGTCTAGATCGGGAGCCTTTGTAGCCCTAATTTACAGGCTGTGACTGCAACACTCATTATCTGCGGGATTAAGCAGCTTTTAAACAAAAGCCTGATTTTTTTTTTTTAAGTGAACTTCGTTTTGCTGTTTGATCTCCATACAGCGTTGCATGCATCTGGCCATGAACACAAGCTCTCTCCTTTCACCCGAGAGAATAGATTTTCAGAAATTAAATTTTTGCCTCTTCCCATCTTTTAGTGTTATTAAATGCTAAAAGGAGTGGAAATGCTAAAACTCAGGTCTGGAAGAAAGTGCTGGAAATTTCCCAGTCTTTAAATCTTTAAATCCTAACCCCAGAGGATCCTCCTCAGATACTTTACATGAAGTCCTAAGACTATAACTGGCTCAGTTGTGGGGTGTCTGAATTGTGCCCACTGTCTAGAGAGCAGGAGATGGGAACAGTGCCAAGGACTCCAGCAATGGCAGGGAATTGATTAGGCGGGGTTTGCCCTTGGGATAACTCAGCAGGAGATGAAAGCCCCATGACCCCAGGGAAGTCCCTTCCTCATCCCATCCAGCACCATCTTCCTACTTGTCCTGCAGATGTCTTTTCCTGTCCTTGTTCTGGCAGGGAAGCTCTGGGCTTCCAGAAGATCTGGCAGCACAAGTCCCACCAATACGAGCTATCCCAAGGCTGTTACAACCCTGTAGTTGCCTACAGACGCTGTCCTGTGCTGCCTTTAGGGCTAAGTTTCGGGCCAGTCTTGCATCCTGTTGCTCACGGAGCATCTGTGCAGAGGCGTGGTGTGGAGTCTCCATCCCATACAACTTTACCTTGTTTCGCAGGACGCCCGCCACGCTGCTGAGGAAGAGATTTACACCAACCTGAACCAGAAGATAGACCAGTTCTTGCAGCTGGCGGATTACGACTGGATGGCCATGGAGCCGGGCAGCAAGGCCAGTGACTACCTGGTAGACCTCATTGGCTTTCTGCGCAGCACGTTTGCCGTGTTCACGCACCTCCCGGTAAGCGACCCCACCAATTTGCTTTCTTTTTCTGACCGAGGAGCACACGGACTCCTGAGGGTGCTGCTGAAAGCAATGGTTGCTCAAGCCTTATGGAGTGCGATGGAAATGGGGCCTTACGCTGGCTCCGTCTGACAAAGTGTCAGGTGTTATGAAATAGCAAATCTATTTTTAAAGTGAGCTATTTCACGTGTTAGCAGAAGTCAGGCTTCGGCGAGAGTCTCCCCGAGTATTTGTGATTATTTGTGAGTCTGCTTATGTGTGAACGAGGGAGAGAAACATCCCAGTCCACCAGTAGAGGTGGGAACACAGTTCACTACCACCTATATTTTAGACACATTAACTTTCAGGTTAACAGACATTCAACAATTATTTTGAGAGGTCCCAGCAGAAGGGTGCGTATTACTTGAGCTGCAGATGCATTTCCAACTGTTTGTCCAATCACTGGATGCCTTACATCCAAATATTGCTCTGCGTCGTAAGGCAGCATATGTTTCTTTCTTTTCTCTGCTGTCTAAAATATGCCTGTGTTTATGCTGTTATTGCGATCAAAAATGTCTTTTATGTTGTTTTTTTTGCACTTGGCTGACTGGTGTCCCCTTGAGTAGGAAAAATGTAACCATCAGGGAGTTTCATTTTTGCTCAGACAGCTCTTTTGCTTTTAAACAAGATTTGTTCTGAGCTGTCTGGATATATACTTACGAGTCTCTTCAATCAGCAGGTATGTTGAAATAGCAAATCTTGTGAAGTCTGTATTGGTCCTAAAAGCAATTCCACATCTTTCTTCTTCACTGGACTGTCATTTATTTGTTGTTACTGCGTGCCCAGGATTATAGAGTACAGGCACACAGCGTGGGCACCTTTTTATTGGCTTGGCTATAAACAGGAAGAGAAGGCTGATAATGCACAAGGACACTTCTTAACTTCATTCAGCCGGTTTGTGTCTCGGTGATCGCACCACTGGAAGGGATGCTTATGCACTCCAGAGCACTCCAGGAGGTGTCACAGCCCCAAAACTTCAGCAGTACCTTGCAGACTCTTCCACATAGTTATGGCTTTGCCCTTCTCCGTCACGGCAGCAAGATTTGGTAGCTGGTGGAAACGAGCTCTGGTTTGCTGCGGTTGGAGAAGCCACCAAAAGAGAAATGAAAGCGGCTTTCCCAGTGTAGCCGCTTTTTGGGTTACGTACACAAGCAAGTAATGGAATTGCTGGAAGCGGTCAGACAGCCCTGCCGCAGGCAGCAACTGTTACCTGCTCCCAGAGCAGCAAGTGTGTGAGCTCCGGGCAGGTCCCCTTGGTAGGGACGGAGCACCGGGAGCTAAGAAAAGCTCAGCCTTCCTCTCCGCTTTGCTTTGGACCCTTTGTTGATATTTTTAACACGTTTGTACCTCAAGCAAAGGAGCTACAAGGGTACAGAATTACAGGGGTACGAGGGTTTTGTTTCCTGTGTACAGAAACACACAAAAGGGCATGTTTTTATAGGGATATTTATATAGGGACAAAACCCATTTTTATTTTATATAGGGACAAAACCCCGCTGGTGGTTCTCGCTCCCCCCTGTGCAGCCCAGTTTGGGGAGGGCCAGCTCCCCGCACCGCAGCGTGGCTAACGGGAGGGACGAGGATAGGGAGAGGAGCCCGCGGTGATTTATGAGATGGGCCTGGAGTGATTTATCTTCCTTAAACATTAACGTTTCCATTCTGAACTCATCAAAATTGTTTCGGAGCCCGGGAGGGCAGCAAATCGGCCGAGGCGGCTCGAAGCAGCCTTTCTGTTCCGCAGCTGCAACGAAAGCACTGAGTGGGCGAGGAGGCTGCTGGCTGCGGTGGAGGAGCCGGGTAACGTGCTGGTGCTGCTCAGATGCTCTCCACAGAGCATCGCACGGCACTGAGCCTGCCACCGGCCCCGAGACGGGGCAGGCAGCTTAATCAGAGGCTGCGGTCTGATTTCTGAAGCTGTAGATCAGGGCTGAGCTGCTGAGAGGTCTTGGATTTTTGATATCTTGGAGCTCCTGTCTTGAGAGGAGCGTTACGGGGATGAATCCCTTGCACTTTGCTGGCAGGCCCCTGCGTACCCTGCAGGCAGCAGCGAGCGAGGGGGGAGTCAGGAAGAACCAAAGGCTGGCGGCAAGGTACCCGGCTCCCTCGGTGATCCCTTCTCATGAGGCTCAAGGGCCTTTTCCCGGCAACTTATTTAGAAACACTTTAAAATCTGAGTACGTTTTGAAGTGATTTGTAGGAGATGAGGCGTGGGAAAGCCCCCGTCTGTCTGAAAGGACAGAAAAATGAAGGCGATGTTTGTGAAAGCACCGAGTGTACGGGATGTGCTTCCTCTGTGGAAGGAAGGAGTGAGAGGGCTTGGAGAGGGAAAGGAAGCATCTCCAAAAAGCACGAATTGTCAGTCCGTGTGGGATTGCCAGTGGCAAGGTAGGGCCTTCTCTGTACTGCTGCTCTACACCCAGCCCCAAACGCACCACAACCTAAAGGAGCTGCTGTCCTGTTTGAGGTGTTTGCAGCCTGTTCCCGCTATAAAATATAGGATTTCCACACTTGGGTAGCTTACAGGGAGAGGGAAGGGACTGCAGTGTCTGTCCTTGGGGAGTGGAGCATCCTCTTGTTCCTAGAAGTGGTCTCTGCACAACGCCTGCCCCTCTGTTCTCTTGGCTGCTGCTGCTTTGGAAGTGCCCCCAGCTTCCCGAGCTGGCTGCCGGGTGCCTTTGTGCCCCGAATTTCTGCCATTAACCAAAGCGAAGGGCTCTCTGCTCGCTTGTGACCTCGCGGCAGGTTTTTGGGAGAACGAGAGCGGCAGGCTGAGGAGATGACTAAGTGGCAGGAGGCGAGCGACTCAGCGGCCCTTTGTCACGACAGTAATTACCCCGAAAAAAACCTTCACCTGCTGATCAAAGAAACTCGGCCCGGGCATGTCGGCGGTTCCCGTGCTAAAATTACAGCAACAAAAAGCTCTGTCCTGTAATATAGCAGAGCCGAAAGCCCTGATCCTGCAAAAATGCAGGCGGTTGCTTAACTTGACGTGTGAGTAATCCCATTGTGTTGGCCGGGGCTGCTCGTGGGCAGGAAACCTCCCTGGGGTCAAGGCTCGGAGCGCGCAGCGGGGCCCAGCAAACGGCCTTGGAGGGTCCGGCTGTCCCCGGGCAGCGTTTCGGAGAGATTCGGAGAGAGGAGAGGAGGGGAGGGGAGATGCTGAGCGAGCGAAAAGCTCCGGCCGTGTGTCCCTTTGGGGGATACAGGACCGAATCCTTCCTGTATTTATTGCGGGGAGGGACGGGTACCCCTGACTCAAGCTAGTCCTGGCTCGTGGAGCGGCACAGAGCGTCCCCTCTTCCTTGAGTGTCCAGGCAGGAATTGCAATTCCTGGTTTTTCCCTTAGAGCAAGTGGGGAAGAAGCCTTTGTAGCAGCTCCTTCTGCTTGCCCGTGCCGGGGGGCGGCTGTTGTTCCTAAAGCCAGCAGAAAATGCCTTATCCCGGGAGTCCCCAGAACCTCTTCCCTTTCTGCAGCTTCGCTTCGGGACGGCGAGCCCGGGGACGGGGGGTGAAAAGTTCATGGTGAAGTTAACGGGGCTTTGGTGCATACCGCTGCCGCACGGGCTTTTCATGGTGGTTTATAGCCACAATTCGAAAATGCTCCGCTAAGTGCCCAAAATGTCTCAAAGCAAATAACATGCTGGTGGAAATAAAAGCAGAATTAACATTTGGCTTCGAGGCTGCCCTCTTCCTGTGTTAACCAGTGAGAGTTGGTTACGGCCGCCGCTGCTCTGCTTATTAATATGGGATGCTCAGGCCTCCTTTAAAAGAAAATATCTTTTTTTTTTCCTTTTTTTTTTTTAAACATTAAAAAAAAAATGGTTTGCTGGTTTTCAGCGAGGAAAGGGCCGCGGCCTCAAAAATGAACATTTTCGGCATCATACTTTTGAAAAGAATGACTGAAAAAGCCTTTTGTCTCTGATGGCTGATTGTTGTTTTTATTTCTTGTTAGACAAGTTAATGTAAATCGCATTGACAGGGCTACTCCAAACACACTGATTTGTTGACATTAAGCTTTTCAAAGATGGAGGGTTGTGTCAACACCTACAGTGAACTGTCAGGTTAACAAAGCAAGGATGTTTTCCTGGGGGAGGGGAGCGGGGCAGGGGGGAAGGGGTGTGTTTTGTTTTTATTTTAAGTTTCCTTTAATCCTCTGTTAGTCTTGTATCTTGATAACCTCCTTTGGAAGGTAATCAGGGCAGGTCAAGAGGTGATGGTGACCCGGGAAGGGGAAGCAATCTTTCAGCGATCGAACAAACTCCAACCTCCGCTGTCCCGAGCAGTTCAGCGGGAACTCTCTGCGGAGGATTTTGTTTTTTTTTTTCCCCCCCCTTTGTGCTTATTTTTGCCAGATGGCAGGCACAGATTTCAGCTGGAACTGCGCAAACGCTGCGGACGCTCTGCCTGGAACATTTTGCCTTATTCACCATATTGGCATCTCTTCCCAGTTGCAAATAAATACGCTGGCCCCAGCAGATTTTGCATTGGTGGAAAGAGCTTTAAAAGTGTTTATTTTCTTTTTAAAGAGAACAGTTACCTATGTTTTTCTTTTAAAAGCCAAATCCTGCGTAATATGTGAAAGGGCAAGACGTGCACGGAGGTAAAATGCACCGCAAGCCCGAGCTCCGTACCAGCCACAGCCTTGACCACACGGGGAGGGAAGGTCATTTATTTCACTGAGTGGAAAATAACTGTCAGGAAAACATGGTACGAGCACCAAAGACACGTTCTTTAGATCTGCACGAATCCAGCCTGTGCTTAGACAACGTCCCCTTGCCCTTGGAGGAGCTGAGCGAGTTGTGCAGACGTCTGTGGGCCTCTCGCTGGGGTTGGACATCTGCCCGTGGGCACCTCTCGTGCCCATTTTACAGGTGGCAAAGCTGGGGCACGGGGCTGGCGGCTTGCCCCAGGTTGCGCAGCCCGCGTAATACCAGGGCCAGCAACAAAAGTGGCACTTGTGGCACTTCGCGATTCGTTCCTCCCGTAGCTCGTGCCTGGGTCGGAGCGGTGAGGGGTTGTAGGTGGCCCGATGGATGTGTACCTCTCTGCCTCGCTCGCTGTTGCTTTGCTCTCTTCTGCACTTGACTTAAACTCCCTGTGTTGTCCTCTGTAGGGGGATGTAGATGTCCACTCTACAATGTCGGTGAGTACACGGCTCTGTGTCGGGCGCGTGCCGGCTGCTCTGCTCGCACCTCCAGCGTTAGAGGGTGAGTTGAACCAGAAGGGGTCATGGCTCTCGAAAGGGAGGAAAGGAAAATATTAACTTTGGGTGGAAGTTTGTCCCTTCCTCTGCTGCCGACGCAGGCATGGGTTTTCTTTCAGTTTCTGAGATAAATCAGTAGAATAAATAGGAGGCCGGGAGAGCGGGTTTCCTTGCAGACAGGTCGCACACAAGCGTGCCACTGCAGTAGCATTGATAAATCGTTGCTTTTAGACCTCGTCGCTTTTAACTACCTCCTTTTATCCCCCATGCATCCCTAAATGTGTGAGGAATTAGGGGCAATGCCTGCTATTAGGGAAAGCACGATGGGATTTGCAACCCCTACTTGAAAGAGAAAAGACCTTTGTAAATCCCCCCATGCGCCCTGGGTTCTGTTCAGCATATATCTCCCTTCCGAGCTGACAGGCTCTGTTGCCCCGTGGGGATTTCCCTCCCGGTCTAAGTGCTCCAACCCGGCGCTGGGACTGCTAAGCCTCCCCTCCGGCGGTATTGTTCGAATATTATTTTTCCGGAGAGCAGCGTGGGCTCTTGATGTTGCTATCGGCCGATTTGGATTAGGGCAATTAGCACAAAAGACAGCGGAGCAGACCTTCGGGACCTGCCTTCTGGTTCAACGAATGCCTCTGATTGTTGTCATTTCTGCTTGGTTCGTGTGCGGGAGGAAAGCTAAGGCATTTTTTCCGCGGGTAGATGGCAAAGTGCTCTCGAGCTGCCGTGTTGTGCCTGTTCCCGTGTCCGCAAGCCAAGGCACGTGCAAACGAGCGCCTCGTGCTCGTCGACACGAAGCGGCTCGATGCAGTTGTGTGCTGTGAGACCCAAACTGTGCTGTGGTGGAGCTCCGAGCTTCTGCTTCTGCGCCTCTGAGCCCTGCTCTTTGCTCAAGCTGCCTGCCAGGCTGCCGCGGCGGTGTCGGCGTGTCGCGGCACGGTTGGGTGCGCGCGCCCCTTTTCCTGGAAACTGAGCATGGCCGAGCCTCGAGTCCTTGCGGGCTGCGGGCACCTGGGGGGTTCTAAGTCAGCATCGAGGTCTGAAATCAGCGCCAATTTCTGGAAAGAAGGAGCCTGCTGAAAGCAAGCCGAGGCCAGATTCCACCAAAGCCACGGCTTGGTTCCCGGCTCGCCGGGCAGGGATGCGTCGCGCTCGCTGGCGGTGTCCTGGTATCCTGCTTTGGCAGGGGGGGTCGGACCCAACGATCTCTTGAGGTCCTTTCCAATTCTGTGATTCCAATTCTACAATTCTGTGATTCTCTGCGATTCTGTCACCGCATCCCCCCCACGGCCACCAGTTTCCAGAGGCGATGCTGAGTGTCACCTTGTGCATAGGCCATCCCGCCTGGTGGCCTTGGGGCGTACCGCGAGAGGGACGGATGCAAAAAGTAACATTGCCTCTGGCTTCCCAAGACTTTCAACAATTTAGAAGCCAGATGTATTTATTTCTTTAATTGAATCCAGTGCCTAGACAGCTATGGAGTCAGCTTCCTATGGAGAGGGGTGCATTAGTTTCATTAAGGTAAATCAATGGAAAGTAATACCTGGAGGTCCCCTGGAAAGGGTCAGGAATGGAGTAATCCCTTTATATGGTGGGACTTTGCTGGCCTGCTCTTAGTTGGTTTTGTTTTTAACTGCCACAGATTCTAATTTTCCTTTTAACCCCTCTAATTTTTTGTTCTCCTGGTAGTTTGTATTAATTGGTGGAAATAAATCACCAGTCCGTCTGTCTAGGAGAGATTTAAAAATAAAGATCTGCTCGCACGAAGTAGCAGCACAAAGAAGCAATTGTAGCAGCGTGTAAAATGTCCGGTGGGAAGCAGTTGTGGCTGATCCTGGAAGTTTCTTGGTGTAGCAGATACGGACAAATACTAAACAAATAAAAAAAAAAGTGAGTTGCCTGGGACACAGACATGGATGGGGCTGAGAGCAGTGTCCAAAATCCTCTGTGCGCTTCCTCTGCTCTCCGGAGATAATCCTACCCTCTCGAGGGGTTGCTCAGACCAGTTTGCCCTAAAGGTTGGGCAAAATGCCCTTAAAATGAGTGTGCCCTGCTCGGGAGAAGACGAGGTTATGGCTGGAGCGGCGCTGCATGGCTGTGTGGTCCTGTGCTGCCTGCCTGGCTGTGGGCTGGTGGCTGCGAGTTACCTTCCTCCTCTTCTCAAGTGTCTCTGAAATCCTAAATACTTGCAAAACTGAAGGGCTCCAAACAAGAACTAATGGTTGCTTTAAAGCAAGGAGCAAAGCGTTCAAATACGGTGGATTTAGCTTGGTTGGCTGGGGAGAAGGCTGACCTCGGATTAACCCAGGAGCGCTAGTTAACTAGAATCCGGGTAAGCCAAGTTATCTTGTAATTACATGGTTTCTTGTATGCTTTCAGCACTTTGAAAATTAATTGAAGCTAAAATGCCCAGTCCCATAAATCCTTTAAACCAGGGTGTGCACGCTTACCTAGGAATTGCTTCCCTTTGAGTAGTCACCTTGGCATGTTCGGCTTTGATTTTATTTTACAAACTTAGATTTGTAAAGCTATTTTATGCTTACTTTTGCATGCACATACATACACAAAGAATCAGATGTGTGGTACGGGGAATTTGGCAGTCGAAAATCCATCCTCGGCGTGAGGAATTCGAACACGCCTGCTGCTTCCTGCACCGGAGCCCAGCGCAGACCTTCCAGCAGCCCTAGCAGAAGTTAAAGTATGTTTTTTCCCTTTAGGCTCAAATTTAAGTGAAACAATAGACTTTGCAATTACACGCTTTCCTCTGGTTTCATGCACTGGCAACCTGAAGTCTTGCAAGACTCCTCTTAAGCAGCGAACGTGCAAAGGAATGCTAATTTATGCCCATCTGCTGCAGAAGCCCCTAGCTATCCTGCCTAGCCTCACCTCGGCAGCAGAGCAACCTGCCTTACAGGAGCCCGGTCTCGTCTTCCCCTCTCCTCCGGGATCCCCGGGACTGAGGTTGCCCGGAGAATTATCGGGAATTTGTGCGGAATATTTGGAGCCTGGCATGGCTGAGTGCTCGAGCAGGCTGGGCTGGTGGCAGCGGCACGCAGAGAGGCATTCGCCGTGCATCCTGCAGCCCAGGTTAGGTATGGCACGAGAAAGGAAGCAAAGCGTTTAAAAATACAGAACCTTCTGGGTTTCTCATGACTGCTGTGGCCTTTCTTCATCGCGTTTCATGAATGGCAATAACTAAGGAGAAGCTGATGTGCTAACATAAAAAAAGGAAACCGACCGCAAGTTAGCAGTCATTTTTGCAGTTTTCATTTTCTTCTCTCTGTATCTCGACTAGAACACGTAAATATTGGCAATGGAAATTTCGTGTAAGATTTAGTTCCTGGAAAAGTGCAAAACCAGCCGAAGTTTCATGTGCTTCTTGGGTTGGTCACCGCTCCTCAGTCATCGGCTCTGATCGCCCAGCTTGGAAACAAAAAATTGGGCTGGAAGTGGAGTGTTGTGTTTTGGTTTTTTTTTTGTTTTGAGCTCATCCTTCTTTCCAGTCTGCTCAACATCTGGGGCTTAAGTCATGTACGAGTTCCACTTCCAGCAGGCAGCCGTACGTCACGGAAAACACGCCGACCCCTCCGCTGGGCATCGCAGCGAGCGGGGATCTGCCCACGCGCGGGGTCTGCAGCCCTCGGAGCATGAGGAACCCCTCGTGCCGGGGCGTCCGCAGGCTCTGCAGGCGAGGAGCAGCGCAGCCCGCTGTTCTCCAGGCCTCGAGATCTTTCACCTTTGTTTTATACCACAACTGCTAGGAGTATATTGCGAAGACGAAGCAAGAGCACTCTCTCTTTTTAAGTCTTCCTGCTGCCGTAATTGGCAGATGCTTTGCCCTGATAAATCAGCAGAAATAAGCATGGTTCTAGCTCTTCGTACGTTAGGGAGAAAATGCAAAATCTGTATTTAATCAACTTTTTGTTTCCAAAATGGCAGCTGCTTTGTATTTAATGGAAAATCAGACTCTTCCCAATGGAAAGAATGTTATTCCCAAAGCGAATACAAAAGAAAATAAAAGCCACAAAAGAGGAGGATGAAATATGTCATTTATTTTTTCTCGTTCGTTCCAGTTTTGCTCTCTGATAATTGTCGGGCCACGGCTCTGGTTTGTGTCAAGTAACTCAAAGTCTCACCCCGTGGACATGGGGACCAGGAGAGCCTCGCCGAGCGCTCGGAGGGCTGCATGGCGCAAAGAGGACCGAGAAAAATTACGGCTACTTCTTGTGTGCATATAAAGAGACTCATTAAACACAGGTTATTTATGGCTTTAATTCCACCGCGGAGGTGCCTCCGTCGTTAGAGCTTCATATTTTTCCTCGGCACCTCTTGGTGCAGGATCTCAGTGTCGTTTTGCAGAGGTGAAGCAGCCTGCCTTCGGGGAGCCCCAGGTGTGGGGAGGGAACTGAGGAGCACCAAGGCCACGCCGCGGCCGTGCCCACCCGGCGTGTCCGCAGGTCGCAGCCCTGTCCCCGTGGCTGCAGCGAGTCTGCATCATCCACAGCCCCATCCCTTCTCGGTCTGCTGCTCGAGTCTGCTTGCAGCAGTGTTAAGGCTGAAACACATTAAAACATTAAAAAAAGTAAATGTATTAGTTTTTGGGGAGGTTGCCAAGCTGACGCTGTGGCAAGCCGAAAGCCCCGGTTCTGTACAATGCAGTTTAGGGTTCCCTCCCGCCATGGCATGGAGATACTTTTGGGGAAAGGAGAAGTGATTTTAGCTGTCGTGATGTGCTCTGTCCATAAGTTTTGGGTTTTGCTGGGGTTTTGCTAGCTGCTTCCATGCCGAGCTCTACATCTCCCTGCCTCGTGATGCCGTTTCTCATCACAGCAAGGCCGGGCAGGCATTTGCAGCGCAGCACGTAGGATGTGTGAGTATTCAGAGAGCAGGTAGAGGAGGTAAATGTGACTTACTAATCTTTCCTTGTTTAAAAAAGAGGGCTACGTAAAGCAGGAGGCAGCAGGTTTGGAGTGGGAGCTTGTTGCCCCAGGGCGCTGCCAAACCGCCAGCCCACTGGGAGGACTGGGAGCAGATCCGTACACAAATATTGAGAGCATCTACAGGTAAATCAAGTAGGCTGATGAGTTCAAAGCACGTAATTACTAGCTTTTCTCGAAGCTTGACGCCGTCATGCGCCTGACCCAGAACTGCAGCAGTGGGAAGGTCCCTGCACAGCTCTCCGAAGCACCTCGGGAGACCAGAGAGAGCTGCTCTGGGTGCTCTGACAGCGCTGCTCATTTCTGGTGGGCCAGGCTCTGTGCACAACAGTTCCCATTCTACAGACTTTAAAAAAGATGTTAATT
Source organism: Anser anser (assembly GCF_964211835.1). Lineage (NCBI taxonomy): Eukaryota > Metazoa > Chordata > Aves > Anseriformes > Anatidae > Anser > Anser anser. The sequence continues at coordinate 77,438,366 of NC_139724.1, forward strand.
AAAAAGTTATTGCCGTGCGTTTGTAAGAAAAAAGACCTGGGTCTTGGAATCCTCTATTTCTGTGTATTTTCTGCATACGCACACCTAGCAGCTCCCCGGCTGAGGCTGTGCTGCAGAGTGCTGAGCTGCCCGGGGAAGGGCCTCTGCCTGCTCTGTGCCTCCGCAGCGCTTCAAAGACTTTGCCCTGCGGTCACCGCAACAGCTGTGGCCCGAGGTACTTCCCTTCCCCGCCCGCTGCCCTTCCTCCTATTTATTTATTTTCCTATTTAAAATAAATAAATAAATAAAGTGGACGGCGCTCGTTGGCTCTGACAGCACAGCTAAAGTGCGGGTGGAAAAGATCTGATGTCCCTGTGCGTGCCCGTGCCTATATCCCGGATTGGTTAAAGAAGAGAAAAAATCAGAAAAAATATATATACGACCATCAGCCTCTGACGTGCTGCGCTGTGTGGGAGCCTCGGGCCTCCCCCAGCCCCGTCCCGAACAGCTCCCGGCTGTTGGCCTTGGGCATCTTCCCCAGACCAAGCTCCTGGGGACTTTTCTCTTTTATTGGCACCCGAAGGGTTTTGCATCGGACCGCAGTGGTCAGCGTAACCGGCTGCCCGGTTTATTTTCCGCATGGTGAAGATAATCTCTGGATTTGCTTTTTTTCCCCCCCCGTTTACCTTTTTATTTGCCTGGTTGCCCACGAGCTTCTGTTGGGAGCTCAGATTCGCCGTGTGTCCGTCTCGCAGCCCTATCTGTGACGGCACGTTTTCCCTTGAATGCTCAAAATAGAATAGAAGCGGTAAATGGTTACTTCTGCAAATGACATCCCGCTGATTTTTCAGATCTCTCTGGAGGACAGCCCCTCGAAGCCAGGCTTTCCCTCTGCTTCCGCACAGCTTCAAGGCGAGCCCGCAGCCTGGCACGGTGGCCGGCCAGCTCGGTTGTAGCCACGGCTTTTGGCTCCTCGGGTGCTTGTGAGGGCAGCAGATCTTTGCCCACGACCAATTCCACTCGAAGCTCTGCTTGTTGGCGCCGCTTTAAGGCTCTTGTGGGTTCACGCAGGTGAACCTGAGACTTTCTGGAGGAAAGGTGTCTCGTGAGCCAGGCTGTTAGGTGCTAGGGACAAAAATCCCCGGTTTCCATCAGAAGAGGGTACGGCGGTGTCTTGGTGGTGACATTCAGCTTAAACCTCCTGACCCGCTGATGGCAACGAAGCTTCTCCCACAAGCCACGAAACCTTTCCAGGTTTAAACTCCTCCCAGCCAGGCATTGAAGTGTGCGGGGCGAAGAAGGGCCGCAGCCTGCCCTGTGCAGGGCGAGGACCTCTCCTAAAGCAGAAGCCGTCCTTCCCTCTGTCATTTTGGCCATGGCAGACCCCGGGGAGGAGGAGGCCTTCCTGGTGCCTGGCCCCACGAGCAGCAGGATGGACCCGGGGGCTCTGTACGCGAGGTTGTTGGCACCAAAGGGCCCGGTTGTGCTTTGAACCCAAAATGCCCTCTTCACAGAAGCACGTGGGTAATCTTCTTTCTTCTTTTCTTCTCATTTCGCAAATTTGGGCACCAGAAAACCTCTGGTTTTACCTCCCCCAGTAACGTGAAGGACCTGATGGAGGACCAAGGCGCATCCTCTTCCCCGGCAGGCGTTGCTCCGTGCTCAGAGCCCCGGCCCCAAGCAGTGCTCGCCGCCGCCTTTTCCTGGTGCTTGGGTTCCCTTTTTTTTTTTTTTTTTTTTTTTTTTGTTGTTGTTGTTGGTTTTCCTTGTTTTTTTTTGGTTTTCCTTGGTAGCTTCCAAACCCAGAGAGGCTTCAGCTGAGCACTTTGCAGCTCGGTGCCAGTCGCCTTTAGCCAAGCCCACGGTCAACACGCAGGCCTCAGTGCGTAGCTCCTGGGGTGACTTCATGGGGCAGGAGATTAAATCCAGGGCTTGGCGGTGCCTGCAGGCAGCGAGCAGCCCCTGACCCTCGCACATCCGTCCCCTCGTGCCCCACACGCTCACACTAACGCAACGTGACGGGGCTCAGCCCTGCTGCACGCCACGAACCGACCTGCTCTCCTCCTCTTTCCGTAACGCAAACCATTTGGGGAGGAAAAACTGATTGTCCCTGCTTGCTAAGGGTGCTGCGAAACAAATCTTTAGCCATGTCAATAGAGCTAATGGTGTAAAGAGGGCAGGAAAGCAGATCTTTCTGCAAGTGCTGGCATTTGTAAATGTGCTGCTGGGTGCCGTGGAGTTCTGGGCACTGTGCAGTGGCATTGGGGATGTCTGCGGAGCTGAGTTCCTCCGTTCACAACAGGTGCTGGGCTTTTGTACAAAATGGGAGGCTCTCTCGATACCTAGTTTGAAGCCGATCCTCTCAGGGATGGATTTTTGTGAATATCGTACAGGCAAATGTGTTGTGAACGCAAGCTGCTTAACGGCATGAGCGAGTAAGCTCCTGCTGGCTGTGCAGGATGGACTTGGGCTTCCAACTGCAGGCGTTGCCTTATGGTGCATGAGGTACACGTCCTCAGTGCATGGGGCGTGGAAGGAGGAAACCCTAAATGTTGCTGAGGGGGAATCGGAGACCATGGTTCTGAGCCTTTTCCCTTCTTGTGCCCTAATCTGGGTTTGGTTTAGGTGCAGTTCTCAAGAACCTGCGGTTCTCAAGATCGGCATCTTCCCCCTTTTCAGTACCAGGGCAGAAGTTTCTTTCCTGTTTCGCTCAAAATCCTCTGTGCTCCCAGGTCAGTGCAAGAGGGACGTCAGTTTAGGAAGCCCCGCTGTCTCTTTTCCCTCCGTGGCCAGGTCCCCGCGGTGCCGTCCTGCAGGTCCGGAGGTGTGAGCTCTGGTCTGGGCCGTGTTCCTTCGGCCCTTGTCTCTCCCCTCGGCACCATCAGATCCATCCATTGCTCCTGGCCCTCTTCATCCTGGGCATGGTCATGTTTATTTGAAAGACGTTGGGTGCAGACCCACAACAACAACAAAATGACAGTAAATATTTGGTCAGAATTGAGAGTGGATTTCTGTACAGTAAATAGCACATTTTTCATTTCGTTTTTAAGAAAAATTCTTAAAACTGCAGAAGTACTCAACGTACATTCGTTTTGACTTTTTGTGAAGTGTTAAAATGTCTGGATATGGGTTTGGGATTTCTTTTTGCCATCTTCAGTGACTGCCGAACAATTTTTCCTTTAAAAAACAACAGTAAGGACGAATCCGGGCGCTGTTAAGAACCTGGCGGATCAGGGTGGCAAAGGCAAGGCAGGGAGCTCTCCTCTGGCTGTCAGCAGAGCTGATTTATGGATTTTGCCACAGCTTAGTGAGGTTTGGAGCTCTGGTGCTGCTGGCAGAAAGGGCAGTCCAGAGGTATCAGGGGGGCACTGGGGCACGAGGAAATCGCTTCTGCGTTTGCAGTCTTGCAGCATTTGAGGTCTTCATCCACGCCTGTGCAAAAGGTGTCTGCTGGCCTTATTCTCAGGGGCGGCAGGCTCAGGGTTCGTTCTGGTCTGAGCTTTGTCCTGTACCTACTGATCCCTCCGTCAGGTACCCAACAGATCTCCAAGCTCATTGAGATAACTCGATTTACCTCTACAGAAGGAAAACCCAGCTCACGGCGATTCTGGCCCGCCAGCTCCCAGCATATTTACCATGGTGAGGAGCTGCCTGGTGGCAACAGTTTAGATTGAGCCAACAAAAAGTTAAAAGCAGGCGGAACACAAGAACAGTGACAAGATAGTCATTAAATAGCCAGGAAAAGGGACTTCACCTTTCTGTTGTCATTTCTTAGAGGTTTGATGTTGCTGAATGCTTGCTCATTATAACAGCATCACTTGCCACTTCTGTGAAATATTCTGCCGGTATCGCATTACGAATTGGAAAAGAAAACAACAAAAAAAAAATTACTGGGATGAGTTGTGTTGTTTATAACACAGTAGACACTTAATATTGAGGATTTCATTTCTTTTTTCCCCCGATTTTCTGTTGTCTGAAGTGTATGGATTTGCATGTCCCAGTGTAGTTAATCAAACCAGTCTTGATGCTTGGTGCAGATTAAAAAGAAATTCTGCTCTTAATAAAAAAAAAAAGGAAACTCTGAGACCATTTAAAACCTGTCAGGCTTTGTTTTTCATGGAAACGTTGCATTAATTCGTTGGCGGGTTGGTGGGAGCGCTCTTGGCGCGACAATCGGACTTCTGTGCGCATTCCGACAGCCACGTTGCACAAAATTTCGGATGAGGGAAAAACGAGAGGCAGCGGCAGGTCCTCGCTCAGCAGAGGTGCTGCGGGCGCTGGGCTGGGGCCCCTCGGGTCTCCTGGGGGCCGGGGGCTGATGCCAGCTTGCGCGGCGGCCGCGGCTCTGCCGGCAGCGGTAGGTGCGCGCCGGGGAGCCCCCGCGCCCCGCAGCGAGGTAGGTAGCGGCAGCCCGTTCCTGATTGCACGCTAAGATTAATGGGTATTTATTTTAACAACCATTCCGTTTCAGTAGCTTTTAATGAGTCCTTTGATAGCAAGTTCCTTAATTAACAAGGCAGCCTTTCAGCTTTGCCCTTCCCTAATTGTTAACATATTTGCTATTTTCAAACAAACGCGCTACCGTGAGCGGTGCCGGCTCCGCGCTGACCTTCCCCACCGTGCCTGCTCTGCCTCCTGGGAACCCGAAGGGTTTCAGCTGCTGCCCGAGGATGAAATGCAGCTGAAATGAGATGATTTCATGGCTGATTTCCTGCACCGTGATTGACTCTGCAGGGCTCGGTGGGGTCCGAGGAGAGTTGCCCATGCCAGCGTGCTCCAGTAGGCGCCCCTTGGCTTACCTCCTGGGGGAGGGCATCGAGAGGTTTGGCTCCGCTGCTTCGTTCATTGGCACGGCCACAAGTGGCCTCCTTGGGTCTGACACCCCTGTGCCTGGAGGAAGCCCTGGGGAGGACAGGGAGGACAGCGTCACCTTCAGAGGCGTCACGGAAACCCCGGCTGCAAATTGCACCAAAGGCAGTGGACAGAGGGATTCCTAGGTGGAAAAACAGAGTGATTCTCGTCTAGAGAAAGCCCCTGGTTGTTACTTCTGTGCTCAGGAGGAGGAGAATTGCTTCATTTTGCTGGCCACTGGATCGTGTTTAAGATCAACGGGGTGGGTGGGCAGGCATTGGGGTGTCTTGGCCACTGAGCTCTGCAGACTTTCACCCCCAGCCCAGGTCTCCCCCGTGCAAACCCAGTTCAACTCTGGTGAGGTTTGCAAAGGTCTTGAGTGAGCAGCTGATGCTACGGAGGTTTTCCTGAATTACTTCTTGTGATTCAGAGCTCTTTGGTTTTCTGTTGAGTTTGTAAATGAGCTTCAAGGGGTTATTTTTTCCCCTTCTCTGCTCTGGGCAGCCTGTGCCAGGGCTCCTGCACCCGCCCGGCCCAGCAGTGCTGCCTGAAGACGTGCTTCAGGTTCTGGTTGCATCCTTCCTCTGGCTTCCTCTCCAAATCACATCTTGCATTTCAGATAAAGCCTTCCTGAGCGTTGGGTACCAGCGCACCGAGGAAGCCGAAGCATTTCTGAACCGCGCGCGGGCTGAGCTCATTTTGCAGCTCGCTGTGGAGCAGGATCACGACATAGCCCTGCGACTTCTTAGGATGCCAGCATGGGAAGAGCCTTTGGGAGTGCCAGCGGTTGCACCACGCGCTTGCAAAAGCCATGGTGGTAATTAGCGGGGGTCTGAGCCCTCCCTGCTGAGCGCGGTGGCTCCTCCAACCCGCAACAAGAGCGTGGGGTTTTCTAGGAGCGACGTCTGGGGCTGACAGCCCTGCTGCATCCTGCTCACCGAAATCTCCACGCCAAGGCACATGTCCCGGCACCGCCGATGCGGGTGGGGCCGTTAACGATTTCGGAGGCTTGGTGGAAAACACGTCAATCAGGGGCTCGGCTCGCCGCCGTCGGGGAGCGGAGCGCGGCGGGCGTCCCGCAGTGAGCCGGGCTCGGCCTCGTGGCGCCGGCAGCGCTGCCGTCCTGCTCGCAGCCCTGGTGCCGTGGGAAAGCTGTAAAGTGAACCGGAAAAAAAAAAAAAAAAAAAAAAAAAGAAGACTATGAAGTAAACCTGTATGGTAAATACATGCCAAAGAGTCTGGGGAGGAAGAACCGCAGGCACCAGGACGTGCAGGGGGCTGCCCAGGTGGAAAGTGGCTCTGCAGAAAGGGACCTGAGGGTCCTGGTGGACGCCGAGGTGAACATGAAGCAGCAACGTGCCCTTGGGCCAAGAGGGCTGGTGGTGTGCTGGGCTGCATCAGGCAAAGCATTGCCAGCAAGAGGAGGGAGGTGATCCTGCTTCTGTGCTCAAAACTGGTGGAGCTACACCTGGAGTGCTGGGCCCGGTGTTGGGTCCCCAGTGCCAGAGAGCCCTGGGCTCACTGGGATGAGCCCGGCATCACCCCCTGATCTGCTGCAGGGCCTGGGGCAGCTCTGCTGCGAGGAGAGGCCGAGGGAGCTGGGGCTGCTCGGCCTGGGGACAAGGAGGGCAGGGGGATCCTGTCCGTGTCTGGGCCCAGCGCGGAGCCCCGGCGGCTCCCCCTGCCCCTCAGGCAGCACTGCTGGGCCGGGCGGGTGCCGGAGCCCTGGCACAGGCTGCCCAGAGCTTGGGGGGCTCCTCCTGGGGGAGCTTCAGCAGCCGCCGGGACGTGGGGCTGGGCACCCTGCTGGGGGGGCCCTGCTGGGGCAAGGAGGGACATGGGGGGCCCTGCCCGCATCCATGTTCTGTAATTCTGTGGACCAGGACGGGCACGTTCTAGTATGAGGATGTGCGAGATCCCTGCCTGTGTGAACCCAAAGCAGCTCAGGTGTGAATATCTGCAGCCTTCTTCTCTTGCAGCAGCAGCTTGGCAGTAGCGATAGAGCCGTGTCCCGCTGTTATTTTTCTCCCATCAGCAAGAGCTGCTTTATCGAGCAGATATTGCACTGTGTTTCCGGGGAAATGTTCTAAAATTGATGGTTGTCTGCAGCCGCTGATCTTACAAGGAGCTGCCCTAACTGGCATCTGTGTCATTGGGGGGATCTGTATTTATACGGCTGAAAGGAATAAAAATTCTGGGAAGGTTGTAGACCTCTGTGCACAGGGAGGGAGATGCTGCTCAGGGGAGGCAGTCATCCCCTGTGGAGTTTCTTGCACCTTCCTGTCTAGCCAGACATTCAGCACAATGATTTCAACCCCCGTGGCATCTTCAGACCTTCTAGTAGTAAATAAAAGGAAAACTGGATTAGTGCTTACAAGGCAAAAAACTATCTTTCATATTCTTTTATCTTTCATCCCGTAATTTTGAGGGTAAACTGTCAGACATCTGTATGTTCTTAAAGCTGACATTAAAGGCCAACTCTTTTTAAAAACAGAGCGGGTTTTAGGTGCTTAAACCTGAAGAATAATGGAAATAAAAGGCGGGATTCTCAGCTGTCAGGAGAAGATTCGGCCTCGGTGCTTTCAAAGGCGCAGTGCACGTTTGCACCTGAAACAAGTTTTGGGCCTGGCCGAATCCCACGTGAAAAGGAAGGAGCAGGGGCGGCTGTGCCAGAAGCTGCTCCCGTTGGATTCCCTTCGCCCTCCCTGCAATGAGGCGCAGTAGAAAATACTGGCAAAGAATTTCATAAAGCGCCACTGCAGGAACCTGCAAGCCGCTTTCGCCGTGAAGGCTCGGCAGAGTTGTTGAGCTGTCAAGCCGTGATGATTAAATTACTTTTCCCTCCCGTCCTCCTCGCGTTTGGCTTATTAACTTGACGTTTCATCTCAATTATTTGCTCTTCTTCACGCCCTCCCAGTGTCGCTTGTCACTCACTCTTTATTCGGGCAAGCCCGGCTAGCCGGAGGAATGCGTGCACCGGAGCAGGCGTGTTTGCAGGCGTAGGTAACCCTTTAGGTACCTCCGTGTTGCTGATCCCACCCTTGCTCGGTGTACAAGAAGGGTTTTCTCCTAAGATCTTTCTCGGCGAGGCAGAAAACCTTCCTGTGGGTCTTCCTTTTGACTTCACCTGTGGGGGTTTGTGCTGTGACATCGCCCAGGCTGCTCCGAGGGTTGCAGCCTGTGTCCAAACCCATGCATGATTGGCTTTTCGGATGCTTTCCAAGCAGGGTAGAGCAGTGCACTGAGAGGGAAAAGTCCCCTTCGGACTTGAGTTGCGCGTCTCAAGAAGTCTCAGGTTGGCTGGGGAACAGCTGTGGGAGTGCAGAGAGAGAGGAAGGCGTTCATGGGTGCCAACCCCGCGTCCTCATCGGGTGTTTTCACGTTGGCAGAGCTCTCCAGAAGCGCTACCGGGCTCTGCTTCCAAACTTTCGAGGACGTTGTGCCTGGGTACCCCCAAGGCATCAAAGCACGGCCTTAGTTCGGCCTCCAAAGCTCAGCGCCGGGCCCTGCAGCTTTTTACAGAAGCAGCGGTGCTGTGCAGCCTTGCCCACCAGCTGGACGTGCCATACTCTGCTGGACGTGCCATGGGCAGCAGCTGCCACCTTCAGCCCGGCTGGGCGGCGGACACCACTGGCTCCTCACCCCGTAGGTGACTCCTGAAGCTGGGACAGAATTGGGAAGCAAGTCCTGCCGTACAAGGAGGGACAAGGGGGCTTAGCGTGCCCTTTGCCCCATGCCCAGCACGTGTGCAGGTCCCAGAGCTCGGCAGCTTTTCTTTCTCATCCTCTCCTTCCCATCTGGACCAGGACTGAGCTGCTCAATAAAGCATCAAAACTACCTGAGCACAACAAAACCTGCAGTGTCTGTTGGAAGTAATGAAGACAAATCGCGGTCGGGTACCAGCGTGCTTCGCACCGCGGTTGGGGATGAGGAATGGGCACGAGCAGCGTTTTAAATAACCAAGTATGTCAGAACGGCACAAGTAAATGATGAAGAGCAAAAACCTGTGGCTCTGCTGCTAAACTTTACGGTTGCCATGTTTCATCTTAATTTTAGTGCAGGTGTTTGTGCTGGGGTGAGTAATGAACGCTCCTGGAGCCTGGGAGCGGCAGTAAACAATGGAGATGAAGTACCCTGTCCTCTAACGCATGGCTCCGCTTTTTTTTTTAATAAAAAATGAATTTTTCCTACTGCTGAAGATGGATGTTGCCTGTAGATCCAAAACAACTTTGTGAAGCTGGTCAGAGCGCTTCCCAGTTCACGGATCAAAGGCTCACCTGTCCGTGCTGCAGCAATGAAACCTGTTCTGATCCTCAGCTGAAGCACCGTGTGAAACCCCCACGTTAATCCCAGTTGAAATTTGTAAGATGCTCGTAAAAATCTGTGAGATCTCCTCAGCCACTCCTCGTTTCCAAGGAAGCGTGCTAAATTCTTTTGTGTGCATTTGGAGGCGTCATGTCCAGCTGAAGCACGGCTCTTTTCCTGGCAGCTCCGTTTCCCAGAAATGTCGTGTGGTTACAGACCCGGAGAGCCGGATGGTCCGGGCAGTGCAGGCTGAAAGGCTTGTGTGAGTCTGCTCCCAGCCAAAATATTTGTGCTTTTTGTGGGTTTAATGCACGTTGCACACCCACACTGGTGTCCATATTGCAATATGGAAGCATATTGCAGTATTTCATCTGCCACAACTTTTGTACTGAAGCAACGAGGGATGTCTTCGGAGTAATTGTAAATGAGGGGAGAGATTCGGGTAGGTTGAACGAAATGAGGGAGGAAATTCAAGTGGGTTGAACAGAACTGCCACGTGTTTTGGAAGTGTATCATCTTACTTGGAAAATTTGGTGGTGACTTGGTGGGTGGGGAAACCTGCGTGGCTCACGGAAAGGACCTTTCCACCTCCGTCTCCGTGTGGCATCCCAAGACATTCAGGTATCTGCCGGTCTTTACGGAGGACCTCAGTTCTTTGTGTCCGTGCCCATCGCTCTCCTCTCTTCTGGCGGTGGCTCCCCTGGTGCCGACGCTTCAGCCAGGTTGGTGCATGGGAGCTCGAGCTCAGCAACCTGCCCGTGGCCTTTCTAAGGAGCTGGTGTCTTTTGGCTGGGGCTGCCTCTCCCCTCCCATGAGTCCTCCCACCATCATCTTTCCTTCACATCCTTCTGCTTCGGACGTTGAAACTCCCCTGGGACATCCCAGGTTTCACGTCTGCAGGTTCAGCTCTGTCTTCCTGCTCTCGAAGCCTGTGCCGCCTTATTCATGCATCATGGCCAGCTTCTCTTTGGCCTAAAACCCTTTCTGTTCAAAAAATAATTAAAGGTTTCTGCAAGCCAAATGATGCCATCAGGGCCAACAACGTCTGGTTTGGCCAGCCGCTGGATTCAAGAGGGTCTGTGCAGAGCTGTTGTTAATGGGAGCAGGCGTGCACTGAAATCCGCACAGCGAGCAGCTCTGCTGGGCGAGGAGGATGACGAAGATGAGGAAGATGAGGAAGAGGCATTTTTGTGTGCACAGAACCTGCTGTTCAAATAAACGTTGTTTGGCCTTTCAGTTCCCATTAGCTGTACACTGAATCATCCGCAGAAGGTGATTTCTCTCCCCAGACACGGTGTCTTCCCTCGGCGTGCTGATTTTGCAACTTGTCATGTTCCTGTTTGAAACCTGACCGCTCGAAAATTCTTGCATCCTAATTAAATAGCTGGTGGTGATTGCTCTTCGCCTGCCTTGCGATTGTTTTGCGATGGGGAAATGGAAGGCTCAGCCAGGGTAACTCCTCTTACTGCAAACTGCTCTTGTGATTCACAGCTTGAGATCGCATCTGTTCCTCAAAAGTGAAACGTAACTGCTGTAGGCCACAGGAAACGTTTTTAAAAATAAATATTTACTGACAATACTCTCGATTTTCTTAGTAGCTGAAACTAACAACTGCTCGTGCTTTCCTAGTAAATGTAAAGGTTTCAAGGAATTTAAGTAGTTGATACAAAAAAAGGCATCAAACATTTGCAAAATATTAAGTTATTTGGTAAAAATAAGAGGAACAAAATCTTGAGAGCAACAAAATTGGTGTTAAATTATTATAATTGGTATTAATACTGACATGTTTTTTCACCCGTAGCTTTCCAACAGAAAATAGGCGTCTTCCTTTTGTCTGTACAGATACTGGAAATGCAGATAAAGCAGTTCACGTTAACGAGGAAGACGGTAAAACACAAAATAGAGGAATTAGCTCTCCAGCAAGAGAGAAACCTCAAAAGCAGACGACGGGGGCAGGCCCCTGGAGCTGCAGGACCCGCTCAGCACCAGCCTGCTTCTTGGTCTGAAGCACCCTCAGGAGCAGCCTTCACGGGCAGCAGATAACACCGCTGGTCAGAGCTCCGTTAATCTTCTCACGTCTGCTTCTGGTGGCGTAGGTCGTGCTGGAAAAGGGACAGAAACATGCGGCGTAGCCGAGCCTGCACGGCATCGAGCTGCCAGGCGCAGCACCTTTTACACCCCGGGAGCGGTCAGCGTGTTCTTTTCTGTCTCGCAATCGCATCCTGGTGTCAGAGAGATGCTTCGTGGACGGCTCCAGGAGACCCCCAGCACCCGCCTGGTTCCACGCACCCACCCCGGCCGTTCCCTCCTGCTCTTGGTGCTGTGCCGGGTGTCGGGGCAGCAGCTGCCCCGCAGGGCTCTGCCACCACGCCGGCACAGCCGGGAGGAGGCAAGCACTGATGGGTGCCTTCCCCCTGGAGCAAGCAGGGGCAGGATGCGGCCCCCCCCACCCAAACACAACTCTGCGACACCTCCGTGCTTGGACGTTTCCTTCCCACCGATGTCCAAAAGGGGCTGCACGGTGCTGGGAGCGGGCTGAGGAGCATCAGCGTGCTATAGAGACGGGACTGGGGTTGTTGTCACCAGTGTGCCCCCAGCTCCGTAGGGTGCACAGCGGGGAACACGCTCGTGTCCCTCGCTGTGCAAAGCCAAGCGACCGCTGCTGGCTTTGCTGGTGGCACCGTGGATGCCGTGCAGCCTGGTGAAGGAGCAGAGGCCACTCTGCTCCGACGTGGTGGAGGCTAAACCAGCCCTTGTTGAGCAGAGTGCCCCCGCTGTTGTGGAACATGCAGAGATGCTGCTTTAGTTGCAGGCTGGAGCTTTGAATTGTCACTGCCCCCATGATTTTGACCTATCAACAAGGTAACTTCAGGCAGACTATGCACGATGTCAAATAAAATAGGGCACGTTGTCTTGTCCGTGGTAGGATGCCGTAATGAGGGCTGCCTAGAGCTCTAAACACCCCAAGGCTTTCCTGGATTTGAGCTGCTCCTGGGCACTCCCCATCTTCCAAGGTCTGACCCTGCTACTGGCAGCGTGGTCCTAAAAGGCGGTTGATTCCCTTCAAAGACGATGGTTGCAAAAGCGAGGTCTGAAAGCTGATGGGATGTGTTAAAGAGGGCGGACTGGAGAGTCCTGGTCCACGGAGCTTCTTTTCCCTGTTGCGCTCAGTGGCCTTAACGCGCCTCCCTTTTGTCTTGCAGGGGAAGGTGGCGCAGACCGCCTGCATGTCGGCGTGCAAGCACCTGTCCACCTCGCTGATGCAGCTGCTGCTGGAAGCCGAAGTGCGGCAGCTGACGCTGGGCGCCTTGCAGCAGTTCAACCTGGACGTGGAGGAATGCGAACGTAAGATGCAGACCCATCCCATGCCCCATGTTTCCCTTTACCCACTCGTGTGTCAGGGCCCGAGCCAGGGCAGCGCTGTCAGAGCCCGCTGGCGCTGTCCAGGAGGACACCTGGCAGTATCTTCAGGACACAAGCAGCCCGGTAAACTCTAAGAGATCAAAGCTTTACTGCTCCTTTTTCTCCTAAATGCTGCGTTGATGCTTTACAGATCATCCCTGCTTTTTGAGTATTTTTGAGTATTTTAAAAATATGAGGAGTTAGAGCGGGTAAAACATGAGGAGGGCTAGCAGGAATCAGTTCGCTTACGATGGCTGTTTCAGAAAACAGTAACTGGCTTGTGTTCTTAAGAAGCTCTGGTCCTCTCCTGACCTCAGCTGTTTGTCTTCTCTATCTGCTGCAGGGAGTTTTTTCCCAAAGCCTGCCCTTTTAGCAAAGTCACTGTTACGGGAAGGAGATGCCTCGTAAGCAAAGTAGTTAAATCTATTTGGCGGTGTGCATGTGAGCATCGCAGGTGCCAACACCGTGCCTTGCGCTCAACCCTGCTCATTTTGGTTCACCCAGCTAACACCTGAACGAGCTCTGAAATCCTGAGATTTCTCTCAGGTTGCTCATTCTCCTGCTGTCTGTAGGTGTTAACAAAATGCAGAACAGAACTGACAGAATGCCTCACTTCTTCCTATTTTCATAATTTAATCCAAAGCAGGGCTAGCACAGTTCTGCACAGGAACCTCCCTCCCTGACGAGTCTGTTTTTAAGTGCGTATTGAAGCTCAAAAAGGGGGCTGTCCCATACCACAGGTGATTTTTTCTAAGGGCAGCAGCAGCAGCAGCGCTGTGCAGTCCTTCGGTCCTGGTGGGCAGCTCTGTGATGTTGCCCTGCACCTCTGGGTGTGGGAGGCTCTTGCAGGATGTTTGTGGAAGGCAGACGTACAAATCGGGTTAAAAAAGTTGATGTTTGGACAGATGAGTAACCACAGAGAGATGAGGGAACGGCAGTGGTGTCCCCAGGACGACCGGGAGCTGGGCAGGTCAGCATGGAGCCTGGCGGTGCTGCACGCCTGTCCCACAGGGACGGTCGGTCCTGTGCTGTGTGTGGGGCCAGGCCCTTTATTTTTGAGACAACAGCCATTGCTTTGAGCTGTTTTTTGCCTATTTGCCACGTTTTAGCCACATTTAAAATCTGGTGTATTGTGTTCCATGGCCGCTTGTGAAAATATCACGGGGCCAGAGGCTATGGAAAACGCTGAGCTTGGTAGGATTCAAGCAATATTTTAATTTTAGAGCAGACGAAGATTTTTTAGGGAAGTTTTTTCCAAATACCCACCTTTTTGGCTTTGTTTTGATATGGAGATTGGGGTGTTCCCTGCTCAGATCGAGATAAGCCTGTTCCTTGCAGTCTCCTGATATGCTCTTTGCCCTGGTGTGGCTCCCGTTAAGCCTGGTCCCTGCCTCCGTGGGAATGCTGCCGGAGCCCAAGTACTGGGGGTTCGCTCTTCCTATCTTTGGTAACTCCGTTTGTTCAGGGAAATCAGTTGTGGTGTTTTCATTATCACCTGGCACTTAACAAAGATATTCTGTCACCCTTTATAAAAGCCTCGCTAATTGTGTTCCAGTTAGACAGCACCAACAGGAGCTACCGGCAGACAGAATCTTATTTTCGAGAGAGGTGACCCGGTAAGATTTCGTGGTGTTTGTAGGGGGTATTTTTTAATAGCTGGCCATCTCCTTTTGCTAATTCATGGCAACCTTCGCTGGGGAGCCTGGGAGAAGGATTGGTGTTTAATGAGTCACATCCAAAGTTTGCAGCTACATCACTTGTCTCGATGCAAGCAGGACCTTATTTTTCTTCCAGTAGTGCCTTCAGCCCCGAGTTCTGCCTGCCTAATTTGTGTCCCATCAGCGTGTCGGGGCTGCACCGGCAGCAGCTGCGTTCTCAATCTGTGTCCGCACAGGGACGGTCTGCGGTGCTGAGAATAATAGGAAGCATTTGTCATCAGTAATAGTTTCCTTCTTTTTCTTTTGGCTGCAAACAGACTTGTGACCCTGCAGTTTTTCCGCCCCACCGGTAACTTGGGTCACTAAGCAGCATCTCTTCCCTGAGAGCCCCTGGCGCTAAGTAAAACGGATGACATTTAATATCGGGTTTAAGAGCCTGATTCCTTAAATTCCACGCGATCTGGAGCAATTGTTCAGCGAGGAGCACTCAGACACTGAAGAGCAGGTGCCGCCAACCTGAGCAGCCGGGACGCGACCCGCTCCACCCGAGGTGCGTCGCAGGCGGGGAATGGAGACAGATGCCACGGCTGTAACCTTCCTATCCATCACTGTCACCCCGCTGCTGGCCGCAGAACGGGAAGCCCAGACAAAGTCTTTTCTTCCTTTACGGGAGCAGGAATGCACTCGGGTGGCTTTGCTGACACCAGGAATGATTTTTTACTTCTGGTTTTGAGAAGCAGTGCATCGAGACTTGGCTTTCCAGAAAAATCGATCCATAGAGCAGACTGTTATATTCAGAAAATATGTTTCCATTTTCAAGGGTCTACTTTTTTTTTTTTTTAATTTGTTTTCTAATTTTTGGGTGCAAATCCCGTTGTCCTTATTACACTAGTTGTGTATGTGGCTTTTTATACCTCTGCCTCCAGCCCTCTTCGTCTCCCCAGACGCCCCGGCCTTACCTAGTTTAGCAGCTTTATCACGTACTTATCTTATTTAAATAGGGTTTTATAGCTGTTCTTATCACATTTAAATAGGATTTTATAGCCGTTCCAAGCACGTCCAGTGGGTTCTCTGGTATGGAAACTGGGCTTCGGAATTTCAGTCCCTGAGTTTATTAGGCTTTTTTTTAAGTTGATTGTGAACACCAAAAGTATAAGCTGGTTAAGAGAGTGCTGAGAAAAGTTAATGAAAACTTAGTTGTGTATTAAGCATGGTTTGAAGGTGATGCAGATAATTTACTCTATATTGGAGTAGATATAATACACATTAGAAGAAAATGTGTTTCTGTACACGACAGATAGTAATTGCAGAGGTGAAAACAGTGATGATTTAAGCTTAAGCCAAGACACTGGTAAATGAATTCTCAAGACTTATGGGTTCATAAAATAGTTTCTGATTTTCGGATTTGCTATCCCATCAGCGTAACGAAGGGGAATGGCTGCAAAAGCAAGCCACAGGCTAAGGTTTGGCTCCAGACACAGGCAAGCCCGGGTGGTGCTGAGGAGGAGCACAAGCTCGTGCAGGGACCCCTTGCCCGCACAATAAATCCGTCCTCTGGAGCAATGTACTCAGCAGTTTTTGGATAGCGTTTTGCACATTCAAAGCACTGCACGCACAGTTTATTCATTTTATAAAGACAGTTTTTGGAGAAGTGGGGAGAAGTAGTAAATTAAATAAACATGAGGAGCCAACTCCTGCATTTCTCGGTTGTGTGAGTAGTCCCATATACGTCAGCAGCATTTTAGTGTGAAAGAGGCAAGGAAAAACGAAGCTGCAAGATTGTAAAAATCTGATTAGGCTGACTATGATGAGAGAAACGTGTGAAAAATGAGAGCTGCTTTCCTGTGGCATTATTCCCCCGGGGAAGCTGTGGAAACCCCGTTGCAGGAGATTCCTGTCGGACAAAGCACTAGAGGAGCTGCAGAGCAGCACTCCTGCAGGTTGGGGTGCCGGTGTGCTTTCTTCCAGGAAAAAGCTTCTGCCCAAGATATGTGTTAGAGGTTTGAAAGTCTTCTGGTGCAGCTTTACGAGTGATGTATGCGTATGGACGGCACGGCTCAAGTCCAGGAAAGTGCAAAAGTCATTTTAAATTGTTTTCTGCTGGCCAGGTATTACTTGTAACTCTTGTTATTATTGCTTGGCTTTATATAGCTCCTTTTATGCAGTCAACAGAGATTCTCTCACCTCTGATTTAAACCTAGAGTGAAATAAGGCACAGAGGTTAAATGAGTTGTCCAGAAAGACGCAGTAGGACACGTCTAATTACGTCTCAATTTAGGAGCGAGTTCTGGCTCCAGCCCAACGAGCCAACTTGAAAAGAGAGGAAAAAAAAGCAACTCTGGGGGAAAAAAAAGCACAAACCTAACACCAATATTTCTGTAAACTTGTACGTAGGAGAGGGGATACTTTTTTTCAAGATAGAATTTACTTGTTAAAAGGGGGTTGCTGTCTTCCAGCATATGTCTGCAACCCAAGATTTAACGGTGCTTTTTGTAATGGCTCCGTGCCTTTTCACCTCGGTTCCATACTTTGCTCTTTTTAGGACCTCCTAGTGCTGGTGTTTCTTTTTCCACATCTCCTGCAACTCAGAGGTAGAGGGAATCAAACAAAACGACCCAGATTTGGGGACTGCGACAGAAAAGGGAAAAAAAGAAAGGCGGCTGCTCTCGCTTGTACAAAAGTGTTTCACATCTATATAACTAATTCCAGCGGTGGTTGAGGCAGATTGTTTTTACAATACTTAGATCATAAAATAAGCAGTTCCATAATCTCTAAAGTCTTTTAACTGCTGCTTTATGAGAAATTAAAAGCGCCGTAAAATTATATTTAAAATTTCATTAAACTCCAAATTTTTGTTCAGCCCACTCATGGGTGTAGTCAATAAGAAGCCCAGATGTGTCAGCCAGTTTGAGGGATACTGAACCAAACACGAGAGCACGCCAGAATGTGCCTATATGGGTCCCAGTGCAGCTGTTTACCACCTCATTCTTGGCTGCGTTATCTGGCTCCAAAAAGTTTCTCACGCGGAAATCCCGTTATTTGCTCAATGCTCCGGCGTTTGCCCACGACGCTGTGGGCAGTCCTCTCGTGGTGAGCGTGGGCTGACAGGGTCACAGGAGCTGCCTGTTCTCCTTTAGGCCGAGGGTATCGTGCCTGGTGCTAGGGGTGAGCTCTGCCTTTCTGAGGACAAAGTCCCCAGTTTGGGGATTCTGCGCTGTGTGCTCGCTGGGATCTGTCCTGCCGCAACGCACCAGCCAAAGCCTGAGAAAGTCTGTGCTTTGGGGGAGAGGAGGGGACGTTGCAGTGAACAGACGGAGAGGTTTGAGGCGATCACACCAGCAGACAGATCTCCACGGCACTGATCTCTTCAGATCCTGCGATAGCTGGTGGTGGTATTTGTAGAGAGGACACCAAGAGCTTCTGTTGTCTTAGTGGCTTGCAGCCTCAGTCAGGTTCCTCTCTGTGCTGCTTGGATACGTGGTTAAAAAGACAAGATAAATGGTCAAAAAGAAATGAAAGCTGCAGGCCCTCCTCAGACCCAGGGCCCGTACACAGGGCCGTGCTAACTTTGGCTGGCAGTTCTTACTGCCTGTGAGCTCCTCGGCCCTGGGACCTGTCATAGCTCCTGAAGAAGGATAGAAAACTGCATCCGATTTGTTGTGATGGCGTGAAAGACCATGACTGTGGTCTGGGTGGTGGGCAGGGACTCGTTACACCGCAGTGCTGAGCTGTTGGGGTCTGCGGGCTGGGAGGACGAGGGCTGGTGATCGCGCATGGGCGGCAATTGAAGGCGATGGAAAAGCAGAGAAGAGGCACGCCAGGTTAGTCTGTCACCTGCCCTGCAGAGCCTGAAGGCAGTATCCTCTAAGCCAGGTGTTTCCAACCTTTGTTTCCAAAGGAACATCTTTGTTTTCTCCACTGATCCCTGGGAACTCGCAGACCGGGCCTTTTTCCAGGCCTGCCAGCTGCTGGCGGTGCCTGCGAGCTGCCCCGTTCCCTGGCAGGACGGGAGGAGCAGATCTCCTCCTTCCCCACCTCTTCACCATGAATTAATTCCGGTAGTGCTCTCTTCATTTCCCTCAGATGACCTTTCTTAGAGGCTGCAAAGTACTCGCGGTGGCCTACAAAGTGACACCTGGTGAATTAGTGTGCGTGGAGGAGAAGCACACGACTCCTCAGCTGAGAGCTCTCTGTTTAGATGCTGATGGGAGGTGTTTGGACAAGGCTCCCTACTTTATCAATACTCAAGTGATGTTTGTGTATCTGACTTGAGCAAACCCTCGGAGTCTGCATGCTGTCAGAGGGAAAGGGACTCTCCACCCCATTTACTTTGCCCCTAAACTGAGACTTCTGCTTTCCTACCCTGTTTCTAACCATCGCCTGATTTCTGCCTAATGTTCGCCGTTCATCTGTCCTATAATCCACCACTTCGTCTCCTTCAGCATTTTTAACCGGGATGCTTCCTGATACTTTCCCATAATTAAAGTCCTTTGGAACTCACTTTAGGAAGAGGGAATGCCTCTGTCCACACCTATTTAAATGAGACGTTGAAAGTATGACCTGGATCCCTGCAAATCCACACCATTCACTTCCCCTTTGAACAAGTGAAAAGTAATGGGCCTCTCAGTGGGGTTGCCTGTGTGTTGGGTTTTAAAGAACTAGAATTGTTTAAAATATATGGAAAGAAACTAACAATGAGTTCAAAACCCCATTTACTTGATACAGCTGGATTTTATCTCCTTTCAGTCTGAACTAGATCGGACATTTTCAGGTTTGTTCTGCCATAGCAAAGAAAGTTGATATTTTTACTACCTCGTCTCCTCTGCTGCTTTCCCCTTGACATTCAGTAAGAATACTTTTTCAGTTTCAAGACCAAACTATATTAATTACTTTAGTTGAGGCAGTTTTCAGAGCTCACTGTTTAACCACGCTGTCCCCAAGCTTTGCACCCCCTTTCCCTTTCCCACCCAGCATAGACACCCACCCTATTGGTACTTGTCAAACTTTGCAGCTCAAATAAGCTAAAGGTGAGCAGTACTCAGTCCACTTTTCCTAGCATTGGTACTTTAGTGAAGCTCAGAACTTTGCATCTGGTAAGAAACATCCACTGCACATCGTGGGTCTTGGGTTTGGGAACCTGTGTAGATCTGTAGCTCGATTCTGTAGACCTATCCTGTAGATTAGCAGATAGCAATTTTCATTGCACACATTTCACACAATTTCATCTGAAGATAGCCATTTTGTTCTACTTGACAACATCTGGTGGCCCAGGAATGAGGAGTTGCTCTCCAGTGCTGAGGATGTTCCTCAGCCCCGGCTGCAGACCAGCAGAGCTCTAAGACCACCCCTCTCTAAGGCTCTGATGGAACTCCAGGCTCATCTTTGTTCCATCAGAGGAATAAAATGCCAGTGACAGAGTCTTTTTATATAATCTGATGCTATTCAGTGTATTTTGGATGACTCTTTCCTCTCCCTGCAGCTCTGTGGAATATCATAGGTGGGGATGAGCTTTGCTAATGTGACTTTTAATGGGGAACATTATCAAAGCAGGGCTGTATGGGAATGGTGTGGGTGGAGGTATAGCTCATATAAGCTCGGCAGAAATTGTGAAGAGAACAATATGACTTCTGCCAAGACGACCTTCCTTCTGTTCCTCTTGCCTACTTTCCTACCTATCACTTCCTTCGTTTTTGCCTTGTGAGCTTCTCCAGAGTCCATGCAAAAATTTGTTCTTCAGCTTGAGTATCCTCAAGGTGTCATTTTGCACCCCTGGGTGAGGAGCAGGATGTCCTGTTGCGTGACTTCTCTAAGACGGTCTTCCAAGAGTTTGTCTAAGAGTTTGTCTAAGGACAATGACTTTAAGACCTAGATCATTCATCAGGGAAGACGGATGTGGTTGTTTCACCTAATACAAAAACTTATTCTTGAGAGATGCAACCGCAAGTGGATGTTTCAGATTCCCCTCAAGAGGAGCTGCTATAACCTTGATCCTGCAGGTCTGCCATCATAAATTATGGTGGTGTCATGTAATTTTTAGAAAATGTTGCCTCAAAGTGATCTTCTAAGGAATAAATTAGCCAGGTGTGTTTATTTTAACCACACAGTATGTATAAGACCCTGTCCCTATGCGCATAGCCGTGTACAGTTTACAGAAAGAGATTCCTCCAATTCTGTGTAATTAATTTACAGTGGGTGTCTCTTTTCTTGTGTGCGTTTGAACTCTTTATTCGTTGTTCATTGTAAAGGGCTTAACGGTTCCTGTTCCTTGATTCTTTCATTGGTGAAATGGTTTGGAAGAGAGGTTAGAGTCCCTCTGTGACCTGCCCTGGGTGGCCCAAGCCTGTAGACCTTGCAAAGACATTACTTTTTTGGCCTGAACACAAGTCTCTCAAACCTTTAGCCTGGCTAAATGCTTTGTACAAACAGGCGCATACTGATCTGCTCTATTCTCTTGTAATTTTCTGCTCAAGGGGCTGTACTGTAGGTGGCTTGCAATGTTTGCCACTTGCCTTGGTAGTGGAGAAAGTACAATAAATGAATCCGACAGTACCGAGGCCAGCACTGTGCTTGGTTGTTCTGAGAAAATTATCCTGAAATCTGGTTGAAGAGATTAAAACCAAGAAGAACTGGCTGTGTCTTTTCCTCTAAAGCTCTGTTCTCTTCTTTGTTTCTTTTTTTCTTTAAGACATTGTTCATTTCTCCTTCCAAAATAAGTTTGTGGCATTGGTATGTAAAATGTGACCTATGATTACAGAAGGTACGGCTATTTTTGTAACAACCATGGGGTGAAGCATTGCATTCATTGCTCTTCTGGCTCCTTACAGTCAATTGCTGTAGCAGCTTTCTTGTAGCATATAAGCCATATTCTTGATCTAATTTCTCCTCTAATACAAGTAATATGATCTCATATGTCATTTCACTTCTTGGATATCATGTGCATTGTTAATACTGCAGAGACTCCAATCCATTCTTTTTATGGGAATTACTGTTCAAGCAAATGCTGGTTCATAAAGAGCGTGTTCAACGTGCTACCATTGTTGTAATGTGCAGTGTTAAAGGGCAATATTACTCCATAACTCCCCCGGTGTTGCTCCCCAAAGGTTGCTTAGTAGGAGACAGCTGAGGGTGAGCTGCCGACTAGCAGCCATGGCTCGGGATAAAATCCATCTTGGATTGCTCGTGAGCAGATGACAGTAGTGACAAATTCACGAGTCTTGTGAAAACATTCAAGACCCACTCACAGGCATTTTCTCATGAGTATTTGAAATTCATGCTTTCGGGAAGATCTTAAATTTCACAACTCCATGTGTGCTTCTAAATAGATTCCTAGCAGCTGTGAAACCCTTACATCTAAAATAGAAAGTTCTTTTCAATGCAGTCCTTTCAGGGTTGCCCTTTTCCAGTGTTGCTTCAAATATAATTAGTAACATGATGTGACCCCATCTTCAGAGTGTAGGACCTAACGGCTCAGCCAGCTTGTTGGGTACGTCAACGTAGGGACATCAGTGGCTCGGAGCAGCCCGGGGCAGGTTCACCTCGCAAGAAGCAGCTCAAAGGCTATTTCACACATCTACAAGTTTTTAGCTTCTCAGGTACGTGCTTTTTCAACGTGGGGGTATTTTAGGATCGATGTGGCTTTGGGGATAATTTTTCCAGATGAGACAGTGGGGCGTACAGCGAATGTGTAAAGATGATTTATCCCTTGCAGATCAGATTCAGAAAGCTTGTGTTAGCCCTGCCTTGCGTGTGTGTGCTGGTTCAGGCAAGCTACACTCAAGTTTTGTAGCAAACGTACATTAAGATGACTATGCAGTTACAATTAATTAAAACAGTTTTTGAGGGTTAAATATGAATTCACTTTAGACTATTTGCAGCCTAAATATTGCAGTACTGGTCAGTGAAACTGGCTGGAAGCTGAGCAGCTCCTGTCTCTGTCTGGTCCCATCCTGTGCAAAAGTGACAAGAAGTCCATAGACACAACAATGGATGGGTTCTCCTAGCTTTGATTCCTGCTTTTGCTTTTCAAAATCTAAATGTTTACATACTTTTTCTATTTTTTTTTGTTATTATCTGTTTCTAATGGTAGCACTGGATACAAATAATGACTAAAACCATGTTTGTTAGTCAGTGTTTAGATTTTGAAACAAAACAACTTTGCTTCGACTTTGCAAAGAGAAGCAGTATTCTGTTTTATTGTCCTGCAGCAGTTGTCACTTGAGTGATCACTGCGAAGATGAGTGATCGTTTCAGTCGTGGAGCTCTTCTGACATCTGCACACATTAAAAAGCAAAGCTGTGAATGTCTGAAAAGTGGCCGCTGTGCCCCTGCAGCTGTGCCCTCTGTCTGTATTGAAGGATGTTCTCCATCCCAAGATTTTAATGGAAGGTGGAGCCAGAAAGCCGACAAATAACCCCTCTCCAATTTCCAGAAATAGGCAGTTCAGGAGCAGGTCTGAATTCCAACTAAATTCATCACTCTGCTCATGTTAAAGCCATGGGGGCTGCTTAGATGACTGTACGGGGGCTGCTGTAAGTCTTTAGAAATAGGTCTGTAATGATTTGTTTGCCTTCTTTTGTGTCATTTGCTTGAAAATGAGGTAACTTTTGAAAGAAGCATTCAAGAAATGGCTTGAAATGGCTTAGGATATATGGACAGGACAGGCTGTGTCGTCTAGTACCTTTGTGCAGTCATGGAGACAGAAGGGAAAATCCTCCTTTCTTATTGCCGAGCCTTCCTTATTCCTTAGTTTTATGGGAATTCTGGAGGGTTTGGAGGATTCCTGTATGGTGAAAACCAGAATAGTTGAGCAATAGTAGACTTTGACGTTACGCAATGTAGAAATACGTAGGTTGTTATATATTTCCCTTCTCTTGTTCTTTTCTGCCATCACGCTCTGCTGCATCTCATGAAAACTCTCCATTCCAGCACGCAACATCTTCAGAGTCTGCAGGAGCAGCAAAACTCTGCCAAGGGTGGAAACTCCCTCTTGAGTCTTTCATGATGTTGAGTTGTGGCTTCACAAATTAGGTCCCCTTGGTGATGAAAAGTTGCGTGGAGCGCAGAGATAAAGCCATTATTTCTGTAGCTAAAGAGGGTGAAAACTAAGTGAAGTTGGGCAAAATCAACCTTGGACGCATCTTCAAAAGGCGCACTTGAATATGTGCAGTCATTGGCTTCATGAGCGCTACCAAGTAAAAGCTGTTAAATGGCATGGAAGAACTAAGGTCCTCTAACATGTATTTGTTAAAGTCCCCCTTGGTGGCTTTAGGCTTGGTTTAAATAATGAATTAGAAGACAAATAAATGACTTAAGTATGAAATTTTGGCCAGATTACATTGGAAGGAGGTAAATGTGGCCTTGGAAATATTCTCTTTGCTTTAGAAGACAATGTTATTCAGTTGTCAGATGTCTTCATCCAAAATAAATAAATATGCCGCATAATGGCTGCGATTCTTCCCATTTCGGGTGACTGTATGCTGGCAATAGCACGCCATACCAGATAATGCAAATAATCTGCTGCCGAATAATTAATGATGTGGCTGGGCATATTTTTTTGATGAATGCTTATGGAGCCTGGTGACAGGCGTGAAATTAGAAAATTCCTTCAGCGCCCTAAAATATAAATAGCTTTCGGAACTGAAAAGAGTTTCACAGCTGAAGATTTTATTGTGTTGAGAGGAAAAACTTTTCCACCCCCATCCCCCCCTTTCTTCTCCGTGAGTTGTTTGTCCATTCACAAAACAAATACTCTGAAGCCCAGTACGGCTCATGGGAATAAATTTCAGGTCGAATTAGTACAGTTTCCTTGCTGTCAGGACGGTGGAATTAATGGTGTTTTGATGACACGAATTTTGAAGGGCGAACAAAGAAGCTGAAGGGAGGGAGACATGACTCCTTAGAAGTGCGGTCCTCCTCTCCCCCAGCCTCTCTTGTCTTCCCTGTCATCCGTCTGCCAATCTCCCTGTCCATGGTTAGTTAAAGGCGCTTTTTATCCTCTTTTCTTTCCCACAGAGTTTGCCAGATCCGGCCCAGTGCCTGGGTTCCAAGGGGACACGCTGCAGTTGGCCTTCATCGACTTGAGACAAGTAAGTCTTTGTGTTTTTGTTTTTTGTTTTTCTTTTAAGATGTGTGACTGAAGACCATCAGGTCTTAAGGAAAGGGAGAGGAGGGGAAACGGCGTTGGTGATTTACGCCGGAGACCTATATTTCCCCCCCCAGGCGCTCCCCCGCCTCCCCGCGTTCGAAGCCACCTCCTTGTTTAGCGCTCCGGGGTCCTGGAGATGGTGGAGGTGAAAAGGGCTGGTGGTATGGGGCCAGAAAGAAAGCCGTGCCTGACCCTGGCCGATGGGGCCATTGTGCTCCCGTTGGCTTCCGCGGCCATGGCAAAAAGATAACTCCGCGACTCCGCCGGCTGACGCGAAGCAGGTGTTGCTAACAGAGAGAGCACTGATGCAGAGACCGCCTGCCTCGAGCACTTTTGTTCACAGATAATGCCCGGAGGGGCGTTTTGCGAGGGCGAAGGAATTTGCATTCCGGTTTGTGTGGGGAGGGTGTGCGCGGGGCGCGTTTGTGTCTGTCTTTGGCCCTGCTCCCCCGCCCCGGTCCCCTCTTCGCAGATGGTCCCCAGCCCCGAATGACAAAGTGGCTGTTGGAGAAGATGACCGTGCTCCACCCATCGGTGCCCACCTCTCAAGGGGCCCCGTTAGAGCCAACTTGACCATAGCAGGTACTGAGGCATTCGTAGGGCTTGGCAAGCCAGTTGAGGGAAAGGGGCCATTCTAGCGAGTCATTTGTTAGGGGTAGAAATGGGCATTATTGATATACTAGGCTGGGGGGAAAAAGTGAGGTGGTCCTGTCATCTCTTGGCACCGAAGATGGATGGGTTGGATAGAAAGTCTGAATGAAGTAAGACTCAATGACTGATGCTTCTCTCCTATTAAAACAATCTTTTTTTGTCTGTTAAACCCCCCTGGCTTTGTCCCTCCTGCCATCATGATGCAGTGCCTCTTGTTTTCAGGGTTGACGTAGTTTGCATTCTGAAAACTTTCGGGTGCCGAGGGTATTTCTTAAATCTGCATAATCCCTTGTATCGATGATCTCCTTACCACTGTGACTCTGATTCATGCTGGAGCCGCTTTTAACCCGTAAGGGTTTGAGAACTTCTCTGCATCCAATTGATGTGCGGAGCAATCTGTCATGCAATGACACTTCTGCAGAGCAGCAATAAGTTTAATAACACCGAGACGCCGAGTGGTCGCGTTGTGTACTTGGACCTGTGAGTAACTGCCAAATCTCATTGCAGAATGGTCAGAACAGCTACATGGAAAAGGTGTGTGGTATCACTGCTACGTGTTGACACTTTTATCTTCATTAGCTTCTTGGCACTTTATTGACTGCAATACGCAATGCACTTGCAACCTCCTGGGTATAAGGAAATGTGGAGGCTTTTTGGTTCTTTTCCAAGCACGAAGACATGAATGCAGGGATTTTGAAGAGGAAAGCTGTGGCTTTTTGAAGAATGAAATGCCTTAAAAATGCTCTGTGAGGTTCAGCTGCTCCGAGCCAGTGCATTAGCAGGAGACAGGGGTATGTGAAATGTTTGTATGGTTCATAACTGCAAAACGCAGCCAAATGAATTCAGCGTGAGTGAGGAGAAGGCTGAACAGTAGCCCTCGACAATTCTTCCTCCTCTGTCAAATGTTCTTTGTACAGAACATTTTCTTCTTTGTTTTGGAAGGCAGTCCCACCTTCTCCTTGCATTTGAAAATAATAGCTTTTCTTAATGTTGCAAGGACAAAAGGGAAATGCTCTGGCCTGTTGAGTGCCAGGTGAGAACAGGCAGTCCTAGATGTTCTTCTGGATGGCAAGTATTGTACAGAAAAAGGACAACACCTTGTTGCACCAAGCAGAGCAGAGCAGTCCACTGATCCCTGGTTTATTGAGATTAGCAACCACATGAAAAGATGAGAGAGTTCCCAGCTTGTCGATGCCCTGATCCTGTGACATGTAACGTGCCATCAGACTTTGTGTGAAGTTCCTTTTGCTGCTCCGGGGCTGAATGTTTCCACCACCATAGCACTTTTTGTCGGACCAAGGCTCCAGCTGCCCGGCCTGGGAGCTGGAGAGAGCTGGAAGGGTGGATGGATGAAGGTACAGCAAAGAGAGGTCTTCCTTTTTTTCTTTGATTTATTTTTATTTTGTTCTTTTTAGGCGTGGCGTTCTTTCTCATTCAAGCTGCTGAATGTTAAATCAATGTTGACATAAAATGATGAACGGGAAAAAGTTACCACCTGAAAGCGTTTGTGTTTCTGGCTGTTTTCCTTTGCCTGGGAAGGAACTCCTGCATGGCTGTTGAGAGGGTGTTTCCAACCTGAAATCCAGACAGACTTTTAAGTAATTTCGGGTTTATATTACAGGTAGCTTTATACCTACCTTGGAGCTGTCCTGTCAATTAGTGTGGTTTTGCATGAGCAGGCAGAAGCAGTCAAGCTTTGCTGTGTAGGGAGGAAAAATGACTGGGCAAAAAATGCACAAAGTAGGGCGATTAAAGAGATTTCCCCCTCCCTTCCCAGCGTATTTCAGTACTGGCAACCTTGAGCTGCTAAAAAGCAATTCTAGATAAGAGAAAAATTTCAAAGTATTGTGGGATTAAGTTACTTTAAAACCAAAATTAATTCTTAGAACAATAAAATGTAAAATGGTAGAAGAATGCAGAGATTGGCTTTGTATCTCAAATACGGATCTGTGTAATGGAAAGTAGACTTATTAAAATGTCGTTGTCTGGGAGCACCAGAGTTCTTCCTTGTTCAGTGCAGCAGACTCAAATGTAAGATCCCTCTGCACAAAGAAAACCCTGATTTTCCCATTGTCCTCAAGGAAGTTGGGAGAAATCCCATCATTGCATGGTGAAGAGGAGAAGAGTCAAGTCCAGAGGATCAAAATTACAATTCTGAGCAGACAGTAATTTTAAAAGTGAATTTTCTTCCCATCCTGGGACAATTATAAATCCATAAATGCCTTTAATGAAGTGATAAAGTAAACCGAGTTGCATCTCAAATCCCTTTGTAAGAGCCCTTTTATAACAAGTGTCTGACAGTGCTACTCAAATATTTAAGGCTTTACAAGGAAGCAATAGTTACTTTTTTCCCCTTAAAGTTTAAACTTTGCTCACATGTGCTCCTTGCTGTACGTTGGAAATCTGAAATAAATCTGGTTCCATAAATAACCTTGCTAAAATATGAAAGGCGCCTCAATAATCTGGTCTGCCGCATCTTTCTTTCAAAAGTGACTTGGGCCCGAATCCCGCTGCAGGTCCCAGTGCCACTGAGGAGCTCCAGGGGACTTCGGATCAGCCCGAGCCTGCACATGCAATAAGCTCACTGTGCTCTCCACAGCTTCTGGCCAGCTGGAAGTGTTTTAGCTTTTCATTTTCATGGGTTTATTATAAGCAAGATGGTTGAAGAGGAAGGTTTTATATTTGTCTGTGAAGTCGCTGCAATCCTCAGCCATGCTGATCTCTCCTAGAAGCCAGATCGACACTCGTGGCTGCCCGCCAAGGAAAATCTGTCTCCAGCACTCGAAGAATTTCACTCTGGGCTCTAGCGAGGGAATGTCTTAGCTGGATTAGAGCTCCTTACTGGAGGCCTCTCCGTCTGTCCAGCGGATTATAAATCCTGTGTGTCGAATTTCCACTGGAAGTGCAAACTTTCCGCATCAAGGGCGATTTGGAGAAGTGCGGCCAGGAGCCCATCTTTCTGGAGGCTCACGGGTGTGCGAGAGATGAGGGCTGTGAGGTTCCCCTCCTCTACTCCATCATTTTGCTGTTTTGCTTACTGGTTATAACTGGACGGTGCTTACGAATTTGAGCATCAGCTTTTCAAACGCCGCCGGTGAGGTAAGATAGGCAAACACTATCTTTGGGTGTGTAACAGCTGTTCTGCTTACCGCCTGTCAAACAGCAAACATTTTATGTGTTCTTTTTACTGTGTTTGAAAGCCAGTTGTGGTTACTGTGGGTTTGTGTTGGATGCCGGCCAGCTGCGTA
This sequence comes from Anser anser, assembly GCF_964211835.1. NCBI lineage: Eukaryota > Metazoa > Chordata > Aves > Anseriformes > Anatidae > Anser > Anser anser. Next base: position 77,466,604 of record NC_139724.1, read on the forward strand.
ATGAGAGGTCTCCGTCTGATGCATTAATTTTTCCTCTGATAGAGATGCTTAATAAAAAGAGCGTTCCCCTGAAGAACAGAATTCCCTTCTGTCCCTGTTCTGTGCCCCATTTGTCTTCCCCTCATACAAATCTTTTCCGCATTGTTCACATACTTACTGGAGGGTTTTTTTCTCGTTTAGAAGACATGAAATAAAAAGTGAGGCAGGAACGTTGAGCCTTACGAAATGTGCACTTGTTCTATCTTAATTTCCCCCAGCGACTTCTGAATCTTCTGGCCCATTTTGGCCATATTTGGTTGGTGGACTTCAAAGGTACAACTCCCCTAGAAATTTCTGTGAAAATATGAGCCAGGATATTGGAGAAAAGCTGCAGGGTGACCTCATCCCTTAGACATCAGAGAATTCACCGCATAGCTCAGGCTTGAGAGGGACCAAGGGGAGATCTGGATTTCTTGGTTCTACGCTCGTTTTTAAGGAACTGCAAGAGTGAACGTTGCATTGAGAGATAGGGTAATGCTGGTATTTGTGGATATCTAGCTTAGCCTCAACTATCACATGATAAATGGGGTTCTTAAGACTCCGTTTGACTTGGTTGTTGGCTGCTTTAAAGGCTCTGGAAGCTCAGAGTTGTGCGAGGTGAGCCTGTATTGAGGGAGGTGTAACTCTGTCTCCTGCTACTGCGTGCTCCACAGCTTCAGTATCCAGTCCCAAGCATGGTGGCTGAGAGGAAGCCCTTGCAAATTTGGGCTGAAGGGCCAAGACCAGATGGGTATGTGCCTTGAGGTGACACTACAAGGCTCTGGCCACCTCTCTACTCTTTTAATAGTAGGAGGATGGAGACAGTCTCTCCAAGAGTTTCAAGGCAACATCCAGGCCACCTGTAGGTTTGTTCCCACTAGGCAGGAAGCCCTGGGTTGTTGGGTTGTTGGTTGTTTTTTTTAAACTTATTTTTTTATTTTGCAATTAGATGTGGTTTTCCTGCCCTGTAAAGTCTAAGGAGATATCTGAAGAGCAGTGTGAAAGCAAGACATCGGGTTGAACTTGGAGCCCATCCTGAGCCTGCTGAGATAGGGACCGCCAGTCCCACGAGAGTGCAGTGGTGTGGAGAGAAGTTCGTTAGGTGTAAAACTGGTTTGGCTAAGTTTTCCCCACTTGTTTTGCTGGTAGATGCAATAGAAGTTGGAAATCGTATTAGAGGGAGGATCAATTAAGTTAAACATCTCAGCGAGGTGTCTCTTCTTCACATGTACTTGCTTGCGTCTTTGAAGCACGGGTTTCTGTCGTAAGAGCAGTTGCAGACGGAGTAGCTGCGGCTTTAATCGTTGGATGCAGCAAGGCAGAGATGAAAAGGTGACTCACTGGTTTCATCTAATCTACTTCCTTGACAATTGCTTTTTTCCATCTCCAAAGCGTTCTGTAGGCTGCCGACCGCCTGGCCCACTACCTCGCCCGTCTTTGTCCTTGCCGCTTGCCTGGTTCACACAACCACCCATCGCACTGCTCTGGTTGAGGACTGCATCGTGGGGGATCTACGCCCTAATTTTCTGAGGAGCAGTCTTCTACATTTCGGTTTCTGGTCATCTGTAGTGCCTAGTGCCCTTTTACCAACCCTCGGGTAGAAGAAACCATCTGCATTTTACATCTCGCTTAACTTACAGTCCCCTTTTAACTGCACCCTCTCTCGGTTTTGCCCTGTATTCTGTCCTTGCTTAATAGCACTTGCTTTGATTATTTAACCATTGCTCCATGGCCTCAGCACCCTGTTCTCTCCAGCTCAGCTCTCTGCAAAGCTGTGCTGGCTCTTGGGAGCCATCCTGCGTGTGCCCTGCCTGGAGCTGCCTTCCAAGCGGTGTCAAGCGAGATGTTGGATTCTATTAATCTTTCATTGCGAATGTTATCTCGTTCCTGTGCAGTAAGGAAACGAGGTGTGAAGACACATGTTCCCGTTGCAGCCTTAATTCTTAATTACCCGTCAGTGATGGGTTTGAGCTAGTTTTATCATTACCCTTAAATACAGGTTTTTGCTGTTAAGATCATATCTCTAGGCTGTTAATTACTTTTGCTGCTCCTCTCCGAATTCCCTCCACAGATTGGTATCTTCAGATAATGCATCAACCATTATTAATCATGTTCATTACGGTAGTGCCTACAGGCCAGCTAAGAACTGCCCATTTTGCTGGTTCTTGTGCAAACACGAAGAACTGCGGAGTCTAAACAGATGAGGGAGACCAGAAGGGGCAGGCTAAATGTGTCTGCCTTGGAGCCGAACACACTGCTGCCGATGAAATGGTATTTTGTTTAGTAATACCCATGACTGTGATAAATGTTTTTCCAGGCATCCAGCAGCCATAGCCACATCAGCTTCTCAGAAGTGGAGATACCATCGCCTTCATCCTCTGTCACACCTCTCTGCTTACACAGACTCAAATTAGGCTGGTTTTTCTAAATGCCAAATTGCCCGTGGAAACCAATTTCAAAACTGTAGTCTGCTGTTAATTTATGGTGGACCTCAGTGCTGTCCAGGCCGCTTCAGCATCATGCTGAGTTTCCTCTCAAAAGTTATCTGCATGGGGTAATAAAATGATATTGTTAACAAAATAAGGCTTGTACACTAGCTTGATCTCCCAAGAAATGCCTGGGTTTGTTTTCCAAATCCGTATCTGAAATGAAATTGTTTGGTTTTGAAAATGTTTGTTGTAATCACTTGGTGGAAAGAAGCAGTTTGCGTGCAGTCACTCAATTATTAAGGCCCATTTAAAACCTCGTGAATTTAACATACTCGTATTGTGTGAGTCGCATGCTCTGTGCAAGGTGGAGCTGGCCAGGTCCCTTCAGTTCAGGTTGTCTGGAAGCCGGAGAGATGAAAGAAACCTGCTGTGGTGAGACGTAGTACCTGTTTCACTTGTGAGCAAGACGTGACCATAGCTTCAGCCCCTAAACTGTGGGAATTCACATGAGTACATGGGATCTCTTGCTGTGTCACTGCTTGCGCTCCGAATCCCTTTCCATTTCCATTCGCCAGGGCGTTCAGGTGTTTGTGCCCATCCCTCCTTGTCCTCATATCTCCCTTACCCTAGGAAACTTGGAAGAGGTGAAGAAACAGAAAGATAAGATGAATGGGATGACTCAAAAACCCAAAAGCTAACAAACAAACCCCCGCAGATGTTTCGTGATGGGCCTTTTTTTTTCTTTAATCTTGCTTCGTGCTGTGATCCTTCTTCCTGGCTGTTAGCACCATCCACTTTAACCTCTGTTGGTAGCACCCTGGGGAGCAAAGTGCCGTCTCTTTGCTGGTGACCGCTTGGACCTTGACTAAAATCTCTCTCAGAGCAGTTAGGACACATCTAAGAAGGAAGGAGATGGTTTGTAAGATGTGGTGCTACCTCCTAAAGCTCCAGCTGGATGCCACCACGTGGGCATTTCCTGCAGCTCCGGTGCTGCCCGGTGCATCCAGAGCAGGCATCAGGAAGGGCGATCCGTACTGGGGACCCGTCAAAGGTGACACAGAGACATTTCTTTGTCCACTCTGGTGCATCCTTGTGTGCACGGCCATGGAGATGTGCTCAGACCTGGATCGTTGGGCAGGCATTGCCCAGGGAACCGCGCGAGAATCCCCTGGGCTGCAGCTAACCCGCTGCAAGAGGACCGGGGAGGACATTCCAGTGGCTTGGCCAAACCACTGTTTTTCTTGCTTGTTAGGCTCAGGGTATGTTTTTTTTTTTGGTGCCTAAAACCCACCAGTATTTGAAAAGGGCACATTAAGTAATTTATTTATTTTTGAATCAGTGTTAAATGTCTGACTCACAAAGGAAGGCTGGTTCAAAGTTTGTGCTGAAAATCCAGGCTGCTGCTCGCTGGGCTCTGCAGAGGGGGAATGCGGAGAGGGAAAGACGCACAAAGGCATGAGCTCAGAGCGGATTTAGAGCCTTAACTCTGATTTTTCTTGCTTTGGTGAGTTTCAGCTAGTCTTAGTGTTACTTTAAACATACCCTTTTGTAGTTCAATTATATTAAAATCACACAGATCCCTCGTCCGTTCGGCTGCTCCAGCTCCGTCAGAATCCATCACTCTTGATCCAGGAAGGATGTATTGGCATGCTGAGGAATTAAAGAGCCTGGATGCTCCCCAGAGCCTTCAAACATAAAATCAAGAGTGCAAACATATTCTGTTAGCACTTCTCTTACGCGGAAAGCACTGCCTGGATTTCTTTCGTTAGTGCATGGCAATGGAAATTGTGGGGTCTGTCGACACTTTACAGAGTGGAACAATAAAAACAAAAACAAACAAAAAGCAACCAAATCCTCTTTCATGCCGAGATTCTTGGGCTAGACAGAAGAAAGAAGAGGAGGAAATGAGAATTTTTAAAGAGAGGGATACATGTTGGTAGGTCCTGGTTGCGTATGAAATTCCTCGAGCCGCCGTGTGAACAGAACACCTGGCTTGTTTAGGCATCCAGCTCCTGCTGAAATCAGTGGGTGGTGGGGTAGGACTTGCTTGTTCTTACCTTAGTTGTTGTGCTGGGTTGACTTCTGGGGTTTGCTCGGGGATGACTGGGCTTTTTGTGCCACCCCCATGGCTGAGGTTTGGTTTGTGCTCTCCCGTCCTCCCAGTGCTGCTGCGTGGCTCTGCTGATGTTAGCAGTGAAATTACATTTTCTTTCCAAGCCTGTATGCTGAGGACGATTCAGTAAAAACATTATGGGATCACTCATCATTCCTTTCTCTTGTTTTCACATATATTTTCTGATGGCAAACAGCGCAGCCGCTCTGATGGGACTCCATGAAGAACCTCAGCCAAAGGGGACTGCACACCAGAGCAGGAGCTCGTGGTTGGGCTTTATTCCTCTAAGACAACTGCAGATCTGCCTCCCCTGGGCACCCTCAGCTCTGTCTGCTGGTGGCCCCCAACCCTGCAGCAGGTTGCTGTTGCTTCAGGCGTCTGCTGTGGGCCATAAGGAGCAGGAGCTCGCCCCCACGGGCAGCAGGAGGGCTCTCGTCCCCGCCGGGCCCTCTAATTGCAGGAGGCCGCGAGGCAGCCATCTGAGCGGGGAAACGGACACCGCTCGGCTTATAAGGCCCGCTTTCACCTTTAACCTGCTGATTGAGGCAGGATTGCTGGGGAACGGAGAGGGTTAGAGGTGGGTGCCCTTAACCTCGAGATCCTTGCCTGTGAAACCGAATCCGCTCCGGTGATCGGGGCGTGCTCGCGAGCTGTCACCCCTGAGCCGGAGAGGAAGGGCTCGGCCGCCTGGATGGAAACGCCATCCATAAAGGAGCCTTTATTGGGCTGCCTTTCATGGCATCCTAGCTTCACCTTGTGCAGTGTGGGCTTTTCTTTCCTTTTCTTTATTATTTTTTTTTCCCGAGTGCTCCTGTTGCTGCTGTGAAAGCGAGGAGCCTGGCTCGGCGGCTGGGTCTCCCCGCAGCGCATCGGCTGGGCCTCGGTGGGTGGCAAAGTCACCTCCGCAGAGCAGCCTTTTCTTTGAAGCCGTAGGGAAACAGGATCCCCTTGCATCCGTGTAATTCCTCTCGAGCTGGGTCGCTGGGCTGTGGGCTCAGAGCAAGGAAACGTTAGCTCCTGGAAAGCCCATTGACGGCTGGTCCGCTTTCGGAAATCACACAAATCAAAAAGCCATCGGTGGTGTGACGAACACATGGGGAAGGTTTGCAAGACAAGCCCACTGGTGCCCTTATCCATTAAGATGACAATTGCAAAAGGCATTGTTTGCGAAGCTGTTGGTTCCCTGATCCTTAAGGAATGAGCTGTTAATTGCCTCCTAATCAGCGGGTCCAGGAGCAGTCTGCTGTCAGACTTCCCCATTGATTTTCCCATTTGATTTAAGGAGTGCAGGTATTGACTGGTGCTGCACACGTGGATTAAGAGGTTAATAAAGGAGATAAGGTTCGTGGGGAAAGGCAGGAGACTGACGTGTAAGGGCCGGGTGATGGAGAGAGGGCAGCGGAGAGAGAACTTGTCCTCTGCAAGCTTCCAGCCAGTGCAGCAGAGAGCAGGTGCAGGGCTGACACCGGTACTGGAGCATCCCGCAAGGAGGAGCCGTGTCCTCCAGCTGTGCTCACAGTTGGGATCTCAGGATTCGGCTTTGAGCTGGCTTTAATGCTGTATTTCAGCCAACAGCTCGCTCGTGGAGCTCGGTTACTTGAAGTTAACACACCGCACGTCTTGTACGAAAGCATCAGCCCTTTGCATTTGTCATTTTTATTGATGAATTGACAGCAAGGTGGCACTATATAGCAAGGAACATTACAGTATGATTTATTTCAGCTTTTCTATTAGCTCCCCCCCTGTCCCACGATAGAAGTAATCATTTACATGCCTGTAGTTTCTGTTGATTCCAGGGCATGTCTGCTTTTAAATATAATGCAGGAGTTGTTGCTGCTAGATGCCTAAACGGGTTCTTTTCCAGGTCAGTGCTGTTAAGTGCGTCGATCCAGTGGTAGTGGGAAGTGTTGTGTTCTTACTCTGAATTGGCACTTCAGTGATTAAGGGCAGTTTTCCTCCAGAATAGGAGGGGAGTGGTACCCAAGTGTGGATGTCTGCTGCTGTCGTAGAAGCCCAGAGGTATCCCAGACGTCCCCAAGAGACAGGCTGGCAGGACGCGGGCACTCGGGGGACTTGTGCCTTGCTGGAGCAGCAGCTGGTGGATGCCCCTGCGTGCCGAAAGTGGCATCAGCTAGCTCTGTTCAGGACCTGAGCTGCTCGGTTGTGTGGCTGCTGGATGGCTCATTAGACGTATGTCAACGTCTGCTGGAGTGACAAAATCGAGTTTTGAGGCAATGGCTCCGATACTAATAGAAGTAATGGAAGATGAGACGGGTTTTGTTCTAGCCCATAGCTGGTTGTGTTCCAGGTGTGTGTGCTAGGCAGTTTCAGTGCCTACACAATGTCAGGGAGTCAGGAGTAGGGAACAAGGTCTCCAAAAGCTGTGTTTCACACCCAGTGTTAAAAAAAAAACCCTCAAGTGAACAAACCAGAAATACCCTCGGCTGACTTTCTAGCTTTGCATTCCTACCCGTAAGTAAAGTGAACACTTAATCCTGGAAACATAACAAACTTTACCGAAACACCAGAGACTTAACAAGCATTAGAAATCCGGTGTGCGATTTTCATGCAATATTACGATAAGTACGCTTATTATTTCCTGTTTTTAATACATATCCAAAACAACAACGTGTGACCTCCAAGGCGGTATGTGAGACCAGCGGCGTGCTGAGAGAGCTCATCGTGCTGGTTGTGCAGGGAGGAAGAGAACAATTAGGCTAATGGCCTTTAATTGATAAAGATTGAATTGGTCTGGCCACCAGAGGAGTGGCAGCTCTCTGCTGCGGGGCTTGGAGAAGCTGCCTGAGTGTGAAACCGCTCTAACGCATGCACAGATTTTACACCTAAACTTTTTAAAGAACGGGTATGGAGTCTGAACGAAGTGAGGACAGGTTCGTTCTGGATCAGGGAGACCACTTGAACTTTCAGGTTCTTGAACTGCCAGGCAATGCAGAAGAGGGCAAACGAGGGTGAGAGGCACAGCACATCTCGGTATGTCGCAATGTAGGTGTCCCACCGAGGATTTTGTGCTTTGCAGGGGAGTATGAGTTGGCTGTGCGCTGTAACAGTTCGTAGAGCAACACTCTTTGCATGCAGTAACACATGAGATGAGGGGTTTGGCCCCGTAACAAGCCCCTTTTGTTGGGATGTACCTCGCAGGGCTCCCCCTTTCTCCACTGAGAGTGGATGGCACATCTCCAAGGGATGTTGAGGTTCCAGCTGAAGTGAACTTTTCCTCTGGAAATGGCTGTGCCTCGCGATGGGGTCAAGCAGAAAACAAGGATCTCGCTCGGCTCTGCCGAGGTTAAGCGATGGAAGAGCCCTGAGGTCTTCTCCCCCGCCTCCCACTCCCATACAGTGGGAAGATGTGATGCCTTTTGGGGCACGTATCTACAAAGCCTTCTACAAGAGGCCCTTGCAATGCACACAGGGTGGCTCTTGTCAAAAAAAAACCATGTTCGTTAGAGCGGTTTTGAACCTCTGTCTCTTCTGCACCAAAAAGCAGAAACGTCTGGTTGTTTCCCACAGGGGTTATGAGCAAGGTGGTTTCCACCGCGCGCCACGTCTGTCTGCGCCTGCAGACAGGTAAATCCCGAAAGTGGAGGAAGAGAGTCGGGGGGGAAGGGAAGGACGTAACTTCAGACGGCATTTATTATATTTAGCTGTAATCTGTTCGTTTGGCGCCTGTTATTTCTGGATGCTTTAACACGTTCTTAGGCACTGCGTCTGCCTCAGCGGGGCTGTGCGGCTGTGCCAGGCAGGTTTTTGCTGCAGAGACCCATCGCCAGCTGACGGTGTGTTTTCACGTGGCTCTCCCGGATAATCCCTTGCTCCTTCGAACAAACTGAGCTACGTGGCTGCATGCTTCGAACCGCACCAAGCGCAACGCTTACCCAGGTCATGTGCCGGTGCATATTCATCTCCCTAGCAGGCTTCTCCTTCATTCATTTAAATTCTTCCTCTCTGTCGTGCCCTGCCGAAGGGAGTTCCCTTGGGGATGTGTTTTAGTGTAACAGCGAGCTGGCGTCAAGGCTCGTGGATCGATACTGTGCATGCTTTCAGTGTTTAAATTACCACCATGGTCTGTTGGTCTTGGCTTAGGCAAAAGAATCCCGGTGATGAAATGACATTCGATCTGGAGTTTGCCAGATAGTGTAAACAAGCACATTAGTTGGACCGGATAGGCATGATAATTGCAGAGCGAGGCTGTTCCTTGAATGGATCCATTAAAATCAGCTTCAGGGAGCCGCATCATCCTTTTATTACTGTTACGAAGAAAGAGCCAAAAATAAACCAAGTAGTTGGAGCTGGAGGATCTTGCTGCAGAACAGCGAAGCCACCAAATCTGTTCTTAACTCTGTGTGGCTGAACTTGTGGACGGGCGGTGTGTGGATCCAGATACTCCTTCCACGCTTCATAGTGCAGGGGAACCACGGTTACAGGGGGTTACACAGCTGCTGCTGTTAGGAACCTCACACTGCAGAAAACGTGGAATTTTGTGTCCTCCTATTCCAGGGTTCAAACCCCTCGCTGATTCCATCAAACGGGAAAACGTCTGCTTCCTTCCTTCTCCAGAGCAGGTTTGACACTTTGCAGAGGGCAGGGGTGAACTTTCCACTTGCTGTTACAATTCTGGTGCTTCAGAGCCACGCGAGTACCAGAAATGCTGCAATTCGGAGAGGCAGTCCCTGGGAAAAGCCACAAATGGCTTTAAATTTGGAAGGGTCTGCCAGCAGAGTGACGGGGAGATCCTGGTACTTGTTCCCCCATAGCCACTCGTGGTGGTTGAGAACAGGGGCCACGGGGAGAGGGGTTTTCAGGAGACGTTTGAGTTGTTCTGACTGAAGCTTGGAAATCCAGTTGTAAGAGTATATTCACAGTTTGAAGGGCTGTGGACCAGCCCTGACATACAGAACGAAAATTGTACTGTAATACTAGCTGCTAGCTGGCCCGGCTTTGTGGCCCGTCTTGTGCTTAATGGGTAATCTGTTGGGATAGCGGGAGCTGGATGCGGTACCTCACCGAGAGCCTTCATCTTGCTGGAGCAAACCCCGAGTTCCTGAAATGGGATAGTTTAGCTCGGTGAACCGATTCTTATTTTTTTGGCTGATCGCTCAGCTCTGATGGTTGGCTGGTCAGAGCCCGGGCCGTGACTCGCTCTGATCAGGCACTGAGGTTGTGAAGCTTTTGCTTCGGGCACGTGGCTGGGGGGTTTGTGTCTTTGGGGATGAGACCTCTTGTGAGCAGCAGATTAATTTCTGTGGTTTTTTGTATCTTCACATGAATACCTGGTTCTGTCTCCCTGGTAGGCTCTGAGCTGGGCTGGTAGCTCCTGGCGTTGGAAATTCAGCTTCTCCTGGATGGAGCCTGGGTCTCTGAACTCTATCAGAGTTTGTGTGTGCTTAGTGCACAGGCTGGAGCACCCCGATGTGCTGAAAGTCTTTCAGAAAAAAAAAAAAAAGTCTGGCTTTTGTGCTACATGGTGTCAGCCAGCCAGCCAGGAAGGAGCAGTAGGTGTGTACCGTGCAGAGGCTCACCTGGCATCTCCCATCCCCCTGCTCACGGCAGGCCAAGTGGAAGAGTAAATACTCCTCCAACCTAATCACATTAAATGTTCCAGAGTGTAATACCTTAATTTGGTTGCTGACATTAGGGCTGATGGGGAAATGATGTGCTAATCAGGAATGACAGCGCTGCTAGATAGGAATCTTTTGTTTCCAAGATTAAGCGAACCTGACGAGGAGCCTGGCGGGGTGTGCCCGCAGCCAGCAGCGGGCCCCGCACGCTGACTCAGAGCACGAAGCCTCGCGTGCAGGCTGAGCCTTCCTGCCCGGGGACGGCCTCGTGCTCTTACAAACCTCTCACCGGCCTCTGGGAGATCCAGTCCAAAAAGGTCAGAGGCGTCGCGGTGTCGAGTCGCCGCGATTGCGCCGTGAAGATTTCAAAAAAAGCAAATCGTGGTTAATTTTTTGTGACAGCTTGGAAGCGACGTGCACCAAGCCTGTTACTGCTCGGTTTCTCTGTAATGTCTAAAATCTGGAGGGGGGTGGGAATCCTTCCTGGAATGCGCACCCTGCGCACAACTGCTTTTCAAAACTGTTTGAAAACAATTGCTTCTGCAGGAGTAGGAGCTAATTTGAACAGCCAGTTCTGTCCTTGAGATTTACATTCCAGGATGCCAGAGGAAAATAGCACGCTGGAATTTGCTTCGTGTTTGAGGTTAGTTTGAAAGGAGTCCGGCACTTTTATTGAGGGTGGTTTTATATAGCAGCTCTCAGTGGAAACAGTTTGTCTTTTATATTTTTAGGTTAAGGGATTTCTTGAAGGTCAAACTGAGTTCATACAATTTTCTCTTCTGCCTTGATGGAGGTAGGCATTATTATTTTAAATGACTCGGGTACAAACTTGGTGTATAACCTCTTGGGTAAGTTATTCTATGTAGCAGTAAAAGCAGGTTGATAAAATAAATATGCACGTCGTTTCCCAATTTGTGGCAATTGCTGCTTCCATTTCATCCCCTTAAACGGGTGGAAATTTTCCATGAGTGTCAATTGGCATCTCAGCTGAGGTGGTTCGTCGCCTTAAGAGGAGCATTGCTCACAGCCTTAATTGCAGATTTCATTAATTAGGGCATTTAATGATCTTGTCCAGGCACTCGCAGCTTTCTCTGATGAGCTACAGGAAGGATGCATCACTCGTGACTGCTCTGTCACTCCCTTGGGCTCTTCCTCATATGCTTTGCGCATGCTCTGCTTTAGGTATCCACGCAGCAGTGATGTTCCCTGCACCCTCGAGGAGGATTTTGCTCCATGCCTCGCAGGGCAGCGTGGTTTTGGGAACGCCTGCTGTGCCCCAGTGCCAGCCTGCAAGGGGGAAAATGCCCCAGGCTGCCTGTGTGCGAGGCAAAGTCTGGTCCGAGCCCAGCTCTGCACACACAGACGGGAGGGAGATGCTCTGGATGGAAAGCGGAGGAACCTCCCAGCACAAATTACTTTCCAGTAGCGTATTTTTCTTACAGGTTATCCTCTAACATACAGTTGCCTGTGATGAGAATATTCTGCGTTAGTAAAGAGAGTACAGTAAGTATGTGTCTGTATGGATCAATATATGCGAAGTTAATAAGTTTTCCAAGAAGAAAAGGTGATGTAATGGGCTGCAGAAGTAATGCTTTATTTATTTGTTCTCTCATTCAATCACGCTTATGATATAAATAGTGGAAAAAGATACAAAACCCAATGAAATGTAATCCACCCCAGTAAAGCTCCCCGGTCGCTGCGTGCTGTGCTCAGGCAGCGAGCAGCATCCCTCGGTTGGTTCCAGCACATTAGCAGCACCACAACATGTGGAGCCGCCTGTCGTGGCTTGGAGGTGTCCAACCGATTCAGCAGCTCAGCTCATTAGGCAAGGCCAGAAGAAAATCAGCATATGGGTGGGAGAAGGGGAAGTGGAAGAGCCGGAGGCAGCACGGCCTGTGCAGTGCTGTATTGGGCTGAGTTCTGGCACTGCTGCGTTACACAGCCCCCATCGTGGGGTCAGACAGCTCATTTACTGCCTCTCTAACGGGAGCTGGAGGTGCCCCCAGCAGGCTGCAGCAGCAGCACCAGGTGGGTGGCACCCGTCCCCTCCAAAGTCCCTCCCAGCCACGTCCCAGCACCGTGCTGGGGAGGTACCGCCCTGGTGGTCACATCTCAGCTTAGTTTAAATTCAAGTGCTAACTCCAGATACCTACATTTGCCGTTTTCAGAGCTGAGTTTGAGTTTTTAATGCTTTGCCCTAATGGACTGACTTGCCAGCAGGATGACTTAAAGGAGCAAACGCCTCCAGGGAGCTGCAGATGGGGTTGCAGCTGTGCAGGGTCCTCCTCCCTGACCTGCTGGAGATGTCTGCAGAAAGCATTTCTGAGCCTGCCGTGGCCACTTACAGTGAGGCTTCACTGGTTTGCTTTTTGCAGCGTCCTCGCTCTGGCCAGAGTGCAGGATCTGGCCCTTCTCCTCCTGCCTTTTCGTTCCCCATCAGACGCTGTGGCACAGCCTGGGTGCTGTGTGGTGCAGCTGGCCAAGCGGCTACAAGCAGGATTTGCAGGACACTGCTTTTCGTGGTAGTGGAAGCTCTGTCTTCATCTTCTTGCTTTGTTTTCAGCCCTTTTCACACAAGTCCAGCTCTGGCTAACGCCAGGCTTTTGTTGCTAGTTCTCAGCATTTGGTGCTTGCGTTGTCTGCATGCATTTCTTCTCTTCTGCTGTGCTCAGAGACCAACTTCTGGGTCTCTGCGGGCTGCGTAGCCACACTGACTGCAGGAGCAGGAGCACGAACAAGGGATGTTTGTTTTCATTTTCTCATTTCTCCCCCTCAGCCCGTCTGTTTGCAGATCCGTGTCTCTGATCCGATGCTTTGCTCACTGCTTGGCTGCACTTGAGCACCCAGCAGTTCGCTTGCAGGGAAGCCTCGTGCTCAGCAGCTCTACCAGGATTTCTGACGTTCTTGTTTGACTTGAATTATTGGCTGACATCGTATCGATGGACTTGATTTTAAACGAGCATTGCGCATGCAGTACCTGTGATTTACTGTACAAGCTGGGTTTCATTTCGAACGTGAGCCTCAAGCCCCTGTGCCGGCAGCTCGGCGGCAGCATTCGAGCTCGGGGTCGGGATGAGGTGGTGCAGCGAGTTATGCAGAAGGCGAGTCTGGGATTAAAGTTTGGGGTTGCTGGTGTCCCATTAAAGGCTGCTTTGAAGGACACAAGAAGTGTTTCCAATCTACAAGGCTGCACTGTTCAGGTTCCAAGGTTGGAAAGTTCATTTTTATCTTCATACTGTATCTGTTTGCAGAGTTTATATAATTCAATAATTTGGTATTCCCTTACATAAGGACGTCATTACTGTTTGAATCAGAACCTAAACCCTCGTCCTGCAGTAGAACATACATGAGAGACCCCTAGCAAGAGCATCACAGCCCCGAGCACGAGCAGCCTGGCCCCTTTGAGCTGTTTTCTGTGGAAGAGGCAGGAGTGCAGGTTTCCGATGGGCATTTTCTCATTTGTAACATCCCGAGGAAGCCTGGATTTGGTGATAGGGAATAAAATTGAGGGTAGACATCAAGTCTTTCCTTAAAGGAGCTTGAATAGACGACCCAGATGGATATTTTTCAAATGAAGCCAATGACAAGGTTGACAGAGTTGGATTAAGTTGCTCAGGGCCTGGCCCAGGGGCTTCCCAACCTCCCTGGACCCCTTTTACTGCATTTCTACAACACTGTCACTGGGAAATGTTTTGTTTTGTTTTTAATTTTTTTTTCATTGTGTTTCATTGTGATTTCTCCTGTTGCAGCCTGTGCCTCTCCTCCATTCGTTGGTCTCCTCTGAGAGCGCTCTGGTTCTTTTTTGTCTCTAGCTGCCTTTTAGGCTTGTAGGTACCAAAGCTATTAACCCCATAACGCTCAGCTTTCAGTTTCTTACTAGTGTAAGAACCAGTCCTGACAACAGAAGTATTTTTTATTTTTTATTTTTTTTAAGGAAAATTAAACTAGTGTAAAGCTGAAAAAATGAGAGAATTCATTTTTGGGAGGAACCCTTCCCCAGATGTTACAGAAGAATGGGATTCATCTGCCCTTTGCTGTTTAGGTTATTTTGAGGGTTTGTGTTCACTGTGTTTTGAAAAGATTTGCTAAAACATTGCAGCCCTGCTGGCTGGCCAACCTCTCCCTTTTTGGGGGGGGAGCTGAGCATCTCTGTGTTTCAGGATGAACCTCCGCATGCTAAAAGCCTGACAAGTGAATTGCCAGCGTCTCAGATGATTCCCTTTCTAAAGCAGAGGCTGCCCAGCTCCTGGCATCTTTTTCTTGGAGGTTCCTGAAACTCTTCCCAAGTGTGACCTGGGTCCCCGTCAGCCCTGCCGGGGCGGATGGGGCGGTTTTCCCGTTTGGCGGGGCTGGAGGCTGAATCACGGCGCAGGAAAGTCCCCGCTGTCGGAGTCACAGGAGCTGTGCGCCCGAGCACAGCGCTGGCCCCAAGGCTTTGCCAAAGCCACTAATGGGATCCAGCTTCTGGGGTCGGGGACCGAGCTGGTGTGGACCGGCCCAGGGGCTGCAGGCTGCACCCTCGCTTGCTGGCGCGTGGTCTTGGCCCCGGTCCCCGTGCCTCAGTTTCCTCATCTCCCCCGTGGAAAGCTTTGAAACATGTGGATGTTGAGAAGGAGCCAAACAGTGAAGGGAAAACAGTTTTTATTCCCTTTCTGGCAAGGAAGCTGTCTTCCATGCAGACTCACCCGATCTGAAGCTCCTCTTTAAAAAAAAAAAATTAAAAAAAATTAAATTTGGGATAGAAAAGGGTCATTTTAGCTATTTATGGCCAACACCTAGCAGTCCTTCTTGCACCACTGGTGTGATAGGTGGTTTGCAAGGAGCTGGGAGGACGTGATTACTGCTCCTGTCAGCTTAGTCTAAATGGAAAACAGGCAGCTGGTGGCTGGAGGCTGGCTACGACAGTAACCTAAGTGATGGAGCCCTGAAATTCAGCACAGATCTTGTTAATTCCATCACTTTTATTTGGATTTTTTGTTCATATATTTTCCTCTGTCTGCCTGAGCAGCGTTTTGTGCGAGTTATTGAAAATGTTTGTGGCTAGCCCTGTAACTAATGAGCCGACTGCATCCAGCCTTACATAAACTTGTCAAAACATTCAAGTCCAACCGGCTCCTGCTCCCTCTTCTCAAAATTCACGAAGGCCCCACGTTACAGGCTGTAGCAGCTAATAGTGTACAAACGGGATTTAGTTTTTGAAGCAGATTATGCTGAGATGATTTTTTTTTTTATTTTGTAAATGATAGGGCTGCAGTTGGGTCTTCTGAGGAAACCAAGTGTCTGAGGGGTAGGAGGAGTGGCTCAAATCTGTCGTGGCCACTCGTGTCCCTCTGCAGCACGTGGTTTCCACGTGGGACAGGTCGGGCTGTTTCTGCTTCGTGCATTCCTTCTTTGCTGTTTGGCAGAGGATTTCAGCTTCCCGTGCAGGTGAGCTGTCACCTGTCACCGCTGCTAAGCCTCAATCCTGCTCCGAGCAGCCTGGCCATTGTCATTGGCACCAAATGCCAGCTCTGCCCTCCAGCAGTCGTGGGTCCCTGCTGCTGCCCTGCTACCGTACCCAGAGGGCTCCAGCAGCTGGGACTGATCCAGTTCTGATCCCCTGCACAGCCTGGAGCCCAGGGAAAGGCTCCTGTTGAGTGCAGAGCCTCAGCAGAGCTTGAAAGTGAAACATCGAGTTTTATGCTCGCTGCCTGCTGCCCTTTTGGCTTTAAAACGAAAGGAAGAAAGTCACAGCAGTGTTTTGCGCTGAAACGTAAAGGGCAGCCGAACCAGGCTGCATTCCAGAAAAACAAACAACCTTGGAAATTATATGTTGAAAATGCTTGAAAAATAGGGATGGGTTTGTGTATTTGTTTGGAAGATGAAGTGTCCCACCCCGCCTCCTCTTGCTTGACTCCGTTTTTGCTCTCCCATGGCTCCGGCAATGAGGAGCTTTACTGTGTTTGCAGAATTTATATAATGCACACATTCATTCCCATGTGGGCTAGAGCCTTTAACAACATGTTTTGGTCAGTTTTACAGTTGTTACGGTGACATAATAAAATTTGTCAAGACCCTATTAAAGTATGTTTTCCAATTGCCCTTCGCCCTGTGGAGGTGCGAACAGCGTCTTTGCGAAGTGCAGCTCGATGCTGAAATGAGAGCGGTTTCCTTCTGGTAGAAATGCTCCTGAAGGTTAAAATATTCTTTGACGGTGTCCTAAAGAAGCATGGTAGCATGTAAAAACCCAGCTCATTTGGTTTGCTCTTTGAAGCTGCAGCTTCCGCCTTAAAAATAAATGAATAAAAGCAGGCTCGTGTCATTCTTATGCTTTCGGTGGCCTTGATGCCCTTGTTTTCCTCCGGCTTCATTGCCAAGGGAGCTACAACCCGAATCAGGAACGTGTTTCCAAAGACGTGGATGCTAATGCGAGCTGCAAGCGCTGCTTCGTGCACGTCTTTCCCATGGATTTACTGAAAAAGGCTGAAAAAAGCAGCACAGCGAAAGCAGAGAATATGTTGCTGTGTTTGTTGCTGGCAGTGGAGTAAGCTCTTGGTCTTCCCTGCTGGTTCAGAGCCTCGGTGTGCTCTGCCAACACCTCTTAGCTTGCCTGTTTCTCTAAGAGGGTTAAATACCTACACCTTTGCTTAAGCCATCCGGTTATCCGATAGGACAACGTTCCCGGGGGACCGGAGCTACGTCTCATCAATTCTGTTTCAGCGAAGACGGTTTTACTTGACACCTAATCAAATGATATTTACTTGCTGCCGCTGCGACTCCGAACTGTCATCTCATAGTTGTGTGATTTTTCACGAGCACGGTGCCAGTAGAGTTGAGGAGACTGTGGTTTGGTTATAGCTCGAGGCTAAACTAAGCCAGATGTTATGGCCTTTATTTGAAGTCATTAGTTCTTCACCAGTTGGTCCGCGCACATTCCTTTCATTGCTGGAGAGCTTTACTTTTCTGAGAATATCGCCTTCTGCAGGGAATCCTGGTCATTGTTAATGAATTACTTCTGGCCATTTCAGGAAAAATTAAGTAAAGATGTAATTTACAGAAAACAAACAACATTCTGGCTTAATTCCCACTGTGGATAAAGAGACAGGAGACCTGCAGCAACCCCAGAACATGCAGTATGTCCAAG
The DNA here is from genome assembly GCF_964211835.1 of Anser anser. Classification (NCBI taxonomy): domain Eukaryota; kingdom Metazoa; phylum Chordata; class Aves; order Anseriformes; family Anatidae; genus Anser; species Anser anser. The sequence continues at coordinate 77,483,863 of NC_139724.1, forward strand.
TAGCAAAAGAAATGTCAGAGGAACCTTCCTCAACCGTGTTTTCAAGAGGGTTTCATCTGGGATAATTGGAAGGAGGACAGAGGGGAATTTCCATAGATAATTTTTGGAGCTGGGAGGCTCGAAGTTTTGCTTTGCCAGTCGATCTGGACAATACTGGGCAACTTCTGTCCTTGATTTTTCCACAGCTGTTGAATAGGCATGTTCCACCTAATGAGGAACTTGAGGCTTTATTCAAGCTCGTAAGTTGGTTTCTAGTTCTTAGAAAAAAGGCAATGGAGAACTCCACCGCAGCATACAATGACAGTGGAATACCATAATGAGACCAGGCTTTGCCAACCAGCAGATTTTAATTTCATGATAAATATCAAAACGTTTTAAAAAGTGTTTTTTTCTTTTTTTTTCTCTTGCAAGCAAAGAGCTGTGAGCTTCAACATTGCTCCAAATGTGCAGTAATTGCTGAAGAAGCTTCTTGTAGGAGCTCAGCTTCTAAACATGAGAATTCAAAGCGTGAAGTGTGGTCATCAGTTCTTACCCTCTTTTTTTTTTTTTTTTGGTTTTGTTGCAGTTTAGACCATTTCTGAAAACAAAAGCTGTTGCCGGAGATGCTGCTATCTTGCCCTTTGAATTTTGTTGGAAACGTAATGAGTTAAAAATTGCTGCATTTTCATGTGCCTCCTTAGGTTGTCTTAGTGCTGCAATTCTCCAAAGTTCATTTTAATTGTTTAATAATCTCCATGACATTCATGATGAGTGACAATACAATTAAGTTGGAGGAACTGCACCTCTCAGGAATTTGGCTGCAGAAGCTACCTGCGTTTCCCACAGCTGAAACCTTACCTCATTTTACTAGTATTTGGTTGCCTGGCTAAGGATAAGCCAGAAATAAAAAGTTGAGCAACAGCTCTGGTTTTAGCAAAACGGGTCGATGAAATAAAAGATGGAATTTGAGGCAGATCAGTCATTTCCTCCATGCTGTCCAGGCGAGCACCAGGATGTCCCTGTTTTGAATTAGCTTTTCGGAACAAACAGCACCCTACAACACTGGTCGCGTGATCTGTGCTCATAGCCTACATCACGTCTGTCCGTGCTAGGCCAGTTGTGTCGGTTCCTTCTTTTAAAACGGTCAGTGTGTGTTTTTGTGTGCACATAAATGAGTAAAACGTCTTTCTTGGGTGAATTTGTCACCCTTGGTCAAAACTGAAGCTGCTCAGTTGGTAGGAGGCTGGGTTGGCGGTGGAAGTGCCCCGCTGAACTCGGCAGGTTCAGGGACTCAGGATTTACTCCCGTGCAGTAAAATCCTAAGGACCACTAGGCTGGGTTTGAGCTTTCAGAAGATAAATGAGCCTTGTCCTCTGGTGAGATGAGTTACTTCCAGTAATAAACTTTGCCTGATCGGGTACTGAATTTGCAAAATAATTATAAGTATTTCTATCCCAGCTTTCATTCCAAAGTGTCTCAGACCATTAAAAGTACAAATTAAACTTCAGACAGCCTCATCTATGAGGGAGGCGAAGCACTGTGCTGGTTTTACAGTCTAGGAGCTCACGTGGAAGCACTGCTGCAGGTGGGGCAGCACTCCGTCCAGCTCCTCCATCCCAATTCCCACCGCCCAGCTCCTGGTCCAGGCGGGCACGCTGCTGGTTGCAGCCACGGCTCTCTTGGCAGGTACAAATGGCTTTTGTGTGCTAGATGCTAATGCGTGCAAATGAAGGTTTCTCTTCATCTGGAACGACAGCTTAACCCCACGCAGCGGGGCCGAGTCCCAGGGTTGGTTTCGAGCACCGCTCTAATTCCGCAGCCTTTGCCTGACTCGGATGTTGGGCATGGATTTAGGTCCCGGAGTTGAGGTGTGAGGCCATGCTTTGTTGGCAGGCCGGAGCTGTAACCTGATTAATCTGAACAGGTAAAAAGTAAAACGATCCATCAGCAGCACAACTGGCAGCGCGGCCCGTCGAGTAGTGAATTTTTCATCAGGGGGCCATTAGAGAGGAGGTGTACGTTACCGAGGGTGGTAGGAAGAGGAGAAACGGAGCCAGGCTTTCATCCGGAGGGATATTGCCTAACCAGCGAGGAATCCTTTCATCAATAAATTATGAGAAGAATGGGAGAGTTTCGAAAGATCGGCCTGTTAACGTGCTCTCATCCGGCAAATTTCAGGAACATTATATTTTGGCCTGGGATGCCTCGCAGGAGCCGGGCGGCGACGGCGCGCAGCAAGACCCGCGGCGCCGTGTGTCGGAGCGCGGCGCCTGCGCACCTCCTCGCCGGGGGATCGGAAGGGCACCCCGCATCCATCAGCAGGGAGGAGAGGAGGCAAATGCGGTGTGACTGCTAAGCCTCTGTATTGAATAACGAGGGGAAAAAAGAAAAAAAAAAAAAAAAAAGCAGGCATCCTTTGTTCCTTCACCTGGCTGCCAGCCACGCCGCTCGGCAGAGCCTCCCCTGGAAGGGTGGCCGTGGCGGGGCCGACATCTGCTCTGCTTTCCGACGGCTTCTGGTTGGCGCCGGTGGGGAACCCCAGCCCCTCGCCTGTGTGACGGCTGCCGAGCCCCGGGCCCGCCGCTCCGAGGAGCAGACGGGTTTTTATCCGTCTGGAGTGACCAAAACACGTTTCAAGAGGCAAGGGGGTTGGAGCGCTTGTTCCAGCAGGATTTCAAACGTTCGTGTCTTCAATTTATTGTAACCTCTGTTTGACTCGGAGAATAACAAAAGATACTTCTAGCGCCCTTACGGGAAGGTTTCAGGGTGCTCTGCGGATGGTTGATGATCCATTGAGCAAGAGCCTCTGCTTGCGGCAGGGACCAGCTCCTCGGCCGGGCTGGCACGCCAGGGAGGGGAGGTGGTGATTGCCTGCGGTGGAGCAAAGCGGCTCCTTGAGAAATTGTACCTACGCATCCCCGTCCCTCCTTCCTTGCTCTAACGATGGAGCCGTGCTCCCTTCTTTGTGCGAGCTGGCACGAGAACAAGAAATAAGTTATAACAGAAAGGAAAAGAATTCGGAGCCGTGATCGAACTCCCGCAGTGTTTACGGGGTGGAAACTTACCCAGAAATGCAGTTTTCCAAATGCCTCTCACTGTCAAAGTTTTTTGTTGCTGGCTTCTTAGTAATTCGGAGTGAGAAGCTCTGCACCAGCTTTCCAGAGCAAGGCAGTTGGGTGCTCTTCTCTGTGCAGCATCTGCCAAATGCTGAAGGTTCGGCTCTGCTCAGGGTGCAATATTCTCTCCTTGGTGCTACTGCTAATTAGTGCCCAACGAGCAGGCTGTGCACCAGGAGCGGGGGGCACGAGAAGTCTCCCTGTAGCGTCACCGCTTTGGTCTTGGTGTCGTCCTTCTGCCAGTCCTGGTTTCCTGACGCGAGATGCCTGCTGATCCCGACAATTGGGCAGATTACTTCGGGCATCTGAGTGTCGATGGAAGGGCTGTTTCTGTGGGGTGGTGAGCGTGGAGCAAACTAGAGGTGGAATTTGCAACGTTTGCTACTGTCCTGCCTTCATTTCCTCATGGTTGCTTCATGCACAGGCATGAAGAGCTCTCAAAGTCTAATTTCATGTATGGCAGGCTCTCTGGAAGGCAGCTTAGAGCAACAGCATATGGGGGGGTTTGGCTCCCAGAGCCTTCAGTGCCTTGTATTGTACCCACACTGGATGCTCAATGGGAGTTTGCACCCTTAGACCCTCCAGAACAGCTCTTCATGAACTTCCAGACCCTGTTCTACAGCTGTGTCTTGTGTATGCATATAAATTCCCTACAGGGAGAGTTACTACATAGTAGTTGTGGGAGAATATGCCCCACAAAGCCAATTTGCCTTGACCCACCTGTCTGAAAGTCATAAATAGCAAGTTTTCTTAAGACAAGGTGGCTTCTCCCAGGGGAGAAGATATTTCAGATCCCTCCCTGGAGAATCGGCTCTCAGTTTGGATATTGGCAAAGAACTGACATCTTGGAGACTTGCTAATAATGTATATTTTTCCGAAGCAATTAGCCCTTGGGGCACAGCAAGGTGATGAGTTCCAGCCTAGAGGAATCGGTGTTGTCAGCCTGGAGCGGCCTGCAAATTCAGGGTTGTATTCCGGGAGAAGAGGCAGGAAGCATTTGCATTCTTCAGTTTTTTGACTGGCAGTTTTTGCCTTATTTTGATCCTTGCCACTGAAGCCTTCCTACTCCAGTAATCGATGCTACAGGAATAAGTGATTAATATCCCTGTGTCCTTTCTTTCATGAGGAGGTAGATTTTTCTACCATATGCTAGCTGATTTTACTGATCTTTAAATTCCAGGGGAATCCCAAGTCTGCTAACACCCCCAAATCAGAAAGCTTAGGTGGGAAAAAAATAGGAACTAAATGAATCCAATCTTTGTCACCTGGCCTTTGTCCTGTGTTTCACGTGGGAATATCCGAGTCCCTGTTGCAGAGTGGTGTTCATGAACGTGGCTGTATGGACTGTCCCTGACACACAGCATTTTGGTAGTAGGTCTCTGAATGACACGATGTGTGGTCTCTGAGTGGTTTGGCCATCCAGTTTCTTACGAGCACAGGGAAACGGGGACGTTTTCATGGCTCGTGACTGAACCACAGGCCTACTGTGCAGCCTTTGCCATGGGAAGAATGACATTTAAACCTCAGTTTACCCACCTCGAAGGATGAATGTGTAACCGTGTCCTCCTAAAAGCAGACCAAATGCACAGAGGAGAGTTTTATCCCAATCACATTGGGGGTATAAAGCTGTAACTGTTTTCCTTCATGCTGCAGTGAATTCAGAGAAGCAGCGGGTTTTCTGTTGCAGGTTGCGTAGGGCTGAATCGATACGGGAGAAGTTTGTGAGGGTTCCTGGGCGCTCAGCACGATGTATTCGCAAAACTTTGACCTGTGAAGTGTAACAGCAGCACAGGGATGTAAAGTTGAAGGCAATACCAGAGGCACGTCCTCAGCGCTGTCCTTTTGGAGCAAGAGTTTAACAGGATCAGAAAACCGATGGGCACGTTTGGGCGAAGGAAAGGAGGAAGCCAGAGATCTCTTATCAAAACAAATCCTGCCTTGAAGGTGCTTCCAACTGTTAGGATGGCTGCCAAGCTCGTCTTCGGAGCTCCCCACTGCCAAAATTCCCGCAAGGGCCCATCGGGGACTTATCAGATAAGCGAGGAAGCTGAGCAGCCTCGGTCCTCCTAGCACTGAGCTCGGTGCGGTGCCTCCGAGGGAAGGCGGGCACGCACCTGCCTGCAGGAGGGGAGAGCCTGGCACTATTGACGAGCCAAAAAGAGGTGCCAAAATATTTTGGCTGAGGTGAAGTACAAATTCCCACCTTTGCAGGGTGGCTGTGTCTCGGGCTGTACTGCCAGCCGATGGGCAGCACCTTCGGTACCACTTGCGAGCTGCTGCAGTGTCCCCAGGAAAGTACCCCTGCGCTGCACCAGGGCAGTAACCCATCCTCCTGACTCTGTGAGCTTGGCTCGTGGCTTTGTATTTGAGAATATCAAATATGCAATGCTTTCGTAGCAACACATGAGCCGGAACAAACAATGGTGGTGGTGAAACGTGGAGCATCAGAGGGTCCCGCTGGGGTTATTCCTGTGTGGTGGGCTCCTCCCTGCAGCGCTGAGAACCTGCTTTCAGCATTTGGCAGTGAAAGTGGTGCTAGAATGGCTCAAATCAGACCAGGAGAGAAGTTGATATCCAGAGCTCGCATATGGCAATGAGCAAATCGAGTAGTGGGCTCTGCACGGTGCATTTCTTTCCAGTCTCGCTGCTACCGTGGTTCCCTATCTGATGATGTGTCTTGAAAATGTATAAAATTAAGGGAGAAGCAGTGAGGCATCATTTTGGGCAGTACAATTATTTCCCTTGTTTGCTGGTGGTTGTAAGAGCAAGGACGATGTTAGAATATAAAAAAACCGGGCTGGAAAATACCTCTTCAAGCAGTTATGCAAAATAAGCAAACATAAAGCTTGGGGGTGCCTTTTGTTTCGCTTTATTTCCTGAGATGACCCAAGTAAAAATTCATCGGGGTTACAGCTCACGTGCGCAGGCAGCATCACCGGCACATGGTGAACTGTGGGTTGGAAGTGACAGCGAGCATCTCGAGACAGGAATTTCTTACCTCAGCGCTGGCAGCAGCGAGGGTGCTCGCTGATGCTGAGACGATAAGAGCTGGAGAGCTGAACCGGGAGAGAGGAAGGTGGGGGTGGCAGGCGCTGACCTGAGAGAGAGGGGGCAGGGGGTTGGGCGAAGACTGGTAAGAAAACTGCAGCAAAAAAAAAAGGAAATAGAACTAGCCTGGCATATGCTGGGTGCCTACAGTGTTTACAGGAGAAAACTTGTTTGTGGGAGCGGGGACCTGTGAGCAGCGTTTCCTGCTCGTGGTGCCAGCGGCCATGCCCTCGCAGCAGGGGGTGAAGCTCAGGGGTCTCACATTTGCCACCGCCCGTGGTTCCAGGGGGTGCCTGGTGCATTTTTGTACACCTCTAAACAAGCTGCGTGTTCCAGTGTAAAAAATAAAAAATAAAAAATAAAAATTACATACGCCCTTGTGCTCAGATTGCAACTGATTAAAAATACAGTTCTTACTCACCAGATTTTATCGAGACTTTCCATATCCTAAAGGGCCTTAACATGGGCTCCAGATACCATCACCTGAACTGCAGTTGAAGAGGCATGATCTTAGCACTATTTAATTTTGATGAACCCTATTTTCTTGTTTTGAGATGTCAGCTCACAGGCGCATGCCTCAGCCGTCAGCTCGCTTGTCAGTACTTTGCTGTTTGGAGTCTGCCTGAGAAGAAAAACAAGATCATGAAAGATGGAGAGCAATAAGCAGTTAAGAGATGCATAACAAAGTGGGTCGTGCTTGCCCGTGTCCGCTCTGAATTGCTTTGGGATCCGGTCAGATCATGTTCAAGCCAACCCAGAGGTTTTGACAGCTCAAAAACACTCAGCGAGCTTTATCAGCCAAAGATTTTTAGATGAAGTCTGGGCTCCATAGCGGTCTGATGCCAGCAACCAGAATAATTAGTGTTTCTACTGCTGCCAGCTCTGAGGTTTTTTCTTATTTAATATGGTAAATGGTGACAGGACCCTTCTGTCTTTGCCATACTGAAGTGGGAAAAATAATCCTGGCTGTAGAGCTGCATTAACTGGTTGGCTTAGCTCAGGCGTGGAGTCTGCAGCAGCAGGTAGACCCTCAAGCCAGCCTCCAGCAAGCTCCTGGGTGAGGAGGATACTTAACGTGGTTCTTCTGGCCTTGCTCATACAGCTTTGGTTGATTTAATGTGAATTACTGTGCTCGGTACATAAGTAATTACATGGAGCCCTGGTCAGCTGGAGCTCAGATTAATTAAACTGGGATTACTCTGCTTTTACCTACCCCATTCAAGGCCAAGCACCCAGTGTCCCACACTGCCTTCCTGGCTCCGGGTTGCAGCAGAAAAACTGCGACTGCTGTCCAGGGAACAGGGCAAAATGTGAGAAATACTCCTCTGGAAAAGCTGAAGTTGTGTTACTGTCTGTTGAGAGGTCGGCAAAGCATTATCATATCTGGGGCCTGGACTAGAGTGCGCAGCTAGCCTTCAAACTTCTGAATATTAACTGGTAATTAAGAAAAAAAAATGCAGTTATTTTGACTATGTATTTGCCACCCAGACCCTTTCTATGCATTGCTGCCTTCTTCATCGTGTTTCTATCCACTAACGTTTCTGCAGCGGCAACTTGCTGTTGGACACGATGCGAGGTGCAGCGGTGCCATGCCTGGGAAATGGTCACTTGTGCTTTCTCCAGTGGCTGCTGGTCACCATTGTCTGGAACAGACAAGGCAAAGATGGTAAAGCACTTGGCTGTAGCAAAATGCTGCTTTAAAAACATGCCCCAGCACTTGGAAATCATAAACGAGGCACTTCTGTGTTGGTAATTCACCACCCAACAGGTAACGATTGGGAAATAGCTGTCGGAGAAGAGCCCCTTGCTGGCTTTCTGCAGAGACTGGTGGTGAGCAGAGGTGGTTCCCATGCGAAGCTGAGGCCCTGCAGAGGTGGTATGGGTTGTTGGCACAAAGTGCTCCCAGCCTTTTGGGGCTGAGCTGTAGGTTTTGGTTTTGCTTGCTGCTTTTCTCTTTGTCCGGCAGTGTTTCGTGGGCTTGCAAGCGGGCGAGCAAAGACCAAAATTAGCGGAACGTGTTCTGTGTGTTTTCTTTAATAATTTTACAAAACCATACAAATTCCCCTTTGTGTGTTCAGGGAATGGAAGTTTTTGCTTTTTTTTCTATGACTGTCGTTCCCGACTGGATGCATTTGCGAAAGTTTTTCATGAAAAAAATCAGAAAATCAATTCCGACCAGTGCCTCTTCATGCCGAGAGTACTTCCATTAATATCAGATGGGAAACTCAGTCCAAACATTGGAAGTGGATAGAGTTTGAATTTGAAGGAAGGTTTTGTGTATGAAACTGAGAAATGCTTCCCGGTCTGACACCAGTGATTGATTGCAGTTCTGCTGAAGATTAGCCAGACGTTTTAAGCACCGCAATTATTCATGTTTTCATAGTTAGATGCTATATTTAAACTGTGTCTAACAATGTATGTACACTGGGTTATGCTGCTGCACAGACCCCGCTCCTGAGTGGGGAAGGGAAATGTGATTTTTTCTTTTAATTATTTTATTTTTCCAGATACGTTTTGTGCCGTGTGTGCTCTCTAACTTAGCTAACCCAAAGAACACATGATGTCAATTATAGCTGCGCTGCCCTTGGCACTGGCACCTTTGCAAGGATGGGAGGCGAGAGATGTCCAGTGAGCAGAGGTGGGAACGGGGGCCCCAGAACTCCTGGGTGCAATTCTCTGGGTGCAGAAATGCTCCTGGGAATGGTGGCAACTCCTAGGACCTCACAGGGACATTCAGACCAGATGACTCGGTGTTTGTACGGCGTTTTGATACTAACAGGTTGGGAGTGGTTATGGAGTAAAGTGGGCAGAAACCTGAGGAAGCAGCCAGTTTTGTCATTTCTGGTGATTTCTAGATCGGTGAGTAGATAACAGGGAAAGTTCCTTAGCCTCCTCTTCAGAAAATAAGCTAAGCCAACCTTTTTTTTTTTTCTTTCCTGTGCAATTGTGCTCTTGAATGGCACATTCTGAACTGCAGCTCACATAGTGATCTTCAGCCAAACCCCTTTCTCAATTTCCACGTGAAAGAAAGAAAGACTGCCTTGCGAGCTGAAAAATTGCCATGTTTCAAAATGCTTTTGAGTCTTTGGATGAACAGCACTGTCTTAATAGTGAGCGATGCTCCTGACAAGCTCTCACTCTCTACAGGGCTGATTTTCCCACCAGTGGGAGTGAGCAAGCTCTGGGTCACCAACTCAAAAGGCAGCAAGTGCTTGTCCTGAAGGTTTTGTAGCCTAAAGTGGTGGGTTTTAGTCTCCGGACAACTTCTAAGGGGACCATAAAAGGTAACCAAGAAAGGCAAGTCTATTGCCAGTAAGTTTCAATTAATTATTCAAGAGTCTGCTTCTCTCTGCTGAATTTTTGGAGCTCAGCAGATCAAAAAGAGGTTGAAACCCCCTGACGTAAAGGGAGAGGATGTGAAAGGCTGGGAAACCTGGTGAAAACCCAGTTTTATGATGAGGAATGGATGACAGCAAGTTTACTGCTGTGAGATACTGGTTTTAAGATTTTTAGGAGCATTTGTCATGTGCTGCTAGTTTAGATTTGTAGCTTCTTAGCTATAGCAGAGCTCTCAGTCAACGTTTAAATTCCTAGCATTTCCACTAAAGAGTACTATTTACCTCTTTTCGATTACTTTCCAGAACCTTGATAATTCTGAAGACAAACCTGCGAAATAGTAGATGATGCTGCTTACAATGTGTATGGCTAATGCATGGAATACTGACCGGACTTGCCATTAAAGGGTTATTTTGTTGTGCTCGTGGTCTACACTGTCAGTGAAATGTCTTGATGGAGTTGATAGTGTAATTGAGAACAGGTGATTTTTTTAATATATAAATATATATGGGTATGTATTGGGTGTTTTTATTCCATTTTTGGATGATTTATAACTTCAGAGCGTTACAGCTGTTTAGACTATATAAAAGTTTGGCTTCGCGTGTGCTCGCCTCCCATATGTTACAGTATTAATAATCCTCTGCGTTACCAAGCGTAATCCATTTTTCCCCAAAAACCAATGCTATCCAGACAGCAAGCCACGCAAAACAGTTGTCAGGTGTCTGAGAGCCATGTCCTATCACTGCAGTTGAAGTTATGCTCAAAACCACAATTCACCAACAAAGATGAAGTGGCAGAGCTGCCCGTCCCACGGCAAATGTCTCAGCTCTGTTAGGAGGAAGGTCATTAAGCCACAGCAACTTGCTCGGCGTCACACACCCGTCCTTCGCAGGAATTCCTCCGTGTCTGCGTTAATACCCTCTGTCACAGAAATCGCCTCGTGCTTTACATCTCCCTTCCCTGGGAAAAAGAAGTAATGCAGCATAATGTGGCAGTGCCCTACAATAGCCACAGGCTCGAGCCTGCCGTGAGCGTTCAAATGTCCGTTTTGCTCACTATTCACTATTGCTTGTCAAAAGAAATCTCTTGAAAGGAAGCAAACAGATATTGTAGAGCCTGTCATGTCAGCCTGTCAAAGGCGGCAGGGCAGGAGCGGAGCAGAGCTGGCAGTGTGTGGCCACAAGGAAGCAAGTGCGTTTCTGTTGGCCATTTATTACTCGTCTTGAAAGGAGCTTTGAGCCTACCTTAATGCAAGCCATTGTGCAACTGCAGATTAATAATTTCCTATTTAAGTAGGGTTTTGTGACCTACGGTTACAGGTAACAGGATCAGGACTGCCTAGCTGTTTGCAGAGGATAACATTTTGCTTTACCATGCTTTCTAAAATCAATTTAACCTCCCCTTACTGGCATCACTAAAGACCAAAATCTTCCATGTAAGGCATGAATACGGACAGCAGGACAGCAAACAACTTGCCGCGACTCCAGCCGGACGGGCTTTCCATGGAAAAGGGCTAATCCCATTGCAGGTTGTGGCAGATTAGCAGTTCAGGCTGCAATTCAAGGAGCGTGACCTTACATTGATTTTACACTGCCCATTAACCAAGTAGAAGATGCTCTTCATCTTCTTTGCCAGTGCCAAACCCAATTCCTATATTTTTTTTCTCCTAAATCTTACCAGTGTGCCGGCTCAAAGCTTAATGCGGCCCTGCAGTGCTGGCAGCAGTGGGAGGTGGTACCTCGTTTTCTTAAGGAAACCTCAGGTTCACATGCTGTTGGGCTCTGTGAAGTGAATAGCTGTAATTTATGATGCTGAGAGCCACCATGCTCATGATTTCAAAATGCAGCATATGTTAGGCTTGGAAAGTTGCTTTTGTTCATGCAATTAAGCACTACATAAATATCTGACAGATGAGGTGCTCCAGGCTCACTGAGTTATGGCTGCGGCTTGTAGAAATCAGTCCAGCAGGCAGAGATATACTATTATTTTCTATGCTAGGAAGGCAGAGGATTTATATTTCTCTGTTTCTTGAAGCTACTGTGTAATCCCAGGAACGCTTCGTGTTTAAGGTTAAGGTTTAGTTCTGGGCAACCTGCTAAGAAATGTGAATTGTTACAGTGAACTCTACTTGGCCTTTCAGCTTTGTTGACAGAAATTTACTCCACATAGACAAAAGGGGAAAGGAAAAAAAAAAAAGAAGCAGCAGGTGAGGTCATTTGGAGTTGAAACAAGCCTGAAGCGTGGGCGTTCAGGAGCGAAGCTGTGCCGAGCCCGCCAACGGCCTTATCTAACACGGGGCAGCTTCTGGACTCCTCTCACAGAGGCCACCCCTGCAGGCCCCCACTACCAAACCCTTGCCGCTGAAACCCTATACAGCGTCCGTGTCCATGTCACTTGAATAAAAGATTACTGTCACGCTTAGAAAAGAGAAAAGGGATAATAAAAATAAAGCCAAGTGCATGCAGGTGGAGTCCTGCAGCGCTGGCCTTGTTAGCCAGCTGTTGGTGCCTTCACTACCAGAGCATGGCTGCCTTGGCCACAACTGAGACGTGGGGGTCGCCTCGCTGTCCCTGCCGAGCCTCGTCACCTCCTCGCTAGCCAGGGGCACCCTTGGGAGCTGGGGGTAGCTGTGGGGACAGACGGCGTGGTGCAGGGAGCCCTGCAGCCTGCCCTGCGGCCTGCCCCACACCATACCCGCCTCTGCCTTCCCTCCATGACAAGAGGGCCGAAGCGTGATGGCCGAAGCCCTCTCGCTGTGCACAGAGGCAGGAGGGAAGCACAAAAGTCCCAGAAGAGACCTTGGCACGTGCCCAGGGCCATGGGGGCCCTGCCGAGCGAGTGTCAGAACGGGCAGGCGATGCTCGGCCTAGGCCGGGTGGGAGGTGAACGGCAGCATCGCCCGCGTGCGAACGCGCTGCGTGCGCGGGGCTGGTGAGAAAGGGGAGATTTATGCAAAATAAAGTTGTAAAAGCTTCCTGCTGAAATGTCACTGCTTTTTATGTATTGTAAAATATTCTGTAAAAATAAAGCAGGGTTTAAGTGATTTGATTCAAGCCCCGTAAACTTCACTTGAGGGCTCTAATGATAAACTGCCGAGGAGGCTGGGATTTTGTGGTTTGTCATTAAAGTTCGTAGATGAAAATGTGGTTTAGTGCTGCATGGCTGTATTTCAAATCCTTATCTGTGCAAGAGGTTCATCCGAATTTATAACAAATATGGCAATCAAGCTATTCGGCATTTCGTTCAGCAGCCGTGCTTCCTCCTGGGAGCGTGCTGAGCTTCTGCGTGACCCTTTCCTGGGAACGGATTTTTTATTTTCTTTGCCAGCAAAAGCTTGTGAAACCACCCTGTAACGGTGGCTGAATAAATGATGGTGGGAAAGCTCGGTGCAAGCTATGGGTGCATCTTCTTTTTGCTTTGGTGCTCCTTCATCCACCTGAGGTCTGCTTTGTAGGGGATCCTCAGCCAGAGATGGGACTCAAAGTCTCGGTGTCTTTATGTGCCTGGGATGCATGGTGCAGATGCTCACTGCTTTTCTGTTGAGTTTACATGGTTACTCATGAAGGGTTGTGAAAGGAAAGAAGTTTCCATACCTTTGGCACTACCAGGTATCTCCACCTGCCTCAATCTGCTCTGAACTGCTTGTAGGGCAAAATAATTGCCCAGATAATCTTTAGTTTTTCTTTCACGTTTCACACTGTGTTGAGTGCCTGATGGAGACCTTGTTTCATACCGAAGAAGGAGGTTTCAGTAATGTTTTCAGGTTTCTTTAAAACGGAAGAAGAAAAAAAAAGGCTCAGTGTCTCTTGGAGACACCTGTAAGATTTTATTATTTCGACACTGAGAGCCTGTTGTGTTCTGTATGAAGGTCTCTCCCGAGGTGCTCACAAGAACCAGATAACTGTCCTCCAGTCTGTTCACATCCTGTCTTTGTTATTGCAGCCATCATCCCGCTGGGCTCCGGGATGTGCACGTCCTCGTGCAAACCTCAGTCATCCTGTAAACCCCAGCTACTAAATACAGAAGCTTTGGGTGGCTGCCACTTGCTGCTACCATGTCCCTTTTTGGTTTTACCCTTGCGTTTAAGGTACTGAGTGAACAGCTGTCTAACTTAACCACAGAAAGCAGGTCTAGGAGGGATGTGGAGGACAAAAGATACTCATCACTATACCGAAGTTATTTGCAACAGCCTTTTATCACCCTTTTCTTGAAAATAACACCCCAGTGACAGCATGTCTTAGGCTCTCCCACACAGCCTTTCCTACTGCTTCACTGCTCCGTACTGCTAGCATTTTTTTTCTACTGTTGAGCATCAGTGTCCTTGGTTTTAATTTAAGCATGTTGTTCCCTGGTCCTTCATGGAGTGGATATATTTATCCTCTGTCTCTGTATAGCTGGTTTTTGCATTTGCAACAGCTGTTGCCTCCCTTCCTCTCCTTCACGAGGCTGATCAGTGCCAATTCCTCATGTGCTGTGTTTTCTACATCTGATTGTTCCCGGTGCTGTCCCCTGAATGCTCTCCAGTTGATCCCCATCCCTTGTGCATCTTAGTGTCCAAAACTGGATGCATTACATCAGCCGAGGAAGATGCAAGAACGACTCCATGTGTCTCGCAGGCCTTTTGCTCACCGTGGCATAACGCTGACAACTTGCTTTTAATCTGGGGGTCATTATGCTCGTTAGAGAGGCTCTTCCTACAATCCCTTTGTGAATGGTTTAAGTTTTTGCATGGATGTGGACTGCTTGCCTATGGGGTTGCAAACACAATCCTTACACTTCCCTCTGTACTGTGATACCCGTGGCAAGTCCTTTGGGTGCTGATGAACATTTATTTATGCTCTGCCAAAGGTGCGCTGTATGTGAGCCGTGTTGGGTGCAGGTGCAGAGTCCTTTGCCTGTTCCCTTCTGGCAGCTCAGGAATACGCTTTTCTCCTTATTGTGTTGGGTTAAAGAGGAGCTAAGTACAATCTCCCCCAGGCAAGGACTTCCCTGTATTTGCACCCTTTGCTCTCCACAGGGACTAGTGCTCCTTGGCCTTGGCTAAGCAGGAATCACAGCAGTTGCAGAGCTGACACCTTGTTAAAGCAAAAATGCTGCCTTTAGCTGTCTCCTCTTTGGACAAATCTAAAAAATCCTACTTTACTGTCTTGGTTAGGGACCTTTTAGCCCTGGGATGCGCGTGCAAGTTGCAGTGCTCATTGGAGCTCAGCCCTGAGCTCCTGTTGGAGCGCCCAGCTGCAGCATGATCCGGGAGATTTTTCCAAGGCCGCCGGGCCAGCAGCAGGAGAGGAGTTGAGCTGGTCCTACTATTAAAGCGATAAATAAAATTTTAGCATGTCCCCTTTTTCCGCAGAGCTGTGGGACCCATCCCTGCCTTTGTTATTTAGTGTCTGAAACAATCAAGCAGGGGAAAAAAAAAAAAACAAACAAAAAAAACCCAAAAAACTCATACTTCTGTTTTTTCCAAGTTAAAAATGCTGTGGCTTTAGTTCTCCTGCTGGTTTTGGCCGGTGTTGGGTACAGTTTGTTGGACACTTCTCTCTTCCCGATCCTCCCCCCGCGATAACGCGCTGCTCAGCCCTCTCTGAGTGGCCACAGCTCTTCTGAACCCCAGAAAGAGAAATAAATTGTGCATAAACAAATTCAGTGCATATGAATTCCCCTTGGAAACCAGCCTGCCTGTTTTATAATTAATGCTGCTATTGTTCTCCTCTTTTTGTATATTTAGATGGTCTTTTTGTTTAAAGTTGATTACTTGCTGCTCTTTGAGTATCTCTCCGGGGAGGGAAATGGATGATATTTCAACAGCACATCAGTCGCAATATGTACTAAATAAACAGACTTGCTAAAAACATTATAAAGGCCCCTTTGTCCTGACAGATAGCAAAAGGGGAAGAAAAAAAAAAAAACTCCAAAAGTATTCTGGCGAGTGTAACTTATCTATTAGATCTCCTATTGCCACAATTGTACCGGAAAGTGTCCTAAATTAAACACTTCCACCCTTCGCTGGTCACCTGAAATGTCACCCCGGCTTTAAAGGCTTAGCAGATTGTATCGTATCAGTATTCCCAGTAGCAGCCAAACCTGTGCTTGTGTAAGGTCTCCTTGTTAACACACCGTTTGCGAGCTTATGGCAAACAGCAGAATAATAGGTTGCACATGCTATCGATTAAATGACAGTTTTCCTTCCTAGCAAAATTGATCTTGGCTTTGGATTTAGCAGTCCGCATCCCCAGCTGTGAGTTTGTTCAGTTATCTCATTTTAATGATCAAGTTTCCATTTCTTCTGCGAAAGTAATTTATATTTCAGAGGCTTAGGAGGGGGAGAGGAAAGGGGAATGAGCACCCAGCGATGCATCGGAAACCTATCAACCATGGGGGAAGGCTGAGCAGTCCTCGCTCGCCCTGGATCTGTCCCTGATGGGAGAGGATCAGAAAATTCAGGTCTTGATTTTGGGGTGTCCATGGGGTGTTGGCAATGTATTCTAATGCCAAGGTGATGTGGGCTCTTCAGAACCCTTCCTTGTCACACTGCTGTGAAGAAGCACAGCACTTGCAGAGCTCATAACCCCGAAGCTTCTCCTAGATCCCTGAGAGGGTGGCAGGTAATGATGGAGGAATAAAAGCAGTCGAGAGAAGCCTTTCTGTACCGACGTTGTCATCTGTCCGATGTTGTAGGCTCTGAGCAGCTACCGGGCTGCAGCCCTGAGCTCTGCTTTCACGAGCGTGGCAGCCGAAGGGCGAGGTGGCAGCGTGAGGACACAGCACCTCTCCGAAATAGCCTCGCGTGACCCAGCAGCCGCGGGCACAAAGGGCTCCCGGGGTTTATCGGCACGAACTTGAGTCACACGTCTGGTTTGCAGCACAGACATCCTGCTGGCTCCCCGCTCCCAGTGAGAAACGCCGTCGGTGCGGGGTTGTGGGGCTGGTTATGCTCCAATGTCTTGCTCACCTCCCTGTTAGAGTGGCAAGGACGGCATCGTGTCCTGGAGCTGTCGTGTGGAGGCCACGACCTGGGTCCCCAAAGGAAGAAATGAGTGGGGTCAGCTCAGAAATATGTGATTGTGTCAGACGATGGCACGTCCACCAGGGAGTCTGTTGGAAGCGTATCCAACTGAAGGGTTCAGCCTGCTGAGGAGCAATCTGCATTTATTGTTAACCACAGGGTAAACCAATATTGTGACTGACTGCAGGAATCTTGCATCCAGTCGAACGCACAGCTATATGCCGATTCTTTTCGGAACTGAAGTTCAACGCTAGGTTAATTGCTTTTGGTCTGTAGTTATCTCTAGAACATCCTATCAATGTTATATTATCAATAAATAAACTCAGAAGAAAATTTAAGACATCTGTATGGCCAAAAATATTGGGTATGAAATCATAGCAAAATCTCCTTGGCAAAAGAGGCCATTAAAACAAGATTAGTTTTTGTAAACAACATCCTGATGTGTTTTGAAATGCTTTGTTAGACTGTGCAGGAGGAAAGTGGCTGAGCTAGATGGGGAGGGAATCGCTGGCTAAAGCTGCGGCAGAGGATCCCAGGACACATCACCATGCATTAGCCCGCAGCAAGTTGAAATTCATGTGAAAGCAGCCGTAAAAGTCAGGAGCTGAGCTCGTGCCACCAGGCCCGGCGTAGCTGGTGAGGTTCAGACCTCCTCCTCCAACAGCTCGTGGATTTAAATGCAGGATTGATGTCCTCGGGCTGTGGCATCGTGCAAACCATCACTCTGTGGCATTCAGTCGGCTCAGAGTTGAGTATGCTGATCTTGTTTTCAATCCCTGTGTTTCTCTCCAGGCTGCCTGGACTTGAAGGATTTTTCTTTGACAGCAAAAGCCCTGCCTTAACCTCCTCTCTAACCGAGTTATCTACTCAGTTTACTTAGCAGCATGTGGAATTGCCGCAAACAAGTTGTTGATGCGGAGACTGAGCTTTGAACTGTAATGCAGAACAGAAGGGGAAAGTGCCGTAGAAAGATATTAGTAGCTGAGGCCCTGCAAAACCAGAAATGGTCGTGGTCCTTTTCTTGGTGGTGAAAGGATGAACGAGCTGAAAACCAGTAGAAAAACATACGGGAAGAAAAAGCCATTCGGTTCTGCTTCTCCTTCTGTCCCATCAAGTGGGAACAAGGTAATGAAATTAAAGACTCTTAAACTGAAAAGGGATGGGAACTTGAATCACAGAAAGTTCCCTTTTTTTAATACATAGCAATTCACTGCCACAGTAAATCAAAGCTGATGTGGCTGAATTTAAAACATAGACTGGCTAACGCTTCCAAAGACAAGTTCAGAAGAGTATACCAGGAAAAATGAGGCTGCGATGCTAATGCAAAATGTGCTTTCTTCCCAGGTGTTGTGGTTTTCTGTTTATTTGTTTTTAAGGAATCCAAAGTTTGCAGGATTCCGCTCAGAACCCCAGTTATTTTGGGAATGTGGATTTAGAGGCAAAGACTGCAACGTGTCTGAGACACCAGGGACACTCAGGCTCCTGCTCTTTGCAAAATCGGAGCAGCTTGGTGTGCACAGACGCGAACTGAGGAGCCTTACTTTCCGATCACAAACTCTGAAAGCTGTAATCGTCTCTCATCATTCCGTGTGTGCTCTATGCTGGGGTAAAGTCCCTCTAATTGTCCCTGGTCTCTGTGTGGGCTGGAGCAACGCTGTGAATATGAAGTTTCATACCCTGTGGGATGCTGTGCCTTGTGCCCTCTGCGTAACTCCCCTTTCAGGCGATACGCAATATTTCAGAGATACTGGGAGAACAATTAATAAATGGCATTGAATAGAATTACACGAGCCCCGCAACAGAAAAATGTATTACTTACTTCCCTGCCGGCCGCCGTCGCCCGCCCCGATCTGTCTCGCGGCCGTAACCTCCGAGGAACACTCAGCTTACAGCTCGCGCCTCGGCGGGGTCAGATCCAGTGTTGAAATAGTATTAGGTACCAAAGGCAATCCGAAGTCGTGCTCGTCTGAGTGAACCCTGATAAAATCAAGGGAGCTCAGGGCACAGACCTCTCTCAGCCTGCAGCCCTTCCCGTGCAGCCTGCTGCGAGGGGACCTCATCTCCCAAGGTATTCACCTTGAGAGCCTCGAGAGTAATGAAGTGATATATATATATTTAATTTTAGGAAGTTTAAGGATGGCTTCAGGCCCCACACATTGGGGAATGTGTCAAATAGTTAGCCGGAATGTCTTTTTGTCTCTGTGTCTCAGTTGTGCGTCTTCACGTGGATGCTAATTCTGCACCTTAACTCCGTTCTACATAAAGCTTTAGCATTTTGGATGGGTGTAGGGTGGCTGTAGCTGCGTACAGGTGAACCTCACGGAGTGCTGCACACAGCCTCTGCTGGACGTGGCCAATGTCTCGATCATGGTGCAAACTCAGCGGCTACACACTTACCCCTTCCAACTCAGCTCTTGTTTCTGTCCTCACCTGTGGGGCGTTTGTGTTGGTGTTGGTTGGTGGTGGAGGGCCCATTTGCACCAGTTTGCTTCTCTCCAGTGTTGGAAAGGTGTTGAATCGCCTGAGGAAAATTTAGAATTTAGTTACAGAATTTAGTTACGGTCCCCAAGGAGGCAGGGAAGAGACGGTGGTGCAAGTTGGAGTGCCTAGATGTTACTAAGAGGTGAAGTAATCCCCCTGGGAAAATGGAAGCCTCATTATTTGACATGCTTGGGCGCTCTTTTTCTGGAGAAAATGGGGTGAAATGCGCTGAAAAGCCCTCTGTTCATAAAGAGAGGAGACCAGAAGAGCTGGATTTGTCCATACCCAAACCCTCCTAAAGAAATGCAAGTGTGACAAACGATTCCCGGATCGGCCCCGCCGTAACAAGCGCTGTAAACACCAGGTGAACTTCCAGCACCGATGAGTGTGCTTGGAGGAACAGCTCGTAACCCGCTCGGCTGGGAAAACATCTTAGGTCATGGTCGGTGCTTTCCAGGCGTTGGTGGAGGGATGGTGCTGCTGCTGCTCTGTGTTCCCAACAACGTGAAGTCGGCCGCCAGCATCCGTGGTGCTGCTCCACCGCTGCTCCGCGGCCTTTGCTAGAAGGGGAAGAGAGCCGTGCCTAATGAAGAACGCAGCATTTGTTGAGTTTTTTGTTCCAGAAGACTGCTTTTAACAATAGTTGTTCAAGATTTGGATGGAAATACCATTTTTCCCCCTAACTCCAAATGTTTCAAGCTCTATAAAGGTCCCGACCGTGGCTTAACCAATGCTTTTGAGGAATTTGGTATCTACCAAAAATGCAGATGCTTTTCTGGGGGCATTCCTGCCACTGCTCTGAGTGCAGCAAAGTGTTTCTGCAGGCCGAGGAGAGTGCTTGGAAGGTATTTCCACAGAAAATTGCAAAACTAAATCAACTCTGCATGCTGGTAGCTCTATTATGATGAAATGCATTGAACCAAAAAGTTCAATGTTCTTGGAAGCTTTTCTTGTGGTCAGTGCCAGAGATTTCTGATTAATAAGGAAAACGGGATAGCTTCCTCCCTCTGGAAGGTGCTGTGCTAAGAAGTGAAGCAATAGGGGTGAGGAAAAGCCCCGAGGATTTCCCTCTGTTGAGGGCCCTGTGGAAATGAAGTATTGCCTGCACAGGGTGTGCTGGGGAGGAGAGGAAAGGAGAGGAGAAAGGAGAGGAGAAAGGAAGGGGAAGGAAAGGAGAAAGGAAAGGAGAAAGGAAAGGAAAGGAGAAAGGAAGGGAGAAAGGAGAAAGGAGAAAGGGGAAGGGAAGGGAAGGGAAGGGAAGGGAAGGGAAGGGAAGGGAAGGGAAGGGAAGGGAAGGGAAAGGGAAAGGGAAAGGGAAAGGGAAAGGGAAAGGGAAAGGAAAAAGGTGTCTGCAAGAAGGATCTGGGCCAGAGGACATAGGGACATAGTTGTAGCAAAAGAAAGGAGAAATCTGTAAGAAAGAATTAAATGTGCATATGCAAAAAAGAAAAAAAAAAAGGAAGTAGGGGGTAGTGGGTTCATAAAGGCAGTGGGAGCTTTCTTGGAGAAGAGGTTGTTTTGATGCCCTCTGGAAGATGCACGGTTGATTTCCCGAGCATCTTTCCCACACCCGATAAATGGCTGGAGCCGGGGAAACGCCGCCCTTCTGCGCGCGGCATCGCTACCAAGTCAGGTGTCTCCGGCTCACCCTTGCTCGGATTCTCTGGTGCCTCACAGAGCTGAGCTGTTCTCTTGTACGGTCTTGTCTCCTTTCCCTGGCCATCTGCTCTGAGTAACCACGCGGTGCGATTGCCCCGAGGAGCCGCGGAGTCTCCGTCTCCGGAGTCACCCAAAACCCAACTGGACGGCGTCCTGAGCAGCTGCCCTGCCTCGAGCCGGGCTGGGACGGGATGGAGGCCAGAGCCCCCCGTCCAGCCCCACGTGTGCTGGGGCTCTGCGTGTTCACAGCTCCGAGGTCCCCACCTGCCAGCTTCTATTTGTCATTGACCCTTCTGCTTCAAAACGTGGAGTATATCGAATTAAGAAACAACCATACGAGCCGCGTTACAGCCATCCTTCAGGGCAGGAGGCTAGCAAAGAGCAGCAGCGGGGCTCGTGGCGAGGAGTTGCCCCTCCTGGGCTGTCGGCAGGAGGGGAGGCGTGGGGGCAAGAGGCTGCCAGGAGCCCGGTGCCCCCGACACCACCCCGCACCGAGCCCTGGCTAACAGAGGGGTTCCGTGGGCTTTCTCGAGAGCAGAAGTGAGCCCGAAGGCCTTTTGATGCTACACAGGCATTTCCACGGGCATATCTCTGCCTTCTGACCGTCCTGTCGCCCTGCCAGCTAAATCCGATCACCCTCCGCTCGAGTATTTCTTTTTTCTTTTTATAAATGTAGTCTGATAATGAAATAGAAACACATGTTGGTTTTTTTCTTCCCACCCCCCCCCCAAATACCATGTTAATTTAAAAAAGGCCGTTTTCATTAGATGCTATATACACAAGGGCTACAGATTACAAATGCAGAAAATTAAATTGTAAACTCTGCAGCGGGGCCTTGGGGGGGAGTAATGGGAGCCGCCGAGCCTCCCCTCTGCCCTGCCTCCAGCAGGCCGCTCCGCCGAGCGCGGGCGGAGGAAGACTACCTCCTTTCAGACTCCATAAACCACAAAGGATGGGTCAGATCCTTATCGGCCTTAAATTATACTCATAACTCCGGGCTCGCTCAGTTTCCCAGAGTTAAATGACTTTTGTGCATAGATTTGAAATGAATGAGGGAATTTTCTTTCTTTTTTTTTTTTTCCTGCTGCTTGTTCCAAGTTTAAAAAAAAAAAAAAAAAAGATTAATCCCATTTCTGATCCTAGATCTTAATTAATATTAATTATCGCAATAAATCTGTCTCCGTTGGATCCCTTCAGTGGCTGCAGTCCATGTCTGTGGCTGTGGCAACAGGTCCCGGTGCAGCAGCATCCTTCCCGGTGCTCTTAATGAACTCCTTGCTGCTTCCTTAACCCCCGGGGAACTGCATGTGGTTCGTCTCCCATTACATGTGGTGTTCACCCACTCTGCGGCTGCTGTCTCCTGGCACATGCTCTGTAACCCTCCCTTGTCACATTTTTTTTGCTAAAATCCTGACCTGAAAACCTTCTGTGCTCTTCACTTCTTGCTTGCTCCCTGCAGTTACAGCTTCACACACTGTCTCTCCATCTCCTAAACCTTTTATTTTCGCCTTTTGTGATGCCCCTATGCAAGAGGGATGCTCATAAAATTCGCCTGCGATATTTATTATATGTAATATAAGATATAATCCAGCATACAATATAATCCTATATATAATGTAATCCTTTCCGAAGGAAAACAAGACCCAGGCAATCGTGTCGCCTGCCAGTTTTGTCTGGGCCTTTCGCCCTCCCCTCTCCTCCTCCCAACACTTGCTGAACACGCTGAAAGAGCGCATTGAGATTTCACCGAGGGCGGATCGTTATTAAATTACGAGGAGCTTTGTTGAAATCGCCAGCAGGATGGATGAGAGGGGAAGCCCAGCAAGCGTCACCCCCGGAGCGGGGCTGTACCCAGAGCTTGTGCTTGGTTACACGCGGAGAACCCACCGGGAGGAGGGCTGTACGGGTGGGACAAGGTTCAAACCAGGCTGGTTCATCCTTGTATCCAAACCAATTGTTCACAAGACGCAAACTTAGCGGATGCCACGTTTGCTTAATTTGGTGCTGACTGAAACGCTTGGCCAGGGCGATGGGTGAGCCACTGGCTGACAGTGAGAATGACCCGACCTTTAAGTCCCACTCGGCCCAATTATTTTTTTAAAAAAAAAGGAATTGCTGATTTTCAACATCTTGGAAACTGCAGGCTGTTTATTTCTGGGCTTTGTGTGCTCGTCCGTACTTCCCGGTGTGTTTTAGGGCTTAGCTCGCCCCCCAGTAGCATCGCGCTAGGTGTGATAATGACCGTACTGCAACATTTCCCACGGATCCTTCGTACCCTTGGCAGCTCCATCACAGCCGTGTGTTCGCCACGGCAGCGCTGACAGCCTGGAGGCAGAGACGTGCCGAGTGCCATCACCTTGAGCTGCAGTTTATCAATTGCCGGTTACGAACTCGGGCTGAATAATTCAGAGAGCAGACAGCACCGTGGCTCGGCTCTGCTTGGGCAGCCGTGGCAGCTTGTACCATAATTAATTTAAATTCTCTTTTTTTTTTTTGTCTTAATAATTCACTTGGCCTCTTGAATCAGGTTGTTCTGAGCTGTACGTGCTGGTGGAGGGCAGGATGGCACGCGGGGTTTTAGTGTTTGGGCACCGTGTCAGCAGTGCTGGCAGCCACCACGCCACCAGCGGTGGCTGATACCAGAGGTTTCCAAGCACAAGTCCCTGTGGGTTCCCATCTGCGCCTTGCAATGGGATTGCAGGCGCCTCGTCAAAGCCTGCAGAAGAGGGATTTTTCCCCCCGTTGGTGCTCTGTGCAGAGTGCCAGCACCTCCAGGCCCTGCGCGCGGGGATGCTGCAGCTCCAGCCGTGCTGCGCCGTCACCACGAGGTCGCTTCAGGTGAGCAAGAAACTTGCCGTAGAGTTACGGAAGCGCCTTTGGCACTGATAAAACGCCCTGCACGATGAATTTACATGCTTTAGGGCTAAACCCCTCAGGCAGACACAGCCTAGAGAGCTTCTGTCTGAGCCACTCCGTGCATTGGCTCCCAGGGGACGTTAAAAAGGCGGCGATAAGCTGTGCCGTATTTAACACTGCACACGTATGCAGGACAAGAGGAGGAGAATATCAAATGCCTGAGGTTCTCCGCGCTGCTAAAAGGCAGCATTGTTTTCCCTCTTGCACATCCTAGCATCTTTTTACTTCTGCTTTAGGCATTAGATGAAGCCTGCAAGCACGCAGATGATGAATAACCCATATGATTCCCATCTCAGCTGCAGTATCTTTCTGAATCTTTCTTCCTTCTCAATCTACAATGATTTTTTATTTTTTTTTCAGAGCAATTGTATTTTTTTGGAGTGTTTTCATAAAGTGCTTGCTTGGTTGAGTTTCCTGGAGGCCTTGCTGGGGGCTGCGCAGGGTCGGTGGCAGAGGCACTGCTCAGCCGTCGGTGGGGCGCGCAGGTCACGGACCCCCCGACTTCGCAGTCTGAATAAGTGATGAGAAGTCGTGAAAAATTTGTATTAGAGCACAAGGCAGGTTCAACGCATGCCACGAGCTTGCTTGGCTTTTATTTATTTTTAATTTTTCTTTATTTTTGAGTTCACAGTCTGACTTATTCATGCTTCTGGGCCTTTCGGCAAATGAGCCCTCCCGAAAAAGGAAGGAGCGTCAGCCGTAGCCCGTGCTCAGGGTGGGAAATCTCAAAGCAAGAGGAAGAAATGTGGGAGAAAGCGTTAAGGCAGGAATGACAAATGAAGCTCAGAGAGACGCTTGTTAGCAGCAAAGAGATGAGCAGCAGAATATAAACAGGAATTTCGTGGTGGAGGTTTGAAGTTTCAAAGGTGCGAGAAGCGCCGAACATCTCGCCTTCTCCTGGGGCTGGGCAGACTGCAGCTCCGGTAGGTGAGGAGGAATTGTGAGAGATGGATCCTGCTCTTCATGTATGATTTACAGCAAGCCTCCTGGGAGCCGGCAACTGCAGACTCTGGGCCGGTTCTCCAAAAATACGAAGTTCACCAAAGGGTGAGAGCAATCCTGCTGAGTGGAAATTGTAGTATCGCTGGCAATTTGAAATGAAACCCTGCATGCAGTTGCCTCTGGGGATGTGCGAGTAATTCTATCCCGCGTGGAGCAAGAGATGGGAATAGGTTGGGTGTAGAGACAGCCAGGCCGACTCTTCCTTCTAACTGTAAATTTTCTAGTTGAATAAGAGGCCTCTCTGTTTTCTGCTGCAACGTGCTTAGATCCCATTCCTTCCCTTTGTCTAAATTTATTGATATTCATATATTGCCTTTGATAGGGTCACTCAGTCATCCTCTGCTTTTGATGAATGCCCTGCTGGTGATTTATTTCCTTCCATAATAATGGTGCCTGCATTCCTTCCACTTCCTTTCCCAAACTCCTTTTCTTATTAACACTCAGGGCTTTAGCTGCGGGCAGCCTTCTGCCGTCCCAGTTGCAGGTGGGAGTTTGGGGGGCACCAGCCATCTCCTGCAGTAGTTCGGTGGCTGAGGCCGCTGTCCTAATCTGCGGAGGGCAGCACCCAAACCTGGTGAAGTCATCCTCACGCCGACCAGACCTTCTCTTCAGACGTACCCAGCAGCAGAATTTCTTTCTTTCAGGACTCGAAGCGATCTTACAAAGTCTCATAAATTCTCCCATCTCTGGACACAAGCCTTTGCTTGCAAAGCAATGAACCTGGAAGCAGGATGCGTTGTGCGGGTGTTTGCTGCATTGCCGCCGTCCCTCCGCCCAGAGGTTCGGATGTGTCCTGGGGATAATGTGTGGCTCTTACACGGCTTGCATCGAGGAAGCCACTTTTTGATGTTGATATTTGGAAAAAAGAGTCTTAAATCCCTGAAGTAAGCAATTGTGGGACTGTGATAAGTGACATGGGGTGCTGCCTTGCTGATGTTTTTTGTGTACAAGCAGGTGGAGGACAAGCTATCTCAAGAACCAGTTGTGGAAGGGCTGCAGTTGCTCTCACCATGTGTTACAGTGTCAAGGGCCTGGAAGGACAGCCGTAGTGCCACCGAGAGTTCCTCGTCTCCAGGATGCGTGTGGCAGAGCAAAGTTAACATTTGTTCTCGCCTTTTTCTCGGCGTGGAAAAGCTTTGATTACCCTGCTAGGTGTGGAGCTGAGTTTCTTGTTTCGTTTTGCTTTCCAGGCCTGTTGAGAATTGCCTGGTCAGCTCCGCTACAATGATTCACTGAAAAAATGTTTTCCATCCTCTTTGTCAAGCCATCAGCAGCTGTGGGGTTGGATGGAAGGGAGGATGACTGCAGGGCTGAGCTGGCAAACCGAGCCCCAGGACTGCTCTTGGCCAGGGCTGGTCCAGGACAGCTCCCAGCTCCGTCACACCTCTGCCTGCTCCGTGGGGTTCCCTCTCTGTAAATGGCTCCTCTCACACCATCATGGGCCTTAATATTTGTAAAAATACTTCTGGATGGAAGTAGTAGGTGTTTGTATGTATCCAAACTGAAGCTTCAGTGGGGCTTGGTTTTGGGATTTGTGCAGGGGAGCAGCCCTCAGAAGGGCAGTTGAGATGGGGACAATCTCAAAATACGTCCAGGTTTCATCATTTTAATGTCATAGAGAAGGGGTTAGGCCAGCAGAGAGCTGGTGCTAGTTACTGCTAATGGTGCTGTGCTCGATGGAGGTGACGCAGTGTCGTCATTGAGGAGCAGAAGGGGAAAATGATACATCAGCAGGAAAGGCAACGGTTTGCTTCAGGATTAAAACTTCCCTGGACTTCGGGGAAGTCACATCCCTTCATCGCACCAGTGCAGAATATGGCCATTGCAAGACCACATTTCTTGTAAAAAAAAAAAAAAGAGAAATTTGCCCAATGGAAAGTTCATGCATGCGTGTGTGCCCCCTGTTTGCACAATCCAGGATTCGTTATCTTTTACAGCAGGGACGCTTTTGCCCTGGCTTTTGCCATGCACCACCTTGGTTCCCTTTTTTTCCTCACAGCCTCCACCGTGGCTGTAACGTTAGTCTTGCTTTCTTATTTATTTAAATTATTTTTTTTTTGTAGCTAACAATGACCTCAGCTGTTTGTTTAAGGAGTTCATAACCCCACACAAGTTTTACAACAACGAAAAGGAAATTTGCAAGAAGCCCTTCGGTTCCGAGTGTCTGGCATTGATCTGCTGGGGTTCTGCTTTATGTTCCTATCAAACAATAATAAAATAAAAAGAAAGAAGAAAGTAAACAGCTCGGTGTAAATAAAGACAAATCCATGTCATTCTAGCCTTCCTCAAATACTGCCATCCAACCACAGGAAACGGCGAGCAGACGGCTTGGCCCAGCTCCGTGCTCCCCGGCTGTCTGGCCGTGCACATGTGCAGGATAACGGTGCGGAAATAAGTGAATGAGGCAGCAAAACAGCGAAGGAAATGCGCCTACCTATGTGTAAACCCTGACGTCTAAGAAACCTTGAGAAAAAGAAAAGCTTTGAATAGAAGGAAATCGAGCGGCGCGGTGTTGTACAATGCCCACACACGGCCGAGTGCCTTCTGTCTGCAGCAGAAGCTGCTCAGAAAGGGGATGCCCAGCTTTGGAGTGGAGCTGCGGTTCTGGATTTGAAGCCGTGCTTGGTTTGGGTTTGACGCTAGTGAAGCTGTGTGAGCTGGCCAAATTCGTGAGGGTCTTGCAGCTTTTGGAAGGTTGTCGCTGCCTCTGGCCACACTGGAGTAGGTGAGAGTTAATGGAGCCTTCAGACTTCAGAGCGAAGGTTTGGTGCCGAAACCTGAGCAGCAATTCCCCAACGAGAAGCAGGTTCGGTGCAGGATCATTCCTCTGCTCTGGCCAACCCCCCCTCCTCCAAAGGGACTTCTGTAGGAAATCGCTCTGCCTTTCTGTCTCTATCACTCTGTCTCTCTGGAAATACCTACTCTGAAGTGCCTGGAGCAGGTTTGTCCCGGTGAATTTTAAATTCCCCCAAAGTTCTGCAATAGAAAGCTTCTTTTCTTTATTGAAGAGTCAGTTGACCGTCAGGATTAGCTGCTGTGGGGTGGCAGGGAGAGGCAGATTTGGGGAACTTGCTGTGGGACTTGTCCTGAAGTAGGACGGGATCCCAGACCAGCCCCGGCATGGCTGAGGCAGGCAGGGCCCCCGTGTCCCCCCCCAGCCCCACGTCCCGGCGGCTGCTGAAGCTCCCCCAGGAGGAGCCCCCCAAGCTCTGGGCAGCCTGTGCCAGGGCTCCGGCACCCGCCCGGCCCAGCAGTGCTGCCTGAGGGGCAGGGGGAGCCGCTGGGGCTCCGCGCTGGGCCCGCGGCCTCTGGGCCTGGCCCTGGGCACCGCTGAGCAGAGCCTGGCTCCGGCCTCTCCGCGCCTCCCTGCGGGGCCTGGCGGACACGGACGGGATCCCCCTGCCCTCCTCGTCCCCAGGCCGAGCAGCCCCGGCTCTCTCGGCCTCTCCTCGCAGCAGAGGTGCCCCAGGCCCTGCTCGGGGGCCCAATGTTGGGCTCTTTTCACTACGTCCAGGTGTCCCTGGCACTGAGGAGCCCAGAACTGGGCACAGGGCTCCAGGTGTGGCCTCAGCAGTCCTGAGCGGAGCAGAAGGACAGCACCTTTCTGGATGCATCTCAGCCATTT
Source organism: Anser anser (assembly GCF_964211835.1). Classification (NCBI taxonomy): domain Eukaryota; kingdom Metazoa; phylum Chordata; class Aves; order Anseriformes; family Anatidae; genus Anser; species Anser anser. The sequence goes on from NC_139724.1 coordinate 77,512,031, forward strand.
GGAGCAGCTACTGCCCCAAACCCTCCCTTTGCAGCCTTGCTGGGAACCTGCAGGCTTAGAGAGCATGCCAAGCCCCAAAGGGAGCTGCAGTCCTGGGTGATACAAATTGCCCCCCCTTCACATCTCCCCCCTTTTCATGCTTTGTCTCTGCTGCACTTTGTGCTCAGCAGCTTTGGGCTCAGCTTCCCGTGCCCTGAGCTGGGGGCAGCTTTAAGCTGTTCCCTACAGACCTGCTCCCTCCGGGCTGTCCCGGTGCGGGCAGGGCGCCGTGCCCAGCATTCACCTCCTTTCCCCGCAGATTGCTTTATAATGCGTTGATAACACTGTGTGCAGACCATAAAATATCACTTCCCTGCATTTGGACCTTATATGTCAAGGTGATTTCGCGGCAGCAGCAAGCAGATTGTCTCCTTTCTCCCCTGGTCAGCCTATCCCAGCTCTTGGCATCTGAAATCTGGCTTTGTTTACACCTTTCCAGGGCTTTGACAATAAGCGCAAGGCCATCCAGAGGTTAGTGTGACACCGTGCAAGGAAAGGCCTTTGCTTTGTTTTCAGATTCCTCCTGAGGTTTTGTTTTATCTGCAACAAATAGCCATAAATCCTGCTGCTGCCGCCCGTGCCCGGCGGAGCCCCGCGCTGCCCCGCTGCAGAGCAAAGCGAGCAGATGCAGGATCGGGACGAAAAGCTCACGATTTTCTCCAAAGAAGATGTTTTCTGCAGAAAAGGGGCAAGACATAGCTGGCCGTATTGTAGGACAGGCCTTTGCTAGGTTTGAATTTCAAGTCCTTCTCTTTACACCCTTTCTGGAAACACTTTTCTGGGGGAAGGGGGCTGGTGGATGGGGTTCCAGGGCATGCAGCTGCCCAAAAAGCATCGACTCACCCATCGCTGCCAGGTGGTGCCCAGCAATTTCGTGGCCTTGGGGTTTAAAATCTGCTTTGTCCTGGAGATGCTGAGAGGAGTGGAAGAGGCATCCAAAGGGTGGCGTCCGTTCAGTTGAAAAAGACACTCTGTTACAGCGTAGATGGAAATAAAAGGTGTAATAATGGATTTTAATCAGGGTTTCATTTTTTGTGGTAATTTATTAGTCTCTAGAAGCTGAAGAAGTACAATTTTTCACTTAAGTAGGGCGTTACCAAACTCACTGATTTCGAACCTTCTGCAAAGTTATTTTATTTCTGTGTTTGCTTTTAGCCAAATGTTTCCTACCAGTCTTGTCTTCACAGCTGTTTTAAATATCCATTTGCTTGTGTGTCTGTCTCTCTGTAGAATACTCTAAATGGCTCTAAATGGCTCTCGCTGTTTTCCAAACAGTATTTCAGACTCTGGAAATATATATCCCGCAGCCTTATAAAAATAGTTCTAATAAGCCACCCAAATTGCCAGGTCTTTCTGTGGGCCAAATTAGTTTTGCAGGTGACGCCACTAAACAGGGGAATGCTCGCGCCCGTGTGGGGACGTCCCTGGCAGCCGGTGCGTTTTGGAAAGCGCTACTTAAACCTGAGCAAACCCTCCAGGTGGGGCAGAGGGAGCTGGCAGCACCCAAGCCCCTCGGTGCAGCACCCAACCCAGCTCCTCTGTCCCCCGGGCAGAGACCCCAGTGTCACCAGTTCCTTCTGGTTTGGCGCTGAGTTGGTCCATCTGGATCGATCTGCCCCTTCGCTTTGGGCAGGCTCCCCCAAGCTGTGTTGGGGTAGGTCTTCTCCTGGCACGTTGGTGCAGGAACCAGGGCAGAGAGGAGGTGTGAGGGCAGCAAACTGGGAGAAAGGGACATTATTTTTTGGTGAAAATGTTTCCTTGGCACTGCAGTATGAGCAGCTCGCGCCCCCACCTTTGCTGCCAGCTGTAGCGGGGCCGTTTCACCAGGAGAGGAGCAACGCCACGACAAGGAAATGATGAGAAGCACAGAACTGCCCGCGGTGCTCCCACCATGGGTCCCTCCCAAGTCCCCTTCTCCTCCTGCATTCCTCGGACCAGCCGGGGTGTGTTTCCTTCTGCAGAGGTCTTATTGGGGCTGTTTGTTCTATCAGGATGGGGTTCTGGAGGGGATGGTAAAGCCGCAGCTCGCCTGTTTCGGACCTTGTTCAGCAGGGTGTGTAGGCTGGAAGGATTCACTGCACGGTGGGATAAGTTCAAAGAGGAGCTCTGAATGTTCATTTCCAACCTCACAAGCAGAATAAGGCCATCAGGCTGGCACAGCAGCAGCCCCACCACCAGCCTGGGCCATGTGCGGGTACCGCAGCGCCCACGGCCACGTCCTTACCCCCGTGCTTCCCGCAGGTGTTGGGTCTGGGAAGCAAGAAAGCCCAAGCTTTTTGTTTCCAAAAAGAAAAAAAAAAAAAAAAAAAAAAGGGCCCAGGTCTGAGCCTGCCTCCTGCAAAGCCAGGCAAGGGCACCGCAGTGTGTTTTCTGTTTACAGTAGGGCTTAAAGAAATAAGCATCAGTTACATAGGGGAAAAATGAGAATGCACTCAAATTGGACCCCAGGGCAAGGCTCGCCGGGAACAATGGATCCTGTCCTTTCTGCTAAACAGAAACGCCGAGGATAAGGAGGAAGTTTTCATGAAAAGCAGAGGCTATATTAGTTTAGTTTTGTGCGAATGTTTAAAAAAAAAGAAACAAGAAAAAAGAAGGTATTTCAAGCACTTGAACTTGAGCGGCGGCTCCGGGTGGCTCCGTTTCGCTGCCCAGACGCTCTCCTCCCGACCTCGGCCGCATGAATCTCCGCTGACAGCGTGGGTGCTGAGCCGCGGTGCTGTGCCTCGTGCTCTGTGTCAGCCGTGGGACGCATCGGGGCTGCCCCTGCCTCCCGCCACGGCGTGCGCTTAAAATAAATGGCGAAGGGGGCAGCCAGAGTTTAGGAGGCCGTGGCCCCGAGGGAGCCTTCCTCCCGCGCTGCCCGCTCGCGTGCCCGCCGCCAGGCTCGGCCCTCTCTGCTTTTTACCCTTTCCTGGGTGTTGTGAGCACCCCAGGGCCTGCTCGTGCGGCTTTCGTTAGTCGTGTTTATGCAATGAGCTCTCCGATTGAGGACGTTCCTCACCGAGCCTCTCCGAACACTCGCTTCCAGGCAGGAGCCGCTCGCTCCGGCTTGCAGAGGCTGCGCACAGCTCATCGCACGTGCCGGGGGAGGCGGCGGCTGGGGGGGGGGGGGGGCTGCTCTTTTCTCCCTCTTTTCCCTCCCCGTGTCCTGCCCTAGGTGTGCCGCCACGCGTGAGGCCGGCTCCCAGCCCCACGGCCTTTCCGTCTCCCTCCCTCTCCCCCCGCCCCTGCGCGAGGCCGAGGGGAGGAAGCGCGGCGATAGCGCTCGCTGAATTTATAGCCACGTTGCGCCGTAACGTTTAATCAAGGGTACGTGACCGCGTGCTGCAGCGCGGGGTACAAGTTCAGCGCAAGGTGAATCTCGTCTGAGATAATCTGAAAGTTCACTCGGAGGTGAAGGCAGCGGCGGCTTCGCACAGACCGCCTGGGGTTAGCGAGAGGTCGCCTGGTTTTTTTTTCGTTTTGTTTTTTTTTTTTTTCTTCCCCTTTCCCCTTTTTAACGTGTAAACAAAAGAAAAATGCAACTTGCGAGGGACTTGGCATCAGCTGAGCAACAGGAAGGATGACTGTGGCGAGCTGCAGTACCCGGCGAGTGCCAGCCCCCGGCTGCGGGGCCGAGGGAAAGAGATCTCGGTGCCTTCAGGGACGGGGGCAGCGGGGCCGTTCGCGTGTCACCACGTTCTCATAGCGGGGAAAGGAAGGACCCTGACGGCCGTGCTCAGCAGGACATCGCTGCCTTGCCTGGCCCTGCTCCCAGCTGCTGTCCCCGTGCCCCGTGTGGGACGGTCCCTGTGGGGAAGGACCCCCCGTGCCCCTTACTGGGGTGTCTGGGCATCCCGTCCTGGCTGCAGGGGCTGCACCGACCTAAAAAAAAAATGTCTTGGTTGTCTTCTGGGCAGACGCCGTGATGCTGCACATCTGCGCCTGGCTTTGGTGCTGAGCCCTCAGCGGACGGGGAGCGGGACCTGCTCCTGGCCCAGCGCCTTGGGGCTGCTCGCGGCTGCTCTGTACGGTGATCTGGGATGCTTGCCCCAAGAAAAATGACTCTGCAGGACTTTTTTCCCCTCGGAGATTGTAGAGTTGATGACGGAGGTGGTTCGTACACGGGCTGTTTTGGAGGACTGCTGCTTTTTGCCCTCTCCACCAGCTTCTGTGCGTTCAGGGGTTTCTGCGTGTCCTGACCCACGGCCGAACTATCAAGAGAGCATTTTCCACGTTATTTCTTAAGGCTTTCCTCAGAGCAGCCCGTTTTGCACCGCGGGTCAGGCAGGGCAAGTCCGAGAAATGCACGAGGCTGAGCTTCCCCGAGCTGGGTTTCCTTGTAAATCCTCGTTTCCAACCTTCACCTCCTTTTTGCTGATGCAGCCCCGCTCTGTGCCGGAGCGGGCTGGAAAGGCAGCCAGGGGCCGGGGCTGTCAGCTGGGAGCCGCAGGTGCTGCTCCGCCAGCGCCAGCAGCAGCTCTGCGAGCGCCTTGGCTCCTCCAGGCTGCGGGAAAAATGCGAGGCACGAGGCAGGGAGGGGGGTAGACCCCTCCGAAAGATGCATTTTTTATTTTTTTTTCCCTGTTTTCTGACCACGTGCATATGTGTGTGTTCACTTTCTGTTATTTCGTTGCACTTTGGCACAATCCACTTCCTTTCCCACCCAGGCTGTAGAGGCGGGGAAGGTGTTTCTGTACACGAGGGTACACCGGTGCTCCGTGCTGTCATCTCAACACAGAGCATGGGGTTTTTCTTACCAGTACCAAAACCAGCTCCTCTTCCCCATTCAGTAACAGCTTCAGAAATGCTTTTTTTTACCCTCATCGCTTCTAAGGACAGCTGTCTGTGGCACAACAACCTCAAGAAGTTGAGCTGAGCATTTTCCAAGCCTCGTGCCCTAAATTCAGCCCCCGTAGCCACAGACTCCGACCCCAAGCACCCATATGGGACCGTTCGGGCGAGCTCCATCCATCGAAGGGCTCTGAAAATGGCAAGGAGGTACCGCGGGGATGCTTCTGGAGGAGACATCTCTGCTTCGGTAATGAATCCCTCTTTGTGGCTGTTAAATGGGAACGCAAAGTGCTATTCAATAGCGGTCCCTCGAGAGCGGGCTCCCCAGACTCTTTCATTTCTTTTGGCCGCTGCCCAGTATTGTCTCTTTGTCTTACGCGGATTGTAGGATCTGGAGGGTAGAAACCCTCTGATCTTCTCTGCGCGGAAAGCGCCATGCAAAGTTGTGAACCTGCAGGAAGAATTTGATGAGCATAAATAATTATTTTTCTGAGTGCAAATTGGCTAATAAATCCAGCGTTGCAGAGTTCCCTTGTGTTCTTCTTAGCCATTCATCAAATCCCCCATCTAGGCAGTTATCACTAGAACCAACTGATTTTGTTGTGAAAGGCTGAAATGCCAGTGTTTTTGTACCAAATATTCCTGGCGCGTTGTTATTTTTAAAACTGGCATTGCACGGTGCTTTGCGATGGCTGGAGAAACTCGGGATTTCCCTAGAATTCAGTTCAGCTTTCCCTGCGGGCAAAACTCCAGCTGGTGACTAAGGCCACGATTGTGCATCATCAGAGCTGGTGGAAGCAGAAACGAAGCCGGCAGGGACTTTCCAGGAGCCTTCGAGACTGTCACCGTGCCGTGACACGGTAATCCGCCGCGTCCCCACCCTCCGCTCCTGTGCTGCTTTGCATCAGTTCTCTTGAAGTCCAACGGCGTTTTGTGGCTCCTTCATGTGGTTTGGGGTCGGGCCGACAAAACCATTTTGAGCCCTAAAGGGATTTTTATTTTTTATTTTCGATTTTTTTTTTTTGCCATATGCGCAGAGCTGAGCTAATACCAGAAAGGCGGCACCTTTTGGGTAACGCTGCAGTGTGTTTGTAAGCTTTTAACGAGCCTTTTGGAATAAATATCTTCTAAAAGAGCAGAAAAGTCAAACGGTGCAATTGCACCGTTACTTCGAAGTCAGTGGAAAGCTGGAGGTTTTCCTCCTAATAACCAGGGAACACTTGCAGATGGAAAACCAGAAGATCTTTCTGCACACACCGAGAGCTTTCTGGAGACCTTCCCCTGGAAATCCGATGTAAGAAATGCAAACATATAAACAGGCAATAATACGAATCCAAAAATAATCCAGACTGGACAAATTAAGGCTTTGTTAGTCTCAAACCTCCCTGTTACATACTGTCCCTTCTGCCATAAATCTTCCTGGATTCTTCTCATATTTTTTTCCAAGAACTGCTTCACTTTTACAGGTACAAGAAACCAGAAGAAGGAAAAATAAAATTGCTGCCTTGACTTGCAAAATAAACCCAGTTAAGATGGGAGACAAGGAGCATGGCATTGGTTTTCTTCCCTTCAGCCTGAGAGCTGAGGAGGAAGGACCTGGAGGGGACACCAGCATGGGGTTGTTTTCCCTTACGAGAGGTCCGAGCAGGCTGGACACACTGCTCCCCCGATCTAAATTAACTCCTAGGAGTCTGTCTCTTTCTTGCAGGCAGGCCTGATAAGCACATAAAATAAGATTAACTTTCCCTGCCCTCCACGTGCGTCGATCCCTCGGCTTGAGCACCGTGTTGGATTCTGCATCCAGTCCAGTGCTCGGTTACTGCGGGCGCTGTCTATCCCCTCACTCAAGGTGCCCTCAATTCTTAGAGAAAATCTTAGTTTCCAGTGAAATCTCCTCCTGCTTTCATTTAGGCCACGATTTTACCCTCCGTGTCTTTCACAAGTTGACGAGCAAACATCATGTTCCAATTCCTCGTGCCTTTTCTTCTTAGTGAAGCTATTGTCCAAACCCACGTCTCCCCATGGGTTAGAGTATTTCTTTCTCTTTCAGTATTTCTTTCCCACGAGGCGTAATTGAAACCTCACCAAAATAAATTATTTTGAATGTACTTGTCTGTGGCTGCCGATGTTGGAAACTCGTTGGGCTTTTGTGCTCGGTAACAATTCCCCGCTGGCTGGCGGTAGGGGCTGCTCGGCCGGTGGTGGGGATGGGCAAGCTTAGGCGTGGGCAAACTGGAGCTGGCACTGGGCTGGATCCAGGAGTTTCTCGTGGTTTTGCACCCAGGAGTCTCCCCTGGGTGCTTGCTCGCCCCTCGGGAAGGGGCTCGACCCTTCGTTTGGGTGGGTTTAGGGGTGGTGACGGTGGGACCTGGGGGCTGCCTTGCGCTGAGCCTCTCGTGGTCACCTCTATCAACGGAGCTGTGGTGGTGAGCCACTGAAAGGAGGTTTTTAAAGACAAGATCTTGGAAGATTTATAAGCGAACGGTGTGATTTCTCGCAAACTGAAACACGGCTGGTTTGTAGGTGTCAGGTCAAAGGCGGTTTGTTCCGCTCGCTGCCCACAGCCGGTACCGGGGAAGAGCACCAGGCTTGGAGGTTGTAAGGGACGGGAGGGAACGTGCTAACAGAGCTTTGTAGGGCTGAGTTCAGCTGGGTTCTGAAAATACTCGCTCCTTCTCCCCCCGGAAAGCAAGAGCTGTTGGTTGTGGGCATGGGCTGGCAGCAGGTTTCAGGGCAGGACTTCTGCCTCCAGTTGGGAACCCCTAAAACGTTCTCTTAATCTCTCTCTGTTAGCTCTTCTCAGCCCCCCAGCATCCAGGAGACGTAAATTTGTGTTTTATGTGTAGCAGATCCACCTCTTCCGTGCTGCTTTCCTGGGCATTGATCTGAATCCCCGCAAAAACCCACGCCAAGGGAAATCTCACGCACCCGTTGCTGGCACCACCTCGACCCAGGCTCCTGCAGCCGCCCGGCTGGCTCCTGCCTGAAGATGCAGCAAGTTAACTCCGGTTCCCTTAGCTCGGTTCGCTGTGAGAAATCCGGGATAATTGCCTTTCAGGTTGTTCAAACAGGTTGCGAGATGTGCCAGCTAATGGTCACGAGTCGTCCTTCCCTTTTCATCCCCCGGTGCGTGTGTGCACGCGTGCTGCCGGCGTTTGCTTTGGGTTTTTCCTGGCAGGAGGTGCTCTGCAGAGCACCTTGTGAGCCCTGAGCACCATGGAAAGCCACAATTCCTGATGGAGAAAAGCGGACGGGTGCTTGGGGAAAAAGGGATTAAAAGGGCATGAGCAGCAGGCACGTGAGAGTTCCCAAAACAGGGCTCTTGTAGGGAGGTTTGGTGCTTTATCAGAGGTTTCCTACCAGCCTTCTCGCCATCGCACTGGTGGTGGAGCTGCTGATGCTCTGATGGCAGAGGAGAGTCCTCTTCAGACCATCTCGATGCTCTCTCTTGTCACTGAGAGTGAATACAGCAGGGGACAGGAGGGAGACGGATTTTTGTTTCTGGGATGCCGTGTTTTTACTATATTAAGGGCATCAAGCTGGCATTTGTAGACCTTGAAATAAAGCAAGAGTTCATCTTCAGGATGGGTTGGTTTTCCTTTCACCATCTGGTTACTGCCTCGCCACGAGACTCTTGTGCCAGATCTCCTCTGGCAGTGGTTGTTTGATAGATACAAATAGTTTGCGCGTGAATTCGGCCCTGCAGAGCTAGGATACTGAAAAGCAAAGGGGCTGGGGTACAGGGGAAGACACGACCATGAGTGCAGAGGCTGCGACAGCACATCTGACCGTAACAGAACCCAAATGCATGTCTCTTTCACAACCGCGTCCCTTCAGCGGGGATTGAAGAAAACAAAACGTTAGCCTGCCAATTTGGTTTCCATTCCTGGCTGACCTGCAGGCTGCCCCCGTGGCTTGGAGCAGCTCTGCTCTTGGACGGTTGCTCTTTACTTCTAATTCTGACATTTTGCTTCGTGCTGCAGTGGATGTAGCATCGTGTCCCGTGTCGAGGCGATTCTGTCCTGGGAAGCTCTTCCCTCTGTGTTTGCTGTTTAGGGGACAATTGCTCTCCTCTTCCAGGAGGTTTCTTCATGAACCCGGAGCATTTGGTGCATCTCAAGTGGCAGTTCCCTGCAGGTCAGAAGAGTTTGGCTGCAAATCCCCATTTGTGGATGCTCAGGGGGGTACTGCACCATCAGTTCCTAAGAAGAAAAAAAAATAGAAGAGCCAGGTGTTGTATGAAGCCAGGGAATTCAGGAATTTTCATCTGGCCTGGAATAACACCTGACCTTTGGGTCTTGGGCTTGTGGAGGGGGAAGAGGTGGGGAGAGATCCTTGGGGCCAGAAGGGTCCCATATCTCGAGTCAGCCCTGCAGTGTCCTCCCGACCTCTCTGGAGATAGGACAAGTCTTTATCACCTTGCTTTTCACCTTGGAAGGCATGGATCTCCCCTTCCTGCCATCTCCGTTCGCTCTGGCCACCAGGCATTGCCTCCCAGGTCCCTGCAGAGCCCACGGTGACTCTGGCACAAGCGTGAAGTGCCAGTGCTTGCTTTATTCTCATCCCAGGGGCGCTGGCAAAGCTTCCAAACTGTGCTTTGAATCAGTTTGGGTTCTCATTACATTATTTCTGGCTTGGCTGAAAGAAGTTTATCCAGATTCAGCGCTGCCGTCTCCCGTCGGACAGAGCAGGCTGCCCCGCTCCGCTCTGCACCCGGGGGAGAAGCGTGCAGAGCCCCCGCCGTGCCCCAGCCCACAACAGCAGAGCAGGCATCCTTTCCCTGTACGTGGCGTGAAAAACATCCCTTTCTTTTGAAAAAAATATCTCTTTCTTTGAAGAGCTCGGGCCGGTGACATTAGAAGGGAAGTGAAAAGGAAGCAGTTTTTGAGGGGGAACTGCGGGAGGTGAGCAGAAGGTGCTTCTCTGCCCCCGCCACGGGCAGTTTGTGGCAGGGCTGGGCGCTGCTTCCCAGCTCGGGTCTTTCTTTCCGGGGACGCCCTCCCTTGGGTCCCCAGGGGCAGCAGTGCTGCCTTTCAGTGTGCCTTCATGTCCCTGCCACCCTGCTTGGTGGCGATGGGGACGCGAGTGAGCACCTGGGCTTGGTTTCCTCTTGGTTTCGGAGGCACAAAGTGTGTGTGCTGGGGCGCTGGGAGGGCGTTCCCGGTGCAGCTGTGTTGCTTGTGGTTTTATGTGTGTGTCTGCGCGTGTGTATAAAAACAGATTTTTTTCCACTACCTTTCTTTTGGAGCCCTACCTGAGCCGCTCTCCATTTCTTCACTTTTAGAAATACGTACTTGAACACGGACACCTCTTGTGGAAAATGTTCTCCTCGTGCCCCCGGGCAGCTGCACGGGTGCAGCCAGCCCCGAGCACGTCCGCAGCGCTCAGGGCTCACCGCACTTCCCCGTAGCGCAGCCAGCACAAGCTCCTCTTTTTTCTCTTCCCCTCTTCTTTTCCTTTCCCCCAGCGTATGTGCTGTCGAGTTTGATTTATAGCCTTGAAAAGCAGACTCCGGTTTGAAGAATTAATGGTATTTGCATATTTTATTTGGAATCTCCCCTGGAAGGCCACTGCAGCCCGCGGCGGGGCCGGGCTGCCCAGCGCCGCCGTGCAGCCACTTTTTCCCTTTTTTTTTTTTTTTTTTTTGGTGTCGTTCGGATTTAGCAGCAGAGGTGAAAAGTTGAAACAGTAAAACCAATAAAACCGCGTTTATGTGACAGATAAATCGTTTCGAGACAGCTCACCCTGAGCCGTGCAGGCTTCCTCCTGCAGGACCTCTCTCCCCCAGCCCCAGCCCGCTTCTGCCGCCCGCCTTGCGGCAGAGCCCTGCAAGCGCCGGCGGTGCTGAGCTCGGCCCCGAGCATCCCTGATCCTGCCTCGCCGGCAAGATCGATGCGGGCCATCGGCTGTAAAACCCTCAGGCTATCCGTCAGTGTCAGCAGCCGGCTCGCGGGAGCGTGGCTCTCCGGGCACACGGGGAAGGTCCAGCCCGGGTAGGTTTGGGTTTAGGACAGTGCTTATTTAGTGGGTTTCTGGGTTTCTGTGCTTTCTTTTCGTTCTTTTAGCCGTGTGTGCACCTGGAGATACTGAGCTGGGTGAAAAATGAGATTAAGGTAAAACATCTTATCACATCACCCCGTCGGGGCAATGCCAGCACGAGCGCAGTGCCCCCAGCGCTGGCACGTCCCAGCGGTGTGGGTGACGTGGCTCGGCTTGACCCCGCTGGCGGTACGCTCGAGCACCCGGGCATGGCACAAGGAGAAGAGGGCACCCGCCGCAGTGTGCAGCCTCATGCATGGTGGCTGCGTTGCTTCAACCCAGCCCCAGCGGCTGGAATTGAAGCGGAGATGAAGCCCAGCCCGGCTCCAGCACGGCTCGTCCCTGTGCCGTGCGCCATCCCGGCCACTTGTCACCTGGCTCAGTGGGATCAGCAAACCTCAGCTCGGGCTCCTGAGCTGGGGAGCAAGCTGTCCTAGATGCCTGTTCATTTCATTTCTGCCTTAAGCTATCCCAGTGCTGAATTTCTGTCTCTCTTTCAGAGATGTGCACGAGAGGTTTGCCCAAGCCCTTCCCTCTGCTCCTGTAGAGCTCCCCAAGCCTCTGCCTTGCCCCCGCTGCCTCCCCGTACTGTTTATAACAGCTCCTCAGGCTGCTTTATTCAAATCTGCCCATAGCCCACTTCTAATCTTTCCCTTTTTCTTTCTGTCTTTTTTTTTTTTTTGGTCCCTTTCTTCTGGGACTTTATTTCTAACCCCCATGAACTGCTACCTGGTCCCTGGACGGTCCAGCCATGCACTTTCTGCAGAAATAACTTGTACTCTGTTGTCCGTGGCTTGCTAAAGGCACGTTCAGCCCCTCAGACTGCCAACGAGAGGACTCTGGTGGTCTGGGGGAAGGCATTGAGCCCGTACAGCCCTTCCCGGAGCAGCGGACAAACCCGATAGAAGAGCTCTGGCCCCGCTGCGCCGTGTGAAAGGCGCATGTGAAATCCTATCCCGGGCTGGGGATTTTAAGGTGCCCTTTGGAAAAAAAAAAAAACTCCCGCCGATGATGTTCAGCCCCGGTTTGTAGTTGGCACAAAGGGCCCCAGATCTGACCTGCCGCACAAAGCCGCGCGGGACCACGGGCTGGAAAAGCCCTCTTGAGGTCCCGGCTAATCCGTCCCCCCCGCCAGCGCGGGGGATTGTTCCCGACAGCTTGTTTTCTTTGCTCTGACCTACATAGTCAAAAAGAATCTTGTTGCACATTTTTGTTTGGGACCTCGAGGTCTTCGAGGAGCCAAATCCCCGTCTTTGCAGGGCGGGCTGTGTTGTTAAACAGTGCTGGAGCCTCCAGGAAAACCATGGAGACGGGGGCACAATGAGCCCTCTATGGCCCTCGCCTCGCCTGGGGACGGTCACAGCCAGACGGAATAGCGGGGCCCCTTCTCCTCGGGGTGGGCGCCGGGACGCCCAGCCACGGGCGATGAAGATGTCCCCGTGTTTGGCAGCCTGTCCTGCAATAGAGCAGTCACAGCAGCTCTCCGGGGCGGAAGGCTTGAGGATGGGGAAGAAACACAGCAGCTCCTAATGAACATGTTTTATACGGCTGGGACGCGCGCGGTGCCTGCCCGCGCCACTAAGGCGTCCTCCGCTGTGCCCCCGTGGGGGGAAAAGCGGTGGCAGGGTGGGGAAGCAAGTCCCGAGTCCTCTCGGATAGATGTGGGAGCTCTCCCGTGGCTTTGCTGCCCTTGGAAGTGCCGACAGGGGAGGTGGCATGGAGGAGAGCGTGGTGCGGGGCATCGCGGTGCAGGGCTGGGGCAGGCGCGGGGGGACACCCGGGGGGCTCTTGGCTCATTCCCCACCCAAACCAGCTCGGGGGGGCTCTGGGTGTCCGTGCCCGGTGCGTGCAGGTTTGCTTTGTGGAGACAGATGGCCTCAGGTGTGGATTTTGAGGGCTGGAGCAGGGTTACCACAGGACTTGCCTCGACCTCCTGCCTGCCCCGCGGCAGTCCGGACCGGCAGCGGTTCCTCTAATGAATGTCTGGAAACCACCTGGGTCTCCTTCGGTGGCTGAGTTCACCTCGGATAAACCACTGAGCTCCTGGATGTGTCCCTGGGGAGCTGCAGTCACTGGGGACACGTACAGAGCACTTGGAAAATGCTAGGAGAGGGAGCAGGCGGGATGAGAAGTCCTCGTGGCACCGTCTGAATGCAGCCCCTGGTTGTCTGGGGGCAAAAAAAAAAATCGTGGTGACTTCAAGCACAGAGGTGCCCTCCTGCTCTAGCACATCAGGGTGCTTGGGCTCTTATCCTGGCTCTGCCACCGACCTCCTGGGGGTGTCTCAGTCCTCACGCACATCCTTTGTACCTCCATTTCTTCCCCAAAACAGCAATAGTGCGGCAGGCATTACGGCTAGGAGGTAATTGCTGCAGGACATGGCTTTTCTGGTTCGCGCCACCTGCCCAGGATCTTTGCCAGGCTCCCATTAAACCACCTGCTACCTCGCCAGCTCTTTAAAATCCGTTTGTTTTTCTTCCCTGCCTCTGCTGCAGCTCCTGGATCTGTTCATCCAGTGGGACTGGTCGACGTACCTGGCTGACTACGGGCAACCCACGTGCAAGTACCTCCGCGTGAACCCCACCACAGCCCTCGTCCTGCTGGAAAAGTGAGTGCGGGCCCAGGCGTCCCGGGATGTTTCCAGCCCTGTCTCCCTTTAGGGCAGCGCGGGTTTTAGGGGCTCCTTTCATCGCCCGGAGCAGCCTCGGGAGCTGCTTGCGGGGCCTGCAGGCAGAGGTTTCTGCCCCGGGTGGGCAGTGGGAGTGCTACCAAAACCCTCTTTTATCCCACTACCCTGAACTATAGTATTTGTATCAAAAAGCGTTGATTTGGTTAAGGCCTTTTATTTTTATTTCATTTTATGCGGAGTTTTCCTTGTGACATAGCAGACTTCCACTGTACAGAGGTGTACCTCAAGCTGGTTCCCAAATTCATACAAAAATTGCTAGCTCGCAGGCACTTTTAGCTCTGTTTTGTGGATCTGTGGCATAGACCACGTGCTAAAAGCCCAGCTGTGGGACAGGGACAGTGTCTCCAGGTGGCCGTGTGCTCCAAGGCTTGCTCTTAGGCAGGACAGGACCCCTGCTAACGGTGCATCCAAGCCCCAGGAGTGTGTACGCAAGCAAAGCCTTTGCAGGGCATCAGCCCAAGCCCTGGGGCTGTGCTGAGGACCAGCAGATCTGTGGGATCAGCTCCACGGGATCTCTGCGGAGGTGTGGGATCCGTCCCAGAACACAGCGGGGAGGGTGGCGGCAGTCCTGCGAGCCCGTGAGCGATGGCAGGCGCTCACCGAATGCACGCCCGGCAGCACCAGGGGTCAAAAACTCCAGGCTTTGAAATTCTCAGCCCAAACGGCGCGCTCAGACGTGGAAGGAGATGTTGGCTTCAGTCCCAAAGAGCGGGATTCGCTCCCCTTGTAACCCTCCAGCACGTAACGGCAGAGACAGGAGCCCCCAGGTCACTTGTCCTGCCCCTGGAAGGAGGTGGCCCAGATGTCACTTTCTCTGGTAGAAAGCCAGAGAGCTTATCAGATAGAAAGGGCCTGATAGGAAAATCTTACTGCATATCTGATAGAAAAGCAGCCTGCCAGAAGTAATGATTAATAATCCGAGCAGCTTTTGCCGTGGCCGCTCCACTGATAGGTCTCGCATGGAGAAGCAGGCAGGATAAGCGAGCTTGCAGCTAGATTTGTTCAGGTTTAACATGAAATCAGATCCTTGGGCTGAATTCGAGCTGTTTTTTGGAATACTCTCTCTCTGTTGCAACGCAGAGGGTAAGATCACCAGTTCAGAGTTGGACTTAAACCTTTAGAAGACTGAACTTGGTGTGCTCCTAAGCTTTGCAGCTGCATCCGTGCTGTCTGCAGTCCACGTAACTGCCCCACCTCCTCTCCCACAGATGAGAGTAGCCACTTTCACATCAACTCACGGCATCCAAATGATATCAGTCTGGTACGCAGGGACAAAACTGAAACAGTTGGTGTGGGTAAAGCACTTTCAGACATTACAGCATTATTTTATATATGTGTTTATATCTGCTGTGCGATGTGTTGCATTATTTGCAACGTTTGCAACCCCACGTCCGTGATGTAAAAGTGTGCAGTATATTCAGAGCTAGCAATAAAAAATAAAAAATAAAGAAAGTTTGGACATGAAGCAGGCAGAATAACCTAACCAGAGGGCTGGAAACAGGCAGCCAGCTGGGGTCACAGCAGCGAGCTGGGAGCGCAGAGCAGGAAGGCAGGTCCGTACCCCTGGCTCCGCTCTCATCCCCCATTCCCGTGCCATTTTCCCCAGGTAGCACTGGATCGTGCAGCATCCGCTCTCAGCGGTGTCATTAAAAGGCCACAAGCCCCGGCTCGGCTTGCCAGCCTTCTCCTAGAAAGAGAACTCATTTTAAGGGCCATCAGGTGCAGCCCCTTTGCTTCCCAGCCCCAGCCCCGCTGCAGTCACCGGCCTGGCACCTGCATGCCCATGGCGCAGCATCCCTGGCACTGCCCGCGTGCTGCTCCAGGCTCTTCCCTGACCCTGGTCGGACTCCAGACCCTTTGGGGAGTCTCCGTCCATCGCCCCCAAGTCTCTGCACAGAGCCGGCCGCCAGCTTTAGGCACATCCCCTCCCGTCCCCACGTCGGGAGCAGCTCCCTGGCCCCCTCCGCACGTAGCTGAGCTTTGCCGCCAGGGCGCCGTGAAATTCTGATCCGCTCATGCGTTTTTTTTTTTTTTAACTTGTTCTCATGATTATCTCTTTTCCTAATCACACATCTCTCGTAGGATATCACGAGTGTAAGTATGCTGCTTGCTTGGGCTTTTACCCTCACCTCGCAGTGACTTTATTGTTTGGTTTAAATGGAGCACTAAATGATCTAAATGCAAGCTGCCTTTGAAACGGTTCCCTCCGGTAACTCTATCGTCTCAAATGCACTAATTAGAACTAAAAGAGGAGCTTTTACTGCGTTGCTTTTTTTTTTTTTTTTCTTATAGATTAATTTAGACAAAGCTTGGCTCTATTTAAGGCGGTGTTTGTTGACAGGGGTGGGGACAGCATTGAGCTCTCTCTTTCCCTTCCTCTTACTTCTAATTCTTGGGCCAACACACAGGGACTACGTTATAAAACCGGGCTCGGTTGTCCTAGGGCTCTGCAGGCACACGCTTAAAGGAATAAAAGTGTCAATCCTCCACGGAGCTGCTGGAAAACACTGCCTCTCTGTTTCGAACCTGATATTCTTGGCGTCGGGATGCACAGCTCTATCTGGGGCCGTGCCTTCCAGCTCCTGAAAGGCCAGGCGCTTCCTATGGCCCAGGGCTGGAAAAGGAAGGGGAAAAGAATTCGTAACCCCAATCCCAACGCCAACCCGGGGTGGCGTGGGATAAGTCTGGCTGGTGTTTCTCCATCCAGACCGCTTCCGTGACCCCAAACCTCTGCAGTAACACAAGTGGGAGCCTCGCGTGCTGACACCGGCACCCAGAGAAACACCCTTTGGACCTGGAGCTCGAGGGTACGCCTGCACCGTCCCCGGCAGGCACGCACGGGCTTGCTCTGCGAACACCCCGAGCCCGCGGGGAGGTGGCAGGCACCGTGAGCCCTGAGCAAATACCCTCCTGCTCCCTGCCAGCAGGGCTAGCGCAGCTCCTCTGGAGGGCTGGCAGGCACTTTGCAGTTCTGTAACCCTTTTCTTTATAGAGAGGAGCCGTCTCACCTGGTGTGCACGTGTGAGATGCTCAGGAGTAGGAGGGGAATGCCCACTGCACACAGCGGGGAAGCACGCACCCCTGGTTTTTGCAGGATCTGATGTCCTGCAGGCAAGTTAATTCGTGAAGGAAATCCAGCTGTTAACAGCTTCGTGCTCCACATCCACGCGATGCCCGGAGATACCTCCTGTCCCTGCCAGGCGCTCAGGCACGGCGGGGTCAGGACGGGATCGGTGCACTGACAACAGCCCTACGTGCTCCAGCTTCGGGGCTGTGCACCCTGATCCGGATGCTTTATCCCCGCAGCTCCATCCCAGTCATCCAACCCCCAACCTCGGCAGGAAGCACGCCCAAAGGGTTTCTTGCACACAACCCGGCGGTTTGTTCCAAACATTTCGTGGAAATAAATCTACATCTGAGCAGCTCCCACGAGCTTTTATCCAAGGATAAAAGCTTTATCCGAGGATAAAAGCTGCCTGGGATGAGGGTTGTTAGGCAGAGGATGCTCTGCTGTGAATTCCCCTCGCATTACCTGTGGGTATTACCGAGGCAGAACCTCGGTGCTTTTTGCTGCGAGCTCCCTGCGGCAGGCAGTGATGGATGGCCATGGGTGGAGGTTTCCCAAGGTACAGGTTTGCTCGCAGCACGTCTGATGTCCCTGCATAACCTATGAAATAGGAACAGAGCTCTCAGCCCTCTTGGGAAGGTGCTTTGAACCCCGCTGGAGCTGCGCGGTGCTGCAGGAGGGATCGATGTCCTGCGTGAGGCTGGTTATTTCCTAAATTCCTGGTACTGCAGCACCTCTGATCTGTTTGATTCAAAACCCTGCTTCCTGGCAGCACGGCTGCTGCCTGGTTCCTGCAGCGGAGCAGCTGGCGACCTGCTTTGGTTAAAAAAAAAAAAAAAAAAAAAAGAAAGAAAAAAAAAGTACTTATTTTGCTGAATAAAATTGCTCCAAGCTATCTTGTTACTGTTGGGAAAGCAGCTCGGCTGTAATCCTGTGTCTTTGGGCACTTATAACATTAGCAAATTAGCCTTTGGGATAAGGTTGTTATCCTTATTTTCAGTTCCAAGCTGGATGTTTTTTGGAACATTTCAGATTCCCTTTGGCTCTTTTTAGGGAGACTGAAGCATGAAAAATCTTAGATTTTTTTTAATCGGTTACATGAGTTTGAAGGGGTTTGTTTTGTGCTCAGCTAACTCAGCCCCCTGTTTGAGAAACTGCCAGCTTTCCAGGGACTGTCATCTCCGTGTCCCGATCACCTTAATGCTTCACTTAGGTACCCCAAGCCGAAAACACAGGCTTGTGTGACTCGTCCAAAGCCATCTGCCTTTGCCAGATCTGATTCACCGAGAAAATCGTTTACAAATTGTGGTGTTATAAAGAGCAGTGCCAGCGCAGAACCAGCGGCTTGGATGTCGTGAGCCTGCTGCCTTTGGGCTCTGCGGATGCTCGGGTGAACGGCTGACCCTTGCAGGGTGGCTTCACTTCCCAGCACACGCCCTGCCTGCACAAAGCTCCCGCTTGAACTGTGTAACGAGATGTTGTCCCCCCCCCGCCCCCGAAAATGCATCTGCGAATGCAAGCGTGCATGAGTCCCGAGCTTTGCATGCCGGAGAGTAGTGGAGCTGCCACCGGCTTCGCCTCCTGGGCGCATCCCACCACCGGCTGTCCTGTTCTCTGCCTCTTCGGTCTCGGGGACCTTGTGGAGACCAGCGTGCTACTTTGTGTATTGGGTGTAATTAAAAAAAAAAACAAACACAAATCTCAAGAAGATTTGCAGACTAGTGCTGGGTGCCTTCCTTTAAGGTTGCGTAGTGCGTGAAGCTCACAACTCTTTATTTCAAAACTTTACGGCTGCCCCCAGAGCTGCTTCTCTTGGCCGCATGCAATGCACCATTTCAGATCAGAATTATTAACGATGTGGATTTTATGCTATTTTAGTTCATTTCCTGACCCTCCTAATATTCCAGCACTGTCATTTGCCACGTAACGAGATGGAAGGGGAGGACGAGAGGCGTTAGGGACTCTGCGTTGTCGCAGCGGCTGGCTTTAGGGGCAGGTACCCTGCGGTGACATGGGCTGGGACTGGCAGGGTTTAAAGCAGAAATACAAACTGTGTAAAGCTTTCCCCGGCTCGGTGTGCCCATCTTTACGCAAAACCTGGGGCTAGACCCCGTGGGTGCAGTCACCTCCTCGGTGGGCCCAAGCGGGGGAACTTCCCCGGCGTTTCGCCGCGGGGCTTGGCGCAGCGCCGCGCGTGCCGTAACCCGACTGTTTCTGCTCTGCGCAGGATGCGAGACACGAGCAGGAAGAACAACGTTTTCGCCCAGTTTCGGAAGAACGAGCGGGACAAGCAGAAGCTGATAGACACCGTGGCCAAGCAGCTCCGCGGCCTCATCAACAGCCATCACTCGTGAGGGCCGCGGCCGCCCGCCACCGCACTCTGGGACCCGCGCCGCGCCGGTCCCTGCACTGCAGCCTTCCACACGCCCGGACTTGGGATCCTTGTTCAAAGAGAATATATATGTATTTTTTTATTCGCCTGTATAGAACCCATGAAACCTATACCCTTCTGACCAAACGTTCCTCGTTAAGCAATCCCGGGGAAGAGAGGCAGCGCTGCCTGTGCTGGTGCAGCGAGGGTGCTGGCAGGGGTCTCCGTTACAAACTCCTATTTTCAGGGGCTTGTAAAGGGACGGTAAAGCCTGAAAGAGAAGTTCACACCCAGACTATGGTTTTTTTTTTTTTTTTGGTAAGCCAAATTCAAAGAATTGGTTTGACTTCCTTTTGTTAAGTTATTCAGTTGCAGAACAAGCGAAAACAAAAAATATAGGGAGGAGTCGTGGTTTCAGGTTCTTCTCGTGGGCTCCGGTGAAAAGGAGCACGCGTTCAGAAAGAGGGTCACTCGCTCGCTTGCCTTGCCAACGTGCGGATTGGGTTTATGAAGGAAGAGAGGCAAAAGTGATCCCCCAGCCTCTCGCCTCCTCCTCCTGTAGGGGCTGATGCCCACCCCGGTTTCAGGTGGCTTGCAGGGAGCTGTAGCCCATTCCTGTGGGGCTGTAAGGGAGCAGATGCACCCTGAGCTCTGCCTCTAGGGCCTGCCGGTGTCTTTTGGACCCGCACTGAATGTAAAAGGGCTTGAAGTTGGGTAGATGGGAAGAGGGGGAGCCAGCGGGGTGCCCTGCGGGGCCGGTCTGGCGCCAGGGTGCTGCTGCTGTGTCCAGCACGGTGCCAGGAGGGAAACCTGCTCAGGCTGTGGGCAGACCGGGCTCCCTGGTGTGTGGGGTGACCTTAGAGCTTAGCTCGTCCTCTCCCCTCACCTCTTCTCCATGCTGGTGCCCCATCTCCCCTCTCCTGCTGCTCTGGTGCCACGTCCCTCCGCTTCCCACGCGCGCTCTGGCTCGGAGCAGCCTTGCAGGCTCCCCAGGGTGACAAACGGGAGCCTCCTGGATGTCCCCAAAGGCTGGCAGTGGGAGGTGACCCCAGAGCAGCATCACGCACCCCCAGCCCGGCTCTGAAGTGCCTGCGGGCAAAACTCCCCTCTTCGCTCTGGAGGCGCCCGTACATCAGGGCGGCCTTGGAGGACCCCAGTGCTGCTACCAGCGGGGCGCTAAGCCCGGGGTTCGGGTTACAGAGAGGGGATTTTTGCCCTTATCTTTTCTTTACCCTTTTGACTCCAATTACTGCAGGTAAAAGCTCATCCAGCCGCTTCCCCCTGCGCCACCAACCCGCGATGCCGCAGGGAATTAAACGGCGCTGGGCACGAGACGGCCCCGGCGGGGCTGCTCCAGCGGGGGCACAGGCAGCGCAGGCTTTCTGACGTTTGAATGTGTTGGGTCTGCAGCTCTCCAGCCTCTCCTGGAAGCTGGGGAAGGGTTTCGTAGCCCTCAGCGAGGGGTGCAGAGCTGCCGGGTCGGGGTTTGCAGGACGGCAGCTGCGCTTTCTCGAGGCGTTTGGTCTCTCTGCTTTCTGGCCACGAGCACGGTTCGCTTGGTGTTTCTTGCCTGGGGAGCTCCCCTGCCACTCCAGCTCTGGATGCACGAAGGGCGTGGGGCTTTATCTTCCCGTCTTGGTCCTCAGCAATACTTCTTTTGTTTCCTTTTCGATAAGGGTACGTGTTACTTAACGCTGAGAGTGAACAGGCACGTTGCAAGCAATGAGCTCCTGGGGCTGTTGTCCCATCGCGGCAATCTCCACCCGCCAGGACCAGTGGATTATTTCCATTAACACGAGGGAAGAGCAAATGCTGGAACCTAACTTCACGGCTCCTTTCTTTCTTGGGGGGATCAGAGGGTATTTTTGTCTTAACACCTCTTTGAAGTACGTGCGAGAAGGCTGGAAGAAAAGGGAGCAGCTCGGTGAGAACTGTCGGTAGCGTGGCCAGAGAGGGATCATCTCTGCAGACACCTCTGCATGCAGCCCAGCTAAAGCTTTCTCTCCAGGCAGGGACAAGTGAAGATGAACCCCGCTGGCGACCCCTTTCCTGCTCCCCAAAATGCTGGGCTCAAGCGTGACCCAGCCTGGGGGCTTCACCCTGTGTGGGAGCCCCAGGTGGCCTCAAGCTCTGCCTTGGCATCCCAAATCCTTCACAGCTGAGAAAGAGAAAATGGAGAGCTCCCAGCCCTCCAGCTGAGCCACGTCCCACAAGCCGCAGGACCTCGGGGGCTCTTTGTCCCTCCTCCCCATCCCCTGGTGCTGCCGATGTGATGAGAGGCGCAGGGACAGGAGTGCGAGATGGTGGCAGAAGCAGGTGGGGTCGGCTGGGTCCAGCATCAGCCCTGCCTCGGCCGGGCCACAGAGCTCTCCAGAGGCCAGAGCTGGCAAGGAAAACCCAGACACGAGGCGGTGGCAGGAGCAGGGGAGGCTTCCGTCCACGGGGCACTTGCGTGAAGGGCCCTTCGGTGGTAACAAGCACTTTAAAATTCTTCGCAATCAAGCTGCTACAGATGCTGGCAACAGCGTAACCGAGCATCAGCAAGCATGACAAATAAGGCACTCTGGCATTTCCAGTTTTTATTAGGGGGAGGATAGGCTGTCAAACACAATTTTTAATCACATTTGTCAGCCGCCGACTTTGCCGCCGGCAGAGGCGGTGCCTTTGCAGCGCTGATGGTTTTTCTTCCCCGCGTGTCCGCCGCGGGACGTGGCGAGGAGCAGGGCTGGCAGCACCGGGAAAAGGTCCTGCTGCTGGCTCTAAAATCCAGTTTGTTTTTTTTTCCCCAAGGAGTGGCTCCAGCATCGCGTTGTGCAAGGCAGCTCTGGTGCCTGCACGCAAACCCTGGAGCCGCCGGGGCTTGGAGCGAGACCTCGCTTTGGGGCCGGGACTCGCTGCTGGGAAAGCCCGGCCCGGCCACGGGGAGATGCAGGGAGTTTCTGATTTCGGGAGGTCAAGCACCTAACCACAAGTCACATAACAGAGATGAAAAATGGAATTTCGGGGCTCTGGTCCTAATTAACTTTTTGTTCCGAGAGATGCAGTTCCATCCCTTCAAAATAAAATTAATCTTTTAAACAGATTGCTGAAAAAGCCCTGGAAGACGTTTAAAATCCCCTCTAAATCTCTTACTAATGACTGGTATCCTCCGATACGGATGGTATTGCTTACGAGGGAAGGGTTGTTGCTAGAAATTTATAACTAGGGAGGCAGGGGCAGACCCCTCTGCTGCAACTGTGGATTTGCGACCCCCGGAGCCAACAATGCTGCTATTAACACCCCCGTGTACATACCTTGCTCGTCCCTTAGGTTTTTTTTTAAAGCAGTGGCTGTAGAAAAGACTGGGTTAGCCTCCCTCTGCACCCCAGCCTGGCAAACGTATTTCAGCACCAGTGGGAAAAAAAGAAAATCGTTTTAAAAAAAATAATCATTTAAAAAACATATAAAAAGCTTGCCTTGCTGAGAAGCGTGCCCACGTCTCACCTTCCTTACGAGCCGCAGGGGCTGTGCATGCAGCCTCTGTGTTGCAGGAAGGTTTTTTTTTTGCCTTCTCCAAGGCACGAAGCTGCAGGCAAACCCGAGCGCTGCGTTAAGGGGACGGCCTCGGGGCGGGCGAGGGAGAAAGGGACATTTTCTGGTTTTGTTTTCCTAGGGCTGGGGTTCAAGTCCGAAGCTCTTCGCAGTTTTTGCACTTTGTTCTAGATCCCGCCGCGAGCCCGGGCTCCGTGGGGAGCAGCTGCCCCGGGGGGGCTGCGGCATTTTGGGGTGTTTGGAGGTGCCTGCTTCGTGCCGCTGGGGACCCCTCCGTTGGCGTCAGCTCTTTCGTCTCATCCCCCCCCCCGAGCAGAGGAATCCTTGTCCCCGGCTGTTTCCTACCTCTCTCGCACCTCAGTGTGGCTTTCCTTTTAGGTCTGGTTTGGTGCTTTTCGGAGCATCGCCTGGTTTGCAGCATCCAGCGCCCACCCCGCCGGGTGCTCAGCCCATCCCCGGGCTGCCAGGGTGTCTCAGGGTGTCTGTGCCCCATTTCCTACAGCCCCAGGGGGGGCAGAAGCCCCGTACACCCCCCCGACAGCGCCCGGGTGCAACTTCTCCACGGGGAGGCTGAAGGGCACGCGACCTGAAAATAAATCTCAGCACAAACGAGTTCAGGATGGACCCGTCTGTGCGGCGAGCTGGGCAAGCTGTGCATGCGAGGGAAGAGATTTTGGGCAGGATTTGCCCCAAAAACACCAGATGAGGGGGGGCTCGGGATGAGTCCTGGGAGCAGGTCGCTTCCCATCACCTCCCAAGGTGCTGCTGCTGCTCTTTGCCTTGCAATTCCTCTCTCGCCCCCGCGGCCGCTCCTCCGGGTCGGGGGGCAGCACCCCGATTTCTGTAGGGTCGTGTGTCTGCCTCCCTTGGGAATCCCGTTGGCACCGAGGTTCCTGGCGTGGCTCACCCATCGATCATTTCTGGGGGAGCCCCCTCCTCCATCCCAGCCCCCAGCCCTCGGCGCCCACTGGCTGCTTGCGTTGCCTTTTCTCATCTCGGAGGCGGGGGGGGGGGGAGAGCGTGAGTTTGTAAACTAACGATGTGGTGAAAACAGCTTTTTTTGCACAAGTCGTTGCACAATAAGGGGAAAAATTAGTAAATTAGGTTTAACTTTAAAGGGAACTTTTTTTTTTTTTTTCGGTTTTCCTTAAAACTCACTAGCAGAGCTACTGATTAAAAAACAACAACGAGAAAAAGACGGACTGATTAAAAAAAAAACGGACTGCATGGTTTACAGGTTAAATTGCGTTAGAAATTAGCATGTTGATTCCGACTGTACATTTATCCTATTGTAACTGCCATTAAACAATACAGCATTTAACTGTTTACCTAAGTGCCTGTGCTCGCTGTGGCTCTGTGCGCCACTCAAAGCGCTGCCTTTGCCTTGCCCTCTCTGGCTCCATCCAGAAAAAAAAACCCAAATCCCGTAAAAGACGGAATTCAGCGTCCCTTTTGTGCAGCCAGCAAGGGTTTGCCGCCTGGTTTTAGGGTCTGTCCTGGGAAATCCACCCCTGAAGGAGCGCCAGCTCCCGTACCCTGCGTCGCGTTGGCATGCTGGGGGCTCAAGCCAATTTTTGCCTAATTCAGTGGCTGTTTTAATTGGCCTCTACCATAAACAACCATGATTAAACCCAAGCCTCGAGTTGAATAAGTAGCCGCCTTCCAGGAATGTGTGTTCTGCTCTCATTGATTGCATCTACGTCTGCAGATGGGGAAAGTAATCCTGAGCAGGAATTAAGATTTGGAGGGCAGAGCAAAGATAATAGGCACTTCATCAAGGCAGAGGGGGATTGCATTAGCCTTCTATGGGAAATCTTTTTTTCCCGCTCACATTGCATATTTTCTTTCATGGTATTTATCATCCTTCGCAATTCGATGATTATATTAGCTTTTTTTTTTTTTTTTTTTCTGGCCCTAACCGCGTTGGGGTATTAGATTCCCCAAATACCTCCCGGCCCTGGCACCAAATGTGCAGTAGGCTTGGGTTTCTGTAAGACGTTTGCCTTGGTGCCGCACGGCACGTTGATTAGGAAATTAAAGTGATACAAAATCAACGTGACATGCACTAATTAAAAACTGTCTAACCGGGAAATCTCAGCGGGGAGCTACACAGAGGTGCAGCCTCAGCCGGGGCATCTCCGGAGCTGGGTGACACCGAGCACCCCGAGCTGGGGCGGTCCGGGGGTGCTGCCCCCATAGGGGCGGTGGGGAGGATGATGGAAGGGCTCAGGAGGACGGTGGAGGAGCAGAAGATTTGGGGGACTCCCTCCTGGAAAGCAGCAGCTGTGTAAAAGGAGCCGGGGCTGCCTGGGGGGCTGCCGCGATTGTGTTCCACAAATTCCGCGAAAACCCTTTTTTAATCTGTTTATCCCGTTCGGCCTCCATCATGTCCTGTGGCAGGGAGTCCTGCATGTTAATTCGGTGCAGCGTGGAGGAGAAGTGCTCCCCGGTGCTCCTTTTTAGCTAAACCTCTGCAGAGAGCATTTACACGTGCACACGGGGCAGGAGGGGATAAAAGGGAGATGAGAACCTCCCAAAGTGAATCAATCCACCTTAAAATGTCCTGGGGTGCTGCCTCGTGATGGCAGTAATGAACAAAAAGGAAAGTGCCTCCTCCTCAGGTTCAGATGGGACCCCGAAACCACGAGGAGCCCCCAAGCCCATCCAGCCTGCTCCACATTGCTGGGGCAAGCCCCAGGACCCGATGGCTGGTGCAGCACCCTGGATCAGCCTGACGTCTGCTGCCACGGGGATGCTCCATGCAAAGGGCCTGGGTCAAGCACTTTGACTTCATTTTCTGTCCCCTTGGCCTGGCCGGACTGGATTTGTGCTGCTCCAGGCTCAGGTCCACGCTAGAGGGGACGCGGCCCCAGCAGGGGAGCTGGAGATGCCCTGGAGCACCCAGACGTGGCCCAGCACCACAGGGCTCAGCAGAAGACGTCGGGCAGAGAGCTCCTTGGACCTGGGACCGTCCCGGCCGGCGGAGCGCTGTGCTACAGCCCCAGGTACGTTTTGGGGGGGCAGGAGGGATGCTGCAGCAGGCAGATGTCACACCAAGGCCCCAGTGCTCCTCTGTGGCACAAAGCACAGACAGACCTCATCTGTCACGCCTGTCCCTGTGCCACCAGGACCTTTGCTCTGGCCCGATGCCGGGTCACTGGGTGGATGCAGGGAGCATGCTGCGTGCCCCTGGATTGCTCCTTTTGGCTGTCTGTGTCTTGCTTTTCTCATCTTTACAGTGGGAGAGTGATGGCTCTCCTTTTGGCATCCGCAGGACGCGGCAGTTCTGCACCGGGGTTCAACACCTCCGTGCGGCTCGGTGCTTTGCTTTTCCTGCACAGAGGAGGCAGGAGCAAAGTGCCACGTGTGGCGGGGCTGCCACCATCGCCATCGCTTCGTGGGGCTGCAGACACCAGGGGAAGCAGCTCCGGCACAGCCCCGACGTGCTTGGACCTTGCAGCCTGCTCTGGGGCCCCTGCTCGAAGCTCCCTTGGCAGGTCACATCTCCACCACCTTCACAGCCCCCTGCAGCTTGGTGGAGTCTCGTTTCTGTCCTTTCTCTGCCCCGTGGCAGCTCCACTGCTGGGTACTGCAGCTAAAGCTGCCTGAAGGAGGAAAATCCCACGGGCCCCAGACAGGCTGATCTGACAGCTCCGCTTTCCTGCAACCTCAGCCAACCTCGTCAGGGAAGGAGGTGAAGAGGTAAATCAAGGTGAAGGCAAGAAGGGACAGAGACAGAAGGAAATGAGTGCTCAGAAATATCTGCTGAGAAGTATCTGTCTTTCCTGCCTTGATGAAAACGGGGAGGAAAAAAATCTCCCTGCTTGTGGTTGCTTGTGGGTTTGGGATTCAGCTCCTCAGAGAACTGCAGCAAAGGGCAACAAGGGAGAAAAACCTTGCTGGGTGATAACTAAACTCCGAGTCTGGGTGGAGGCTGGAGGCTGGAGACTGTTGGGGGAGGCAAAACCTTCCCAAGCAACCTCCAGACCAGCTGAGGGCCAGATAAAGGTGGCCCCAAAGTCCCCTCATCTTCACTGGCTCCCGAGGGTGCCTGGGTCGGAGGTGGGTGTCTGCACTCGGGCAGGGTAATGCTGCCCCAAATACCTGAGGCCAATCCTGCCCCAAATGCCATCAGACCTCAAAGCCTCCGTCTGGGCATTCGTTTCTTGGAAGCTCGGATTGACACCATTAGGTCCTGTGGTGTTAAACTGACACCACTCAGTCTAAATTCCCCCTTTGAATGAAGCATTTTTGCCTCGGGACACCCCCAGAGGCCGCCCAGCATCTCACCTCTCAGGTGCTTGGAAGCCTCCAACCTGTGCCCTGCTGGTATTTACGTGTGGCCAATTTTTACTTGCTTCTGTGTCAGCTCCTGTTCTTCACCTTCACCCGCGCTTTTTCCTCCCTGGCAGTTGCTCTCCTGAGATGTGCAGCGAGGAATCTCGCTCCCTTCCCACCTGGGCTTTTCCCTGCCTAGCACAGCTCAGCAGCTCCCTGTCTTTGTTCCTCTCCACTTTCTGGTTGCCGTTCCCCATCCCTGTTCCAACCCAGCCCTCTCCTCCTTCTACAGGGTGAACCAAAAATGTGTGTGCACCAAAGAGGTGCCCAGGACGGGAAGGCGCAGGGCCGTCAGTGCTCTACTGCCGCAATGGAAAGGTCTCCCCAGGCACCACGGTCCCTTGTGCAGGACCAAAATTGCTTCGTTGTAGGCAGTGAGCAGCACATCCAGGTCCTTCCCCTGGCTGGTCCCTTTGATCTGAAGGGCTTGGCACTCACAAGTGCCACCCTTCTGCCTTCACACTGCTCGCTGTGCCTGTGCAGCTCTTCCCCGCTGGCATCGCCGCCACCACCCCTGCTGGCGCTGCGGCGCTGCCAGATTTCTCCTGGCATGGGTCAAAGGCAGCTCGGGCAGGATGGAGATTTCCTGAGGTGGATGAGAGAATGTGTCCGACTTCGACAGCCTTCCTCCCACCCCTGAGAGCGGGCAGGGGGTGGGCAGGGGGACCCGCAGGACTCGGAGCTTGCAGGGTGGCGGGTTTAAAGCCAAAGCGGAGGAAGAAAGCTGGTAGGAGCTGCTGACATCCCATGCCCGGAGAGCGCAGGTGGAGGAGGCTGCAGAGCAGAGCAAGTCTGGGGAGGGAGAGGAGCAGACAGCCCGGGTGACAGTGGGTGAGCAGCCGGGGGAGGGATTGCGCCTCCCCTGGCAGGGGAATGGGCGAGGGCCAGGAGCACGAGCTCGGAGCGTTACGGGCAGGGCAAGAAACGTGGGCAGGGAGAGGCGGGAGGTGGAGCAACCGGATTTGGGGTGTAAAACTGGGTCGTGCGGTGAGTAACGCGGCTTAGGGGTCAGTGCTGAGAGAGGGGAAGGCTGCTGACGGCGGGTGGCAAGGAGGGCGAGGGTGTGGGAGCACCGCGTGCTGACGGTGCGGGAGGGGAAAGGAGCAGGGCAGGACCACTGAGAGGAAACAGGACTTTTCTGCTTTCCTCCTCAGTGCACCCCAGGGTTTTGTCCAAGTGCCTGGTAGCGCGTCCGATCCCCAGGTGGGCCCAGGCAGCCTTCCTCCCGGTGACAGCCTCTTCATCTTCACCGCGAGCCATGATTATGAGGCCCACGTGGCTTCGCGGCCCTGCTAATTGCATTCTGCGGGGCAGTAATTGAATGAAGGCTCACGAGAGCCATGGATCAAAGGCAGGCACCCATCAATATCTGCCTGCCCCAGAATCCGATTAGCGGGGAGAAGGCATAAATCACGGCTGCCCCTCCCTGACCCAGCAATACTTAATGCAGGTACGGCGCCCGGGCCAGCGTCGGGGAAATCTGATTTGCTCACGAAAGGTTAAGCAACGCCGTGGATGAAAAATTATTGCGAGGCCGAGTCTCCTCGGCAGTCATTCATCTCCGCGCCGCGCGCCGTGGGATGGAGGGGCTGCCCGAGCCGGGTTTGGGAGATGATCACTCAACGTCACCGAGACGTGTGAAGTGTTAAAGACCCCCCGGCGGGGCACGGGGCGGTCGTTTGTATTCATTAGCCGGCCCGCTGCAGATGTGGGCTTGCTCTTGGAGGGGGCGCAGGGACGTGCGCTCGCCGTCTGCGTCCTCGCGTGCAGCCCTGGGTGGCGTGGCGGGACCTGGATGCCTCTGCTTTGGTGGCCTGGCCACACGTTGCACCCCCTGCACGGGGCTTCAAGGAGATCCTGGTCCCTCTCCAGCCACGGTCCTGTAACAAACCCACGCTGCTGGGACCATGCAGACTGTGGGGGATGCGCTGCAGCCCCCTCCTACCGCTACCGTTTGAAGCTCTGCTGATGTTTCTCCATCATGAGGTGCAAAAGCCCTGGATAAGCGTAGCACTTGACTCTTCCCCCTGAAAATCTTTGGCTCCAAGCTTTCACCCAGCCCTGCTGTTTAACAAGCCGAAGCCATGGGTTTTCCAGGGCAGAGCCTGGTGGCCGACTGGTCTCTGGGTATGTTTTTGCGTAGACTTGTGTGGTGCCAGGAGTTGGACTCGATGATCCTTATGGGTCCCTTCCAATTTGGGATATTCTATGATTCTACGACCCTATGATTCTGTGCCCGTCTGTCCAAGAAAGGAAGGCAAACAGCGCCCGGGCTGTCATATTTGAGCGCATCACCCCTACCTCCCTGTCTTACGCTCCTCCACTTCCATACTACGTCAGGATTCAAATTAGAAGAAACCCACAGAGGAGGAGACCAAGCAGTGTCCTTCATGTCCTTAACATTGCACAGGGATGGAGCCCCCCACGTGTGCTGTCAGTGGTTCCTTCAGCTCCCCCCCCAACCCCCAAAGCTGCAGCTGCTTCTGCTCGCTGCACCAAAAGCTTTGGGGCTTTTTGAGGCAGTGAAGTTTGCTTTGTGAGGGAGAAGATCACTGGGAACCTAATATTTATTCCCCAAATTTGCTTTTGGTGGGTATCACCTACATAAAACTCTGCTGTAAAATGGGCTATCCTGGCATTCCCCAGGGGTCGAGGGCTAAGCAAAACTTTCTCTCTTCTTCTGGATCCTTACCTGGCTTCTGGGGTCCCTTTGGATACTTCATGGGGAGAATATTTTGTTCATCTCAGAGCGAGTGGTGGAGGGAGGGATCTCAGCGACGTGTACAGGGAGGAGATTGCAGTAGCACAGCTGGGCTTCGGGGTGCACGTGCTGTCAGCAGCTTTAGGGCTGTAGCAGGTTAAGCGGTGAATGGAGACCGCAGGGTGACACAGACCTGTGAGCTGTGTTTTATTACTGAAGACCTGGCCAAAAGTCCCCCAGAGCTGTGATTCAGCGTGGAGCGAGCCGGTGGCACCCAGAAGTGGTGTCAGCAGCACCACGTCCCGGTGCCCTTCGCTGCCCGTGGGAGCCAGCAGCTTCCCAGGGGGGCTCTCAGTGGCGGCCCCAGTGCTGCAGAGCTGCAGCGAGGTTTGATCTCCCACTCTCCTGATCTATTTCATCTCACCAGCAGAGCCAGGAGACGTCAAGCAGCTCGTCAGCAGAACCATGCACTGTGTGCTAATTTCTGCTTTGGCCCCGAATCGCCTTTCTCTGGCATCGCCTGGGAGAAGACAACTCTGCTGTCAGCTCAGTGGACGGGGTTGCAAAGCCAGCTCATCCCCCAGTGCAGGCGGGTCCACACCTAGCTCCTAGCATCATTCCCAGCATTGAGAGCTCAGTGGTGACCTACGCGGGGAGAAAATCCACTGCAACAAGTGGTCGTGAGGACGGTTCTGCGTGCCCAGACCCCAGAAGAGGTGAAGTCACAGCTTTCCTGCCTGGCTCCGGTGTTCCCTGACATCGGGAGATGTTTGTGAGCTTCGTCTGCAGCCCAGGACTCGTGTGCACGTGTGGTGGCACGCAGGGGTAGATGTGTATCTCGCTGGGGTTTGGCCCCGGGGCATTGGAAGGAGCGCACAAGGAGCGCTGGCTTCACCGAAAAGCCAGCCTGGCTTTGGACACCGAGCACAGAATATGTCGGGGCTGGCCTTTTGGGGTTACTGGTGCAAGATCTCCCCACCACCGGCTTTGGCCCCAGACCAAACCCTTCGTCCTAACCCAGGAAAACATCTCACACCTGCTCGAGCACTTTCAAGCCTCTGGGATGCTTTCCCAGCTAGGGCTGCAGCGAGGCCCCCGGGGCTACGTCTATCCCAGCAAATTAAACAGTTCCAGGGTTCAGACACCAATTATCCTCTCTGTTAAATTATTAGCGCTCGCGCAGGTAATTCTCAGGCATGGTTCGGGAGTTTGCGTGGCCCCGAACCCTTCCCACCAGGCGGGTTGGATGTGGCTGCCCTGCTCTGGCAGGGAGGGGAGGGTAATTCAGTGGGCAAAGGCTTGTCCCTGCCCGATGGCCTCGGGGCTGGAGGGCAGACCCGGGCACGTCGGGCACGCCGCTGCAGCTGGAGCCTCCGTGCTCCTGCAGCGCCGGCGTGGTCAGCCAGGCTCTCCTTTACAGCTCACGCCTCAAGTCTGGCTGCTCACCAAACATGCAGCCCTGAATACCTAAGTGATGGTAATTAATTATAATTGCAAACATTCGTATGAATTAACAGTAGCATTTTTTATTTTTTTTTTTTTTGTTAACCAAGATGCTTATTTTTGATGGTTTTGGCCAGGTCTGCAGCAGCTGGTGTTGTCGCAGGGAAAGGACCAGCTCCTGGCAGCAGGGACAGCAAGGAGCCCCTGCTCCTCTACCTGCTGGTGAGATGCAGCCGGCTCCTGATGGCCCCCTGGGAAGCTGCTTCCCCTCTGAAACTGCATCCTCTGCAGGTATGAACTGGCACCAGTTCATACCAGTGCATTCTCCGTGGCCACCACAAGCCACCCAAGCTGCTGATTCCTACGCTCCTGTATCTGCTTCCCTGGCCCCTCTGCTCTACCTCTCGGGGAGGTGATGAGATGTGCCCGCTGAGATTTCCACGAGGAAGTGTCCTGGCATTCAGGGGGCTGCCTCCTGCTCTGCTTTTTGGCTTACTCTGATTGTCTGCTTTTCTTTCACTCAATCTAGAGAATGATTTTTTTAATTTACTTTTTTTCCTCCAAGAACTACTAGAAAGCAGGTGAAAGTGATATTTGTGAAGACGTGGGGCGTCCTTAACCCTGGAGTCACCCCGATGCCGTGTCGACACGGCAGCGACTGAAGCACACCTCGCACTTTCTCAGACACACCTCAGTTGCTTGGCTCCCTTCTAAATATTTTTCCCACTGCTCTCCCCACCCTGCTGGGTGCACCCACGGAAAGCTGAGCGCATCTGCCATGCCCAAGCAGGGCTGAGGGGACCTGGTGCTGAAGGAAACCGTTTTCCTTGCCCAAAGAGGATGGAAGGAAGGTTGCAAAACTTTTCCTTTGTCGAAAGAGGTTGCAAGGGAAGGTGTGAGCTTGGTGCTGGTACCCGTTCCCCATCTCCAGCTCGGTGCCATTGAGATCTCCGGCCCCAAATCTGCTGGAAGGACGCAGGGTGGTTGGAGACAGCCCGGAGCTGGGCTGCGAGAGAGACCAGAGGGCCGGGAGCCATGGCCAAGGAAGGCAGATCAAAAGGCTCGCAGTTGTTTAGTTTAGGAAAACTTTGTAAGAGCCGACAAATATGTAACAGGCTTCTGCAAAGAGGAAGGGAATGAACTGTTCTCCGTGCTCACCAGGAACAGGACAGGAGGTAATTGGCTTAAATTACATCCAGAGAGGTTGAAGGAACATTTTTCTACGGTGAGGACAGGCTTTTGTGCGGGGGGCTGCGACGAGGCCGTGTCTCCATCCCTGGAGGTTTGGGACGAGGGAGGACCAGGGTCTGTCGTCAGCACTGGGGCTGGAGCGGGTCCTGCACGGGGACCCCTGCGTGGATCCAGGGTCAGCAAGGGCTGAGAGCCATGCTTGTGAACGCTGCTTCCAGGGGTTTATTTCTTGCTTAAACCCAGAGCTTTGCAATGATCCTGTGGGTAAGCCAGCTGGGAACAGGGCTTCCTAAAGCAGTTTTGCTGCTGCAGGAGAAGTAATGTCATCACCCCCTCCTCCCCCGGGTATCCCCCGTCACACATTTTTCTTTCCCAACGCTAGGAACTAAGCAGTTTACTGCAACGCTCATGAAATCTGCAGCAGCTTGAGTGAGATTGCCTTTGAGGGCCTTCAGCCTCAAAATGAGGGTTTCTTCTGTCCCTGGTAAACAGGTTGCAGCTGGACACAAGGTGAGATTCGGCTCCCAACACCTGAATTTAGAGGTGAAATTCAGCTGCAGACATCTTCTGAGTGCCAGTTTTAGAGACCTGGGGAGTCCCCGGCCTCTGGCTGCTGTTCAAGGAGGATGCGATCCTCAGGGGTGCTGAGCTCCTTCCACTGGCTCTGTGTGGACCTCTCGGACACCCCAGCATGCCTCAGACACTGGGAAGCTGGGTGTGGGTCACTAAATCCTGCCTTAAAGCTCTTGTGTGTGCAGTCAAAGCAATGGAGAACTATCAGCTGAGCTTGTAGGTGTCCTTGTTGGCATGGGCTGAAGACCTCCGTAGACCGAAATATCCCCAGAGGTACAACAAGGAGGTGTTTGCTCTAACCTGCTGCACTGCCTGTGGATGCGCTCGCTCCTAAGGCAGCAGGAACTGAGCACGGGACCTGGCGAGCCCTCCCGGGTGTTGGGTGGCACATGGAGGGCCACCACGGGGCGCGTTGGCTTCCCGAGCAAGGTGGAGCCACGCTGGCACGGAGCGGTGCACCGGGCTCGGGGAGGCTGCTGGGGCTGCCTCATGAACACGGGGCTGAAGGTCAGCCTTGGTCAGAGAGCTGCTCCCAGCCCTTTATGCATTGTCTACAAAGCAAATGCCTTGTTCAAACACGCTCCTCCATCGGCAAACAGGAAAAGAAAGGCAACAGCATAACGCTGCGTGGGTCTGGGAGCCGAGAGCTGCGATGGGTGCGCAGAGCTGGGCTGGGAGGGCAGGCAGAGACCGAGGGCAAACCTGCAGCGGTGGCAATAGCTACGTGCTCTCTTATCTCCGTGCGCTAGCCCTCCTTCCTTGTACAGTTGCAAAACCCCTTGTTTCTACGCAAAGAGCCTACGGAGTGCCCTCATCTCCCTGCAGGGCTCTGTGAAGCAGGGACACGCTCGAGCCAGCTCCGATTGCCCGGGTGGGTGAGCCGTGAGAGGAGAGGGTGGTGGCTCTTCCCCGTTTCTGAAGCCCTGGGGGGGCTGTGAGCAGAAGCAGCGTTTTCTGTGAGCAGAGCTGGACACTTCTTCAGCCACGTGAGCCCTTCTGTGGGTCCGGGGTAGAGCGAGCTTCGAGCAAAGCCCTGGCTGAGGATGGCTGAGCATGGCTTAATGATGTCAGTCAGATAATTAGGCAGAAAAAGCAGAACGGTAAGCCAGGAAAGGCAGAGGTGATAAGGTTCCCCTGGTGGCTGGAGCAGGGGCTGGTCCTGGGGGCACCCATCTGTATCCAGGCAGAAGGGAAGGGGTCACCCTTCCTAGGCTTGTGCCTCATGCGGGGCTTTGGACCACCCTGAGTGACAAGGGACAAAAAAAATCTGAGGCAAGCACTCCAAACTGATGAAAATCCAACAAATCCCTCACTGCTCTTGGGAAGTTGATGCCTGTGCTATAAGGACCCTGATTCCTGCTTTCTCATCTAAATGTGGGATGCTTTTCACCTATCTGTAGATCCCTGGTGTCCTTCTAGAGCTGAAGGACAACGCAGACTCTCCCAGCCAGGTCTGGATCTTGTCCCGGTGACTGTGCCTGCTGGGTCAACTCTCACACCTCCAACCCCAGAGTGTACTGCCACGTTCCTTCCTTGCTCTTATCTTCGTTTATTGTCTTCTTCCCTCTTTAAAAAGCGGAGGGCATCAGCCCAAGGGCTTTCCACGGCAGAGCAGGAGCCCTACCTGCCACTCAGTGCCTGGGTGATGCCGGACCGTGAGGCCCCGCTGGTGAGAGCCTCATCCCACCCTAAGGGGTGCTTCCAGGGATGAGCAGACCCTTTGCCTTTGAGGTACCAGCCCTGGAAGGAGATGTCTCCACCTTTGAAGATGCCTCCACCTCTGAAGATGTCTCTCTGCTGACTGCTACCATGTACCCTCACGGGGTGAGCCTGGAGCAGATGCCCTGCTCGTGGACAGCTCGGTGTAGGAGACGAACCCTACCTGCTGTCAGCAGCGGGTTTGTGATGAGCCCAAAGGTCTTCTGAGGTCTGTCCTGCTCCTGGAGGGTCTTGTGGCTTTCCCTGAGCTCTCGCCCACTGCTTCATGTTCTTCCTGAGTTATGGAGACCAGAGGAGGTCAGGTCCCAGTGCACTGAGTGCAGTGAGGCCATAGGGTGGCTTTAAGAAGCCACTTTAAGAAGCCGCTTGCCTCTCCAGATAAAAAACACGAGGGGATTGAAGGCAGACATCACACAATGCTGGAGGACAGAGAGAAGGGAGCTGTGCCCCGATGTCTGCTCTCTCAGGCCAGTCCCTTGATCATCGGGCTCCTTCACCAGGTCACAGTGCTCAAATGAATTTCCAATGAACAGATGCATAGTTGGGATTTTATTTTTCATTATAAAGTGATTCCTCCAGCTGCTAAAACGTGTTGGTCTGTGGGCTCCCTCCCATTTCAGATGGTGTCTTTTGGATGCCAAGAAGCCTGCTTTGATAGACACTGGGCAAAAACTTATAGAGGTGGGAAATACCTGATGGAGGAGGCGATATCTTTATAGGCACTGCAGTCTTGCTCTGGACCTCCATCCCCAAGGACATTGAACATCAGGCAGCATAAAGTCATGGAAAAATGTCTTAAAGTTCAACATTGTGAACAAAAGGTAGTACAAAAGGGTAGGATAAGTTTGATGTCTGACAGCTCTTAAAGGCTTGCTCTCTGCTTGCAAGGTAATATAAACTTTACAGAAGTCAATGCAGTGATACTGGCTTGTGCCTGCTGACTCTCCAGGCAGGTGTTTGGATTAATTGCAATGTTATACCATGCCCTTGCCTAAAAGCATCAAGCCAGCATCCATCCAGAGATAGCTGAGATGGTGGATGGTGGGTGAGACATAAAAAATGGTGATGTTGCCTCAGCAAGTCAATGATGCGGTTGCTTGGGAAGCTGTGAGCACCGTCAGTCATCTTTCTCTTAGAAATAAGCTGCAGAAAGTTCAGAAAAGGGAGGCAAGAGGACTGCGTGGTCTCCTCTGGGGAGAAATCAAGGTTGAGAAGAGAAAAACAGGAGTGCGCCATGAAAAAAAAAAGTACAAAAGATAAAGGGTATAGTGAAGGGGCATTTGGGGCTTGGACGAGTGGAAGAAGGCTCCAAGAAATAAAAAGGCGGAGACATTTCCAGTCTGACAAAGAAACCCTTGGTTATCTTTCAGAGTGTAAGTGGACAGCGGGGAGTGCTGCTGCTGGAAGCCACCACGGCTCGCAGAAGAACTGGGTGTCTCTCGGGGGGGAGCAGGGACAGAGCTGGCAGAGCTGCTGGTGTGTTTCAGAAGGGTTTTGGAGAGCTGCTGGTGGGTTTCAGAAAGAACCTGAAGCCCAAACCTGAGGTCTCTGTTTGCTCTGTAGCTGACCATCAGTACTTGGCTCCCAGGAGCAGCCTTCATGGGAGAGGGCAGCAGTCTGGTGACAGTCGTGTGACATCCCCGAGCCCAGCAGCAGGTGGCTTCTCTCCTTGGCACCCCAGCAAGGTTTGCAGAGGACCCTCAAGGACCTGAGCTTTCCAGCGTGTCCGTGGGAGGAAAGCTTGAGCAGAGCGGGGGGGGGGGGGGCTGTGAAGTGCCTCTCCTGAAATGATGCCCCTCTTCCAGAGAGGGCCTCTGAAAGGCTACCCATGGGAGGTTACGTGGAGATGGGTGGTGGGGCTGAGCTCTCAAACCAGAAGTCCACGAGCACATCATCTTCTGTCTGTCTAACGGGGTTTGCCTCCTCTTTCACCTGGCCCCGGCGGTGTTTCCTTCACCCTCTCCTCAGAGGAGCTCAGCCTCTGCGAGGGGGCAGAGGTGGGGGAAGTCCCCCCCTGGCCAAAGTCCCCTCGGTTTTCCCCTCAGATCAGGGCAGAGACCACGGCGTGAGAGCCTCCCCCACCGCCCCGAGGGGCTCTCCAGCCCGCCCGCGGCTGGGCGAGCGCGCGGGGAAGCCGGGGAGAGGAACAGTAGCTTTTTCTCTTCCCGGCGACGCCGACGTGGTGATCAGAGGAGCTGGCCAGAGTCCTAATGAAGATAGATGAATATCCCCTCTCCTCCGCTCCTCCGGCTTTTATTGATGGGCTGCGGGGTGAAAGGCGAGAGCCTGAATGTTCATTTAAGCAGACGTCACGAGTTTCTTTGGAGGGGAAGGTGTAAGAAAAACCGCCTTGTGCTTGAAAGTTACTCCAAGATGAGCACGCTCAGCTTTACAAGCCTTTCTCCATTCCTTCCCCATCCATCACTTCCCGGGAGCCCTTTGTAAATGCAAATTGCACTTTGATAGAAATAATGCACTGAGCCTCTATTAGTGTCTGTGTAATGGAGAGGGCTATTTTAATGCAATCATTCTTGGAAGAAGCTCCTCTGTGCCTTATTTTAGGCTGTGTATCAAAAACCAATCTGAAAACCCGCTCCTCCCCTGCTCCCTCCCGGCTCTGCCCTTCGCAGGCGCTGGGATACTTTTCATTTGGGGCCGGGGATTCTTGGCGCAGCCGGGGCGTTTTGCCATGTGAATGAGGGCTCGGGTGGACAGCCCGTCCCACCCAGCCCCAGGACACGTCTGGGACACCGGGACCCCAGGCTGGTGGCAGGGACGGTGGCGATGGGACAACCTGCATCCCGCACACCGTGTGGGATGGGGAGAACTAGCTCGAATTTTAGGGGCAGGATCTGTCTCGTCCCCCGGAGCTGCTTTATGCCCAGCTCTCGTGGTGGGATGAGGAGGGTGGGTGATCTGCGGAGCAGCCCCCGCCACCCCTGGCACATTTCTGTGCACCGCAAACTGATTTTCTCACGTCCCAAGCTGATCTCTCCCTCCCAGGATGTGGAGCAGCAGCTCCGGCACTGAAATCAGTTTAAGCTGCTTAAAAAAAAAAAAAAAAAAAAAAAAGGAACATTTTAAAGCATTGAGATCCCCCTCCACACACACACGCTTTGGGAGGTCAGAACAAGACTGCTTTGAACTGTTTAAAAACAAATCTGAGTCTTCATTCATCTTCATTAATGAGATATTTAACCAGTTCCTTTTAATAACTTCTTGATGCATATGCCAAACGGGAAAAAAAAAAAAAAAAAAGAAGAAAAAACACAACAAAACAACAGCACACAAACATACTTTGGACTCATTTTCTGCTTTAAAGGCCATTATTTGGGCTGCGTTTTCTTCTTAAAAGGCCATCATGCTCCTAAATGCTGCTTTTCCCTGTCGCAGCGGTGTCGGGTCCTTCTCACACCCTCCAAGCGCACCATGACGACTTGTGCCAGGGGCTGACCACAGGGCAGGGAAGGGAGCTGGCTTTTGCCATCCCCCTGGGACATCCGCAGCGCTGCCAGCAGGGTTTCCTCCGCGGCAAGGTTTGGCTAGGGGGATCGGGTCCTCTGCCTCCTCCTACCTGCTCTGTGTGGATGGCCGGGTGCTGGATTTTCTCCCCTTACTGGAAAGCAGAGCTTGTCCACAGCGTGGATTTGAAGGCTCTTCCCAAAGGACAGCTCCGAGGATGTGCTCCTCGAGCACCTTCCCAGAGGAGATGAAATCCTGCGCGCCGGTCTCAGCCCCGAGCACGCCGCAGAGCGGCTCTTCTGAACTCCGGGGTGGGGACAGCCACTTTTTGGGGGTCCTCGACTCACAGCAAGAAAGATACAGGGAGGGAAAACTCCTTTCATAAATCACACAACAAAGGGAGGAAACATAGAAAGCGGAGGGGATGCTTTCCAGTTTCTCGAGGAGCAGAAGAGGAATGGGGAAGGCAGCGTCGTTAAAGCGAAATCCCCGACTGGAATGACAAAAGGAAAAGAAATTAAAGCCAGATTTGTTCCCCTGGGCTGGAGGAAGGAGGATCCCTTTTGGTTTGTTCCTTCTTTCTTATTTCCTTTAAAGACAGGAGATCAATTGCGGGCCTTAATGAGAACCGTCTAGCGCGAGAGGTGGACAATGCGAAGCGGAGGACGTCCCGGAGCCCTGGAGATTTTGCCGCAGCTGCGAGCATCGGGCTCCATCCCTCCGTCCCCGTCCCTCCTAGCCCACCTCGGGGCCGTGGCTTTGTGCAGCGTGAGCATCTCATGGTGCTGGGGGCTGCCAGCGGCTCTCCTGGTCCCTCGTCCCAGGGGTCGCCGTGTCCACGGGCTTCCTCTGCGCACCCACGTTGTGAGCCGGGGGTACAGACACGAGGTGCTTGTGGCTGGTGGAGCATCGGGGTCTGTTGGGGCTGCCGTGGTGGTGACAGCCCCGCTGAGCTGCCTGCAGCTCAATGCCCACCATCCGTCCTCCTCCTGGGCATCCCCGCGTTTTAGTTGCTCTGATGCTGCACTGGGTATGATTGACACAGGGGGAAATCCCTGAGCTCCGGCTGATCTGGGTCAGCCACACGGGAGTGCAAACAGAGCTGGTGCAGCTCCGGACTTACTACAGTCCTGTTCTTGGTTAGAGAGACGGGGCAGAGTGCTATTTGGGGCTGGACTCCAGATGCAGGAGGTCTGGGGACCCTGATTTCAGGTTGGAGGCCCTTGGTGAAGGGTTTTCCATGCACAGGAATTAAGGAGGACTCACTGGGATGCTACCAGGATGTCCCCATGGGGTGCTCCTCCTGGGGAGGCCCAGAGAGCATCTCCTGGAGCCCCTCAAGGGAGACGGGAGATGCCCGCAGGGTGCATGTGCAACAAACTGCCCTTTGCATGAAAATCTCATGCCAAAACGGATGCCCCATCTCCCCTAGGTTTTAAATCCCATCACCCACTGGAACGGTGCGGGGGGGGGGAATCAAATCCCCGATCATTTCCCCCCCAGGAATGGCCACCCAGCTCCACGGGTGGGAGCGGGACCTGGGAGCGGGACACGGCCATGCAGAGCAGAGCCTCCCAGATCGGCATCCCTGGGGATGCATCCTCTTTCAGGGCAAATCATTGTCTCTGTCACTCGATCGGTGTCGGGCCCAGCAGCATCCCTGGAGCTTCAGCAGCAGAGAGGGACCTTTCAGGGCAGGTGAGGACGGTGAGGCGCAGAGCAGGGCTGCGGGAACAGCGCTGAGCTTGGCTGGGGACCGCTAATGAATGCAAACGAGCTTTTAGCTGCTGGGTCACTTGGCGGGGTTTTGTGCAAAGGTTTTGTGCTCCTAACCGTGACTGTTCACGTGCCCGGCGTGAATGGAGAGGGGCACGGCAGAGGCAGGAGGGCTGCGCAGGTGCCTGCTCGCACCGAAATGCTAACAACTTCCTCCCTGTGCTGCCTGCCAGATCCCGAGAGCTGATACGGTTTCACCCAGGCCTCCAAAAGCCCTTTGCGAAGGTTTTTTTCCGGGGCCTCGTCACCCTGGGTGCTTCATACCCGCTCACAGCTTTGCTCGCTGGCATGCAAACAGGAGGAGGGGAGAAAAAAGGAGGCAATGCCCCCCCTGCCCCTAACCCCCAGAGCCGCCCGTCGGGGCACCCTCACAGCTCCTGGGCACTGCTGAAGCTGCCGATCTCTGTCCTCTGGGTAAGTCCGTAGTATTTTATGCAGGAAAATCAGTTTTGCCTTCTCCCAAAAGCTGCATGTGGCTCAAAGTGGTTACGAATTGCTTTCCCTGGTTTTTAACTCAGGGTGTGGGTGGAATTTGGATTTAAGGCACATTTATATTCTGCATGGCTAATAGGAACATCTCCCTGCAACTCGGCAATCCTAAATCCAGACACGGGAAACCCTTGGTTCAGAGGGAGGTGGAGATACCCTCAGAGCCAGCAATGCCCCACCTGGTCCACGAGCGGTGCCCGATGTGTGCTGCGGGTGGAAGTGGGGCTGTTGTGGTCCCTTTCCATCCAGGTCCTTAGCAGCAGATTGAAAGATTCAGGCTGGTGCTACCTGAAAGGAGGTGATGCATTTTTTTCAAGAAAATGAGCAGAGCTGCCTTCAGTTTCATCCCGTGTGTCCCTGAGGGAAGCGGGAGACTTCCCCAGACTTCCCCAGACTTCCCCAGACTTCCCCAGACTTCCCCAGACTAGAAATAGGAGTTCTGGAAAGCTGCTCCCTTCCTCTTCCCCCGGCCTCCCCCTCTCACTGCTCCTTCTCCCTTTCTGGTCCTGGAGGACCAGAGGAGTGTCGTCCCTTCCTCCTTTGCTGAAAAGCAGCAGAACATAAATTGATGAATTCTGATGTGTCTCCTGCGCATGCCTTGTAAGTGTTTTCACATGGGCACCCCGAGTTTCCCCCCCAAGCATCCCCCTTGGTGGCACCATCAGGTGCTTTTGTGCCTGGTGGTGACAATAAACCTGCAGAGAAGGGGCAGCCCCATCCAGGGGCACTTCATTTCAGGCTCCTTGGCCTGGAGAGATGCAAGTGCTGCAGGCACGGAGCCTGTGGGATCAGGAGGGATGTCCCTCACCCCAGGTGGGTGCCCAAAATGTTGGGTGCCCCCAACCACCAGCACTTGCACCCCAAACAGCCCGGCCACCCAGCTGTGGGCGAGCTCTGCCATCGGAGCCGGCTGCCATCCCCGGCTTTTTGAGCAAAAGGGAAAGAAATAAAGAAAACAAAAAGCACAGATAGGCAATGCTTTTTTTTTTTTTTTTTTTTTTTTTTTTCTGGGGGCCCTTAGGATCACCTTGCCAGCAGCTCCGACATGGGGCTGTGTTTCTGGAGTGCACCGAGCCCTGCGTTTCGGTGCTCGGGGAGACGACGAGTCTCCATGACGAACTTCCTCTCGTTTGGGAGTTGATGTTTTTCATTTGGGTCGCGTTTTGTTTTTTTTTACTTCTTTTACACCCATCCCCTTCCCTGTTTTGCCCGGCAGGACTCGGTAAGTGCCCAGGCATGGCTGGATGGAGCGGGCAGCAGGACAGCGCCGTGGGGATGTGGCCGCGCGGCTCCAGCCCTGCGCTGCCCGATAGCGAGGTTCCCACCGCTCTCCTCCTACGTATTTTGTTTGACTCTTTTTCAAAGGGCTTTGAATGAGTTTGGGAGAGGGGGCAGCAGCAGCAGGGAAGGGGAAGAGGAATCTGGTGAAAGCCCAGGCGAGCCGTGCAAGCGGCTTGTGAAATGCCCTTCACGTGCGCCCGGCGTTTCCATCCAGGAAAACGTGGGCTCGGGAAGAGGTTTCTCAGCAAACTTTAAATTCTTCCCACTCCGCTGCAGCAGTGCGTCCTTGAAGTTGCCTCTCCAGCAGTGTTTTGTATTAAAAGGTCTGGGATATAAATAGTTTTTTTCAGCAGCATCTTCAAAGTCTCATCGCTTTAAAATATATACATGCACACATGTACCCCTCCCTCCTCCCGGCTGGTCCCTGTCTCGGATTACGCTGGCATTTTCTCTGGAGATGAATGGAGAGACTTCAACGTAGTTTATTTTCCTTCAGAGCAGGGTAAGATGTTTCTCGTTATGCCTTTTTAATTTTCTAAAAGGCTGCATGGCATGTAGAATAATAGTGGCTGTATTCTTGCAATGATGCAAAAATCCTTCGCAGCCCACCCTTTCTAGTAATTATCTGCTGCTCGCATAGAGCGAGGCCGGGGGAAAGCCAGATGGTTTTCAAACAGGGCTGAGATTTGGGAGGACGGTTTTGCTGGTAGCAGAATGAAGAGGAAGTTTTTTAGGAAAAAAAAAGAGAATAAATACCATCAAGGGCTGGCGGGGTTGTTTTTCGGAAAGGCATCTGAACCAGATTTTTAGGGCAGAGATACTAGAAAGGAAGATAAAACGGGAAACGACCCAGAAAGCAAGGAAGAAAAAAAATAAAAGGGGAGGACACCCAGGAAAGGATCTCTCAGTAAAAATTTCAAACCGAGAAACATCGAGGAAAGGCCCTGGATACCTGAGGTGATTAACAATGTGCAGAAAATGCTGCCAGCTTGCAGGGGAAGACAGTCACATCCCCGCGTATTTGACCCAGCTCAAATCTTTCTATTTTCGCAAGCAGGCAGAGAAAACCTGCAAAATGCTCCTAGAAGAGCAACAGAAGCCCAAACCTGCCTGTGTACAGCCCCCGAGCCAAGGGGCAGCGGGGTTCCCATAGGGATGCCTGTGGGGGCTCGGGATTTGGGATGCTCCCCGAGCCGAGGGGCTTGAGGCGATCGGTTTAGAAGAGGGGAGGCAGGGACGGGACGGCTTCGGCTGGGCACTGCAGGGAGAAAGGGGCGGGGGGGTGGAAAATGCTGCCGAGATGCAGGGTTGCACCTGCGAGCAGAATCTCGGGCATGGATGGACAGATGCGACACAAATGGAGCCGGACACCGCGCTTCTCGCTTCATAGTACGTAAAAGAGGAGTTTTTTTTTATTATATATATATTTTTTGTGTGTATCTCTGTAGCCACCATCTATAATAAAGCCTGGAGCCGGACCAAGCTGCGTTCC
This sequence comes from Anser anser, assembly GCF_964211835.1. Lineage (NCBI taxonomy): Eukaryota > Metazoa > Chordata > Aves > Anseriformes > Anatidae > Anser > Anser anser. Next base: position 77,555,005 of record NC_139724.1, read on the forward strand.
TTTTCCTTGGGAGACCACGTATGCACAAAAAGGGGAATATCAAAATGATCTCGCTTCTTTCTCTCTCTGGTCTCATATTGAACAAAGGACGGATGGGAACAAGAAAGGAAGGAAAAAAGCATCACCTGTTCCCATACAGTCTTAGCGAGATCGCAGTCATTATCTCGGCAGCCTCACATTTCTAAAGGGGCTTCATTTTTCTTTTAAACACTGGCATCTTGTTAAAAACGAGAGGAGAAATCACCGATTTGCCCAGTTCCCCCCAAACCGACCGGCGCTGCCTTGCCTTTCCCCGCAGCCCTGACTTTAACACCTGGGAAAAGAAAGTGGAAAGGAAACCAAAGCCGCTAGCCACCAAAACACAAATAAAGCTGCCGCGGCCGAAAGGCCCCCAACCCTGGCTTTTCTCGATGGCGTTTCTCCATCTGACAAAAGCCTTTGGTTTTCTGTCATTCTTTTCATTTCCTTGATGGCTCCCCAATTGTCAGGCCTTCAAGAAAATGCACTTTAGCTCTTTGTCACCAAATGTAATTTGATAAACTCTTTGCAGAAACATTCTGGTTTCGGAGGCTTTTCAAAAAAAAAAAAAAAAGAAAAAGAAAAAAACACAACAAGAAAAAAGAGAGGAAGAAAAAAAACAAACCACGAGCTGCTCCTGCAAGGGGCAGACGATATTTGAGAGCCTATTTGAGCATTTTTTTTTTTTCAATGAGTGTTTTGCGGCAAAGCGAGAGGAAAAAGCGGGGCGGAGGGGTCCCAGGCGGGTGTGTTTTTTTTTTTTGGGGGGGGGGGGGGCACAGAGGAAGCTTTACATTGTCATCCTTCCTAAATGCTTATGAATACCGATTTTCAGGCAGCACCCTGTGGGCGGGGACCACCCCAGCTTTCAGGCTATAAAGCACTCCGGGTCGCCCCGGCGTGGGGAGCGCGCTGCGGGACGGCCGGGCTGGGGCGGGAGGGGGCCGGCGGCACCCCAAGTCGAGCGGGGCGTCAAGGTTCGGTAAGTGGCGGCGGTGTCCCGCTTCTTGGTCCTTTTCCCTTCCCTCCGTGGCGTTTGCCCCACTGGGGTCCCCTGGGTGCCGGGGTGTGGGTGTGGGTGGTGGGCGTTGGGGAGCAGCCCCCGTCCCTCCCCACCAGCGCACCCCCCGCCGCCGCTCCCCCTCCTTTTCTCCACCCGCCTCTGCCAAGGGATTTCGTCGTTGTTTTGTTTCATCCGAGGGGTGAAAAAGCCGGTGATGACAACTTCTAAATTTCATCGCGGGGCTTTAAAGGCGCCTGGTTAAAAAAGCGAAGCAAAACAAAGCGCCGAGCCCCAAGCGGGGGCCTGCTCCTAGGTGGGGGGGGTGCTGCATGCGATCTGCCAGCCGTTGGGACCCCGCGGGGCTCCCCTGCGAGTTTGGGTTAAAACGTTGCAAAAGTGAGCAAGAAGCTGGTTGGGAAAATTAAATTGTAGATTTGGTAGATTTTTTTTTTTTTTTTCATTCATAGCCTGGCAGGGCCGCTGGTTAAATTACCAGTGAGCTGGAGGTGTGACTGCTCGGAAATGCAAAGCTTCCATACGTTGTGCTGCACTCCTGGAGCACCGGGGGGAATCACACCGCGTCCCCCGTGCTTTATTCGCCATACAGGTGGTTCAGCGTTTAGAAAGTACGTGGCGATCCGTGGCATAAAAGTTACAAAATCAGCCATAAAAGGGCTGTCAGAGCAGAGACTATTAATGCCTGCGAGAAAGACAACCCATGATCAGACTGAAAAGAAGTAGCAACACGAAGTCCATTCGCAGTGCAGTGTTAGCAGGGAGTCCTGGATCAAAAATCGAAGTTATTTGGGTGAATTTAAAGCAAATACAAGTAGTGTCACACTCCTGTGCATGGTGTAATGAAACCAGTCTTTGAATGGGACAAGAAAATCAAAAATCGCACTTGTGCCTTTGCAATTCCTCTCAATTCCCCTCTTGGTGGGTTTTGCCTGCGCGCCAGCTGAAACACGGACAGAAACGATCGGTGTGCTAGAGAAAGAGACGGGAGATGAGAAAGCATTAAATAGAGAGGAAAATAAAAGGTGATTTCAGAATGAGCTGCTCGCTTAGAAAAGAAAAATAAAGCAAGGAGTTACCTAGGAGTGCCTGTGGGATTGTTTCAAGGCATCAGCTCTGTCGGTGCGGCTGCGGTGGGCGCACTCGCTCTGCCTGCAGCCCGGGGCAAGGGGGCACGGGTGTAGGGTGTGGGTCAGGCACCTCGCTTCATCCTGCCATGCCCGAGGAGCTGGAGTGACCCCGAAAGGCCGAGCAACCCCACTTTCACTGCTGGTGAGCCTTTCCAAGTCACGCAGCCCAGCGTTTAACCTAGGGGACTCTCTGCTGCTCTCTCCAGCCGAAATGTAACAGTGCTGGGGTTTGTCTGGAGCTGCAGGGAGAGGACAGCATCGCTCTTTCTGGTGAAGCCAAAAGCCTGGAGGGTTGGAAGGGAGAGAAATTCGCTCCTCAGAGCTGCAGCTGTCAGTAGTGGAGCCGGGGCGGGTTGGGCCCAGCTTCGCCAAAGTTTTTTGCTTTTCCCCGCCAGGGAAAGAGGCAGGAAAAGTTCAGGATCTCGCTCACGTTGCAAAACCGGGCTTTGGGATGGGGGAATTTTTGGAAGGAGGAGTTTTTGGACACCCCTAAGCCTTAGCTTGGTAGCCCTGAGCCTCCTGGTGCTGCTGGCCTCAAGGCTCAGCCTGGCGGAGCAGCAGCCACCACCACGGCGCTCCCTCGGACTGTGTTTCTCAGCCCCCTGCCTGGCAGTGTCGGCACCCTCTCCTCCCCATCGACAATTGATCCCCTATTTGCCCTTTCCATCCCGTTTGCAATTCCATGGGTTTTTTGCCTTTATTTGTTGGTGACACTAAATTTATCCGGATGGCAGTCGAAGTCGTGTCCGAGGCAGGAGAGCTGCAGGCTGCGCCCTGGGGACCTGGTGCTGGCCCTGCTGCTGGCCTTGGGAACATCATTTTCCCTCTGGACTCTCAGGGTTTTAATCTCCAGAGGGGGGGAATTCTGGAAACAAACAAACAAACAAACAAACAAGATAAACCCCAAGCAGCCGATTTTTTTGGTAGGCTTTTCCCTTGAATTTCCGCAAGAGGGAAAAGGGACAGATTCTCATGAGAATACATCGTGCCGGTGGCTGATTTCTGTCCCTCTGCCAGCCCCGCAAAAAGACATTTTCGCATTTCTGGACACGAGCTGTGTTCACACACTCAGCAGCTCCAGGGGTGACTTTTCCCTGGGGAAAGGGGGGAGGAGAGCAGGGCAGAAAAGGGCTCCCTCTGCGCTGGCTGGTCCTGTGCTCAGCCCCACTGTTTGGGGTTCCTGGGGGTGTTTTCAGCAGCAGGTGCTGCCCTTAGGGTTGAAACAAAGTTGTTGGGGGATTTGGGGGATTTACTGTGCTAAAATAATTCTTTGGGGCTCTCAGCCACGGCCTAGGTCTGGTGCTGAGCTCGGTGTCACAGCCCCGGGGGGACACATTGCATCCCCTCTGCTCTGAGCTTGGGGCACCAGGGGGGAGCTGAGCCCTTTTCCCCCAGTTTCTCTTCTTGGTGGGGGGATCCGAGCCCTATGAGGTGCACAGCTGCCTGGGGGGGCCACGGCTCAGTGAGCTCCCCAGTTGGCGGCTGGGCTGGGAGCACAGCGGGGTGCAGGAGCAAGAATCTGGGGATGGTATTTTTGGGAGGGTGTTTGGGAAAGTGTTTGGGAAGGTGTTTTGGGGAGGTGCATGGGAAAACGTTTGGGAAGGTGTTTGGGAAGGTCCTGGCAAGGTGTTTGGGGAAGGTATTTAGGGAAGCTGTTTTGGGACCTCACTCCCGGGCAGTGCTTCGGGGCAGCATTTCGGGGCAGCGCTTCTGGGAGCGGCTTCGGGGACGCCCTTTGCGGAGGGCTTTTTGGGAAGGCGCTTTGGGCAGGGGCTGCGGGCTGAGGCACCCTGCGGGCAGCAGCCCTCACCTGGCCGGGGGCGGTGGTTTTTTTTTTTTGGTTTTTTTTTTTTGGGGGGGGGGGCTGTTCAGCTCCGACCCCCTCCGGGCTCGGCGGCCACCTGCGCGGCTCCGCCTGCAGTGCCAGCAGCGGCCACCGGGTGGGGCGGCAGGGCAGAGAGTGAGCGCGGCGCCGGGGGGGCGCCGGCACCGGGATGCGCCGGGGGGGGGAGGAAGAAGAGGAGGAGGAGGAGGAGGAGGAGGAGGAGGAGGATGGGGGGGGGGGAGCAGCCCTGCAAGGGGTGTATGGGGGGGGGGCGCACCCCGGTGTACGGTTGTGGGGGGGGTCGTGGGGAAGTGTGGGGGGGGGGGGTCCCCGGTGGATGGGATGTGCGGGGGGGGGGCTCCCTGCACCGGGCTGCGGTAACGTGGGGAGGGGGGTGGGGGGGATCGTCGTGAAGAGGGACACGCGGGGGGGGGTCCCACAGCGGGATGCGTGGGGTGTTTGGCACCGATTCCCTGCAGCGGCGTGAGGGGGGGGGGCTCAGCACCGAGTCCACCGAGCCCCCCCCCTCAGCTCGCACTGTGCCCACGGGAGAGCCCGGACACGCGTGGGTGGGGGGCGGCTCTGTGTGGGGGGGGAGACAGGGGACTCCCTGCCCCGGGGGTGCCCAAGGATGCGGGGAGCGTGGTGTGGGGGGGGGCGCTGCGCTCCCCCTCCGGGACCCTCCGGGGGGATCCCCGCACCGGGCCGGGCAGGAAAAGGGGCTCCGGTGCCGGCTCCCCCCGGGATCACCTCAAAGCAAGGCTTTTGGGGGGGGGTCCTGCCCGGTCCCCAGCTCCCGGGGAGCCGCAGCGGCGTGGAGGGGGGGTGGGGGGGCTCGGCCCCTCTCGGAGCTCCGCAGTCCCACCGGGCACCAGACTCAAACCAGCTGGGGAGGCTACGGGGGGACGCGGGGGGGGGGGACCGGGGGGGGGGGCGGCGAAGGAGCGGGGGGGAACTCAATGAACTTTTGTTTTTCCTGTAATCTGAAGCAAATGCTTTGCAAAAGTGCCTGTAACCAGGCAGCCCGGATACCTGCCTCTGCCTCCATCGCTGCTGGGGCTGAGGGGGGGGCCGGGGGGGCCGGGGGGGGCGGCAGCCTCCTGGGCGAGGCAGCGGCTGGCTCGGAAGCACCGCGGGGAGACAGCGGGTCCCCCCCCCCCCCAGACCTGAGCCCTGTGTCCTGGGAAGGGGGGGGGGGGGCAGAACAGTGGTTGTGCCCCCCCCCGAGAAATAGGGGTGAGGGGTGGAATATGGCAAACCCGACAAAAATGTCTTGTGGGGGCAGAGGGTAAATAAATTGCAAGGGGCAAGTTCTCGGGAGCGAATAACCGGAGGGGGAAATCATTGCAAGGGGGTGAATAGTTGGGGGGGGGGCATTGAAAGGGGGTGAATAATTGGGGGGGGGGTATTGCAAGGGGTAAGTTGTTGCAAGAGGCCAAGGCAGGGCGGGGGTAAAGCACTCCGGGGGCAAATCAGCAAATCCCTGCAAGCGGGGAGGGGATGGGGGCAGCTCAGCGGGCAGGGAACTGCGGGGGGGGGATTACTATGGGGGGGCAAACCGCTGCAAGGAGCCAGCCGTGGGAGAGGGCAGAGTGTCTCAGAAAAGGAAGGGGTATTGGGGGGGGGGGTCATTGCCTGGGGCAAATCAGTGTGGGGGTGAATAACTGAAAAGGGAAAATTATTGGGGATAAATCCTGGGGGGCATCACTGCCAGGGGGAAGTCACGGGGGGGGGGGGTAGTTCTTGAGGGGGGGACATTGCTGCAGGGAGGGATCGTAAAGGGTTGAGCTCTGGGGGGATCGTTGGAAGGGGGAAATCCTTGGAGGGGGTAAGACTTGGGAGGGGGGATCCTTGCAAGGGGAAGCCATTAGGGGTTTACACCGGGGGGGGGGTGTTGTGTGGGAGAAATATTTGGGGCTAACAGTGGTGTGGGGAAGGGGGGGGAACCCGGGGCTCGGGCGTTGGGGTGACATGGCAAGAGGGGTGCGAGTCACCCTAAGGGGAAAACTGTGGGTGGGGGTAATTCTTGGGGCAGGGGGTTGTAAGGAGGGACTCATTAAGTAGAGGGGTAAATCTTGGGGTGAGGGGGCAAATCTTGGGGGGTAAATCTGGAGGTGGGGAGATTGCAGGGAGGGATTCATTATGGGGGGGGCAAATCTTGGGGGGTAAATCTTGGGATGGGATAAATCTTGGGGTAAGGGGGTTGCAAGGAACTCATTAAATGGGGGGGGGGGGGGCAAATCCTGGGGGATAAATCTTGGGGTTGGGGGGATTGCAGGGAGATACTCATTAACTGGGGGGGGGGGGCAAACCTTGGGGGGTAAATCTTGGGGTGGGATAAATCTTGGGGTGAGGGGGTTGCAAGGAGGGACTCGTTAAGTGTGTGTGGGGGGTGAATCTTGGGGGGGTAAATTTTGGGGTTGGGGGGATTGCAGGGAGGGAGTCCTTAACCGGGGGGGGGTGAATCTTGGGGGGTAAATCTTGGGGTTGGGGGGATTGCAGGGAGGGAGTCCTTAACCGGGGGGGGGGGTGCAAATCTTGGGGGGTAAACCTTGGGGCGAGGGGCTCGCGAGGAGTGGTTAAGCATCTGGGGGGGGACACACAAATCATTGGGGTGGGGGGGCGCCGGGCTGAGCCGCGCTTGTCTCTCCGCAGGCCGAAGGTGCGGACGGCGGCGGCGGCTGCAGGAGGAGGAGGAGGAGGAGGAGGAGGAGGAGGAGGAGGAGGAGGAGGAGGCCGAGGAGCGCGGCGTGACCGTGCGGCGGGCGGCGGGCCAGGGCTCGCACGCTCCAGCGCCGCGTCCGCCCGGCTCGGCCCGCCTCCCCCGGAGCCCTCTGAAGTGAGGGTGGGTGTGCGGGGGAGCAGCCGGGGCTGGCGGCGAGCCCAGCCCGGCTTCCCCGCCTCTATATAAACACACATTGACTTTCTGTTACCCGAACTCACATCGCGAGGGGCTATACCGAGGCAGCCCTGCCTCCTCTTTACAGGAGTCTTGTGAAAAGTCTGGGGCTAACAAATAACCGGCGTATATATATATATATATATATATATATATTTATATATATATTTATGGAGATATATTTATGTGGAGGGAGATAGAGATATAAACCGATCTGTCTCGCTCCGTGTGTATAGATACATATATAGAGCTATTTAATTCTTCCATCTCTCCAGGTCTTTGCTGACTTATTTTAAGATTTTTTTTTTTTAGTATTTTTAAAAATCTCGCTCCTTTTTTTTTTTTTCCTTTCATTTTTTTTTTCTCCTTCTGGTGTGTGTGGCTTGCCTTGAAAGCGAGCGAGAGCCAGAGCATCTGCATTTGGACTTTTTGGGGGTCTTTTTTTTTTTCACTCCGGGGTTTTCCTTTTTATTTTTTATTTTTTCTCGCGTTTTTGGCTACTCAGGGCCCCCACGCCCCTCTTTTGGGGGCTCTCCTGTTGCTTTTTTTCCTTTTTCCTCTCTTTTAGTGTTGTTGGTGTGTTTTTCTTTTTTTTTTTCTTTCTTTTTTTTTTTTTCGCCTGTGTCACTCTGTCAAGTTTATTCCAAACAAGAACAAAGTTTTCAGAGAGGGACAGAGGAGAAACTCCTTTTTTTTGCCCCTTTTCAATTTTTCCTTGCCCTTTTTTTTTTTTTTTTTTCCCCTCCTTTTTTCCTGCTGTTTTTCTAACCTGCCGGCGGAGAGGGGGGCGAGCGCGGCCCCCCCGCCCCAGGACCCCCCAGGCAGGGTCAGTGTGCGCTCCGCAATCGCCCTCTTTCCGTGCGTGCGTGTGTGTGGGTGCGAGTGTGGTGCCTGTCAAGGGGCTGTTTCTCTCCCCACCCTCCTCCTCCTCCTTCTTCCAAATATGCTTTTTGAAAGTTTTGATCTCGTCTCGGCACTGGCTACCCTCGCGGCGTGCTTGGTGTCACTGACTTTGCTGCTGGCCGTGTCCCAACAGCTGTGGCAGCTCCGCTGGGCTGCCACCCGCGACAAAACCTGCAAGCTACCAATCCCTAAAGGCTCTATGGGATTCCCTTTAATCGGAGAAACCTTCCACTGGCTCCTGCAGGTAAGGAGGATTCCCTTCCCTCCCTGGAAGGTGGGCTGGGACCGGCTGCTTTTTTTTTTTTTTTTTTCCTCTCTTTTTTTTTTTTTCCCTCCCTTTTTCTTTCCTTTTGCACGGGCTGCGATTGCATCAGGCGGGCTCCCGGCGAGCTGGGGAGGCAGATGGGGCCGGGGGGGACCGAGGGAGCCCGGCTCGGCTCGGCTCGGCTCGGTTCGGCTCGCCCGGGGCTCCGCGCTGCGCTGCCCGGCCCGGGGCGCGCCGGGGTTCCCCCGGCGGGGGCTGCGCGGTGCCGGGGAGGCGGCGGGGGGGAGGCTCGGGGGTCTCCCCCGCGCTGCCAAAAAAGCCTTTTTCTTCCCCCACAACCCGAATCCAAGCAAAATGAAAAACCGAAATCAGCCAACCCCCGGGGGCGGCACGCGGGGATTTGGCTGCCCCGGGGGGCTGCGGGCACCGTGCGGGGGTCCCCGGGTCTCGCCCCCCCCCCCCCCTCGCTGCCCGCTCCGCGGCCCCGGGAGCTGCTCCCGGCCGTGTCCCCGACCCGCCCGGCTCGGGTCCGGTGCCGGGGGAAGCCCACGGAGGTAATCGGGAGCTTAACCCGGGATTAACCTCGCTAAGTGCTGAGCAGCAGCGGCGGGCGGAGCGGGATCCCCTCGGACCGCGTTGAGGAAGGGTGGCTGCCAAAAAAAAAAAAAGGAAAAAAAAAAAAGAGAGAGAGAGAGAAGGAGGAGGAGGAGGAGGAGAGGAGGCTGGCGGCCGCCGGGGGTGCCCCGCTCGGGGGGAGCCGCGGGCCGGGCTGGGGGCACCCCGCCGCTCGCAGCCTCCCGGGAGGGAAGCCCCGAGGACAATTAGCCCGAGCCTTTCCCACCCCGAGCCAAACAAACCGGCGAGCGGAGCCTCCGCCGGGATGCTCCCGCCGCCCGAGGTCGCGTTTCATTGACGGCACGGCCCCGGCACGGCTCCTCCGGGCAGCGCTGCCCAGGACCGGCTGCGCGGCTGCGGCTGGCCCGGCCCGGCCCGGCCCGGCTCGGCTCGGCTCGGCTCGGCGCTGGGGGAAGCCCCGAGGTGCGAGCCCCCGCACCCCGAGCGGTCCCCCCTCCCCGGCCGCGGCGCCGAAGGGGTTAACCGCGCGCTCTCAATAGGGCTTTATTTTTTAAAGAAATTTATCAGATTTTTACAGGGGGACCAGAAAAGGGTTCTCGCTTTTCCACAGGCTCCATCCAAACAGAGTCCAGGGCTAAAAATACAGAATTTTGTATAAATTGGACTCCATTCGAAACTTCTCCCACATAAAGGTCCTCTTTGTGCTGCCCTGGAAATGGTGTACAAATAACTCTTTATTAATGCCACAAAAAGGACTTTAATTATATTTACGCAGATCAAGAAACAGGGTCACCTGAACATCTGAAATTCACAACCGCGCTTTTGTTTCAAAATAAACACACGCACTCGCAACCCGCGATCGCTCGCAGCGCTTCTCCCGGCGGGTCGGGGTTTGGGGGGGACCCGGCTCGTGTCCCCCCCCCCGCCCCGCCGCTCCGCCCGGCTCCTCGCCGACAAAAGCCTCCCCCGGAGCATGTGGGAAAGTTATTAAAGCCGCCCGAAATCTGCAGATTTACTTAGGCGAATCGCAGCCTTTCGAGTAAATTCGGTCTGAGCGAGGGGGAAAAAAAAAAAAAAAAAAAAGAGGAAAAAAAAAAAGGAGGGAAAAAAAAAAAGAGAGGGAAAAAAAAAAGAGAGGGGAAAAAAATGAGGGAAAAAAAAAAAAAAGTGTTTTAAAAGCGCCGGGGGAGGTAGAAAAAGGGAGGCGGACGGGGGGCGGAGGGCCCCGGCGGGAGGAGCGGGCAGCGCCGGGCGCCCCGTCGGAGGCAGCGGGGCTGTGCGCGGGTGGGACCCCCGCATTTCGGCCCCCCCAGACCCACAGGCACAGCTCCCCCCTCCTCGCCTCTTCCCCAGGCTGCTCGCCGGGTGCCCGCTTCCAAAAAACGGGGAGGGAGGGGGGGGGGGAAAAAATCCGAAATCCCCGCGGAGCTGCTCCGGGAGCGATGCTGCTCGCGGGGGGATGCGGGGACGCGGAGTGGGAGGGGGGATCCCCACGCGTGGGGTTGGGGGGGGCCGTGCGGTGACACCGGCCTCTCGGGACCCCCCCCCCCCCCCCGTGCTCCCCCCCCCGCAGGGCTCCTGCTTCCAGTCCTCGCGGCGGGAGAAGTACGGGAACGTGTTCAAGACGCACTTGCTGGGGCGGCCGCTGGTGCGGGTGACGGGCGCGGAGAACGTGCGGAAGATCCTGATGGGGGAGCACCACCTGGTGAGCACCGAGTGGCCGCGCAGCACCCGCATGCTGCTGGGGCCCAACACCGTCGCCAACTCCATCGGCGACATCCACCGGCACAAGAGGAAGGTGAGGAGCCCACGCGAGACCGGGCGCGCCGCGCGTGGGTGGGGGCGCGGGGAGCGGGGGGACCCCCCCCCACACCTTTTTCCCCTCCCTTTCCCTCCCTTCCCCTCCTCCTCTCCCTCCCATGCTTGCCCTCCCTCTACGCCCCCTCCCAGACCCCCCCCCTCGTGGGCGGTCCCGCGTGGGCGCCCCCCCCCCCCGTGTCCCTGCTCGGAGCCTTTGAGGAATTTAAAAGGGCGATCAGAGAGCGGGAGGGAGCCGGGGGGGGGCACACGGGGCGTTCCCGAGGGCTGTCTCTGCCCCCCCCCCCCCCGCTGCCCACCCGTGGATGGGGACACGCGTGGCGGGGGCTGCCGTGGGCTGGAGGCCGGGAGCGGCCCCGCAGAGCTCTTAAAAGGGAGATGCAGGAAGGCGGGGGGCGGTGTTGGGGGGGAGAGGGGGCGATGCAGTGCGGCCCCCCCAGCTCCAGGCTGCGCCAGAGGGGGCTGTGGGGAGCCCCCACTGGGGTCCTGCTTGCTGTAGGGTTTTTGTGACACTCAGCGTTCGCAGGACTTCAGAGAATTTGGGGTGCTGATGGGGGTCCCCCGGTGAAGGGGGGGTTCAGGGCTGGTTGGGGGGGGCAGTCCCAACCCCTCACCTCGGCTCCCCCCCGCGGTGGTCCCGCTGCCAGACCCTCGGCACGCACCCCAAAGCAGGCCAGCAGTGGGGGCAGCCTGCTCTCAGGGGGCAGTGAGCGTCCTCGGGTGTCGGGGATCGACCTCAGGGCCCCCCCCCCCAGGCAAAACTCCCGCAGGCAAAGGCGGTGGCAGAGGTGACAGGCAGGGCGTGCTGGCGTGGTGGCACGGGTGATGGTGGCATGGGCGATGGCTTTCACATCCCTGCCTCGACGGGAGAGGCTCTTGCCCTGCTGGGTCGGGGCGAGGGGTTAATTTGGGGGACGGTGAAGGGAAAACTTCTCCTTGCTCCCCAAAAGCTTTGCCCCCAGGTGGGGGTGGTTGAGGTGCCCAGCACCAAGGGGCTGCCCCAGCCCTTGTCCCGAGGCAGACTCCGCTCTCCTCTCCATGCTCCAGCAGGGTTCCCTATCCTGGCGCATGCATTTCTCTGAAATCCTTACCGAACCCCATCGCTTCTCTTTCCTCTTGGGGTTAGGATGAGAAGACCACCTCGGCCTGACTCCCACGACTCACATTTCTTAACAAAATGCCACCGGGACCCCGCTGTTTGGTCCCTGCCCGGGATCGGGGCGAGCTCGGTGCCTGCAATTGCACCGCCGGCTGCTTGGGCTGCTCCTTTTTGTCTTAAGGAGGGAAAAATATTTTCCATCCCTGCCGTGAAAGGTTGTGCGTGGGGCTGTCCCATCACAGAGCATGTCCAGGGGAAGGAGAGGTGCAGGGACAGGGATGGTTTTCCGCCGGCAGCAGGGGAAGGCAGCGGTGAAGCTGCAGCTCTGGCTCCCGTTTGTTTGCTATTATGAGAGGGTTAAGTGGCAGCAGCTGGCGATGTGAAGGTGCCTCCGCTCTCCTCTGCTGCTTCCTTGCTTATCTTGTTTGGCAAAACAGTTTTTCTCTGCTGAAGAGTGGGTAGCTCAGGCCTTTGGTTGAGATGTCCTCAATAGAAACCGCAGAATCCAAACCTCAGGAGAAGATGCTGGGGGGAGGAGAGGAGAGCGTGGGTTATGGGAACGAGGTCATGGAAAAGGGAGGCCTGACCTCTGTGGTATCCTGATGGACTCATAATTTGTACCACAGCTCAGCTGGGGAGCGCTGGCACCAGAAAGGAGCAATACCAGCGGTGTAGCGAGGGGACAGCCTCTCTCCCTCAGTACCTGCCTGTCTCACTTATATGCTAGGCTGTGAATCCCAGACCCAAATATTCCCTGTATTTTTGAGCCCAAGGCTGGTCCGGGTCTCCATTCTCCTCCTCAAAACTCTTTTGCCTTCCCAATTTTTAGCATTGCGTATGATCCCAAGCTGGCCAAGATCCTAATTCCTGCCTCAGGGATGGCTAAAGCCTCCTGAGAACAGGTAGAGCCCTCTGTCCCGGGATGCCCTGCTGTTGGATCAAGGCTCTGACGCCACCCCTGTGCAACCGAGCCATGGCCTCAGATGTTTATGGACCACAAGTGCTTCTGCCCACACCCCTCACCCTGCTCTGGGCTCTGGTGTAGCAGAGAGCAAGATTAGCAGGGCTGGGGATGCTGCGGGGCTAAGCAGACTTTAAGCTTTCTGTTTCATCAGCGTGGGTTTGGGTATGATGGGCTCAGCTGGCTGGTTCACTTTCCTTTGAATACGGCAGATTATTCTGATTCCTTCACTCGGTCTTTTAATTACTGTCCTCGCGGGGCTGAGCATCCTGTGCGTCACGCACCCATGGGTGCTCACGGAGCCCGGCGGCTGGAATCTCCCTTTCCTTTGTGCAAAGCATCCCTCGCCCTGGGCTGGGCGAGTTGCGCACGCGGAGATAAGGTGAACCTGCTTCTGATGTGAAGCAATAGATCATGCCGTTCCCGGCGAGATTGCGATGACCAGATTAAAGGTTTTTCCAGGCCAGGTGCCTTCTACGGGCAGAAATTAGCGGTGCCTTTTGCGTTTGTTAGCCCTGGGCTTTTGTTGCTGTTAAATGGCATTGAATTTTAACTCTCCCCATCCTGACCGTGAGATACACGAGGAGGAAGCACTAGACTGAGATTTAAGCTTGCTCCTTCCACGTAGAAGTTTGCCTCTTAGGTACCTGCTCTGTACCTCCCTGCTGGGAAGCCAAGCAAAAAAAACGTTGGCAGAAGATGGCATTTTTCACAGATATCACCAACTTTCTCAGCAAGGGTGCTAGTATTAATAGAAAACGTTAAAAGATTCAGAGCAGCCTGAGAGCTCCACGAAGAAGAGCAGCAGTAGCTCCTGGGAAACCTGTGGGGTTGTTGATAACTCGGTTTAAACCTCGTGGGTCTTTCTGGAGCAGCAGATCCATCCACCTCTCACACTCCCTTCCCTCCCCGCCTCTCTCAGCTCGACTCTTTGCTCACTCTTAAATTACTTTCTCATTCTCTGGTCCTGCCAGAAGTTGCCATGAGGTATCATCTCCCTTGAGGCTGGCTGTGGCATTGGGTGCCAGCTGGCAGGAGGAAAAGGAGCGTGAAACTCCATGTGCTCACCCTCTTCTGCGACCCAAAGCACTGGGGTCATCTCTAGCTCTTGTCCCACCAACCGCTGCATGGTCACCACCTGAAATGAGTCCCCATCACCTTCCTATACGCCAGTGGAGCTGCGCTTATTTACACCAGCACTGGAAAATGCTCATTCATTGTTCCTGGCAATCAAGCTGTGGTCTCCTCTTGGTGGGACAGGTTGCCACTCAGACAGCAGACAAGCTCTAGCAAGAGCTTTAAGCCCAGCATGTTCTTGCGTGGTATTTCTAGTAGCTTGCCGCAGAAATCAGCTGCTCTGCTGGCCGTGTGTTGCAGAGGTTTCCACAAGATTTTAGCTCTTCTCTGTGATTTTAGCACCAGCAAGTTGCAGCTGTTGCTGGTGGGTCTGCAGTAGTTGCCCATGATGGTGATGGGATCAGGGCTGGGGTGGACAGCTCGGTCTCTGGAGCTCTTCTCTCAGGTTTGCTGTTTCACTCTCCGAACTTCTCTTCATGATCTTATGAGGATTCAACATTCCCCTGCATAAAGTGGGTGAATATCCTTCTCCATCCCTGGCTATCAGAGGCTTTAATCCCAGAGGTGTCGATAGAGGGCTCTGAGTTGTTCTCCTGAAAGGTGCTTAGGAGGAACAAGGCCACATTAAGAAAACAATCCCTACGGCAGCTCTGCTTTCCCATCCCCTATTTATTAAAGCTCCCCTGCAGGAAGCCATTGAAGTTTGTACAAATTGGAGAAATTTTCCTTTGGGGCCTCTCCAAGCTTTGTTGGAGAAGAGGTCTCAGGTACAAAGTCAGCTTTGCCCAGGGCTGTGACAGCTTGTGGGGTGGGAGGCAGGGCTTGTGTGCCTCGGGGGCATCGTGCTGCTGCAGACGTCATTAGTGCTGGCTCTGTCCTGGCCCCAGATGAAGCTGTCGGATGAGAGCACTTTACAAGCAATAAACAAAAGCAACCCCAAACTCCTCAGCCTCCTGAGATAGACGCCTACTGCGAGGTTGTTACTGCCAGGGGATCACAGAGCTCATGTCGAGGTTGGAGAAGGATCTGGGCTGCCCATGCCACACTGGAGGGAGCTCATTCCTTTGTCCCGGCCTTTTTGTTCCCAGGTCACTTTTGGTGGTGACTGGCAGGAGCAGCGCGTTGCTCTCCTGCCTGGCCGAGCATGGCCGTGGCTTTGCCTTGGCTTTGCGGTGGCAGAACCCCATCCCTCTGCATGGGGTGAAGGACACATCATCCCCGAGGGTTGGACAGGTCGGACACGTTTTGTGTCCCGAGGGAGGGAGGCTCCTGCTCTCCTACAGGAACTCATCGGGGAGGGGTCCTGGGACAGCGCCTGTCTCGGGGCTCTCCACATCCTGCTCTCATTTCGGAGGCACAGCCATGCCACCTCTGCTGTATGGACGGGGATGGGACCCTGTCCCTGTCCAGCTGCTCACGCTGAGTCCATTTCACGTCCCTCCCTAGATTTGTCTTTTTCACCCCCTCGGTTCCCATTTATACCCGTGAAACCCCAGCAAAATCAGTGCAGTCGCTCCGGATTTGCCCCGTGTGTGTTTTGGAAGTGTCGACCTCCTGGGCCAATGCGACCTGTAACGAAGGCAAAGCAAACCTGTGCAGGGACAGCGTGGGCTCTGGCGTTACGGGATTTAAGGGCAGTGGGAAGCTGAATTTCAGCAAACAGAGAGCGAGGTGCTGCCGTGCTGCTGCCCACGAGGGAGCCCGGTGTCTGTGTACAGAGGGGAATGGGAGCTGGAAAAGGCCAGGATGCATCACCCTGAGCTTTCGGGTCTGAACCAAGCAGTACCCGGGGCCAGGAAGGAGTTTCTTGGTGTGGGATAAGCGGTGCCAGCGTGCTCTGGTGCAGGGAAAGGTGGGACAGTGACTTTCCTCGGAAGCATTCAGCCCTGGCAAGAGAGCACTGGACTTGCAGGGCCCGTGCTCTGTTCCAGCATAGTAATCCCAAAATAGGCACAGCTGGCTTAAAAAAAGGAAAAGAAAGAATAAAATAAAAGCAGTCCGTGGGCTGGGTAGACATCCTAGACCCGGAGACTCGAGGAGGAAGCAGACAGTGGTGCAGAGAAACGGCCTGTTTTGTCTCACTGTCCAAAACTACATCATTCATTAACACACCACAATTAATGTTCTGCCTCGGAGGCATACAAGTGTTGAGCTTATTAGCACCAAGTAGAAAGGTCTGAGGCTTTAATATAGTTTGCAAGAGGATTAAGAACACAAAAGGGGCCATAAATTTACAACCAAATATAAACCAGCTGCTGTGGGCAGGACTGGGGGGAGGGAGGGAAGGAGGCAGACGGGGGGAGAGGGGCGGGAGGAGGAAGGAGGGATGGGAGGCGGTGGGACCGTACCTTCCCCTGCTGCCAAACACCCCGACCCAGGCTGCTCAGAGAATTTAATATATATATATATATTTTTGGCATTTCCACCCTCCTCAGCAGGAATTGTAGGGAACGAGCCATCGCCTTCCACCCGAGCCCCCCCGGATCGCATCGGGTCAGCTCAGGCATGCTGGGCTCCAGCTGCCATGCACCAGGCCCCTTTACTCCTTCCCAGGCTGCTGCCCCGCGAGCTTTAACCCACAGGCAAAAGCCACCGGAGCTGGAGAAAAAAAGGCTCCCATTGATGTAGGAGGGCTCCTGCTCGCGGTCTTGGGGAAGAATTTGCTGGCTAGGCTGGCTCATTGACTTTAGACCAAATAGTGCTGTCATCTACGGCGGTGTAAATCCAGAGTAATTCCGATGGATTAAAAAAAAAAAGCAAAGCACAGGTGCTCCTGGCTGAAATACAAGGTTTTTGGGTTTTCAGAGCGCCGCCCACCCCAAAACGCCCCGCGTGCTCGCGCCCTGCTTTGGGCTGAGCTGCGCCTGGGCGCGGTGGCAGCCTGGGAGCTGCCCTTACCCCGCGGGCTGAGCCCCTTGTGGGGCTCTGACCATCCACATCCCCTGGGGTAGGAGCTGTGAGATGTCCTCTGAGGCACGGAGGTGACAAAATCCCTCCGTGGGCTGCTCTGGGCAGCACTGGGGGATGCCAGGAGTGCGTCCTGGAGATGGGGGAGAGCTTTTCAGGCTCAGGATCCATCCTGTGCTGTCTTTGAGTAGTTTTGGTTTTCTGCCATGCCACGGTCTGTCCGGCCAGGCAGCTCGGGCAGCTGGGGTCTGTAATGTCCCGCTCATCCCTCTGGGGTCAGAGGGCTTTGTGTCGGATTAACAATCCTCTTTACTTCCCAGGTGGCACTTGTGCCACCAAACATATCTGTCAGCCACCTTGCTCTTCATCTTTCCTCTCCTTAATTGTGCCTGGTGGCTTTGGGTCACCTCAGGCTTTGTCATCTCTTCTTCAGGCTTAGTTTAAAGCCAGAGGGGGCCTCGCTGGTAGTCTGCAGGGGCTCACATCTTCACAAGCAGGAACTCCTCTGCACCATCCGAGGCTTGCCCATCCCCATCCGATGCAAGACCTTCCTCAGGAGTTCGGTGGCAGAGCTGGTGAGATTTTACTGCTGCTGTGGAAGCACTTTTCCGAGGTCTTCTTCCATTTCTGCCAAGACAGTGCATGCTCAGGAAAGGCGTATTTATTTCCCCTTTGGGATGGAGCAAGCTGTGTCATGGGGCAGGCGTTTCCCTCCCATCCCCTTGCTCTGCCATGTAACACGTGGCAGGACCAAGGTCTGAGCACTTCTGGGAAGGGCTCTCAAAGGCGATTTCTTTGCCAAGTCCAGCTTTGCTGCTAGGGGAACCTGTGGGTTTCTTAATCATGTGGGCATCCCTTCCCTTTGCTCCCCCTTCCATGCTCGAGGAAAAGTCTCCAAAAAGAGGGCTTGTCTCCTAATATCTCTCCTCCATTGGTGCAGGGCACCACCCTTGCTGCCAAGTGAGCTTCTCTCCTCTTCTTTAGCTCTGGGTAAGCTCTCACCTCCATGCCACAGATCTGGGATGCAGCATGTTGTCCACAGCCCATCCCAGCTCTTCCCAGCCATCTGCTGCTGGCGGATGGCTGCCCTGACCATGCCATCACCTGCCCTGTGGGCTGGGGGGCTGCTCCTTCCCTCCAGCTCCAGCCACGGGCAGCGTTGGACCTTTTCTTGGCCTGGTGATCCCCCTTCCTAATCCAAGGTCACTTCTCCTGAACACAGCTCCCATTTCTTTGCTGAGCTACCCACTGATGTGGTAACTTCTCTCTCTTTCCCTCCCTCTGTTCGATTTCCCACTTGAGGAGCAGTGACAACATGTAAGGTGAATTTTGCAGTCCCCCAACGCACTGGTTCCCCATGAGTAAATGGGAGGGAAGGGGGGAGCAGCACTTTGGGGGTGGTGCAGGCACAGAGGTGCTGAAGAACCACAGTGTGTTTGGGTAACCCCACGGAGAGGGCCAAGCAACCTAAATTGCTGAATATAACAGGTTGCATTTTGCTGGTGCTGGATTTTTTTTTTTTTTGAGATGAGACAGTTTTGCAGATGGGGTGCTGAGATAGACATAGGGCGTCCTGCTTCTTTCCTCCTCTCCCCTTTGCATTGCCATCCATTATCCTGTTAAAGGGTTGGAAAGCAAAGCCTCCCATGCCAAGCAAAGTGTTTTTTGAACTGCTTGGACAGGGAGGTTTTGTGCTACAGGGAACCGGGGTGCTTGGGCTGTTTGGTTTTAGTCTGATTTGGAACAGGAAGATAAAATTCTAGAGTTTCTCACAACCCCAAATACTTAGAAAAGAAAAAAAGTAAAAATTAAGGCTATGAGCAATCCTGAAAGGTGCACGATCATCATAACTTGCCCTAAAGATGCTGAGATGATCTCTCTGGTCTTCTTTTTAGTGTTTTTTTTTTTTTTTCTTTTGTGAATCAGTTGAATGTCATTGAAACTATCCTTTGCAAAGCAGTCTCTTCTACTCCACTTTTTTTCCAGCTGGGCCAAGCCTGGTGAAATTGCCCCTGCTCTGCTCCGTGCCCCACTCCTGCAGCCAGGTCACTGGTGGTGACCGGTGGCAGCGTGCATGGGGCTCTTGTGTTTCTCCTGGGGAGGGATTGCTGCCCTCAGCTCCCCCGCAGCACCCGCGCTTCCCACTTCACTCCATGCTGCACTTTGCTCTGCGCGTCCAGAGCTGCTCCTTTCTGGGTGAGCAGAAACTCCTGGCTTTTCCCTCTAAAGGGACCTGGATTCCTCCCGTGATGGAGGATGGCGGCAGAGCACGGCACAGGGAAATACCACGAGGCCTCATTTCAGCCCCAGCACAGGCAGAGGTGCTCCACCTTCCAGGGGACCAGCTTGCACCAACAGCAGTGTGTTGGGGCAGTGGCAGGGGCCCACGGAGGTCCTCTCCTCTTGGCAGTACCTTGGCACAGTGGCACAGTCCCACAGCCCTTTTACAGCATTTTCCCTTCTCTCATGCTCCCGGCACCAGGACAGCCTCTTGCCTATGAGTGTTCTCATCCCGCTCCAAAAATATCCTGGTTTACAAGCCCACTGGAGCACGGCAGTGGGCTCCACGCCTGGCAGGGGGAGGCAGACATCCTTTACAAGGTGGTGACAGGGCAGGGCTGGGACAAACACCGCCTGGACTTTGAGATGTAGGAGGCAATAGCACGTCTCCAGGTTGGGACACTGCTTTGGATGCTTCCCTGACACATACTGCTGGTGCCAAATTGGTTTGCGAAAACGTCTCCACGTTGATCGTGCCTTCGTTTTGTTGGGCCAGCAGCTCCGAGCTGGATGAGGCACGGGTGTCCGATCCCAGCTTCTTCTCCTGGAGGGTGGGAAGGAAAATCTCCGCTCCCTCTTTCTGTGCTGGAGAGCAGGGGACCCACAGATTGTGGTGGTGAAAGGCAGGGGATGAAACTTGCGCTTGAAGGGGGAAGTTTATCTGGCACCAAGGAGGGGTAAAATGATGAAAAGCATCATCCCTGATAATTACACTTCACCCCAGCTACAAAATGAAGCTTTTTCTAAGCATAAAAATGTTGTGGGTTGAAGCTGAAGGTGTTTTACTTGAATGTCCACTCCTCTTTGGTGAGGTTTAAGGATGGGGTTGGGGTGCACTCCATCCGGGACTGGGGGCTGCTCACTGTCATGCAGAGCTGGACCTCTGCGGGAGATCCCGGAGCTGAGACACCGGGAAGGAATTTTCTGCCTTTAGGAAACCCATAAATCTTTAAATATCCTGTTTCCACTGTGAGGCGGATTCGGAAGTTTCCAACTGGGTGGTGGGGGTCTCCCCGGGCAGGGGGTAGGCGAGCGCGTGCGGGTGTGAGATGCACAGAGCAAATCCCCAGATTTGGCTTTTTTTAGGACACGGCAAAAATGTGGAGAGATGAAGGCTCTTCCCAGCGTCCCCCCAAAGCCCTGGCCAGCTGCCCCATGGCTGCTACCGGACCCCCCCTGTAAGGGGCATCCCCTTAGAGCTGTTTTTGCCTCCGGGCTGCTCGGGATCAAACTTTTTGTGCAGCGATGCTCCTCGGCTGGGCTTCACTAGAGGGCGCAGGGATTTTAGGCTAGAAACGCGCCGAGGTCTGTCAGGGAAAGTTGGCTGCCTTTTCCTCCTTTTTAATCAACTGGAAAGATGCAGGGTTGAACTGGAGGTGACTGGAAGGGGATCCAGACTTGTGTCTGGCTGGGGAAGGATCCGCTGACATCTGGGATTAGGCGGCGTGGAGCGCAGCGGCGGCGAGCGGCCGGGACCCGTGACGCCAGCTTTGCAGCCGGATGAGGCTGGAGGAGCCCGACAGCAAAAGGACAGCTCAAAAAAGGGCAAAAAAAAAGACCAGATCCCCCCAGTGCAGAACACTCCCCATTTCCAGGCTGTTGGCCTCCACAGGGGCTCATTCTCTCCCTTGTGCCTCTGCTGAGCATCCCTCCTTGGGACGGGTGCGCTCCTCCTGAGTCCAGCTTGGCCGCAAGGTGTGGATCCAGCCCCGGGCTGGTTCTCTGCACTGTGGGGTTGTTTTTTGCACAGCAGGACCAGAGGTGTTTCTGTAGATGCTGGGCTTTGTGTGGGGAGCGGGGGGGGGGGTCCTCATCCCTCATGGGGGGAGGTGTTGGGCAGCAATGTGGGAGGCTGGGGTTTGCCCCAGGTCAGGAGCCCCAGGTGCCACCTCCATCAGGATGGTGGCCCCAAGCAGGGCTGCAACCTCTTCTTCTCCAAGCAGCTTCTTTCCCACCCCGTTGCACACACCCGAGCTGGTCTGCCCGAGCATCGCTGTCCTTTCAGGGCTTAAAAGTAGCCCGTGAAGTGCAGAGAGGCACAGAGAGCAGCAGCCGCATCATCTCGCACCCTCACCCTAGCCCTGCCGTTCATTCATTCTCCCGCTCCATTCATTCATTCCTCAGCTCTCTGTAGACATCTGGGGCTGTCTGTCTGTCTGCGAGCACATCTGTCAGTCTGTGTGCATCTTCTCCCTCTCTCCCAGCCCTCCTCCTAGCATCCTGCTTGCACACTGATTTCCACGCCAACCTCTGCCCTGCCGTGTGTGGTGTGATGAGTTTTACTCGGGGCTCAGCCCGCATGCGGCGCGTTATGAAGCAGCTTTTGTCGGGCCTCCCGCCCGGCCAGCGAGGGGACAGAGGTGTTATTTCACCAAACAAACTCCCGGTGAACGATGTGCATTAGCAGTGAGGGGTCGCCGCCAGGAAAATGTTACCTTTCCCTTTGAGTGCTGACTGCAGAGGAA
Organism: Anser anser; assembly: GCF_964211835.1. NCBI lineage: Eukaryota > Metazoa > Chordata > Aves > Anseriformes > Anatidae > Anser > Anser anser. The sequence goes on from NC_139724.1 coordinate 77,576,246, forward strand.
ATTCCCACATTTACAGCTCCGGTGCATTCGGCACTCGTCAAAAGAGGGGACGGCTTTGATTTCTCTCCTTTTCTTGTCATTTTGATAACTTTGCAGCACCCCCTCAAGCAACCAGCCTCCGGTGGAGGCTTGCAGCTCCCTCCGTGGGAGCTTGCTTTAATTTGATTTTCCCGGAGGCCTGGCATGTGGCGGTGCATGTGTGCATGCCGCCGTGTGTGGAGGTTAATAAAAAATAAACAAACAGCACTTTTTCCTCCGGTGCACTCTGGGAGGGATGCGGCGGGGATGCCGAATGAAAGTGCGTGCTGTGGGCTGTGCCGGGGGGAGGCCAAGGGACATTCCTGGCATTTCTGAGCTCCTCGTGCAACACGCGGGCTCAGTCCCAAATTGGAGTAAGGAGCCGTTAGCATCGGGGACCTGGGGAGGCCCACTCCTGTGCAGTGTTTACTTGCAGAACTTAAATTAATAGTGTCTGCTGACATCAGGCTTTTAGCCTGGTTTCCCAAGGAAATGAGATGTGTGCGATCTCAGCGTCTGCATGCGTGTGCCTCTTTTTCCCAATAGCACTTGAACCTCTGCCTGAGTTCAGCCAGATTTTCAGAGAGCCTAAAGGCCTTGAACTAATTATTTTACTTTTTTTTTTTTTTTTTGTCTATATTTAAAAAGGTTGGTTGTTAGGAGAGAGAGAAACTCCCAGTGCTTCCCACTGAGAGAAAAGCTTGTGTGTGTGTTCGTGCACAACCAGACTATTAGACATTAGAGAAGCCCCGTGGAAGAGCTGTGTTATTAGCACCCAGCTAGTGGGATGAATGCAGGTGGGATGCAGGACACATGGAGCCGCAGGAAAGCTGGCTCCATCCACCCTGCCATGCACAAGGTGATTTGTTTCCTCCCATCTCCAGTTAGCTGCTGGAGAGGGGCTTGGGGGCACTACAATATCACCAGTTGTCTGGGGTGGCTGTGGTGGGGTCGGCCTGGGGAGGCTCCGTCAGCTGAGAGCTCTCCATCAGCCCTTTTTGGCAGTGATTTTGGAAACTGGTCGTTCTGGATGATGAATTCTGGATGATGACAGGCCTTCTGCTCAGCGCAGGAGATTTGTGATGTTCATTTTGGTGGGCAGAAGGGGGTTGTTAGAGAAAGCAGGAGATGTTGGAGCTGCGTAGAAATCTCTGCTCACTCTCTTTCATAGGTTTTCTCCAAAATCTTCAGCCACGAGGCCCTGGAGAGCTATCTGCCCAAGATCCAGCTGGTGATCAAAGACACCCTCCGGGCCTGGAGCAGCAACCCCGAGTCCATCAACGTCTACCACGAGACCCAGAAGCTCACCTTCCGCATGGCCATCCGCGTCCTGCTGGGCTTCCGCATCCCCGACGAGGAGCTCAGCCGCCTCTTCGAGGTCTACCAGCAGTTTGTGGAGAACGTCTTCTCCTTGCCCATGGACCTGCCCTTCAGTGGCTACAGGAGGGTAAGAGATCTGGGCTGAGGCTTCCACCAGCCGGTAACACCAATCTGGAGTTAGGGAGGCTAATCCCTACCTCTATGCATGCTCTTGGTGGGATGTCTTCTCACACTCTGATATCTAAGAAGCAGGTCTATTTTGGGCTAAAAAGTCCTATTTTGGTGGAGTAGAGAGGGAGGCACGGTCATAGGCTTTCAGAGCACGGTGTGCTCCGTGGTTCAGTGCAATGGAGAATACAGTCAGCATCTGCTCAGATTTAATGGGTGATTTTTCCTTGCAACAGCACTTTGCTTTTTTATTTTTATTTTTATTTTTATTTTTATTTTTATTTTTATTTTTATTTCTATTTCTATTTCTATTTCTATTTCTATTTCTATTTCTATTTTATTTGTGGGACTCTTCTCCTACCAATGCACTGCCTGTCTGGAGGGCCAGAATCAGCCCTTCTGATTCTAAGAACTGTTCCAGTTCTTCTATGGAGGATGCAAAGTGAAAACGTAACAAAAAATAGCTGTATTTCATCAGGAATTTTGGTAATAGATTTTTTTTTTTTAATTATTTTTGTGGCTATCACTGCAAATTTTGTTACTGTTATTTGACCACACGAATGAGCCCAGACATTGGCAGCCCCAGGTTAGCTCAGTGCGGCTGCGCTCCCATGCCTACTGCTTTAGTGAGGCCCAGCAATAAAATTGCTTGGGAGCCCCATTTCACTCTCGGGAAGAGGATCCTTTTGGATGAACTGGCTTTCCCCGGAGAGACAGTTTTCCCAGGGACTGCTGTACATCCCGGGGGAGGGGGAGGCCTGTGAACTGGTGCAGCACTGGAGCTCCCACATCCCACCTACCATTTGCACCTAGGTGCCGATTACCCTCGCCTGTAATCGTGCACACCTGGGGCTTGCTCCTCCTGGCCGGGGAGTGACTCCAGCATTTTTATGCTTCTCTTTGAGCACCTGCAAGTGCAATTGGATTCCATAGTTGTGTCTTCCTGAGCACGTCTCCAGCTCCTGGGGATGCTGGGCAGCCCCAGGGCAGGGGGACGGTGGTTGCAGTGCCGTGCCCTACGTGATCTGATGGTTTCCTGCTCCCCAGGGCATCCGGGCACGTGAGACGCTGCAGAAAGGGCTGGAGAAAGCCATCCAGGAGAAACTGCAGAACACACAGGGCAAGGACTATGCTGACGCACTGGACATCCTGATAGAGAGCGGCAAAGAGCACGGCAAGGAGCTCACCATGCAGGAGCTGAAGGTAAAGGTCCTCCCCGCGACCCCCTTGTCCTCAGGGCTTGGGCTCCCTGCGCAGCAGAGCGTGAGCTGGAGCAGGGCGGATTTCTTGGGGGCACACCTGAGGTGGTCGCTCAGAGCTGGGGGTCCCCCGTGTGTTGCTGGAGCTGCAGGTGAACCCTGGCCTGGCGGAGCAAAGTGCCAACAAGCCGGTTGCTTTCCTTCGGGATGTATTCATCACACTCGGTCCTTGCTTAAAAGCATTTTCAGGGAATACCAAAAGACCGTGCAAGCTTGCTGAAGCTTTCAGCCCTGAGCAGACTCACACCTCTGCCTGTGCAGTTTTCAGGTGTCTCCTCTGCAGGGTGTATGAACCCTTGGCAGGTTATTAATTGCAGCAGGCTCATGGCATGACTTGATTAATCAAGACCCATCCCTGAGGGCTTTTCTCCTGTCTGTCACTGCATCCTCTAAGGCTCTGTAGAAAGCTCTCTGTGGTGTTTCCAGCCTTTCACACTAGCCACCTGTGTCTCCCTTTTAAAAGGGAGGTTTCTCATTTCCCCTGAGTGCAGGTGAAAGTGGGAGCAGGACTGTGCCCACGCCAGGAGGGACATCGCAGTGAGGTTGGGCTGGAGAGCTGTGGGGTGTTAGGGGGAATGCTGCAGCGTCACCTGAGCAGGGCAGAGAGAATATTCCAGTGGTGGGAGCAATCCTGCCCTCCTCCTGCTGTCAGCAGCAGCAGAACATCCCCATGCACAGGGCAAGACGGGGGAAATGTCTCTTTGTCCCCTGGAGCTGCACGCCTTGAGACAGAGGGGAAAGAAGTGCCCCAAGGCAGGCTGCTATGGCCCCGTGCCTAGCTCCTGCCAAGCCATGGCTCTCAGTCCGTCCGTCTGTCTGTCCCTTCTGCGTCTCACCCCAGCTTCCCTCCTGCCTTTCAGGACGGCACCCTGGAGCTCATCTTCGCCGCCTACGCCACCACCGCCAGCGCCAGCACCTCTCTGATCATGCAGCTCCTCAAACACCCGCGGGTGCTGGAGAAGCTGCGGGAGGAGCTGCGCAGCAAGGGCATCCTCCACAACGGCTGCATCTGCGAGGGCTCCCTGCGGCTCGACAACATCAACGGCCTGCACTACCTGGACTGCGTCATCAAGGAGGTGCTTCGCCTCTTCACCCCCATCTCGGGGGGTTACCGGACGGTGCTGCAAACCTTCGAGCTGGATGTGAGTACTGCTCTGGCGGCGGGGTGCTGCTGCACTGTCACCTCCCCCAAAAGCCCTCTGTGCCTTGTGCAGAGCTCGCTCAAGCCTGGTTTTGATGAGAGCCGGGAAGGATAAATTAGATCCTGCTGGTGGTGGTGGGTGGAAGTGCTGCGGATTCACGGGAGGACGCAGGGATCCGGCCCCTGGTGGGGAAGAGATGCACTCGGGCTGTCAAAGAGGAGACAGCCATGACGCCTCAAAGAGCAAATCGTGACAATGTTTGACGCCAAAATCTGAGCTGGGGTGTGACAAGGGAAAGGTTTGCTGCAGAGGGCACCTCCAGGCTGCCAGATGACAGGCGCATTGCTCACCGCGATGGCTGGAGTTTCCTACCAGCGCAACAAAAGCTTGAGACCTGGCTGTCACCGCAAATCCTGCTAATGGAAGGATTGGAGTCACAAGCCTTTTAAAGTGCTCAGGGGATGAGAAATCCTCCCCGTTTCACACCACCCAGGCCCTGACGTGAGCGTTGGGTGGCAGGGTGGGAGCGAAGTGGTGGAGGGTGTGCGGCTCCCCCAGGCTGCCCGGCTCACGGGGCAGTCAGGCACTGCCAGGTTCCTGGTAGGTGGCTGCTGCGAGTGACCACAAAGCAAATAAATTGGAATGGCTCATCTGATGGGCTGGGATAGAGGCAGGGATTAATCCAGCATTCCCATCTCCTAGCACTTTGCGTTGCACTCTTTGCTTTCTTTATGAATCTAGCAACCCCAAAGAAAACAGTGAAAAGCGTTTCCTCTGGGGACCAAAGCTGCTTCGCGCTGTCCCCTCTCTCCCTCCTTGCAGCACGGTTAACACGCTCTGCTTTTCTCTCTCCCCTTCCCCTCTTCCCTGCAGGGTTTCCAAATCCCCAAGGGCTGGAGCGTCATGTACAGCATCCGGGACACCCACGACACCGCCCCCGTCTTCAAGGACGTGGACGTCTTCGACCCCGACCGCTTCGGGCAGGGCCGCAGCGAAGACAAGGAGGGCAGGTTCCACTACCTCCCCTTCGGAGGGGGCGTACGGACCTGTCTGGGGAAACACCTGGCCAAGCTCTTCCTCAAGGCGCTGGCCATCGAGCTGGCCAGCACCAGCCGCTTCGAGCTCGCCACCAGGACTTTCCCCAAAATCACCCTGGTGCCCGTGGTCCACCCGGTCGACGGACTCAAGGTCAAATTCTTCGGACTGGATTCCAACCAGAACGAGATCCTGACGGGGACAGACGCTATGCTGGGGGCCACGGTGTAGAGCCCGCGAGGGACGGGCGGCTGGGGACAGAGGGGTGGGGTGGGGACACGGGGACGAACAGGAGGGGAGGGGAGAGGACTGAGAAGCTTCTCCACGACGCTCGCTTCGCGGAGACTCCGGATCGGGACTGCTTTCTCCACCGGTGAAGCTGCCAAAACCGTTCTGCTCCGGGCGTGGAGAAGGTTGGGGTGGCTTCGTGCCTCTCGCTTCCTTCGAAAAGAGGGAGAGTCGCAAATCCTGAGTAGAACTGGGACTGTCTGACCATACACAGTATCTAAATATTATAAATATATATATATAAATATCTATAAAACACTTCTGCTGCGAGGAGGAGCGCTGCAAAGCCCCGACTGTGGGAAAGGCTTTGGAAATCAGCCGGCAACCAGAGGTCTGGTAGCCCAGGGCGGCTCTTGGGTGGCCGTTGGGCTTTTTTTTAACAGTGTTAAATTAGCTGGTGATAACAGTGTTTTTTGTTTTTGTTTTTGTTTGTTTGTTCAGTTGTGTTTTTTGTTTTGGGGCTTTGGGGACTTCCCTGGGTGAGGGGCAGACAAACGATGCCCATTCCCACCCCATCCCCTGGGTAGGTTGGGGGGGGGGTGCTGCCGTTTCGCCTCTGCTGCGGGACCGAAAAACCCTGTGGTGCCTTGTCTGGGACCGAGAAGACGGCGAGCTGTCTCTCCAAGGCCTTGGACAAGTGCGTTTTTGCGTTTTGCAAAATGGGCTCTGGGGTGGGGGGGGGGCTTCTGTTTTTTCTCATTGAGTTTCCTGCTGCTGCTACACAGCCTGTGGGCACCCGTCCCATTCCCCCCCCCCTTGCCTTCTCCACGCAGAGGCACCCATTTGGGGGCATTTTGGTGCCTTTGCTCTCCCTCAGGGTGCAGGCACTGGCCTTCAAAGCGTGCGGCTCCCCCAACCTGCGAGCAGCGGGGCACCCAGCAAAGCCGCCCTGCTCAGAGCTGCTCCTTTCAGGTGCGCCCTCTTCCACGGGAGGCATTTGCATTAAAGGTGATCTCTATAAATAAGCCAACGTCCGCATGGTTTGTCTCGTGTCTGGGTTTTGTTTGGTGATGCGAGAGCTCGGCAGCAAGGAGAGTGAGAGGTGGGCTCCTCGCAAGCTGTCCGCCTCGTCCCACCGCCCACCTGGGAGAGGGGCCCTGCCCAAAGCAGCTCCAGCACAAGCAAGCGGCCACCAAGGTATCTTGAGTTTCATTTGCTGGGTGGTATTTGGTATTTTTTTTTTTTAATTTCATTCTTTTTTTTTTCTTTTTCTTTCTTTTTCTTTCTTTCTTTTTTTTTTTTGCATGCAAAAGGCTTCCAGGTTGAGTGTGAGATGGGCGCGTTGTGTTGAAAGCAGATGTTGCCTCATGCGTAGGTGCAGAGCAAAGACACCTCGAGCGCTCTGGCTGGCATTTGGTTCAGACCAGTGCTGGGAAATCCCTCTTGGATTCGAGGCATTTCATCCCTGCTTCACACAGCCCTGCTCCTCTCCCAGCTCCTGCCCTCCATGGTGGAAAGGATGAGACAAGGACCATGGCAGGGACCTCTCCTAACCGCGGTGGGAAAAGACCTCATGCTTGGGTGGGCAGCTTGGCTTTCTGCTTTAAAGGTGTCCAGATAAGTTGGAGGGGCTGAAATAGGAAGGACGAAGGGGCAGATGTTGCTTACCAGGTTGCTTTGCAGGTTGTGCTTTTGACGAGTGGGTGCCTCTCTGGAAGGTTGAAGGAAGTGTGGAGCGAGCGACGGCGGTGGCTGCCTTTGCCAGGCTGCCGTCTGGTGGGGGCGGTGGGGAGGGAGGCAGGCTGTGAGCCAGGGGAAGCTCTCGAGGTCAGATTGCCGTCAGCCAAGCTGCCTGAAGCCCCCCCAGGAGCATCCCGGCGGATGGTCCCCACTCAAGCCAAGATGCACGACTTGATTTCCAGGTGGATTTAACCTGAAGTAAAACTCCCAGCCTTCCAAGGGATGCCGCTGAGATCCAGAGCTCGCTTTCTGGTTGGTAAGCAGCATGCCAAACCCAAGAGTGAGGTCTCGGAGCTGTGTGCTACCTTGGCACCGCGTCCCTGGAACAGAGGCTCAGCTAGTTTGCCAGCCTGGAAATGTTGAGAGGAACACCACTAGCTCAGGCACCAGTGAGATTTTAGGCATTTTCCTTTTCCCTGGTGGAAAGAAAACATTCCCAGAGGTAAAAGGGGCTTAATCAAAATTCGAGTCCCAAAGGGAAGCAAAGGAGAACATAACCTGAATGCAGTGGGAAGAGGAGAGTCTCCTGGAGGCAAGTGTCTGGGGAGAGGCCTGTGGCGCCTGAGGCCATCCACGATCTTGGCTGACGACAAACATTGGTAGGGCATGGGGATGGGGCAGGAGGTGGAGGACGCAGGGCGAAAACCCACCAGAGACCCACTGCTCGGTGCTGTCCAGGAGCCCCTCATTTCCAGCTGAGACCTGTCGGGGGCAAAAACCGTGACTGGGGGAGAGAGGAGGTGAAAAAAGGGGAACACTGGTGAGGGGAATGGCCAACAAGGTCGAGAGGTCTGCTCAAAGCTCGCTGGTGGCTTCGTGCCATGCTCCTGTGAGCAAAACCTCTTGGGGAGACTCAGAAAGGGTTTGGTCCCGCTCGTGCTTACGGGCAGTCAGTGAAGGGCTTCGCCGAAATTGTTATTTTAACTTCCAATGTCGTTACAAAGTGAAAAACCAAACATGCTTTTGAATGAGTGGTTGATTGGAGAGCTGTAATATCAGAAGCATACATCCATTATATATATATGCTTACATCATGTGTATATATAATGTTTGTGTGTGTGAGTATTTAATCTAGGCATAAGTAAGTCATGCTTTTGTTTTACCATTCCTAACTAATATAACTTGACTAAAAAAGTTGCTGCAGAGGGTTTGCAGAATAAAGCACTTTGAATCTCAGAATTGTTTGTGTTATTTTTTTTTTCTTAGCACAGTCCAATTCGCTATAATATTATTTTATACATAAATTTTTTTGGTCTGTCTTTATAAACTATTATAAGTACTATTTTTGTTATAATTCAAAATAGATATTTAGTATAAAGTTTTTGCTGTTAAATATTTGTTATTTAGTAAAATATGATTTTTTTTTCTCTTTATTGTAAACATTGTCTGGAAAAATATTAATATGTTTTATCACAGTTGTTTTTAATATTAAAAAAAAAGAAAAAGCACTTGTGGGGTTTTTCGTTATGAAATTGGTGCCGTGTGAACATGTGTTTCAGTCATGTGGTTTTTAATATGTATATAATATCATGTGTCGCATATTAAAATGAATGTTGTGTATTTTGTGATCTTAAAAAAAAAAAATAATCCATGTGGCTATTTTATAGACTTCCATAATAAAAAGAGTTGAATCTCCAAAGCTTTTGTTTCATGCCCATCTGCATCGCCTCTCGAAGGGCTTGTGGCCTCCTGGTTTGGGGTCTCAGGGTGACACCGCTGTCCTGGGATTTGGTGCCCCCATAGTGGAGGTTTTGCACCAATGTCGGGATCTATCCACAGGTACAGGAAATTCCCCTTCAACATATGAATAAGCTTTTTATGGGGAGGATGGACAAGTGTTGAACCAAGTTGCCCAGTGATGCTGTGAAGTCTCCATCCCTGGCGATACTTGGAGCCTATCAAGACATGCTCCTGAGCAGCCTGCCCAAGGTGCCCCAGCTCAGAGAGCCATCCCCTCCCGAGGGTCTGGTGAGCTCCAGGACACCCAGTGTCTGCCAAAACCTTCTGCCTGTCCCCAGCCAGAGACACAGGGTGGGCAAAACCCAGCAGGAGAGGGGGGAGAGGTGCTTGTCTCCAGGTGCACGTGGGGCCTGGCTCTTGCTGTGGGCTCTTTCAGGAGCTCACAGATGGCCCAGGAGACTGCCGTGGGTCCAAGAACACGCACCCAACACCAGATTGCATTGACAGGCTGGCTGTTAAAGGCTTGTATAGCTACCGTGGTGGGTAGGTTGTTGGTGGACCGGACAAAGCAAGACACGCTCAGCAAGGGTGGGCAGAGGCGGTGATGGCAGCAGTGGAGCTGCGGGCCGCGTTGTCCCCAGCTCTCCTGCCACCTCCTGTTTGGGGCTACGGAGTGACTGATGCTCCTCAGGAAACCTGACCCTGGAGTCTTGTGTGAGCAGAGCTCGCCTTGAGCCTCCTACACCCAAAAAGTTGTAGGAACTTTCGACCCTGGGCGGTGATTTGCATGAGACGTGATGGCCTAAAGCTACTGGTGGGAGTTGCAGCTGCACCCGTCCCAGGGTGGAGGTAGGGTGGGTTGGCAGTGCTTAATGAGTCGTTAGGTAATTATTTAGGTAATTAGCTTCTGTTTCACTCCTCTTCTTCCCATAAAAATCCTCTGATAGCACCCTGGCTCTGATGGAAAACAGGATGCTGCTGCTCTGTGGGCCCTTGCTGTGACCATGCTGAAAGGCAAGTAGAAGCTGGAGGAATTAATAGAGTCCTCTACGGTTGGCTGGAAAATATGACTGTGTGACTCCAGCCTGTGTCCCTTGGTGCAGCTGGAGGCTCCCTCCCCTCCCTTTGGAGCTTTGTGGCTGCTGTCTTTCCCTGCTTCTGGATGTGTCCTGCCAGCAGCGGCCTTGCTGTGTCTGTCCTGGCTGTTGCCAAAAATGACTGTGGTTGTGCTCGGCTGTGGTCCTGTCCTGCTCCTGGCTGCTGCCTGAGCTGAGGGGGCTGATGTGTCACCTCTGTTCCCTTCCAGCCCATGATGCATTTATAACACTTGTCTGTCACCTATTTAATAGCAGGGAAGGTCATTTCCTTCCAGCCTTTTCTCTTTGGGATGTTTTCCTCAATTTCCCTTTGCTTTTATTTATTCTTTCATGTTCTGAACTATGTGGCCTCAGTGAAGAGCTGCACCCCCAAAAGGGGGTTTGCTGGGCTCCAGGCAGAGCAAGGAGTATGTCCTGTGCTCTATCCCTGCTCCCTCTTCTTTCCATTCTGCTCCAGGACCTGGGCTCATGTTTCTTGTTGTGTTTTAACGTCAGCTGAACTCTTGAAAAGTTTCCTTTTAAAGGTGGTGTCTGAGAGTTTAGAAAAGGTATGTGAGTATGCATACGCAGTGTCTTTTTCCTTCTCTTTTTCTTCTTTTCTACCCCTTTTCAACACAGTCCCCAGAGAAACATCCTTTGCAAAATGCAGCATGGCTTCGGTGTGCAAGCCAGGAGGGGGCTGGGTGCTGAGGTCCTCGCGAGGGGGTGGCGAGGCAGTGCCAAATTAAAGGGGGCATTATAAAACATTGAACTGTAACTAGAATAATGTTTACAGGATCTATTTAAATAAAGAAGAGGTGGGAGAAAGTGATGGGTGTCCAGGTGGTGTGGATGGCTTCTTGGCATTGCTTTTTCTCAGATAATTTTAGGAGCCCTCATCTCCAGTCTCTGCTGGAGTCGAAGCCTGGGTAGCTTGGGGTTGCTCATGGCTTCTCCTCTCCATGTACCTCTTGCTCTGGAGGCTTCAGACACTAGTTTTAGGGTCTTTTGGAGAAATAGGTTAGTATGCTGTGTGCATCCAGTCCCCTGCCAGCCTCCGAAGAGAAACAGGCTGAGAACCCTGAATATAAATTATATGACCTCTTTCCAAATGTTGCAATATTAAATTATAGCGCTTGGATAGCCTTGCTATCTTATAAATGTCCAACCTGTACATTTAAAAATGATTGACTGTGACAGCAAAAAGGATGTAAAGTGGTGGAACGGCAAATGGTTTGCTGGCAAATATTTCTCTTTGAAGGTCTCTCTCCTCACTTGCATGGGATAGATTTCCAATTTATCCCAGCTGAAAATGAAAACTTTACCACAGGTGATTATGCTCAAATTCTGATTTATGGCATCTTCCTGATTGTTGATTAAAATGCTGATGTGCAATTTTGATATGATAAAATACAAATGATAAAGGTCTGCAAGGAAAAAAGTGAGAACAAGAAGGGCAGGGAAGCCTTGAGGCTGTCTTAAGTCTGTGTCCATGAGTGCATTTTCTTGTAAACAGCCTACAGGTCAGAAGTGCAAAGCTGCGGGCTGAGCAGTGGCTTTGGCTAACACGTCCCTGTGAGGCTTCTCACTGCTTGCTGCTGGGTGGCTTCATGAGAGGGCTGCTGAGTTCATTGTAGTCAAGAGATGGTCCTTCCACTGTGGTTTGAGCTTCCCAGGGATGTGGAAGATCAAAAAAGATGGGTGGCAGTACACTTAGGAAAGTGCATTTTATCTGCTTCATCCTCATTTTCCCTGGTGGAAATTAGCCCAGATTGCACAGCTCTGTCTCAATAGCACAACTTGCAGTGCTTCATTCATTAACCAGTTTCTCACTTAAATTATTAGAGGAATACTTTTACATTTCAACATAGATGGGACTAAAGAAGGGGAAAAAGGGGGTACTTGAGGCATTGCTCCAGACCTGCTGAAGGTGCTGTGTCTCCATTTCCCCTAGCAGGTGGGACTTTATGCAAATATCTTTCCAAATTCACCATTGGGTGATATGAAATTGAAGTTTAAAGTGTACCTGAATGTCTTACTAATGCTAGGGAGTATGGACTACAAAACCAAATGTTTCCTAAGTGTTTCAGGCAGCAGCTTGAACAGTCAATTTGCTCACCCCAAGAACATTTCTTTTTAATGGCCTAAGACCAGTATCCAAATGACCTTACCTGCATCCTCCAGGTCACATTACCATTTCATGTCCTCCTCCATCACTCTGTAAAGTCAATGGTTGTCTTTCTTGTGCCTGTGTTGGAAGCTAGATCAGGCTTTTATATGCTTTTTTCAATATTATAAACATAGATGGAGTATATATGTATATTTGTTCTGAAGTGTCACTTTTGACCATTTGTTATGGCATGAACAGTTTCTCTTTCAGTGTAATGAACACAGTTTTATCTGGCATAAGAGCAATGTTTAGTCTACACTCACGTATAGCTTTTCCTTTAACAATATTTGTCTAATTATGGCTGCACAGATTCATTTTGCTCAGCAGGGAAAGGTTGTTTTTTGGATGTGCTTGTGTGTGATGGGGGTGGGTTGCAACGAGCAAACCCAAACAGCCACAGATGTGCTCCTTGGGTGCTCATGAAATGTAAGAGCAGCCATCACGCTCCATCTTACCACCATATAGCTGTCTTTGTGTATGGCCAGTAACATATTTCAAGGGAAAGGCTGACATAAACAGGACTGAATTTTTTTTTCTGGCTAACCCTGAGGTTTAGGGCTATGGACTGGTCAGGAAGGTCCTGGCCTGCTGGAGCACCAGGGTCATTTTGTAGTCACCAGTGAAGATGCTCTCCATCCATTGTTTGTCCTCTTTTGGAGCCTTTTCAAAACAGATTTCTCTCTTGGTGTTGCGGTCTGTAAAGCATTTTAGGGAAGGATGGATATGGGAGAGGAAGGTGGGGGAGTGATGATGCCCAAGGTAACGACCAGTGCCGGTGGCAGAGCTTCGCTGACTCCAGGGACTGGGCTGCAGACCACCAATATGCTGAGCCTTGTCCCAAGCCCAGAGGTGGGTGTCGTGGTGTCCTGGGCTCCCATCACATTGTGGAGCTATGCTGGAGGCGTGTGAAACCAGGAAAGGTCAATTGCAGGATGTGGTCTTCAAAAACACAAGTGGAAATACAGAGTAGCGGAGTCTGGCACATCTCTTGCAGATTGTGTACATCAGCTTCCCCTGAAATCAAACCAAAATAGTGGAAAAATGGGATACTATGGCAGCATTAACACAGCAGAAGCAACTGGCCTGAAGCCCTGTCTCTAACTGGCCTGAGGCTGCCAGCTTCTTCTACAGAAGCTTCTTTAAAAACAGAAGCATTTGAGTACCAGAATTGTTTTTGCAGGAGCCTCGTTAAGACAGATGTTATTGCATCTATTAATAAAGCACAGCATTTCCTTTCCTGAATATTAATCACTGGGTGGATACACTTGATGGGGCAGTGGAAGAGCCTCATGAGCAAATCTGGACCAAGTAAATTAACGTCAGCTTACTCAGAAAATAAACCAGTGTTTGTTCACAGAAAGCTAGAGAAATTGGAGCCAGAAGGACCAGAGGGCCATCCTCCTGTTAAAAATGGTCTCCTGGCTAAGGTTAATTTATAGGAAGTGCCCTCAAGATCAGTTCCTTGATGTTTACAGGACTCGAAGTGTTGGACATGTCTGAATCACCCAGCAGAGTTTCAACAAGCGTGCCACTGTCTGCCAGTGCTAATATGGCAGCTAAGAGACCCCAAGGAGTAATTCATCAGGGAATCCTATCAGGCTTTTTCCCCCAAAAATTCATCATCACTGCAAACATGCACATGCTTTTTCCCTGCACACAGGTCATGCATGGGACTCGTGTCCTACCTGCCAGGATTTGGCCAGGTCCTGCTGGGCTGCTTAATGCCTCAGTTTCCCTCTCTGTCCTGTTCCCTGCTGTTGCAGGTGCTGATCTGTGGAGGATGGAGCAGGTCTTGGAAGAGGCAAAGTCGCTGTAACCAGTGACTCCCTGACACCGGTTTGGGATCAAGCCCTGTCTTACCGTGTGTTAAATGCATTAACATCCCTCTCTGGTAATATCTGACTCTTCAAGTCAATGGAGTGAAATTCAGATGTTGTGACCCTGAACCCACAAATGAACTCAAAATCCATGAGGCTTACTGGGGTCTGTTTCTTCTTTCAAGCTTAAAAAAAAAAAAAAGAAACAAGGGGGCGATACTAACCTATTGACAATTTGCATCTTAGCTTCTATCACGTTTTCCACTAAAAATATGCAAAATATATTTTATTTATGGGGTGCCATAATGTCACCTTCAAGACATGTTCATTTGATGTCATTTCTTGGAGGGAGTCATCCCTAGGCTACAGGCAAACAAGAGGCCATGCCTTGTTAAGACTTAACATAAGGATTTCAGAGAATTTTATACAGAGCATAAGTTTGGGATTTTTACCCCAAGTGAGTAAAGTCCCTAAAAACTTTTCTATTGTGTAATGTGAAGGCAAGAGAAAATAATCTGGTGGTCTGAAGGGTGGGGAAGATAGGAAGCTATGTTGAAGTGAGTTCCCGTATCTGGCAGAGATGATTCTTTTTCTTTGGTTTATGGATAGCGCAGCTCCATGGTGGCATTGTGCTCACTTAAATCTCAGTCACTCTCAGTAGACCTGACATGTTCTTGCTCAGTTTTGGTCTGAAGGTTACAATTGACCACCAACTTTGGCTTTGTATCCCTGCTTCAGCCTTAAATTCCTCCCACAGCATGCAAATCCACTGATGGTCAGGATGCCAAAGCAGCTGGAGACAAGAACAAAATTAATTTATTATAGTATGTATATTTTTAAAATCTGTTTTGGGGAAGTTCTCTCTCTGGGGGAAGGGAAGTGGCTGTTCCCTCCTGGTCAGTTCCATGGGAGTGAGAAACTCATCTTCAGTGTTGCTAGCTTCCGAAACACCTGCTGTTTTACCTCCCATAGAAGAAATCTATGTTTTGGCTAAACTAGTTGGTATGGTAGTTTGCAAATATCCAGCAGTGAGGTTCCTCCCATTTTATTTTGTTTTGTTCTGTTTTCTGTTATGTTTTCCTTAGGAGAAAGAGGAATAAATAATTTTGAATCTCAGGTGGGTTCCCTGGGCCAGTCTCACCTGAGACATCACATTGTATTTTGGGGTCTGATTGGGGTATGATGAAGGGTTTTGTTACCGCTTGTGCAATATCTGCTCTCAGAAGAAGTGCTGTCACAGAAAATTAGTGAGATGGTTTTAATACAAGGTTTTATTAAATCAAACATATGCGGGACCAGACTGGGAAAACGTGTCTCTGCCAACTTTCACAGATTTCTAGATTCACCAAATTTATGACTGAGAAGGGACATTAGATCATCCTGTCTCATCTCAGTACAGTCCTTCATTTTCATCCTTTTACCTGTGTGTTGCATCCTGCCATGTGAATTTGGTGAGAGCACGTCTTCCAGGAAAGCATCCCATCTTGAAGAAATCAGGCGGCGGAGAATCCACTGCTTCCCTCAGCAGTTTGTCTGGGTAATCGCCCTCACTGTTTATTTCCACTTGTAATTTGTCTGACTCTCAGCTATTAATTCTTGTTCTGCCTTTCACCACCAGGTTAAAGAGCCCTTTAGGACCCAGATTTTCCTCCTTGTGAAGAGGCTTAGGCAACGTAATCAGAACGGCTTGCGGTCTTCTTTTTTGATAAGCTAAGCGAAAATTAGTGAGCTGATGAAGCCTCTTGCTGCAAGGTATTTGGCTTCAGCCTCTGAATCACTTCTCCGTGTGCTTTCCCCACAATCATTTATTTATGCATCATCCTTTTAAAAATGTGGGACACAAAAACTGCCCAGATTTCCCTTATCTGCCCTGTCCGTGCAGACCTCACCATGGAGAGCTCGTTTTCTTTAGAAATGTCTGCATTCTTGGGTCACTCTGGGTTTCCTTTTTGCCCCCATTTCCCTCACAACTTTATGATAGGACCCACCATTGGGTAACTACGTCCCTTTGTCCTTAGATCCCTGCTGGAGCACCCGTTTTGGCTGTCCAGCAACCTGGCTTTGTGGAGACAGGTGTGGGAGCTGGGCAAAAAGACCCACTACTTGGATGGGTTCAGGTTGCCAAGAACTCCTTGCTCCTCATGCTGTGTTCTTGTTGCAATTTATACTTCTTCCTGGCTTTTTGAGGCATCTAAGCATTTTTTGTATATTATGGGAAAAGGTGGAACCTGGTTTGCTCCTCTGAGTTGTCAGAGGAGCAGAAAGGTGGGGAGTGACTGGGCTTGGTTTGCTTGGGCTGCTGGAAATCCAGGAGAGGATGGGTGAGAAGCTGTTGCTGCTGGAGCAGCCAGTGCCTGAGCAGAAAGAGGTGCTCAGTGGCACTGGACGTGCTCATGCCCATGCTGTGTCCCCCAGGGCAGCTGCATCAGGCGGGTGCTCCAGAGCTTCCCCAGTGTCTGGTGCAAACCATCTCAGCTGCTGGGAGCTGCCTGGAGGCGAGGTTTGTGCTGATGCCCCAGCTGCTCTCTGCTGGCCGGATGGTCAGGCTGTCTCCCCCTGCACCACCCAGTTTGGTTCCCCAACTTGCACAAGCCCATCAGAAATGACTTTCCTGCAGACTGTGAATTCCTGTGTTTACCCTTAGGAAGGCTCTGCAGACTTCTCCGTGCTGAGAACCTGCTCCTGTGCTTGCAGAGGCTTACAATAGCATAGATGAAACATGCTTGGACCAAGCAATGGTGTAATGGTTAAATCTTTATTTCATCCTTGCATCTGAGGATGACTTGGCTGGCTCCTCACATCTGGCTCGGAAAGGGGGAAAGGAGCAGGCAGCTGGAGACAGCGGTGGCCTGACAGAGGAGCTCTGCGGTGGGTCTGGTGGCCCTGGCAGGTTCACAGGGCCAGGTGCTTGCTCTATTAAAAGAGCAGAAACCGGCCATCAGACGCGGCCAGCCCTGTGGCGCAGACACCCAAACAGAGCGAACGTGCAGCGGTGTTTCCATGACCCCAAAATACCAGCTGAGCTCTCCAGGCTGCCCAGCTCGGAAGTGCCAGGCGTCCCTGCAGCGTGACTCCGAGGCATGCTCTCGCTCTGCAGTTTGTGGTTTATTTACTCTGGGTGCTACTGGTGAGCTGGGAAAATATCCCAGGGCTGGCTGAGCAGCGTAGCTGGAAAGAGAAGGACGTGCCGGCTCTGTCTGTATTTTCGTGGATCTCCAGATATGGGAAAGGCTCGGGAGTTGCTGTGAGTGGTGAAGCCAAATGTCTGTGTTTATGTAGGGCACCTGTGCATCTGCAGTTCCTATCGGGACACTGAAAATGGAAGGAGACAATCTGAATGTTGCCTCTTTCTTTATATGACAGAGGGGTGATGATGCTTTGGAGACGTGTTCTGTGCCTCTGCATGGACACGCAGAGGGTCTCCTTTGGTTCTTTTAGTGGATCAGAGCCATTAATTGCATGTTATGCCTCTGTAAGTAAAACTGCAACCCAGCTGATCAGCCTGAATTCAGTGTTCCTAAGCTTAAGTGCTAAATGAAATGCTCTGCTTAGGAGCTTGGCTCTAGATTGAAATATCACAGGCTAATTGTAAGTATGAAGATGCAAGAACAGTATGTGCAGATGCAACTTCTGGAACAGAAGTGCATAAATCTCTGATTTCCTGGGTTGTGCTGTTTCCAACGAGGTTTTCCCTGGGCCAGCTCTGCTGCTATTATCTTTGCCCAAATGGCTTTGGCTTCTGTTGGCACTGCCTGAGGAGATTGCAGGCAGCCCTTCACCCCTGAAGCTTTCTGCTTTGTCTGCCCTTGTAGCTGCCAGAGCATTGCTGACCACGACCCCATCTGGAATATGTCCTGGTCCTGTCTAGTGTGTGTCACACAACTGTCCCCTGCCTGTTGCAGCTCAGTGCAAGTCTGTGAGCCAAGTGATGGCTCCTGAGACCTGCCCATGAACCTGGGGAGCATCATGGTGCCCCAATATTCTCACAGTCATTTGCTTGATTTTGGAGGGAAAAAAAAATAACAAAAAACTCTCAAAGGCGTGTGAAAATGAGGTATTAGTGTGGCTGCAAAAGCTGGGAAACCCCAAGCTAAACTGTGGTTGTGTGGCTTTCGTTTTGCTCCTTTTGGTGAATAAATGATGCTCCTGTCTCAAATGACAGAGTCACAGGCACGGTGGCATTGCTACACACTGTGGATCAAAGGGAAGGTGTTTGCCTAATGAACAGCTCTTTAATAACCAGCTTTCTCCTTGCTGACCACGAGTAGCTGTGGATTGCTGGGCTTTAGGCCACCGCTTGGTCCCAGCTGTGTCTGGGGCTGCCCAAGTGACCCTGTCCCATAGTGGCTGCCCAAATGTGCACACACATCCCCTCAGCACAGCGCTGGGAGCTGGCAGCACTTTGCAGAGGGGAAACTGAGGCACGCTGACACCTCCCTGGAGTGGGTGGTCGTGGGCTGAGCCCGAGCACAGGGTGTTTGCAGGACCTGCACCACGCTGCCTGGGTGTTGGGAATGTGCCTGGCCACCAACTGCCCATGCAGATGTTGCCAAACCCTGCATGTCCCCCTCTTTTTTCATGGCTGAAGTTTTGTCCAGGGACTCTCATGGCTGCTCCTGTGCTCGTGAAAGCTGCAGCGGGCAGGCAGCAGCGTAACTTGTGTTCCTGCTCCATCCTCGCAGAGGCAGAAAGAGGATGGAGGTCCAAGGCCACTCTTGCTGTCGAAACCAAGGTGCCTGAAGGTCTTCCTAGTTCAGCACTTGCATGGTATCTGGTCAGCAGGACGTATGTGGGAACTCTTTCTCAGCAGACCAAGACGGAACAAGGGTCACTCACCCCTGTGCTATGCTGGTGGCCGGTGCTGCTCAAACCCTGTCCTGCTCTGGTGCTACCGAGGTGCTCAGGCACAGCCAGGATCCTCAGGGAGCTGTCTGTTGGCTCAGTGCTCAAGGTCTCACACAGCACAGCAGCCTTGTTCAGGCTCTTTCCTCCTCACTTGCTCCCCTACCTAGGGCTGTGTTCAGGCTGTGTTTATCTAAGCGGATGCCCAGTACAGCTCTCAGCTCCAAGCTGGGATCTTCCTTCACAAACTCTTGCTCTGTGTGTGGTCACTTCAGATGCCGGAGATGCTGGTGGTTCCTGGTTAGTCCCACGACTGGGTTGAAGGGAGACAATGCAGGCAGCAGGCTGCCATCCCTGGGGACACCCCTGCACCCCATGAGGACTGGGGATGCTTTACCTTCAATTCTTTCACCCAGCTCATGTCCCTCTCTCCCCTGTCCCCAGGGAGAAGGGATTTGGCAGTCTGCAGCCTCTCCACCTGCTTTGCTTTGCACAGCCACCCCACTCCAAAACTTGTGAGGATTGCCTGAGGTTTACAACCAGCTGAACTCCCTGCAGGAAGGGCTGAGGATGGCAGGGCATGAGGTTCTCCTTGTGCATCTCTAAACTTTCTCTGCCAGGGTTAATTTTCTTTTTTCCTTTTTTTCCCCTCTGCTGCATTCAGCAGCAGACAGCATGTGCTGATATGCACTAAGGTAGAGAATAAAACAGGACTTCATCCTGTTTAGTACCTGTTTTAGGGGTACTGATGCCAGTGTACTGGTGTGCTGTGGTGGCTGGTGCTTGGGGGTGATGGGACAGGTGGGGGTCTACAGCAAAGGGGGGCTGATCCTGGCTCACGATGGAGCCCCAGGAAGCACCCTGTCCCCTCTCTGTACTCTGTGAATAGGGGAGGACAGACTGTAGTGCTCCTGCTGAGACCTGTGAGCTCATTACACACCTACAAATTTGTTCTGTGCTTCACCAGTGCAGCCTGTGGTTGTACAGGCTCTCCTTTGCTGTTGGTTGTGCATTTGCACCCACTCAGCAGCTTGGTGTGGGCTGTCCTGGGGGCTGCGTGGGGCTGTGTCCTGACCCAGCCTGGGTTTGCTGGGACGTACAGGCACACTTGTCCCAGCCCTGCTCAGCGTTTTGGGGTGAGGCTGTACCCAGGCACCCATCCGCTGGGGGGTGTTTGTGCAAAGCTTCTCTCGGTGCCGGTGCAAAGCTGAGTGCGGTGACCGTGGGCTGCATGGCACACGTGTGTGGTTGTGCGTGTAGGTGAGCGTGCTGCTGAGACCTCGCACGTGCCAGCGCGTGTCAGGGAGCACAGCAGGGTGGGTGCACGTGTTTGTCGAGTGCGTGCAGCCCTTTGAGGGGCTGCTGGGTGAGATAGGGGTGCGTGTGCCCTAATCCTGCTCACACCCCTCCAAGAGACTTCGGAGCCAGGGTCCAGCGCTGGACACTGGACACCAGCGCGGCGCTTGGCCGTGCTCCCTTGCTGCCCTCTGCAGGCAGCTGCCCCTTGTCCGCAGCATCGCCGAGCAAACACAGCCACCGAGAAACACCCTCGGCCTCCTTTACCACCTTTTTCACCCCACCGTACCCCCAAAATAACCATGCTCCCATAAAACACTGCCGGGCACCGGTGGAGGATTCGCCGCCAGCTGTGCCAAAGGGCAGCCGCACGCCTGGCCAGGGCTGGCGGCCGAGCCAGGCAGCTTGGCGATGGCTTTGGCTGGTGGAGGAGCGCGTAGGACGCGGTGATGTGAGTCACTGCTGAGCCTCACAGGCGAGCGGCCGCGCACAGCTCCTTGGCAGCTGCTCTTGCAGGAGCCTACGTGCACAGGCAATGCAGAGGGCTGCTTTGGGAAGCTGCTTTTTACGTGCGCAGACTGCACCGTGGCCAGTGCCGAGGCTTTCTCTTTCCTCTTCTCTGCTCCGTTCTCTGTCGGGTAAATCAAGGTTGCAGCCTGCTTGCAGGTCCTCCTCGGCTCCATACCGTGGCCCCACAGGGGTCACTCGCTCTCCTCCCGTGATCTCTTCTAGCCCTGGAGGCAGAGCTGGAAATTGGGCCAACCTGAAATATCTGGCCCTCGATTGTATTCTGACCCAGACTGGGATGAAGATGTCCATAAGTCTGTCCCTGAGCTGGAGCAACAGCTTGTTGGGACCCTGGACTCGGATATTTATTAGCACTGGCTCCAGAAGCTGTGATCTGATGGGATCCAGAGGAGCCCCAGACAGAACTCCTCTGGCAGATTGGGTTCTGCATGCACTGAGGAAATCAAAACAAAAAAAAATAAAAAAAAAGAAAAAAAAAAAAGAAGGAAGAACTTGAAACCACCCCAGTTCTGCAACACTTCATTTTTCAGTTTCTGGGCAGGATTTAAATTTGGCATCTAATTAATCTCAAAACACACAAAAATCATGCAGTTTGGTAATTCCACAGTGCCTTTTACCTGGGAGTTTTGAAACACCTTGTTAGGAAAGCGATGCTTTGTAATTATCCCAAGTGCCCAGATGGAAAAATGAAGGTGGGATGCACGATTTCACCAGGGCTACCCAGACAGTCAGTGGCAGAGGTGAGAATGAGGTGGTAAAGGCACTTTGCTGTTCACAGAATGTATGAATTAAAGGGAAGAGAAGATAGGATCACTGCTGAGCTCTCCAGGAGCAAGCCCTGTTTGCTGGAGCCCGTACTCAGCCTGACACTCCATAACTGTTGCAATACGGCAGCTGAGTAACATGATAGCGGGTTAATTTGTGGTTGCACATGGAGCTTGGGAGCCCTGATTGATGGTACCTTGCTCGGACTGCCAGGCTCCACAGCCCTACACAGCGAGAACATAATCTTACGCAGCACCTGGATGCCAAGCACAGTTTTGGTCTCTAGCAAGACGAGGAGGATTTTGCGTCCTGCTTTGTAGGCTTGGGGGCTCTACCCTCCAGGATCTGGAGTTCAGCGTTTGTTACAGGGATTGCATGCACTGGTTTTTTTATGTGTTTTTTTTTGTGTTTGTTTGTTTTGTCTGAGCACCAAAGCTCTGCTCAGCAGGACATGGACCTTGCTCTGTAGTAGTTTGTGCTGCCAACACGAGAGGTGGCAGGGCCAGAGCCTGCCTCAACTTCATGATGGAGAGGCTGAACAGGAGGAGCAGCTGGGCCAGAAGGAGGAGGACAGGGGTAGTGAACTGGCTTGCTAGTCATTCACAGGCTGGGAACAGTAGGGAATAGCTGGGTTTTAGACCACGGCTTAAAAAATTGGGTTAATGGGACGAGGGGAACAGCTGGACTCTGTCATATTTGGACAAGGTGACAAGGTTAGGGAGGGGATGATGTGGTTCAATTCCCTGCTTTTCCTTCCTGTGTGTGTTCCCCTTGTTTTGATGTAAAGGGGCAGACTGCATTTTTGGGCACGCATGGTCATGTTTGTGCTTTGAGCACCAAGCTGGTGGTTGAGAAGACCTGCTCCTCCATGCTGCTCAGGTCTGCAAGAGCCAACATTCAGCTGACAGCTATGTTTTAGGTCACCCATTCCCCGAATCAGCTTGTGGTTACATCTGAGGCTTTGCAGTGTTCAGGCTGATGCCCAAGGCTGGCGCTGTGAATTGCAGCCTCTGTGTGAGGGGCATTAGAGCTCTGCTTTAATTCATAAAGATCCAGTGAAGCTGAGCACCTAGCAAGATGCCAGAGATGGAAAGCAAATAAGGACCCTCAAAATTTAAAAAATCTCCATCTGTAAAAGGATTAAAGCTGCAGAAAGGAGGGCCAGGACAAGGAGGATCTCACAGTGGCTGAGATGCTGGATCTGAAGGGGTGGATCCGAGATGGAGTAAGGGCTTGGCATGAGAGGGAGAAGAGGGAGCAGACGTGAGAACCCTGTGCAATGCCTGCCCTGTGGCTCACTGGTACCTTAGCACAGGTAAGAGGTCATTTGAGCTCTGGCAGCAGCTAAAGGGTACGCCAATTGGAACCAGATGTCAGGAAGTGCGAGGCACCACAAACGTGTGGAAGGGCCTCCCAGCCATGGCGGCGGAGCCCCTAACACTGGGGTCATTCACGAAGCAATTAGTTGGCATCCTGCGGTTTTGGCCTGTTAAAAACGGGAATCAACCTTCAGGAGCTAAGTGGGCCTGCAAGGAGCTTTCCCAGAGCGATGGGAAGTGCTGGCATGGAGAATTAGAGTGAGCTCTGGGCGGTAGGTGACGGGAGGTGGGATGAATGGACCCACCGTTGACTGTGGAAAGGCTCCTGTTGAGTTCAGAGGGCTTTGCCTCAGGCTGAGCGCCATGGCTTTGAAAAAAAAAAAAAATGGAAAAAAAGAGGCCAGGACTTCTACCCCTCATTCAGCTTTCCCGCCTGTACATCTGTTAGGGCTTTTGTAAGTCACGTCTTCTGTGCTTTCGCTTGGGGAGCTGTTGTTTGTTGAATTGTCGAAGTGGTTATTCTAAGGTCGTGCTGGGTCTGTGGCTGCTTCAGGTCTTTAAAGCAATTTGGGAGACTCTGTTAGGGTTCTATCATAAATCACCTGAAAGTTATGGCCAAAGCAGGAATTTCTGGGTGAGATTCTCTTGCCTGGCTTTTGCAGGAGGTCAAGCTGCTTGAATATATAGAGTTCTCTGTGATCCTATGATCATGGTACTCAACCTGATGTTTTCCCCTTTGCTGGCACACATTCTCCAGTCTACATTAGCTTCTTTGCATGGCACAGAGCCTGCGAGGATGTATTGCCTAAAGACTTTCCCATTTACATTCATGCATAAACCTTACAGAAAACTGGGGGTGTGGAACACTTCTCAGGGTGGAAATGTTAGCTTGTGCCTTTTCTTTTCTCGTTATTCATCTTCTACACTACTTCTGCTCTATAGAAAGCCCCCAGAAAACTCATCAGGTGTCTTACACTAGCTCAGTTTTACAAGCTCAGAAGGGTCAAACGGCCATCTGTTTTTCTGCCTGCATACTGTTCCTCCTGCCATAACCTGAGTTTTGCATACCTTGATTTACTGCAGGAGGGGAAAGGCTGGGGTACAAAGTCTTTCCTTGTTGGTCATGGAGAAGAGTTTATGCAGGTGAATATTTGGAGAACCACCAGCTCCAGTGGCTGCATGCTCACCATTAACATTAAGCAGTTGCTGCTGTGGATGAGGAGAAAGATGCCCTGGATCCTGCTTTGCTGAGAGCTGCTGCGTTAAGTCTCCAGCAGGCCGTTTCACGGTCTGCAGGTCAATGGATGCTGTCCCAGCAAGCTCAGTAAGCTATGGGAGGCACCTGGGGGTTGGGAGGTGGGGGGACAGTCTTCCATTGAGTCATGATTTATTAGTGCTGGTATGGAAGCCTATTCTCTCAGGAACCATAATGCTGAGTAATATTGCATGAAGAGATGGTGGTACATGCATGTGATGGAGCAGCCAGAGCCTGGATCCGAATGTATCCCTGCAGGAGGAGGCCCTTTCTCAGGGGGTGAGTCCCCCCAGGGCTTGACATAAGGACGGTGTGTAAGATGTGACAGCGTGGCTGGTGTCTGCAAGGTGAGTGGTTAAAGCGATCAGCCCCGCTCCCCCCTTTTGCACACCTCTGGAGCGTGTCACACCTCGGGGGGTGCTGCTCCCCCCCCGCAGGTTGGACTAACACCTCGCTCCCCGACAGCTGGAGGGAGGTGAGAGGATCCCCAGCCGCAGGACACATTATGCTACTTATTGCTTTTGCCCTCCTGGGAGGCAGAGCTTTGATTGCTCTCCCAGCATCCTTCCTTCCCCCAGTGCAGGAGATTACAGACTTTATTGTTACATTGCGTGCTCAGGGCTGGAGGTCCTGAGCCATAGCACAGAGCCCTGGGTTTCCTCCACCTTGCTGTCTGTGCAGCCAGGCCAGTATGTTGGAAACAAGAACAAAATGCTACAGCTTGGGACTGTGCCGGGGGCTCCAGCCTCCGGTACTTGTCTTGGGCATGGGCAACAATGCGGAGGGCATGGGATGCTGCAGCACCATGCCCAGTGCCAAAGGCAGAGAGAGAGACTCATTCAGGCTTAAACAAAAAAAAAAAAAGGATCCACTCAGATTTTCCAAAATGTTTTAGGCTGCATGAGGGTACATGGGCAGCAGTTGGAGAGGTTGACTTAGGGGGATATCTGGAGGGGGGGCATCCTTTTCTGCTTCTTCCAGACTTCACCAACAGAAAAAAAGTCCAAGGGGTTATGGCTGTATAATCGCTCACTTAACAGGGTCGGAATGACTTACTAACTGTTCCTATCTGAACAAAAATAACACCAAAACATTCTCATTTCTTCCCCCCCACCCCCTTCCAGGCCTCATGACTTTAAAAGGATTTGTGACAAGCCATGAGCCTTGAGAAAATAAACCATGATGAATTCCCATCCATACAGACAGTTCTGAAGGTATGTGTCCCCTCCTCCCTGCTCCCTGGAAAACCACAGTCTTGGCCAGAACTGGAAGAGGAGCCATTCATTCAAGCCCGATTTCCCAAATTGTATTGCAGAACACGGACTCAATCACTCTTAAATGAGCTCCGTGGGGATTCCGCATCCCCTCGTGTGCCAGGTTAGCTCTGCAGAGCGTGCGGGGCTGGCCGACGTGCTCGGCACACGTGATGGAGGGACAGCATAGCGGGGCTAGCACGTAGCTGGGGAGTGGCTGGGAAGAGGGTGGCCTAATCCATGGGCTAATCACTCTCTGAAAATACCCGACTCCTCCTAGCTCTATTCCTCTGCGATTAGCTTGGGAGAGGGTTGTTAAAGCAGAAGACATGGCCTTACCTTTTACTAATGTTTTTTTGAGCACCACTCTCAAAAGGACCTTTTAGGAAGGTTGGCACGGCTTTTGGATTTGAGTGAGGACATGTATGGTGCAGAGCCTGCCTGGTTGCTGCCTGCATCTCCAGAGGTGATGGGGACAAACCTCAGTCCCTCAGTGGTCACAACTCTGCCAGCCAATGTGAGTGAGAAGGTTGGTTTCTGCCCCATGCAGCTTTGAGTTCTCAGGGAGCAAAACAGACACTCATCCATGGCCCTAAATCAGAGTCTTGGCCCTGGTCTAGGTCCAGGAGAGAAGTCATTGCTGCTTGGTGAGTGGGAGCGCTTAGAGGTACTGCTTCCCCACCTGCCACTCCCTGCAGGACATGACTTTGCTCCTCTGAAGGCACACGTGAAAGGATTTACACTGGAATATGCCACTGGAAGGGATGAGGATAGCACAGGGCAGTCTATGCGCTACATAAAGCTCTGTGGGATGCCTGCAGAACGCTCTGCTTTGAGCTGCTGAGAAGGAGGACAAGGTTTTGCAAACAGAAATTAGAAAGGTCATTTTCTCCCTGTACACCAGAAGCTACCTCTTTGTTTGGTTTTGTTGAAAACTTTGGTAGAGATGGGCAAAAATTTGTTGCTGACAGCACCATGCTTAGTATTTTTCTCACATTGGTTTGTAATTGCTAAAATCATGCTGATTTCCTTTTGTTCCCCTTTGCACTTGGGAGTTTTGTTGAGACACCGGTGAAAAACTGAAAGCAGAAATGCATTTCTTGGAGCAGTCATGTTCTTAGGAAAAGGTGAGAGGAACTGTTTTTTTCACCTCAGACCAGTTACAAACTGTCCTTAATTCCAAGTTATGCTAATGAAAGGCTGGTGCTGCCTCGTCCAGCTGAGCAAAATGATTATTGGTGCCCAACCTGTTTGTTTTTTATGAGAGAGACAAGACGCAGGTTTTTTCCTGCAGTTTTGTGTGTGCACATGACAAACTTTGCCCAGGAACATCCCCCGTGCCACTGTCACAGGGTGGGTGGGGAGGCAGAAGGACCTCGCAGGCGTGAAGTGCTTTGGGAAATTCTCTTGTGATGGGTGGGGAGCAATGATACTTCACAAGAGATGGGGAGAAGTGAACCCCATGATATCAAACACATGGCAAGATGAACCACCTACTGTTTAATGAGAGAATTAGGACACATGAATGCTTTTTCTCAGGCTACTTCAATCTGTTTCTAATCCTGGTCTAGGGAAGAGTGGATGAGAAGCAGGAGGCCAATATATATATATTTTAATGTTTCTCATCTTTAGTAAGTGTGTGTGTATTTATATTTACCGTAATTGCTCACAAAGACATGTTTGACACTGTTATTTCTGGTGTTCCTTGGCAGCGAGAGGCTTTTTACCACCAACCTATTGATACCACATGGCCGATGAGAGCACCTCCTACTCTCTCCCTCTTTGCTCCAGACCGAAAAGCACTGGGTTGTCTCAGCTTGGCAGAAGAAGAAGTACAAAAGGGGGAAGCCAAGTTATCAGTTCGGCTCCAGAGCCCTTCCTGTTCCTCCTGGAATGTGGGTCCCTTTTTCCAACAAGGGCATGTGTGCATACGTGTTTCCTACGAAGCGTTCCCATGGCAGAGCTCTCACAGCGCTCTATTTATTTTGCTGGGTTCTCGCTCAGGTCAACCACGATACTCTGAAGCGTGGTGGTTTGGACTTGGAGATGGCTCATGTGGTCTCCATTACTGGAGATCACCACTTAAAAGCCAGCCTTGCCAAGACAGACCAGAGTCTCTCATTATCTGACAGCTTTGCCCAAATTTGGATGAACTTGTAGCTTTCTGGGAGAAGGGTCTTCCTGGTCAGCATAGATAATGTGGAAGTGCCTGTAGGGTAGAGGATGGAAAAAGGAAATAGTTCCTTATTCCTCCTGTTGTGAAAAAGGTCTATACTTTGCTGGAGAGTTTTGCTTATGTAGATTATCCACCCACAAATCCTTGTTATACTTGGGAAGTCATCATAAATAAAGGGAATTTGTGTTTGTGGTGGCTGGTGGTGTCTCAGAGGGGCTTATGGGGGAGAGATTGTTTCATGATGTATTAAGTAGATTTACAAAATCTGTTTTCCTTCACTAAGGAGTCTGTTGTGAGAAGCACTGATGATCCAGAGCTCTGCTTTGGGAGAAGTCTTGTCTGTGATATACAGATGAGAGCTCTGCTGGAAGACAGTTGCAGAGAACTTTCTGGGATAAATGTGTTGAATTTGCCAATGAAACCCAAATGCTGAGCTGGTTTGATCTGAAATCCTTTCAGATAAAATCTGTTAGCCTTCTATCTGGGGACTGGAAACCAGCTGGCAAAGTGACACTTAGGCTGCCACTGTTCGTTGACCTTATGGTTAGCCAGACTTTGGTTTAATGGATGAGGTGATGCAGCTACAGCATCCTGGGGTGAGGGAAGGGTACTTCTCCCTGAGAGGGCAAGGGGGTGCATTAGTGCCAAAGATACCAGAAGGATGGCACAGGACAGGTGTGAGCTTCCTACTTTATTGTATATATGTGAAAGTAGTCCTATTCTCTGAACAGACGCATCCTTTATGCAATAAGTGTGGCAAAGTGCTGGTAACTGGGCCTTTTGGGGGCACTCTTGGAATGCCTGGCACTGCCTTGGCTGGAGAAAGGAGACAGGGTAGGACTGGGGTAATTGTTCATTACAAGACATACAGATATGCTAAGGCAGCCCTAAAGCTGCTGGGTTTTGTCATAATTTGCTAAAAGTTAAGGTCAGAAATGGTTAGTAGATCCCTTCAGAAAACGGCTCTTCCATGAAGCAATCTGTCTCATCCTATGATGACTTAAATTTTGGAAATGGCATCTGCTCTTCGTGGATTCTTAAGGAAGCCTGTGTCCAGAGTCTGGGCTGCCTCCTGCCTTTTAGACTTCTAAATGCTGGTGAGATGAATCCCACTCTTAACACCTTACTCCTTTTAAATTAAATTGAGCTTTCAGGGTCTTCCATCACAGCACTTTCTCTTTGTGGCTTTTTCCTCTCGCTACCTTTTCAACATCTTTTCTACAACCTGTATTGCAAACTGAACACAATATTTCACGTCCGTGGTTTCTACAGACTTAAAAACTCTTCTTTGCTCCTATTCACCATCACCTTTTGGGCAACTAAAGTCAACTTTCTTGCTCAGCCTGGCATACAAATCCCTCTAAATAAACCAAACCTCCAAAACTAGCCAACCAAACAGAAAAACTGTCCTTCAGGTCCCATCTCTCTGCTCTATGGGTATGGTGGATGTCCCTTGTCCTCTGCACGTAACGTTCCTTTTTGCTACCTAAAATATGTATTTGAGCTGAAGCATGTGATCAGACAGTCCTGATGGACCTGAGTGCCCTGCCCTCCTCATTACTTACTGCTGTGACAGCTTCTCTGACCTATACAGCTTACATCAGCTGCAAGTAATATATTTACTTTCAGAAAGCTGATGACAATGTTGCCTACCTCTGGGCAAAGCAGTAGATCCTGACAACAATTGGTGATGTTTTCTCACTGAAAAATCCCTTCCAGCTTCTGCAAGTGAGCCAGTTCCCAATCTATTGAACGTATGCTTTATTTCTATAGAGTAGCAGAAGCTTTTCAAAAAGAAGGTTGTGCAATGTTCAGTCATGCACCACATGAAAGTTCGTATTATGCCTGTAACAGGCTCTTTGATGAACTGAACTCGTAATTTTGTCAGAAAATGAGATCAGGCCTATTTCCCATGAAGAACATTGACTGACATTTGTTGCAAATGTAATTATTTTGTAAGGTGGAGTGGTGTCACCTCACCTAATTTTAACCAAATAATAGTTTGCTGTCTGATCCAAACCAGCTGCCAAGGTTCGTTCTACAGTCAACAGAGCGAGATCAGCCCTCCAGCAGCTGAATCATCTAATCTACGTTAGACATCTGTCTTACAGTAGGATGATTGCTGTTTGGAAGAGCCTACCTGTCTCCATTGACTGAAGAAGGAGCAAGGATTAATGTTGAGCTAGCCTGTGTATAGCTACCTGGGTGAAATCACTTCTTCTGTTAAAATATTGGCACAGTTTTACCATTCCTTTCTCCAAATGTTGGGAAATGCATTGTTCCCCCTTCAGGACTCTCATGACTCATAGTCTGCGGAGTTTCAGGTAAGTCACAGGATGAATCCTCAACTCACAAGTCCAAGATCCCCTCTGTTCCCCTTCTCTTTATCCAGAAAGATGGGTTAGGTTTTGGTTGAGCTGTTAATGGGGCATCCTTTGCTAGACTACGCCCTGTTTGCCAGCTAGCCACAGGCTTTGATCCTTGAGCTCTGTGCGTCACCCTGGCTGGAAGTCTTGAATTTGCCCCCAGCAAATGCCTCAGGAGTAAGCAATGAATTTGAGAGAAAGGTGCATGGGGGTGAGGATGGAAGCACATGTGTGATGATTGACTCTGCCTCAGGGGAAGGGGCACAGCCAGGCTGGCTGGAGAGCTGGGGCGGGTGCTCCTGTGGGTTGCACCAGCACAGGACAGCCAGCCACCCCCAGAGCACAGGAGAGGAGGGTCTTCTCCTCAGCAGCATGGTTCAGGACACATTGACCTGCTGCAGGCTCCTAAAGATGGGCTCTGGTAGCCTGTGGGCAGCAAGGTCTCATTCCAGGCAATCAGAGCTTTATCTACACTTGGGCAAATGAGATGGCTCATTAACAGCTCATGCCAGAGATTTAGTTTGCAAAGGGTAACTTTCAAACGTGCGCAGTGAATAACAAGTGGAGTGGTGTTTTTTCTCACTTTCTCAGTGAAAATATATGACATGATACACGCAACTAAAACAGCTTTTTTTCCAGTGAGGAAAACAAACCCCTCTGGTTATCTTTGGATTATTCCCTTTTCAGCGTGCATCACTCCAAAGATATCAGAATAGTGCTGGAAGGGCACAGATGTACAGCTGCAACAATGAAGTGCTGAAACCAGCCAAGGATTTAGAAGCTATTAATTACAAATAAAACAAATGAGTGCATTTCATGACCTGCTAATTTGTAAGTGGAGAGAGAAATGCAAAACAAATCCAACTGTTGTTTGCA
The DNA here is from genome assembly GCF_964211835.1 of Anser anser. NCBI lineage: Eukaryota > Metazoa > Chordata > Aves > Anseriformes > Anatidae > Anser > Anser anser. The sequence goes on from NC_139724.1 coordinate 77,606,575, forward strand.
GCAAATGGTTTACTTTGTTCTAATAATAAATACAAAAAAAGAAGTGCCAGTGCTCTGCCAAGGCAAGAAATGTGTGTCTGAATGTGAGAGTAATTCTTCTCCTGTTAAGCACTTTAAATGAGTGAAGCTGAAAGAACTACAGAAATCTCATGTTTCATCCTGTAAGCTCTTTGTTCATTTTTGCATTTCATTGATTCAGCGGAGGACAGACTAGATTGCTGTAATGTGGTTAATCATCAATTAGTGTCAATTAAAGCAATTTTGTTGTGTTTAATAGATAGGTCACTTTTTGGGAATCAGTTTCTCTTCTAAGAAGAACAATTTTGTTATTGATTAAGGGAAGTAGAAACATCCTTTTAGTTGTATTGATTTTATTTTAACTTCTCTTCCCATCTAACATGTGGGCTGCTTTCTGCAGCTGCAGTGCTGGGCAGTAAAATGGAAATATCTCTCTTTCACAGACATCTTAATATGTTTGGGTACAACAAAATTCTCTTCTTCTCAACATGTGGTGTGGGTCTGCAAAGCCATGAGGTGTGCTGTGCTTTGAGGCCCTGTAGTAAGAACTTTCCATTTGTCTTTCTACAGTGCCCAGGACTGGCTTTGAAGTATTTTAGCATTTCGGATATTTGCATTCTGGACGTGTTCCCTTGTGGGAACAGCAGCTCCATCCTAAGCACGGAGGAAATGTAGATTCAGTACCATATCCAGACTTAGTAACTTAAGCTTTCCTCTCTAATGGCCTGAACTGAGATCTCTGATCTGAGGAGTCCCAGAAGGCTTCTGCTGGAGCCTGTGTGTCCGGTACGAGGCATTCTGAGATAGAAGAAGGCCAACTGGAGAAGGTCCAGAGGAGAGCAACAAGAATGATCAGAGGTCCAGAAAACATGACCTCCAAGGAAGGACTGGAAGAGTTGGGGTTGTTTAGTCTAGAGGAGAGATGACTGCAGGGAGATTTGTTGGGAGATTGCTAGTATGTAAAAGGGTACGGTGGAAAGGAGGAGAAGAACCTGCTCTCTGAGTCCACTGAAGGGAAGCAGACATGTTTATGTCTAAATCAGGAGAAAGACATTTGCTTTGGACAAGACTAGTGGGTTTACAAGGGTGAGGCTGGTAATGTCAAACAAACATCTTTTTGTAGATCTGATCCTATGAATGAGGAGAAGAACAGAGTAAATGACCTGGTAAAATCTCTTCTGGACTTTTTTTTGTCTGTGTGTGTTTGAAGTTGTTTGGATTCTGATTCTGGTTTTGCTGCTTTTAATATGTGCCCTTATAGGTGTGAATATTGGATGTATCTTGTAGTTTAAAAACTCAAAGAAGAGAAGCCGAAATGACCAGGCGAAGGGATCCAACCCAGGGCAGATGCTGTCCTGTGCAGAGCAAGGAGAAGAACCTGGGAGTCTGTGTGGCTGGAAGCTAACCCGCAGGTTGGGAGGGGTGTGTGTGTGCATGCACGTGTGCACAAAAGGAAATAAGGTATAAGAAGAGAAAATATGTTCCTTGTTGAGTGCAAAGTCCTTCCCTCAATGTTCACTGCCATCCTCTGTCTCCGTTTTGGGTCGGTACATTACAGGAAGCAGGTGTTTATGGGATGGTTCTGAACCCAATGCCTAAAAAAAAACCCTTTACTCAGCATTTGTTAAACCACATCTAGATACTAAGTCCAGTGCTGGGGCTCCCCGGGTACATGAAGGTATGTGAAAACTGGAGCAAGTTCAGCAGAGTCCACCAAGATTTTTGGGGGTCTGGAGCACTTGCTGCATAGGGACAGACTGAGGTAGTGAAGTTTATTTTTCCTTGGAGATTTTCAATGTTAGGCTGGATAAAGCCCTGAGCAACCTGTTCTGATCTCCCAGGGAACCTTGCTTTGAGCAAGGGGATGGGTTACAGATTTTTTGAGGTCTCTCTCTTCCAACCTGGATTACTCCATGATTCTCTGACTCCAAAATTCTAAAATTCACTGGCTGTATGACCCAGCTGGGGCTGGAAATGGGTTCAGACTTGCATCAGAGGGGCATGAATGAAGAAAAAAAAAAAAAAAACACCTATGGACTTGGACACAACATTGCTGTGATGTGGCTACCCACTTTTTGGAACCTACTTGTTACCTTCTCAGGGTACTCCATACTTCTTGCTGAGTGCACTGCTCCTGTGTCCTGGGTTGTTTAACCCACTGCCTCCTGTTTTTTAAAGCCTTTGGAGCGGATCAGGTTATTCCAGGTTAATAAGGAAATATTAATTATTATTCCTGCCCATGGCAGGGGGTTTGGAACTAAATGATCTTTAAGGTAGCTTCCAACCTGAGCCATTCTATGATTAAGATTTTTTGTGTTGTTTCTCACCATGTTGGTGTGTTTCAATATTACACCAGCTCCTTCTCATTTTTTATTAATTTATTTTTTAATGTCAGAGACATAGCAGACCCTTGTCATGGATTTTAAGTCATAAATAATTTTTGCGGGCAGTTTGAAGCTCAGGCCAGTCTGACATCCATGATAATCAGCTGTGTAACACAGCTGTTGGAGTTACTGTGATCTGGTGCTACTTCCACAATTCATCAGGGATCTGGAATAGATGTGCGTGAGAGGTGTGTGTCCAAACCTGGGCACAGCACATCGATGGCATGTTATAGTGAACTCCTAATAATGCTCCCCAGACAAGGTGTCCACCCTTATATCCTAAATTTCCCTCATTTTTCAAGTGCCCGAGAGAAAAAATGATGGTTAGCACCTTTCTTTGCAGACCCTCCCAGTGGGGCTGCTCCCAGCCATGAAGAGCAAACCCCCAGACCTAATCCGTGCCTGGGTTTGCTCCAGTTTGGGCAAGGGCCTTGCCTGTGCTTTGTGTGCACTGTCCCATTGTGCACGCGTGCTCAGCATCACACGATGTGCTTCTTGCAGGGAACACCCTGCCCGGATCTAGTCCATCTCTGGTCAGGGAAGGATTATTCCCAACAGACTGTGCTTCAGTCCATTTTTAAATAGCTTAAAGAGCAGGGTTTCCACCACAGCCTCCGGGGAGGATGTTCTACAATCCAGTAGGTTAGATCTCACTGCTAAGAATGTTTCCCCTGATATTCAGAGTTCATTTTCCATTCCTTAATCCCATTTTGTGATTCCTGGTTATTCCCCTGTCGGGCTAACCTAAACAATTCCTCCCCCTCCCCGACATTTATGCTTGTCAACTAGTCAGCAGACAGTTGTCCTCCTTTGCTGTCCTGCAGCCAAACTATACATATTTAGCTCCTTCTGTTTTTTCCTCATAAGTCAATCCTTCCAGGCACTAAATCATCCATTTTGTCCTACTTTGAATTCTCTCCAGCTTGAAGCATTCCAGTGCTGCTGAGGTGCCCAGAAACAAATCAAGTCCCCAGTGACCTCAGCCCAAGGAGGAGGTTGACAGAGAAAACCTTGTTTATGAGAAAATCCCTACAGCCATCTTCTTCACCATGAGGCGGAAACGGGGACTTGGTGCTACCCCTGAGGCCTGTCCAGCAAAAAAGCTGCCAATCTCTTTCAAATATTCCTTTGAATGCAGGTACTGGGAGCAGCTGAGAAATGAAGTCCTACTGCATTATTTTCATTCATTTCATTGTGTTCTACCGTGGTGTTGTTGGAAGGACACAAAGAGGAAGGTTTGGGCCAAGAAACATCGGTGATAAACTCATTCTCTGCCCAAAAACATCTGCTATCAATATCCAAGTGCAAGGTCCTGCATCTGGGCTGGGGCAGTCCAAAGCACAAATACAGGCTGGGAGGAGAACGGATTGAGAGCAGCCCTGAGAAGGACCTGGGGGTGTTGGTTGATGAGAAGCACAACATGGGCTGGCAATGTGTGCTTGCAGCCCAGAAAGCCAACCATACCCTGGGCTGCAGCAAAAGCAGAGTGAGCAGCAGGGCGAGGGAGGGGATTGCCCCCTCTGCTCTGCTCTTGTGAGACCCCACCTAGAGCCTGCATACAGCCCTGGGGCCCCCAGCATAAGAAGGACATGGAAGTATTAGAACGAGTCCAGAGGAGGGTCACAGAGATGATCAAGGGACTGGAGCATGCCTCCTATGAAGACAGGCTGAGGAAGTTGGGGTTATTCAGCCTGGAGAAGAGAAGGCCCCAGGGAGACCTTCCAGCACCTAAAGGGGGCTGCAGGAAAGCTGGGGAGGGACTCTTTGTCAGGGAGTGTAGTGATAAGTCAAAGGGTAATGGCTTTAAACTTAAAAAAGGATAAGTTTAGATTACATATAAGGAAGGAATTCTTTGCTGTGAGGATGGTGAGGATCTGGAACAGGTTGCCCAGAGCCTGAGCAACCTGGTCTAGCAGGAGGTGTCCCCACCCATGGCAGGGGGTTGGAACTGGATGGCCTTTAAGGTCCCTTCCAACCCAAACCGTTCTGTGATTCTATGATTTCATTTTCTTTAAGAACCTTAGGAAGTTGCTTTTTGCTTGCTAACTCCCCTGAGCCAAGGTTGCTGTTCACATTCTTTTTTTTTTTTTTTTTTTTTGGGTATCAATCTGTGCTTGTTAATGTAAGCTAGAAAACCCATTTTTTAATCTTTCTATAAACAAGTAGGAAGAATAAGCCTCTGAAGGGAGTTAGGCTGGAAGCATATGCAAATTACCCTGGCCCACAGCATATCTTTAAGTTCTGCATAGGGTAAATTAAATGTCAAGCTGTTGTGGGTGATCATCACTCTCTGGAGTCTGGTTTGCTCCTTTCCAGAGCCCCTCAAACTCTTTACCTTCTTTCTACTGAAAAGAAAAGCATCTGGAAGTGGTGATTTAACAAGTGATTGCTGGAGCAGGGGTCAGGGCTTGTTTGAAGCTCTGGATTCCTCCCAGGATAGCGGTAATGTCTCGTTCTTAGTTGGAGCCCAGGGTGCCATCAGGTTACAGGGAGATGCTGTGGTGCTGCAGCTATTGCCTTTGCAGTGGCATAAAATGAAGTCCCAGGTTGCTTATTCACATCTGAGGTCCTCTGCCATCACTGATATTCATTACAGCACTGGCATCTGTTATTTGTGGTAGAGTATTGTCTGCCGCCGTAGACAAGATAGTGCCCCAGATGACGGAAGATTTAATGTGAGAAAAAATGACTGTGCCATCAAAATAGACAAGGTGGGAGGAGGAAAGATATTTTTTTGTTTCCATTTTAATGATAAGAAACAGAAATCTGAGGCTAGAGAGGAAAATGTATTCAGCTTCCTCTGCTAGGCCAGGTTTTCTCAAAAGCTCATTCCAAGCTGAAGCATTTTCCTAACCCCACAGGTCATAGGATGCTTCAGCTCTTGTCCACAGAATCTGGTTTCAAGGCTAAGCTTTAAGCACAATTGCTTGAAATAGCAGGTGATGATTTTAATGCAAGATCACCGTTCCCTCCCACCACTGTGAATGGAAAGAAGCTTGAAGCATTGGCTGTGTCTGATGTAGCTTCATGGATAAATTGAATTTTGCTGGAGCAATCCTGCTTATTTCACACAAATACCACGTAGTGAATGGCTGTAAATCATGGTGAGGTTACTGTAGCTGAAAGTGCTTTGTACCAAAACTGCAGATTACTGTAGGTCAACCCATCAGAAAATTCCTCTTCAGATTTAGAACACAACCACTAATTTTGCTTCTCCAGCCTATTTTAAAAATAGGAAAACAACAGCCTCTTTTAAAAATAGGAAAACAAACACTTTACTAAAAACATCATCTTTTTTTTTTTCCTCTCTTTCTTTTCCTATTTTATTTTGCAGGCTGCCTAAGCCCTGACTCAGCAAGGCATTTCTCCTTTGTGCATATCTTATGCCTCATGTACCACATCCCACCTTTATTTTGATTCTCTAATTCCTTCAGATTTTTGGCTCCTGGGTGAAGTCCAGCTAATGGAAACTTAGTCCCCATGGAAAGCTGAGTGGGCAGAATTAGGAAAAAAAAAAAAAAAAAGAAGTAGAAAATGAGGAAAACTTGGATGAAAATTAACCAGATGACAATGGGAACCACCTGAAATTCTCGTTCTGCAGAGGACATAGCTGTGAAGTAGAGGGCAGTGTGATAACATCAGGCTCCCTGGCAGATGATGCTGCTGGAAGAAAAAAGAAGACAAGTCTTGGTGTGCATCCAGGTGGGGACCCAATTTCATGTGCTGTATCCAAGCCTGCGTAGTCCATCCCCTATCTATCAAAGGAGATCAGAAGTGTTTGAGTTTCTGTGGGAGTCCTTGCTGATCTTGAAAGAGCAAGACTCCTTGCTAAACATGTAAAAATGTCTTATTTATTTATTCATTTATTTATTGAGCTCATGCTAGGAAACTTTGCTTCTGTCTTGCAGAGACATCATCTGACCATACTGACCTACCTGTTTGTTACTTGCAGGTGAGGGCATTGCATCGTCCTGTGTCTGAAGGTGAATGTGACCATAAGGTGCTTGTCTGGGTCAGGCAGCACTTTGGGGTGAAGGAGGGCAATCTCTGTGCCATAGGGACTGGGCTGGAGAAAGGATGAAGTGCTGATCTTGGCATCCAGCTGCTTCAGCCTGTGTCTGAGGGCCAGAAAATGAAAATGACCTATTTTCTTTCCTGGGAGCAAAGGGATAAGTGTGTCCCTGATGACACATGTTTTTCTCACTCCTTTTGTTGCCATTTGTCAGGTCTTTGCAGTCCCTTTTTGCAGTGCTTGAAGTCAGTTCAGAGACCTTGGTCAGGGATAAAGTGGCTACAGAGACATTTTGGATGTAAGTGAGGTGGTGACCTCTAACCTTCAGAGCTGTGAGGTTCAGGAAATGGATTCTGGTAACAGACGTGTGGGTACCAGCCCACAGGAACCGTAAAAATGGACCTTAACCCGTTCAAGGAGGTGATGTGTTGTAGTTATGGGAGCAGGGGGTTGGAGGCTGGGTGGTTGTGCTGGGAAAACCTAAGTGACTTTGCTGCTCTTATGTCTGCCCCGTGCATCTGCTGCTGGCCACCTCTGCAGGCAAGGTATGGGGTTACTTGGGCCTTCGGTTCACAGACTTCTGGAGGGACTGCGGTCCCAGTTGTGCAGGGAGGGCCTGCCCATTGTTTTTTCCTAGATCAACATTAAAGCAACTTGTCTGTGGGCTCTGCATGACAATGTGATATACCCATTAATGTATGGGGAGTATCTTCCAGGGCCAAAATCCTGCATGCTTCCTATCTTCTTATTAATTCCCCTATCACTCGTAGTATTTATGGCAAGTCTAACTTCATGTGAGGTGCTTTCTAAACACTTCAGAAGCCTTATAAGACTCCAGATGCCCCTTAACACCCAGCTCAGACAAGCAGTGTCCAGGACAGTGCTGCAACGAATGATGGAGGATTCTTAAGCTTTTCTTCATTCCTCCACTATTCTTTACACCTTGTCAAGGCAAAATACGCAGGAAACCACAGGCAATGTCACAAAATGCCTTCTAAGGATCACGGGTTGCTCCTGTGTTTGTATCATGGCATGCAGGCTACTGTGGGTATGTTGAGGAATAAATAGGAGTCAAATAGTAAATAATAATAATAGCCACACTCCTGCAACATGTGAGCAGTTGGCATTTAAAGCTTATTTACTGCTTTTTCACTGCTTTAATCTCTCCCCACCCCTTTTTCTAATGTTAAATGGAACTGTAAAAATAGTGTTTTGAGCTATAAGCATGGGAAAGTCCAAAACCCTCTCTGCATTCCCACTAAAACACCAGCAGTTCCCACAAATTGGAGATTTCCCTCCCTTCCCCCCAACTTTTTTTTTTCTTTTTTTCATCTGGATAGGAATTGTTAGATTCAGGGAGACCATAAAGGATTTGGGGTTGGAAAGGAAGGGAGTGGGGAAGGGGGGGAAGCAGGGGAAAGCAAATGGAAAAAAATACACCACAGTAGTAGCCACAGAATTCTTCTCTGCTCCAACTTCTCCTTTGAACTGGATACGCCACCCCCCCTCTTTAATAAGGAACAAATTTTCAGTGCTCTATGGGAAAGTTTGAATGCAACATATTTCTGACAGGTCACTGTCAGTTCACACTAAGGATTTTTTTTTTCCCTGCCACCATCCCCTTTTCTTTTTCTTTCTTTCTTTCTTACTTTTTTTTTCTTTTTTTTTTTTTTTTTTCCAGGATGAAAATGGTGCTCGCAATACGCCAGCTCATGTGCTGACTGGCACGTTGCTGTGGGTAGTGGCACGCAGGGGACTCAGGGTTAGCAGTGTCCTGCCAATGCCACCCATTGCTTGCGGGTGACAAGGAGCTGTCCCTTGTGAGGCCCTGGCAGGGCTATGCCATGGCTCCAGCATGCGGTGGGAGCTGGGAAGTTTGGCCCCTGCCTGGCCTCTGAGCTCAAATGCCAGCTGTGGTGCAGCTGGAAGTTGCTCAGGCGACGTGCTGGGAAGCAGGGTGAACTGACCAGTGGCAAACCCCAGAGAGACCCTGGTCGTTCCTGGACAGCTCTGTGATACGTTTATTCTCCTGGAAAATTTGCAAATAACTGTAAAGATCCGCGGAAGGTGGGAATTTAACGTACAGACCTCAGCACATTTGAAACCAATGTAGCTGGAGGCTCCCTCATGCTAAAGGGCCTTCCTCCCCGCTAATGGACCTGCGCCTTCGTTGGTGTGAGATGCATCTGCCTGACCCTCTCTGGCAGAGGCACAGCCTCTGAGCCAAGCTGCAGGTGAAGCTTAGGATACCCTGCTCAGCTGGAGGCCCCAGCGCCGTGCGCTGAAGTACAACACTGCATTGGCCTCGTTGGACAAAGCCCTTGGTGTTCAGCCAGCATCCTCTACAGCCTGGCCCATGGCGCTCAGGCAGGGAACCAAAATGTGATTGTAATGATAGTTTTCAGCCCTGGCTTGAGGCAGCTGGTGCAGACTGGTACAAGCCAGGGCTGTTCTGGGAGCCAGCAAAGGAAACACTTTGTAGGGAAAGCCAACAGAATAGGGCAGTCTCACTTTGCCAGTCTGCTAGGAAGCTGTGGTGGCTGCTGCTGCTGGGGGACGGCGTGGGGCTGCCAGGGTGAAGTAGGAGGAGGTGCCCTCCTCCATTTCCCTTCCTCTTCCTCTTCTCACCAGGAGCATTCAGGGGTTGTCCAGAGCTCCGTCTCCTCTCTTCCCCTTCTTTCTGTTCTCCCTCTTCTTGTAGGAGCGATCCATGGGATCTGTTTCACCCTGGTGTGGGACAGCCCTGTGCCATCTCCACCCACCACATCCTATGCCAACTGAGATGATGCTCAGTGAAAGCCCCCTTCCGTGTTGTGCCCCCCCAGTGCAGCACCTGTGCCCCAGCCTTGGGGCCATCCCTAGAGATGCCGAGGGGTTAATAATTAACAACAGCAATCAAGAAGCTGCCCTGCTGCTGTCCAGTGATGCCTAATGGGGGTCGTCTCACGTGGCCTTGGGTTGCGGCCTGGTTCCTGGATGCCACTCGGCAGCTGGGCAGAAGGTGGGGGGGGCGTGCGGTGGAATGAGGCCCTTGAAGGGCAGCCTTAGGCGAAGGTAATTGGCTTCATATGTCTCGCAGGCCACTTCTGAGATCTCAAAGCAAGGTCAAGGGTGCTTGAGGCAGAGACGAGAGGCTGTTCTTGCTAACATTCATTTCCCAGCGGTATGTCAACAGCTTGTTACACGGCCAGGCTGACGACTGTTAAAGATTGGGATGGGTGACTCATCGCATTTACTTTAATATCCATTTTTATTTAGTATCGCGGTGCAGTGGTTTGACTAAACGGCATAAATCTCCCCTGCTTCCCAGGAGTGGAACACATCAGCGCTGGGCCCAGGAGGAAAAATAGAAAAGCCTTTTAAAATGAGGTTTGGCCAACGGTGTCCCACGAGAGGGACAACCTTCACTTTTGGCTGTTCTTTGGATTTTCTGCTCATCTTACTGGGTGGATTTTGGCTTGTCAGATTCTCCCTCCTTTCTCTGGCTGGGCCTCAGGCTTTTCCTAACAGGCTCTCCTTTGCAGTCCTCCGACACTCAGAGGTATGCCCTGCTGATGCTGCTAACAATGGAGTTGGCCTGGGCCAAAAAATGCCAGGGCTGACATCCAAGTGCTCAGCAAAAACTTGTTCACAACAGATGAAGGTACTTGAGCTCCTACTGGTTCTTGTCACTGCAGAGCTGAGCAGCTCTAGGGAATGCTGGGCACTTGTGCTAGTGGCCAAGTGCTCGGATCTTTAGGAAATCTTGTGATTAGCTGTGACGGTGGATTTTGGGAGAAGGGAGGGAAATTGGATTAAGATGGTTGTACAACATTAAAATCACTTTCCAGCCCACTTTCTATTCCAGGGTGCTCAAAGTAGACCCAGGAGCTCACGGGGAAAGGTTCTCTATTTGGATGGTAAGGTTTTTGTCTGACACTGGGTATCTTCTGCTGGGGGCGACTGATTTGAATACTTTAGGCCATATTTTCAGCTGGGATGTTTTTTACTCCTTGGCTAAGTGTTTTCCCCCCACCCTCCTGTGGAAGCTCATCTATGCTTTGAATAGGTATTGGACATCTATGAAATGCTTCCCTTTGCATCCCTAAAATGTCCTGATGGGAGGAGGCAAAAACAAACCTGACATACTAAGGGAAGGTCTCACAGGACATGATCTGTCAACTACGGGATATTATGTTGGGAACTCTCATCCTCCCACTGAGGGGTGAGATCTGTGGGAACTCCCAATATTTAAATATTAGCCTCTTGGTCTCTGTCAGGTTATTGAGGCTGTCAGAGATAGGTGTCACAACTTCTGGTTCAGCCAAAGGGGTATTCCCAGATCCCACATGCTAAGTGGAAAACCCCAGCAGGAAGGCCTGACCCCAGGACTGATCTTTCTGGAAGTTGGAGCCTCTGCAAAAAGAGGGCTCAGGATGCTGATCTTGCCTTAAGTTGGTGGCCCGTAAGATCACCAAGATAGGGAACAACCAGAGCCTTCTCTATGACCGTTTGGACTTCAGCCATTCCCCAGCATGCCATGGAAGAGGCTAAGGAGATGGTGACACTTGAGAGGGACAAAAAGGAGAAAGGGCAAGAGAGAGCCTGGGTTTCTGGTGGCTCAGCTTGGAGTGGTGCACGGCCTGTTCAGGTCCCTTCTGCTAAGGCTGGTGTAGTTCTTAGGGATTCAGTGAGGAAAGTACAGTTGGTGGGACAGGGAAGGTCTGTGGACCTGAGTGTTTAATCTCTGCCCAAGCCCCATTGTTGGTGTGAATGCTGCCACCTGGAATCTCGTACTTGGTTTGAATTTATCTCCAGAGAGAAGGGGAAGCTGGCTTGTGCCCATCTAAGCTCTCCCACTCCCTCTGGACATATTTACTGCTCTCCACTTACCACTGAATCAGCCCAGATGCTTTGTTTTGAGGAGGCCTCTAACTTTTGGAATTAGGTGGTATGAATTTGGAGTAATAGCACCTACATACATAGCATTGCTCTTTCCTCCATTTGAATTCTTTGATTGTTTCTTGAGTGACAAAGTCTAGCCTGACAGGTCTAGTCCAGTCTTTTGCTATTATTGTGTGCAGTGGATAATGGGAACCCTATGGTCAACCTGACTTTTATTCTGCTTCAGATGTGCTCTCACCTCATTCATTTCTGTTATCTTTTCCTTGAAAGATCTTTACCTTCTTACCCAAATTGTATTCACTTCCCTGGCTGCCTCTTTGCACTATTTCAGTGGAATTGCACCACTGTAAAGTCATACAAAAGTTACTCAAGTGCCTCAGCTCTGCTTACAGCCCATGTAAAATGTCTAATATAACCCACAGTGATATAAATTGTCTAGTTTTAGTATCTCATAACTAATACGTTAATTAAATACCAGGCTTGGAACTGCTTCTGTTCAGGTTCTAGGAAAAGACAACGCTATCAAAACAGGCAGTTCTCCCATTTTGGCAGTGAGCAGGTTGGTTCTGGTCTCCAGCTGAAGTGGAGGGTCTCCAGCCCAGTGCCCAGAGCTGCTAGCTCTTGAGGTGTCTGATTGGATCATCCTATACATTCCCATCAAAGAGAAGAAGGGTTGGGAAGGGGCATGATGAGAACATCAGTGTCATCTCCTTTAAGCTGTGTGAGACAACACCTTTGGGCTGTGGTGAGGTAATGTCTTCAGTTTATACTGCTCTTCAAATGGGTTAGAAAGTGAAAAAACTAGCTCAGTCCAACATTTCAACTCGTAACATGGGGCAAAAGAGTGAAAAGGGGGAATGAAGTATTTGTGAAAAGGTAGCATTGCCCAGATCAAAAAGCGGGTGTTAATGTTGGAAGCCAATTTCCCTGATTCCTTGTCTGGTGTCCTATGCACTAGATCACACTGGTCCCCTTGTTGGCTCCCTGGTGTAGCTGCAGTGAAGTTAATGGATTTGTGCTCTCCCACTTCCTCCTTTCCCTCTAGGCATGAATCAGACTGCAACCCCTTGGCTCTGGGGCGCATCCATGACGATGAGGTAAGTTTCCAGTCTTAGGCACTGACAGAGACAAGCTGGGAAGAATTTGTCTCTATGTGGCTGGAGAATGACTGTGTCCTCCCATAAGGGAGCAAAAGTGGAAGCCAGAAAAAGGATCGCCTCTTGGCAGTGCTGCAGGAGTTCAGCGTTACAGTAGCAAAAGGTCAGGATGCAGTGCAAATGCGGCTAATCCTGCAGCAGCAGGGGCAGGGGAAAGGCTTTATATGGTATGGCCCTCTCCTCCTTTTCTCAGGAGAAAGGACTTCCAGAACAGCCCAGTGGAAGGAGCCAGAAGTGGGGGATTCTTCACATTTTTCCTGAAACCCCTTAAGGGAATCCTATCAAAGTAGAACGCCGGTTACAGCCTCCTGCTGTTACAAATACCATCCAAGCAACCTCGGGCTGACCTTAGTTGGTCAGTGACACTGGTCTTTCTCAGAAACCCACAGTCCTAAAAAAGAAGGAGCCGCTTTTCCTCTTTCCTCCCCTCCATCACCCTTTCCCCGTTGAAGGCCAGGCCAGAAATGACAAACAATCCCTCGACCTTCCAAGAAAACAAGGCAGAGCCACCTAGTGCGGAACAATAGAGAATGATGAAGACACAGCCACAATAGCTGGCTGTGGTTAACCTCAGAGGCTGCAGTCAAACCCAAGGAAATTACAGAAAACCCTTAAACAAATACAATGGCCACGACTGTTTTCTCCCCAGGGGACCCATAAATAGAAGCTAGCGCTCCCGGGGAGGGAGGAGGGGAGAGGCGGGTGGCCACTGTTTGTTCTTCTGTGGTTCGGTGTAGGCTAAACTGGAGATTAGGCTATGAAATCGAAGGCAGAGAGAAAAGCAGACAGTAATGGATTTTGGCGCTGATTCTCACATGAGCTGCATAAATCCAGAGCAGAAAAATGTTGTGTTCCTGCACGGTTCTGCAAGGCTTGCATAGGCTTGCTCAATAGTCTGTGAGTGTGGATTAAACTCACCTTGAGCCAAGGGTCAGTAGCTCTTCAGGTTTTTCTGTCCCTATTCCCTTTCATGTTGCAGGGCCATGGCTTGAAGTGGGCCCCCTGTATGGGAGCATCAGGCTGTAGGGGTTGCTTGTGCTTCAGGCCAGTGGTGATCTCCCTCTCTCTTTTTGTTCTTTTTATTGTTAGGAGACCTGCATGGACATCTGGATGATACCTGTAGTGCTGATAACAGAGCAGTGTAACAAAATCAAAGGTCTGGATAAAGGCTAGCCCCTAAGAGTGACAGATGGATCTGTCCCTTTTAGTTTCCAAGTCATCTGGCCACTGCTTGTGTGAAGTGTTAACACAGGGCTGGACTTGAGCTGGTGGGGAGCTCTGGGCATTTTTTGTAGAGAAGGTTGCAGTCACACTCCATGGAATTTTTTTTATGGCTGCCTATTCTGCTACACTATTTTATATCACTGATTATTGTTGCTATGTTCCATTTAAAGGAACATTTAAAGGAAGAAGAGGATGCTGTGGAAGCTACCAATACCTATAAGACTTTCAGCGCAGAGATAGGGTATACCAGTTCACTGGGGTCATAAAAACAATCTGGCTAGAGCAGCTTGGAGCTCAAGGCATTTCTGAGTCCTCAGATTAGCCTGAGTGTAGCCAGCTGAGGTATTCTGCACAGGGAAAACACCCTTTCAGAAAGCCTGGATGCACAGAAAGAAAAGACTGGCCCAGAGAGTGGTTCCTTGAAGTGAAAAAGGGTGGTTATTACAGGGGAGAAAGACAACTGATGCACCCTAGGCACTACTATCATGCCGTCTTAGGCCGCAGCTACTGATGGCAGTCCTCCAGACCCCATTACCTTGGCCCACTCTCCTCCAACATAAGCGATAACTGAGGCAGCAGCAACCCTCACTTCTGCTCCTCTCAATCCTAAATTCTACAAGGAAAATTCCTCTGTATTAGGTGGAGTGGAACTGGATGGGCAGGTCCTAGCTGGATTTTGCTGAGCTTTCTGCTTACAGGCCTCCCTTCTTAGAAGGTATAGGTCAAAACTAAAGTAGGTAAAAATTTCACATTAGCGTTAGCTTGGATTTGGGAAGACCTCAGGTGCTTGAATTAATGTGGCAAATCATCAGCATTATTATTTTTTTTTAAAGAAGTTTAAGAAGATAGTAGCAGCTGTGTAGGGATTTTAGTCTGGGAGATCTGAGTCAGAGCTGGCATGAGGGCAGAAACAAAAGGCAGGGTCTGAGGTTTTGTGCTGGTTATTTTTCACAGTGCGGAGGATTAACCAGATGAGTAACTGCTTCTCACATTTTCTGTCGAGAAAGTTAGAATACCTGTCATTATTATTCTGGCTTGCCTTCTAGGTCCTATGGCATAGTGTAAATTAGAGGGGTGACCACTGTGAAACTCAGATTCTCGGTGGCTTTGGGATATGGACCTGGTCTTCTTTCTTTCTTGTAAAGCTAAAAGAATTTTGAAGCAGCCCTGAAAACCTTTTTCAGCATTTCTCTGGAAAATACCAATTTGTTGAAACAAGGACTAGCAGGATGTACTTGGTCTAAGGTGAAACTGGTTCTTACAGTCAGCCTAGCCAGCGGTTGGCACACTGATCATGAGAGTTCAATTTCATTTGTGATTCATGCAGTCCAGAGGGCTACAGTCACCCTCATATCTCATATGAGCTCCCTAATAGCTGACCTCTTTGTCCTTGCTCCACCTCAGCTCCACCATATTTATGAAAAACTTCCAAAGGATGCATAATAATGGAATAACATGATCTTCAAGTCATGGACGAGAGAAACATTTCCTGCATAACTAAGCTTTGCAAGTAATTCTGCTTGGCTTGGTGCTTTCTCTCTCCCTAATCTTAGTTCTGAATCATCTAGGGGAGGAACTAACTAATGTTTGGCCTGGGATCTCAGAGGAGGTGTCCAAGGTCACGTTAATCTGGGTGAGTGATGTAAAGTTCAGCTTTCTGATTCACCCATTGTTCACAAGGTCATGATTAAGCCTTGCTAATGTCACTTACCTTGAGGTCCCTTTGGAGGTGAATCATGACTTCTTGCCTATAACCCCACTTCAAAGATTGTTTTGACAATGTCCTGTGAAGACTTGAAGGGGGATGACGCAGCGGGTTGGTGTACCTGAGAATTCACTTGTCCTTCTTCAGTGACCTTAGAAGTGTTCTCCACTTTCCAGAGGACTTTTAGATTTTTTTGACACTCAAGAAAACATCCGTTGCAAGAGTGCTGGATGGCTTTCATAACACCAGTCTTGGCTAGTGGAAAACTTTTCTTTTTCTTTCTTGTTTTTGGGAAAAGGACTATTTTCCCCTTTGTCCCATTTGCTCAGAGAAGGTCCCTTCTGAGACACTTCAAAGTCCATGTGCACCTGAGCATAATGGGTCCTGAGCTCAGCTAGAACTTTTAAACAGCACTCAGTTGAAGCAGGAGCCTTAATCCATAGAAAGGACAGTACAGGAAAGGTTCTTAAGCTGGCATTGTAAAACCAGGCTGACGGCTGAGCCTGTGCATGGCATCATTTCTGCCTGCGTCTGGCTTCTTGGATGCTAAATGCTCAAATAAGCATAAACACAGCACTGAATGCCTGTAGCACTTATAAATGCCCAGACTGCAGCAGGTAGAAGTGTTTATGGCTGTGGGAGATATTTATGGCTCTATTACATCCTCTGTTATTTTGGCCTCATTGACTTCTTACAAAATCTTTAATGAAGGTTTATGTTTTATACCTTCGCTCCTGGCTTGTGCTTGCTTGTAACTAAGCGTGGTGGCAGCAGGAGAAGGTACAAAAGGTCCTGCAAAGTCAGCTTGGGAATTACGCGTGGCAGGTGTACAGCAGAATGCTCTGTCAGCAGGACTCATGGCAAGAGCAGTGGGCTCCTGATTCTCAGCCTTGTTCCTTGAGAGGACCTAACTTTCCACTGAGGCTCAGAAAAGCAGACAGATGCAGAAGCACATTCCTGCTCCGAGCCAGCTGTGTGCCAGCCCATATCCAGCAGCTCAGACTTAGCACTGTGCAGGTAGATATCCTGCCTTTGGGCTGGTGCAGCTATGTGACTTTAGACCTGACTGGCTCAGGAAAGAGATGGCATTAGTGCTTCCACCAGAGTGAGAATACTAACTGACTTGTTGTCCAAGCTGCTTCCATAGAAATAAATAAGTACACTTACATATCTATCTATTTTTTATACATACATATTTATATAGATTTTTCCAGCCCACTTTAAACATGCTGGAAGTCCAAACTTCCTGAAGAGGGTGGATGACTTCTCTCTTCGTATGAAAACCTGGACATTGTCTTTCGAGAGCACTTTCTGCTTTCTAATGAACAAGTCAGAAATTCATGGGGATGCTCTGGAGGTATAATATTTCGGGTTGAAACAAGAGTCTCCTACAAAGACAGGCTGAGGGAGTTGGGGTTGTTCAGTCTGGAGAAGAGAAAGTCCCAGGGAGATTTTAGAGCAGCCTGCCAGTGCCTAAAGGGGGCTTCAGGAAAGCTGGGGAGGGACCCTTTGCCAGGGAGTGTAGTTATAAGGCAAGGGATAATGGCTTTAAACTAAAAAAGGATAAGTTTAGGTTATATATAAGGAAGCAATTCTTTACTCAGAGGGCAGTGAAGCCCTGGCCAGGCTGCCCCGAGGAGCTGTGGCTGCCCCATCCCTGGCAGTGCCCAAGGCCAGGCTGGATGGGACTGGGGGCAGCCTGGGCTTCTGGGAGAGGGCCCTGCCCCTGTGTGTTTGGAACTAGGTGATTTTTAAGGTTTGCACATCCACAGGCAGCTTTTCCCAGGAACTATCTGCTCCCCTCTCCTGCTCCATAGTGAGAACACTTGCAGGAGGTGACAAAGCGTAGAGCCACCTGCAGCGTGGGCCGAAGGGCTTTGTAAGATGCCTTTTGACTCATTCATGATGACACGAACCCTTTGCAATTTGTAAACTCCAAGAGGGTCAAAAGTTGAAGGGCTTTTCTCTTTTGTTTGCCACCTACATTGCCTTGGTTGTAGGAACGCTTGCGGGAATCCTCCCTGGAGGTGCGCACCAGGAAAGACAGGCTGCATTGTTCTGGCTCCCGACTCAAAACCAACACAGCTGACATGCATTGCTGCATGGTTCACCAGCTCCAAAAGGAAGGGAAGACGCTGGTGACTTAATCCTCTGAGTGCTGCCTTTCATCCTTTAGAAGAGCCGGATGTTTTTGCCTCTTGTCATGGTTGTAGGCAGCTGAGTGCATAGGTTCCTCTAAAGGGTGCAGCCCCACTCCTACAAAACTGATAGCCACAGGGCATGTCTATCTTGCTGGTGTAGGCAGAGCTCAACTGCCAATTCTTGTGTGTGAGCTCCGAGTTAAAAGCATGGGCTGTGGTGTGCCAGGTCTGGATGTGGCCGGGCTGTGCCAACCTGATGCTGTGCTTGACAGTCCCTGCTGAATCCCCGAAGTGCTCTACTTGAGGTTAGCAAAATGTGGCCAAAATCTTAACACATCCTCGGGGAGTTTAACCCACACCATATGGATTTTCAGGTGCAGGCCTTTTTTGTCTGTTATTTCTTTGTCAGGGAGTAACAGTGCATGACTGAAAGGCTTGGAGGTCCGACGCTGAAGGCAAGCAGCTCTGCAGAAGGGAAGCTGGCTCCCAGATTTTGGCATAAAGGAACAAATCACTGGGTTGTTCCTCAGCTCTCCACTAGCCACCAGGACACTGTGTGTCTCCAAGTGGGAACTGCGGCAGGATTTACTGTGTCTTTCCTCATCCTTACACCGGCAGAGGTGAAACATCAGCTGCACCTTTCCATGGATGGGTAAATGCACAAGCGTGGGCTGGCCTCAACCTGCGTGCCTGTAACCACACAAAGGTGCCGACACGGAGCCAGGGCCTCCACCCTCCTGTCCGGCTGCTGTCACCGAGGAAGACACGCACAGGATGGCAGACTCTTCCTCTGGGGCAGGGATTAGCCAGATTAACAAGTGTTCCTACTCAGTTTGAATCTGCTTTATCACGTCCCAGTCCTGGCTGCAACATCAAGCTGCTCACTCTTTCTCTGCTAAAAGGAGGTGTGATTTAGTAGCCAAAGTGTTTCCTCTGGAGACACTCGTATGTTTTAGTGAAGATGCTGTGAGTCCCCTGAAAAGACACCTCACATCTTGTTCAGAGGTTTTCTTTACCCTCTCCAGATTTTCAAAGTTATTCTAAAAATGTGGAGAGTCAGCACTGCCCACGTTTCCGCTGCTTCCCGGTGCTGCATGTGCAGTGCAAGCCGCTGGGACTCAGTTCCCACGTGAAGGTCTCTCCATTTCTCCAGTAAAAAATGCAAGTCAGGTCTGTTTGAGCTCAGTTCTTGACCTGAAACATTTTAATTGATTAAAGCAGAGCTTCATAGCAGCTTTGGAAGGGGAGAGAGGGGAGAAGTGTCATTTCAACTGTGTCCTTCAAACCCAGATGTGGACAGATCTTAAATACAGACATGTATAAAGTGTGCTTCAACAGAAGGTACCAGCTCTGTGCCTTCTGTGCTTCTTCCTACCTTTCTGTGCCTGTATCCTGGGGAAAATGCTGCTTTTCTTTTTCTTTTTTTTTTTTTTTTCTTTTTGCCCCTTGGCATCCTCTTTCATCTTCTGTTACCTTACAGTGTCTACCAAATGCTCAGCGGTTTGCTAAGTGTGCTAACGGCCGTGGTGGCTTTGTAGCATTTATCTCTTCTAGCATAGCTGAGGAGCTGTATTTTGCAAGCGTCTCCTTAGTTGTTTTATCTCCAGCCAGCTTCCTAATTTCACTTTTAAATTAGAAACTCTAGCTTGGTAGAAGGGGATACTTTTTAAAAGGAGCTTATGTAAACTCTTTGGAGGCTGTGTTAATTGTATTTACTTCTGTAATTAATGGACTCACTTCATTTTGAATGATTCCTGCCCTGCTAGTAAATGCTTTGCATTCCTTTTACCGCTTCTCTGCTGATGAACAAGAAAGTTAAATGACTTCATGTTTGTGAAAACGCCTTCCATGCCTTCCATTCTCATTCTATTTTTTTTTTTTTTTCAAAGCTGGAGAGATCTTTGAGAGGGTTTCTGTGAAACCATACCCATCACTTCACATTCCTGGCATATTTCCTTTTCAAGAGTAGGGTATTATGTCTGTATAAAGTCACCTTCTTCATGGGTGGATTTTAAATGCCATATAAAGGGATAATTTTTTTGTTCTGCAAATGCTTCTGTAATAACCTCACTTGTTATCCTCTGCCAATCAAGTCTTTACTGTGAAGACAGCATAGCACTCATGGGATGTTGCAGAGCACGCTTCTTAATTCTGATCTGCTGCTTACCTTCATTCCAACCTTGGGCAAAACATTTTTTTCCACTTCCCATTTTTGTTCTTTGTTTCCTGTCTGTTTAGATGCTAAGTCCATTGATGCTGTAGCTACAGGCTTCCTAAGGAATGAATGACACTGACATGGGCTGAGCATTTTATCAGCATCCAATATCCCCAATTCAGGTACTTTGAAAATGGATGGATAAAAACTTCCCCTATTTTCACACTTGGAATCTCGTTTCCACTTCTTAGCAGTTTGTGCTTGGAGTTCATACACAGATCACAGCTTTGCTTTGTTCCCTCAAAGAGCCATCATTTATGTGACTAGAACAAAAATGTGTGGGGAGATACATGCTCAGCAACAGGTAGACAGGACCCTGAACCTCTTCAGTTTGGTGACCAGGCCAGAAAATAGGAAAGCTTGTTTAAATCAATGCTTCATTTTGGACTCCCTTAGCAAAAACAAAGCAGAATCTCTGATCCTTTCACATATTTGGCAAAGCAGCAAAGAGGCACTGCTTCCACTTTTGTGTCAAGGTAGAGTGAGTAAGGAACTCTTCTTTGGAGAAAAATAATTTCCCTCCATCTCAAGAAAATAGGCAATAGGTAAAATTCCAATGTTGTGATTTATTTTATTTTATTTTATTTTATTTTATTTTATTTTATTTTATTTTATTTTATTTTATTTTATTTTATTTTATTTATTTTATTTTATTTTATTTTATTTTATTTTATTATTTATTTGTGCCAGAAAATTTAACAGGTATAATGTTTTTGAATGGACTTTATAGATGGACTGCTTGTGGAGAAGTTCACTATGCTGGAAGGCAGATGCAACTTTTCTGTTACTACCACTTGAGGAGAGGGTCCAGGAGTGATCAAACCACATAGATCCACTTCTAGGGATACAAGGAACTAGACAAGGACATATCTTAGCAGTCGATTTATGGGCACATATTGCTTATTATTCCTTACTGGTCTCACTGTATCAGTAGACCTTGCAGTGGAAAGTCTATCTGAACTCTGTGCTTACCTGCTCATCACCAGGCATATCTCAGTGGTTCACAAGGGCAAACTTACCCGGGGAGCTCTGCTGGGAGGAACACGGCGGCGTAGGCAGCTGAGAATGTCCCCCACACACGTGCTGCTGGAGCCAAGTCAGAGGATGAACTTGGCGTGGCAAAATTTGAATGGCGCACATTTTTGTCAGGACTTGTTGAGAGGCAGTTCGAGCTTAACTGGAATCTCATCCCGGGCTCCTTGTAGCTGGCTGCCAAAATTTGCCATTGTAAACAAGTTGCACAACCCTAAGACACTTTCGGTAGATAAAGTAGGACTCCTGCTCTCCTTTACGTCCGTAGTACCTTGAGATGTTGTGAATGAACAGGATCTGTGCAGTGGAGACGTACTCAGGATATTTCCCTTGGTTGATATTAATTATTCAAGAAGAAAAGCTCTGTAAAGGACTATAAGGTCAAAGTTCAAGTGTTTCCTCATCTGAGCAACTTTCTTCCAAATCAAGGGCTGTGCAAGAGTAACCAGATTTAGGTATTTAGATATGGTTACTCATTAAAGGCAGGGAGTGGGGGAGGAGGACAAGGAAGAAACGATCACAGAATGAAATCTGCTTTTGCAAATGTCACTGGGATGAGTTGCCAGGTGTGTGACTCACTCTCTTTGCTGGATTTAGCTATAGTGATGGAGGTCTCTGCAGATGTGCTTGGGATAATGCAGGAACTGCGTGCCCACAGAGACTTTGTACAACACCGAAGGCAAAGTGTCCCTTTGCCAATAACTTAAACCCTCCCCATCACCAAACTTGCAACAGGATCTTCCCTTCCCTGGTCCAGGAGCTGTTCAGGCATTTTGCTGGCAGGCATTTGCTTCAGCTTTTTCTCAGCCACTGCTTTTCACTGCAAGGCGTAGTTAAGGTAAATCACAAACTAAAGGCGAGTTAAGTAAGTAACTGTAAAGACCAAATTATAAAGACCAGATTGTAAAGACCAGATACTGGTTTGCAGTCGGTTCTGATGCCCTCGTGCTCAGGGAGTTCGGACCTGGCACACGGTGTGAGTCGGTGGCGGTGACGCCTTGGATGTGTGAATTGGCAACATGAGTACTTCAAAGCTGCTTTTCCTGCACGGCATGCACGTATGTGGAGACCTGGCTGGAAGTGACGGAGCCTCCTCTGGAGTCCCTCAGCAAGATGTCCCAGCACAGGCAGAGGGTTGTGCCAGCACGTCCAGGTGGCTCCAGCGTGCCCAGCCATAGCAGCCTGTGCCGACACGCCTCGTGCTCTATGCACAAGAGCAGCCCCAAGTGTGTGTTTCCCCAGGGCTTAACCAGACTCTGCAAAACCAATCTCTCTAATTCACGGTATAGAAATAGGCCTGATGCCGTGGCATCTTTCTCAGCTTGGGTAAAGCGACCGCTCCCACCGTGGGTGCTTGCAAGGCACGCAAGAATCGCTGCGGTTTCTGAGCTGGCTGCCAGCACAGCTCACCGCTGTTCTGGAGGTGACAAGACTTGCAGTGGCCCATTACTGCAGTGTTTTGGTGGCAACGCAAACAGACCGAACCAAACTTTCACCTTGTTCTGGTCTTCTCCTCCCTCACTAGTGTTTTTGTAAAAGGAGAAGCCCCAGGAAGGGGTGTATTCAGGGCACTGGTGAGCAGACACTGGGCCCTTTGCTAGCACAAAGGCAAGCAACTGATGTTGCCTCCGTAGGAGAATCAAGAGAGGAGGAGTTGATTTCCAGGACGCTGCTGGAGATAGGCTTGGATGGAGCTGCAGAGGCATCCTCTGCCTTCCCAAAAGCTCTGTGAATGACAGCTCTCTGCCTTGTGATGAGAGATGGCCCTGCATAAATAAGCTAATGCAAAGTGATCTTGCCCTCTTTCCCATCTCTTGCTGAGAGAGAAATATTTGTGATGAATTCCAGCAGCATAAATCTCAGCTCGATAACTTCAAAATTTCTCGCTGCATTTACTTGCCGGTTGCCTGGACTCCAGCGCTGGAACGGGACTTGGCTGTGAATGTCCTGCCTTCAGCTGCAGGATTCTCAGAGAATTCTTCATGGCAGAGGGAACAGACAAACACTGTGACCTGATTTATGGGTTAAGGGCCTATTCCTGCCCTCTGCAATTGGGCAGAAAAAGAGCAGGAGTTAGCGTGCACAGGTGTGTGTTTGCAAGTCCAGAATAACTGTGTGGTAATGGCCAAAATCCCTGAACGCACAAAATGAGATCAAATTGCCTTCAGCAAGGCTCCATCAATGCAAAGATAAGATGTGTGCAGGAACACTGTTCTCTGAGGACACGATTCTTGGCTTGTGTCCAGTTAGTTTTTTTTCTCCCACTTCCCTCCAGCACGGAGCCATATGGTGACAAGCAGTGAAACTCCACCAAGTGCTGCTCTGTGTAAGGATGTCACCTCTGCCTTGGGAAGTCCCTGTGGTGCAGATAACTGCAGTCTGTTTTGGTATGTGATCTTGGTATCCTTATGTGTCTATCCTACTGTTTTATACTTTCTTTGTTGTTGGAGACAAACAAAGAGAAGCAACTGTGGGGTTTTGCCTCTGTCTACACTGAAGCCCTTAATTTAGTTACAGAAGTTGGTAAAGTAAGCTCCCTATAGCTGATGGAGAAGGCAAGGCTGAAGGACAAATTTACTGTATAGTAGCAACTCTGGGAAGACTTTGCACCTCTCTGGGAGCTGAAAGCTGTGTGGGAGTACCTGCTCTCTGCCCCTTCACCCACCACCAGCAAGCCTACATGTGCCAGAGGAGAGATCTCTCTTCTCTGTGTGTCAGCAGGTGGACCAACTCCTTGGGAGTTCATCATCCTCTTGCTAGATATTGCCCTTGAGTATCAGCTGAAGGTCTTCATGGAGCCTGTAGAGCTGTCATGAGCTGATTCCTCCCGCACCAGTTCCTTGAGAATCAGCTTGGCTGGTCTCTCTGCTGTCAGTGGGTTTTTATTTCTTGGTTTATCTGCTTCCCAAAGCCCTGTGGGGGTGCCAGCTTGGGCTCCTTCATTCTCCTTCCCAACTCTGCAGACTCCAGGCTTTTCTGCTTGGCCCCAGGCTTCCCAGTGTGGTTTCTGGGTAGCCCATATCAGGCATTTCCTTCATCCAGATGTTCTTTCCCTTACTTGCTCCAGGTCACACTGTGTCTTTTCCTGAACTGGGTCTGCTGGCACGGGATCCAGTCTTTCCCTGCGAGTACCGAGCCAGCAGGCTCGTTCCAGCTGTTCCTACTAGAGCTGTGCAAATCACCGAGTTCTTTGGGCTGGCCCACAGAGCAGAGCACTGACCATGTGCAGTGTGAAATGAAAGCATCTCCATTCAAGTTTAATCTGCTTAAAGTCAAGTAATCTGGCCTCAAACTGGAGTTTCAAGCAGAGGCATTTCTGAAAAGAAGAAAAAAAGAAAAAGAAAAAAAAAGTCTAAACAAAACACTGCCTCTCTGAAATGTTTTCAGGCTTTTGGTGGAAACTATTCACTGAGTTTGCAAATAGTTTTGGTAGGCCCCAAACCCAAGTTTTTCAGTGAATAAATTATTCATCCAAAAAGCTCCTGTGCCGCGTCAGTGCTCACAGAGCCCGCAGCCTGGTGTTGTCCATGGGTCAAACCCAACCGAGGGGTGTCTGCCCACCACCTCCGCCTGCGCAGACACAGTCTATCCCAAGAAAGCTGCAGAAATGCTTGGTTTAATCATTCGCCTGGGTCACATTTGAATCCAATCCCTTGCCAGGCTGAATACTTCAGCAACTAATATTTGCTCAATGAATAGCTGAAATGTCCAGAGCAGACAACCTTCAAATGCAGAGCCCTCTATTGTGGTTTTCTTCTGTGGCAGCATAAATTTCCTTTACTTTTGCCTGAGCCGTCTCTAGAAACCCCATAATAATCATGTTATTATCTCTTAGTAACTGCTAAGGAATGTTGATGTAGGAAAGACCTGTGCTTTCTAGGCAGGTTAGACAGATTATAAACCTTTATTTCCTTTTTTTCTGATCATTTGGTCTTAATCCATCTCCTCTTTTTTTGACCTCCAGATGACTTCTGGGTTTGTTACATATGTCTGGGCCACACTTCTTTTTTTTTTCTTTCTTTTTTTTAGATGTAGTCACACGTTTAAGCCATGCTGGGCTTCTCTAACTAGGAATCATTCTTAAAACTCAGAGTGTATCCACTTTTCTTGGTTATTTTATTTTTTATTTTTTATTTTTTTTTAACAAATAACCTGTTTTTAGTTTTTGATAACTTCAATTTACATGTGATGACATTTGTATATTTACCTGGGAAAATATCTCACGGGCACATTGGAAACAAGTGAGAGACTGGAGCAGAATGTTCTCTGAACAGTTCTGTGCTTGGATCTGGACCCTTCTTTGTGAAACTGCCTTCTCCAAATGTGTTAAGCCCCAAATGTGCCAGCCCCATCCCAGAACAAGCCCCTTTCACCCTGTGATTATCCTGTCCCCTTAAACAGCACCTTCCTTGGGTCACCTCAAAAACACAACACAGTTCCCAAAGCTGGGGGCTGTGGGGCTGAGAGAAAGGTACTTGGTCCTGCTGGATCAGGGGTTGCAAACCCCAGCTCAACTGGGCTTGCAGCTGGTGGGAGGGGAAGCTGGTTCGTAGGTTATACCCACTGACTGCCCCTTCTCCCTCATGTATCCTGCCTTGCACCAGGTTGCTCAAAGCTCACGCTGCAGTAGAGGCATTTTGCTGGCACCAAATCCAGCCTCAGGAAGGTTCGGGGAACTGACTCACCACGTATGCTCTCCCATCCGCAGGATCCGGAGTCATCCTGGCAGGGGTTCAGGGCTGAAGAAAGAAAACGTTTCAAGTGGGACTGGGGAGGGAGGGGACTGGAGCAGCCTTCCCTCCTCCTCCTCCTCCGCATGCAAGTGCCTTCTGATTCCAGGCCAGGCAAGCCTGGAGCTTTTTTCCTTTTATGTGGATCACGTAGAAAGGGAACTCCAAGGAAGGTGAGAAGTAATTTTGTTTGTTTGTTTCGAGGTCAAATGAGTGGTTTGAAACCTGTTAGAGATGCATTTATAGCACCTTCACCTGTTGCCGTAAGCACCTTGCTGCTGCAGTGATACAGCTTTGCAAAGAACAGTAATGAGGCTTTGTTAACAAGGACACGAGGAACACAGACAGAGTCATGATCCGCTGCGAGTTTAGGTGCACGAGGTATGAGGCTTCAAGACCAGAGCTGCCTTGTGTCTGGCCAGCTTGGAAGGGGGCCAGAGGATCTCGATTTACATCCATTTATTTAAACTTGGCTCATCACTCCCTAACTTGCTTGAGGTGAAACTAATTCTGTGAAGCTTCAGAGTAATTATTCCACAGGCTTTAGAAAGGAATTGGCTCTTCATTAAAAGGAGATTCGCGGAGAGCTTTGAACAATCATCTCTTTAATTTTGAAGAATGTTCATTTTCCCTTGCTGTCTTTTTCATCTTCTTTTTATTTATTTATTTTTCATTTATCTGTCTTCCTCCTTTTGTAAGTTCTTTTATTTCCAGTGGTAAAATGGGCTGAGGAAGGGGTGAGCAAACTGTCCTGTTTTCCCTTTTTGGTTTCACTGAAAAAATACAATGTGGGAAATCAAAAAAAAAGTACTTTTGGGAGAAGACTTGTTCAGTGGGAGTATGTGGATTGAGGGAACAATGTATTTCAACAAGCAATAGCTATTGTTGTTCTGCATCTTGCACTCTTAGGGAATTTCAGAGACTGTAGGAGAAAGCACATTGCTCCAGTTCTTGTAAGAACATTCACAGGCAAAGCCTGCCTTGCTATTGTCCCTGGAAGACTGACCCATCCATGGCTGCAGCATCTTTCATTAGTAGATTTTAGTCCAGATTTGACAAAGTCTGATCCAAATAGTGGTGAGGAAGCCTCTCCCTTGCCCTCAGTGCACCTGCAAGCAGGACTTCATACAGTACCAGCTGTTGCAATGCTGAAGAGGTGGGTAAATCTTTGACCAAGTGTGTAACTGGGCCTTAGGCATTGGAGGAATGGCTCTTTTCTGTCTTCCCCTCCTGTTTGAACAATTGATGTTTATTTCCAGCGGGAATAAATTTAGGGAAGGTAGCAAGCTTAGTCATACTAATCATCTGCAATTTGGGTGTTCTGTGTGTATGAACAGCTGGACTGCAAATCCCTTTAGACTATATTAGGATCTGAAGGTCACTGGCATGTCTTTAGAAAGGTAATTACCCCTAACTTCTAATAAGGGCTTGGATTTTTAGCTGTGACCTCCACATCCATGTTACCAAAAGCTACCACATGTGTGCACATCTTTCTTTAGCACTTCCTGTGATGGTCACATTAGGAATCAGCAGTCTCATGACAGAAATGATCTGATTTATTTTCTTCAGAAACAGGCCTTTCTAAAAATGAGATAATCCCTTGATCTGAAATTCCCTGTCTTGATGCGTCTATTCCTTCTTATTTATTTTGTAACCTACTTGTCCTTTACTAGATCTGTGCACCTTAACATGAAAATGTTACGTATACATATTATTCATACCCAGTGCCATGGGGCTTGACTTTCAAATTGGTCTGAAATATGTCAGTGACACTCTGAACACAGGCAGTTCCAAAGTCTAGAGTTTTTTAACAAACACTAAATATTCTTAAAAAGTCCCAAAACAGGATGAAAAGAAAATCTGGAACTTCCTTTTGAAACCTGCATTTAGAGGCCTTTGTTCCTGCCTCTGATACTAAGAGCAAAAAAACCTTCCAACCATCATCCCAATCCATAAATCAGAGGGGATTTAGCTGGAGAGTAAGCTCTATTTTGGGTGGGAATTTAATTTTCTATGGAAAACTTTAATGTTAGCCAAAGAAAATCCTCTATAAAATATGGCATTGGTTTTCTTCAGGCTCCTATTTTCTCCTTGGGGCGAGGCATTCAGCCAGGTCATCTTCCATAATGCATTGCTTAGTGAGGGGTAGAGGCATCATACGAATTCCTGGTTGTTGAGCACTGACAGATGTAACCTGGTATGAACTTCCCCTTTGCTATATGAGGTAGACAGAAGTCTGGTTTCTTGGCCTTTTTTTTTTTTTTTAAATTAAAAGAACAACAAAAAAAGATTTTTTTTTTTTAAAGCTTCCATATAGTCATAAGGTACATGATTTCACATACAGAAAGGAAAGGAAACCTGATAATTTCTGTCCAGGGTAAACAAGTTTCTCCTTAATATCTGAAAAAATCTTTCAGCTCCTCTCTCCTGAAGTCCATGCAGCTTCTCTGGGTGCTTACTTAGCAACTAAAATGCCTGTTTGTTATGTGACTGAATCTGAAAGCATTGGGTGAGCTTACTAGATGGGAGTGAAATGAAAGAAAGTAGGTTGTGTCCCTGCTCTCAACCCCTCCTGGCAATCCCCATGCATTTGAAACCCACAGACTGAAAACCACGTTTGTAACTTATCCTTTTCTGAGCTATTTTAGTAGCTAACGTTATTAGTGTTAGTATAATTAGAGGCATTCCAGCTCAGTAATGGATTCCATTCTGGGAGACATGAGTTTGCTTAGCCCTGGGCTTCAGTCAGCTAGAGTTTCCCAAACTGAATGGAAGCTGAAGATCCAAACTTCCTTGGGGTGAAAATTTTTATTTGTGTTCCAAAGCCTTGTCTGTCCCAATTTCCCTTCAGGACTTCCACTGTTTCTGACACTGACACAGTCTCCGAATTGTTAGCACCGTGGTGGACCTGCTGGCTTGTAGCCCTGCTTGGTAAAACAGTGGTCCTTGCAGGTGACCAGGTGCCACGATGGAGGTCAGCAGGGTGATCTCAGCGAGAGCCTGCAGCTTCTTGTTGCAGGCATGGAAGGAGCAGTGGAGTCCTGGAGCAGAAAGGAGTCTGACGTGGAGAGAACTGGAGCTGTGCTCTGCTCCCTCAGGCTTTGGTGGTGGAGGGACTCAGGCTGATCCTCGCAAAACCTCGTGTTCTGGGAGGGTTAGAAGCAGGGTGGTTCTGGTGGCTTTATTTAGCATCATTTTGCCCAGGCAAAGCTTCCCTCCATTTGGTGCTGGTGGGGGCTCTGGGGTGCTGAGTTACCCCTCTACTTGTGAGGCCAGCACAGAGTGAGTTGAATTAGGATCAATCTGCTGGTGCTGGGGGCTTTGTGTGCAGCCCCTGGGAACCGAGCAGGGCTGCTAGCAGTGCAGTCTCCCAGCTGGAGACGACTTCACCAGCTCGGAGGGAGATATTTTTTTCCTTCCCAACTCACAGTGCTGCCAAGCAGAAGGTAAAGTCATGAGAAGAATTGGAGGGGGTAAGCAGGGTGGGAGGGAGCTCTGCCTCTAACCAATTCCACCTGTTCCTGTGCACACAGACTTGCTCTAATTTCTGGCCATCTGTATTTTTACTTTACGCTCTGCCTCAGAGTCTCCTCCAAAAGGTTTTTTAAATTACTTTCCCAGCCTCCTCCTTGCAGAGAGAGCAGCTGATTAGTGGCTCCCCCATTTAATTTTCCTATCTAGACTAATTATTCCTCTTGATGGTCTATTTATCAGGCTAGTTTCCCTTCTGGGCTGTTTTGCTCTGTGATGCTTTTCCAAAGAGGGGAGGAAGGGTAAATAAAAACCAGACAAGTGAAGTAGATGCAACTCCATCTGCATTGTTTCTTATTAAATGAGTACAAATTTTTTGGGCCACCCCTCTCCACAGATGAGCCCATCTTTTCCTTAATTTCAGTGGTTTCTTGTCCATTCATCAGCCTTTCAATGTGTTTCTACATGGCTGGGACTTAGCTCTGCTTTCCTTGCCCTGTGTTCCAGTGCTCTACAGGATCTCAGTTCTGTGTCTGTCCAGGTTGGGTACATCTACACAGCTCAGGGAGCTGCCTACTCTAGCCCCGAGTGAGAATGGGTGTCACAAATGGCACAGGCAGGAAGGACAGAAATTTTCTGGAGCAAAGTGAGATGCCTTCAGGGACCATTTTCCTTCAGGTGATTTTGCTAGAACTCCATAGATAGTTTTAGGACAGATTGGGATAGAAAGACTGCAATTGCTCAGAAAACATTCAGCTGTATGAAAAGATTGTCCAACCTCAGCGCTTGCTATCAGCTTCTCTTCTTTTAATGGTGGAATGGGGAGTGAAAGGGGAGCTCCTGAAGGGTCAGTCCTGGAGCAGCCACTGGGGTAGTCCTGAGTCTCAGAGCCCCAAGGATGACAGCTGAACTCATCTTAAATATCTTAAACTCATCTTAAGTATCTTAAATCAGTTCAGAGGCAAATGCCTTGAGACTCCAGAATTTCAACATTCCTTATTGGACTTTGTTTATAACACACCGTATGGACCCTGTATGTAAATAATCTAGTTATGTCTTTGATGACCTGGGAAAATGAATTGCATAGATTATATGTTGCTGCTTCTCTTATACTTTAATCCTCATAACATATAATCTTCAAGAGTTTTAACAATTTCTCCCTGACATACCAGAGAAATCGTGTTTTGTGTTCCTGGTTCGCAATAGATGGAAAACGGCTGATTTTCTAAAGGTGTGTTATAATTTTTGGATACTTCTCATTTCAATTTCTCTTTGTATGAAGGTTCTGGCAGGCCAGTAACTCCTGTTGCTCATCTCATGTTCTTTCAAGGCACAGTGACTGCAGTGAAGCCACCATTAACAAACACAATGGTAATATCTCCTTCATCTCTTTCTACTTTATGTAAGATTGTCTTGGTTTTGGATTTTAAATGACTGCAGCTAAGAGTAACAAGTGAAAGGAGGTAGCTCTTTGTGCTGCAGGTAGTTAGGCTGGGGAATGCCTTTTAATTGGGGTGCTGTGGATTTACCTGTGTTTGTAGAGCAACTGGAGAAATTCATGGTAGAGTCATTCTTAAGGGATATCTCCATTCTTGGAGGTGTCCAAGACTCAGCTGGACAAGTCTCAAGCAACCTGATCTAGTTAGACCTGCTCTGAGCAGAGACTGGACTACATGACCTAAATACACCTGCAGGCATGCCCTGTTGTAGCAGGATGCTGGGAAAGTATTCTGGGGAACATTGCTCTAAGGACAATCCTGTTTTATTAGTACCCAATTCCTTTGTTTTTGACTGGTGTTGGAGACAGAGTACTGGGTGAAAGAGTCCCTGCTGGACTCAGTTTGGCTTTTTTTCTCTTTATTATTCTAGAACTGTAAGTCACAAACATTGACAGTTGTCAAAAAGTCTATTCCATTAAATTCATGAGCAGGATTATTTATTTAAACCAAATATCTTCTGTATGTTTAAGCATGTATATTTAAAAACAGCCACTGCATCTTGGTTCCTCTGAGATGTTTTATGTTTTTATATTTTTATTTGTCCCTTTGGGCCAACATGTGGGGATCCTTGTCTTTTTTTCAGAGCTCTCTTATAATAATAGAAATAATAGAAATGAATAGAAAAATAGAAGTGAATTAATAGAAAATTCAAATTTCTGAAGTTTGCCTTTTTTTTTTCTTTTTTTTTTTTTTTTTCTTTTCCCCCAACAGTACTTCACTCCTTCTTTGGAAAGGTGTGCAAAGATGGTAGTGTGTGACTTTAGCTCTGCTTGGGGTATGAAAAATCTTCCTCGGACAACTAGGCTTAGCCTTAAATGTGCTAACTTCATTGATCATCCCTGCAGTAGCATCTACACAAACTGACATTCAGGAACTCTTGAGGCGGAGTTAACTGCTTTAGATTCTCTGAAACGTAAAGAGAACTCTGACTTTTTTCCTCACTGTAAATGACAATATTTCCTTGCCTATTTAGTCTAGTCTACGCAGATTTTGAGGCAGGACTACAAGACCAGGAGTCTTGCTTTGACTTTGGGAATCTACAATGTGAACGTGACCAAAGGCATGGGGTGAAGTGGGACGTCTCTGGCTGTTGCATGCAGCCCATGCAGCTGGAGCTGTTCATTCATGTGACATGTGAAGACGTGGCTGCTGTAAGAGCCTGAACATAGAGAGGAGTTTGGAAGGATGGATTCACAGTCACATAACATGAATCAGCCTGAACCATCCCGGAAAAATAGTCGACTTTTTGTTTAGCCATAAAAAAAAATCCAACAACCTCTTTTGTTCCGGAAACCTCTGGGCATATTAAGCGAAACCAGATACTCGAGGGTGGGGGTGTTGGGGGGGAGAGGCATACAGGAAAGCAATCAAAATCTACTGGAGGAATTTCTCCTTTCTGGAAGAACATAAACCAGTAACAGAATGTAAACAACCCGCCATATGTAACTTGTAAATCAGAAGCAAAAGGACCGGGTTCCCAGCAGGCCATTGTGAACGGTTGGCTGTTGAGTCTTTTTATTTTTGTTCTTCTTGTTTGATTTAATTTTAAATTTGTCATTCTTTTCCCTCCTCTTCCTGCTCCCCCAAGATGAACCACAAGCTGAACTCCTAAAGCGTGGCCTCCTAAGTGGTGCCTGAAATAGTCACAGCGTATTAATTTTGCAGCAGCTGAAGCATGGGGTTTAATAGGGTCTGACAATGGTCCCTCCTGAAATCATGCCGAGAGCATTAGTTGGCTGGAACAAGGCTGAATTATCTTCCCAAATTAATCAGTCACCTGTGCTAGCCAGCACACGAGCTGGGCAGTTTATTTCTTGTTTGTTTAGACTGTAAGAAGTAGCACTGTTGGAAAGGAGAGAGATATCTCTTTTTAAGGACTCTTGGGAGTATATGCTTTGCAGCTTGAAAATGGCTTCAGACTTTAAATAGAGTGGCTTTGCATTTGTTAGACTTTAGAAGACTTCCTTATCCCAAATCCCTTTTCTGAGGAGAAAAAAAAAAGGGCACAGCGTTTTTTAAAAGCAAGCAGGAGTCTGCTGGAGTCATCCATGGAGGTATTGCTCTAAAAAGGACAAAGTGAGCGCTGGGAGGCAGGATGGGTTCAGCTGTGAACAATGGATATATCCAAATTACATGTTTCATCCTGCAGTGCATTTCCATGTTTGTTCTAAGGACAGAAAACAGGAAATTTCCAGAAGAACTTGGAAAAAAAAAAGTTGCAGTGTTGCATGATGTCAGAAATGCCTGTTTCTTTCTAGCAACTGTATCTTGTAGTCAGAGTAGAGTTGTGTTCACGAGACAGGCTCTGATCTCGGAACATAATGCAAATTAATAGGAATGAAACAAGAATGAAACAAGAGTAATGTTTTGACTTCTTAATGCCTACAAAGAGCAAACTGAATTTACAAGCACAGTGTCCTGAAGGCAAAGGCTAAAAGAGATAATTTCTTTTTACTTCTCTCCTGTGTTAAAATGAACAAAGCCCTCTTGTTGTTTGTTGTTGTTGAGAAACTGGGGGAGCGAAGAGGCAAAGCCAGCCTCTGTAATATTTAGGGACTTCACCTCATATCCATTTCAAAGACACCTCCCCGTAGCTGAGCTTGCAAGTAAAGTTTAGCCAGGGAACAAAGCTCATTTGCATGATTTCATCTCTCCCCCTAAAATAGGGGCATTTGTAGCAATTTGTTAAAATAACGATGAGCACTGATCCTTTCCGGTATCAGCTGTGGTGCTGTCAATGCAGCAGTGGCAGCACTGGAAATCCCCCCACCCACCGCTGAGTGTTTAGGATCACTACCTGCTCAAGGCAAATCTGAAACTACAAGCGGATTTGTGAAGACTTTCTGAGGGCCTTGTCTGCCCTCATCATGACAACTCAAGTAAGTCATGTTACTGACAAGATTTCGCAGGAGATTAAGGGTGGGGTGGGAAGCAGGATGGTGAGGGGCTCATCAGATTCCGCTCATTAAAAGTTGGAAAGGTTACTTGCCTTTTGGGCTGCTGGAGGTAGCAGGCAGTGACAGGCTGCAGGTGAAATCCCAGAGGGAGCTTATGCTGCTCTCCCCCTTCGAACTGGCTCTTTGGATGGTGGGGATGACAGAACCTGGGCAATTTCCTTGCTCATCAGGAAGATGGAGCCCCTGGTGACTGCTTCAGCACCTATGGAAAGTGTACTGCTCTTGCCTGCTGCTGTGGGACTGATGAGGCTTGAAAGGCAGATATATATATATATATATTGATATATTTTTTTTGAGTAGGGTTTGAGGTGTGCAGGAATGGGAGCTGAAGGGCTGCAGCCCAGCTGGGAGCAGTGTGTGCCCCGTGATGGAGATGTGCAGCGCCTGTCCTCCCCAGCTTGCCCTTAATGGCAGTCGTCCTGCAGGAGGTCCCTCGGGTGATGACGAGGGACTCTGGTTGTGTGAGTATCACATACTGCACCAGGGCTTGCAACAAACCCAGGGAAGGATGAGGTGCTCATCACCTCAGTGAGCTGAGTGGGGCCTGGGAGCACAGACTGTGAGGTTTGGTCTCCTGCCCTACTCGGGTCTTAGATGTTCCTCTGTGCTTAGCAGCACTTGGAGGCAGGGGAAGCAGGAGAAGTAGGCGGTGGGGACAGGCCAGCCCTGCTGCCTCTGAAGCTCAGTAAGTGCATCTTCAGGATGAGTCCTGACACTCCGCAGGCTCCTCTAACCCTGCTGGGGAAATCCCTGTTAACGTGACGGGAGTCATGACACTGTAGCTGTGCTAAGATTAGGGGAGGTGAACCCTACCTGAGGGGAAAGTACAAAAAAGGTTCTGGCCCTCGTTGTTGGGGTGTGTATTACAAGTCTTGTGGGAAGCATTTGTGCTCTCTGACGTTTCTGCTTTGCTGGTGCCTGCTCTGTCCTGGTGCTAGCAGAGGGATGGTGCCCTGCTTGCACAGCCCTGGGCAGAGGTGTGTGCACAGCTGGTGCTCAGGAGCCTTCACTGAAGCAAACATGCTCCAAAAAGGTTTGTGTTGGAAAAGTCAGAAAACACGAGGGAAGTGGTGGTTCAACCAAACACCTCAAATGTGAACAATATGGTTGTTTTTTTGGTAGTCATTTAATGTCTGTAATTGAAAAAAACACTATTATCCAGTCTGTTTTTAGCTTAAAAACATCATTTGAACTATTCCCTTTTGAACTAAAGTGTTTCCCTTCAGAAATACAATCTCCTTTTTTTCCTTCTTTCTTTTCTTTCTAATGAGAGACAACATGATCACAGCAATTTTCTGAAATGATTTGAGCTTGAAGAACTATTTCAATAACTTGAATCAGGTGTTCTTAGCCAAAAGTTGAGCTGAAATATATCACCTGGCTCTAATGAGAAACATTATGAAAGTTCAGACCTGGTTTAAAAACCTTGTCCAATACCGTAACATAATCAATAAGGAGAGTTCTCTGCGCAAGAGGCACTGTGGAAATGTGTGTTTCCTTCTTGGGTGTTGTTCATGTGGATGCTGCACAACCAATTACTCAGATAATCGTTTTCAGCAGTAGTAATGGCCCACTGGGGTCTGTTTGTGATCCAGCACAATGCACTATCTCTTCCAATTATCTAGCGGAAAATACAAAATTCCCGGTAAAGTTTTTTCAGATGGTGCAATCCTGGCAGAAAGGTCAAGCATGGACAGGACAGTTATATGAGGTGATTGTGATGACTTGGTAGAAAATCGTCTTTTGATTGTGTTCATGCAGCCAAGGGCAAGTTTACACTTATAAAAGGCTTACAAAATGAGACAGCATCTTGGAAGGCAGCAGCTCTGGGAAGGCTTGGGATTAACAGCAGATAACAAATTGCATGTATACCAGTTACTGTAAACAGCAGGAAATTCGTCAACTGTCCACTCTGCCTGCGGTGGCTGGACAACTACTGAGGACAAAGAGCATAGCAAAGGACATCTGAGGAGAACTGGGGGGTGACTGGCTCTTGACCTGGAAGGACAGTTAAGTCCTGGGACAGGCTGTGGGTGGGCGGAGTGGGGTGAGGAATCTCCCTCCTGAAGGACTGTGGTATCTCACAGGAACAAATAGTCCTGCGAGCAGTCAGCTGAGCTTTCCTGATCCTCTGGGCTTGGAGCTGGTTGGCTTTGCTTCCTGAGAAGCATGAACTTTTTTGCTTGGAAACCTTTTCTCGTCCTTGTAAAAATGAGGGGCATACGAGGCTATCACTGTCTGAAAACCAGTTTAGACAACCAGTTTAGACAACTGAAGTATTATGGTAAAACTTGTAAGTGGGACCGGGAATGTTACAGGGTTCCTATTCTCACTGGAAAATTGACAGATTTATACTTTTTTTTTTTCTTTTTTTTTTTTTTCATCACTTAAACCATGTGTCTTGCTTTCTCTTCTCTTGCTGAAAGGAAGAAACCTTTTTGGCTATGTCTATATCAGTAAATTAGATGTACTTGGGACTGTTCTCTGGCACTGCAGCCAACTGGCACAGGAACCTTGTGTCCATGCTATTGGGCTCTCTTGTCCTCTGAGGCAGGGTGGCTGCATCCCGATCTGCTGGGGATGGTCCCTGGCTCAGGCTAGCTCCTATTCAGGCATTTTTCACAAAAGCTTCATTTGGCCTGGCCCAAAACCACGCCAGGGGCTGTTGCAGGAGTGTAACAATATCGACGGTGGTGTTCCTGTGCCTGGAAATGTTCACTGACGTTATTTAATTTACTAGTGCAGATGCAGCCTTTGTATATCAGGAGGACCTAGCACTCTCTGGAGGGACAAATGGCTGCTGTGATAAATAGTGATTGAGGTGAAGCAAAGCCAAAGGATGCAGCGAGCTGCTTCGCTGCCGCGGTGAGTGTTAGGACTTGTCTTCCATTTCATGATAGATTCATTCAGGCACTGGATTTACTCAAGGGGGAAAAAAGCAACCACTGTCTATTCACAGTATTGACACAGATGTATTTCTTCGTCATGAACTGGCAGAGACAATACGAGAATGCATTTCTTCTTGAGGAAAAGTTACCACTTTCGTGGCTTTTGTTGTTGTTGTTTGTTTCTTGGATGAGGCCCTTGGCTGGTATGAATCAGAAGAGTGTTGCCAATGCCAGGAAATTATGCTAGTTTCTACCAATTGGGATTCCGGCCAAGGATGTGCAGTCACTCCCAGTTGCACTGTGGAGTGGTGGAAAGGAGCGGCTTTGAGGATGTATTTCAACTGCTATAGGTGTTACAAAATAAAGAGCAACAGTTGACTCATTGCTTCATAATGTCTTTTCTCTGGAGCCTCCAGACTCTGATTTTATACAGAGACAGTGGGAAAAAAATGGTTCTGCTATTTGAATCAAACATGTACAGAGAAAGGTCATGTTCAAAGGACACAGCACGGGTGGCTAACCTGGGAACTTGCAGCTTCTCTCCATCGGCTCTAGTGGGGGTCAAGCCCAGCAGCCCTTGCCTAGCAGAAGCTCTGAGCAGAAACTTGCCCCATTTCCTGATGGGGACATGCCAGGTACTGTGCCATGGGCTGCTGCCACCTGTGACAAGAAATTGCCTTCTCTGTCCCAGCAGAGTAGCCATTGGCTTGGGGCACATCACCTTCTCTCCTCCAAGGCTGCCCACATGCACCTGGAGTGGGAGGCTCTGAAAGGGAACAGGGTTTTTGCAGCTTCACCTTCTCGGTTCATTAAGGCTTTATTCCTCCCCAGAGGATGCTCCTGAAGCTCTCCCTGTCACTCACTGGGGAAGCACCTGGATCTGCAGAATGTGTAGGAACTTAACTTCTATTGAAAGCAGTGAGATTTACTCACGTTTCTTTAGGGTGCTGGTACCTGGTTCTGTATTACTGAAATGAGTGAGTGAGAAGTGCATTACTAATATTTGTAGGCAGAGGCTCAGGCCCTTGGAAATATACAGATGTTACAGCAAACAGACTAAGAAAAGTCCCTGAACTAGATGACTAGATAATTTCTGGCAGTTAATGACCTACTAGAAGATCTGAGAGCTTAAGGGCCCTTCATCTAGGAAGTCATTAAATGCCAGATCCATTAACTGTCATTACTGCTTTTACTATCTTTGGAAATGTAGAAACGTTCAGAAAAACAAAGACCTTTGTGAAGTGCTGTAAAAACTGCAGGCTGAGCTACACGTTGATGTCTGTGTGCTGAGGGTAGTCACTTGCACCAGGAACAGCAGCTTTGTCCTGGGAAACTTCAGCAGTATCTATTCTATTATTTGGTCCTAGGGCACAAAGGAAAACATAGCAGCACTTTTGTTTTCAACATTCCTCCAGTTTAGAGCTCTAATTCTGAGGTGAACTTTTGGTCCATGAAAACCGGTCTATTTTCAATGAGATTTCACGTGTTTTCATGAAAAAGGTATACAGCTCTTAATTTATTCTGCAGATGAGACATGCAGACAAAATGCATTTATTGGACATTTTCCTTTGTCTCAGATAGTTAAGATTAAGGAAAGAACACTGGTATTTGGAATCGTAACAATTAGGCTCTAACTTTCCTATTCTGTATGTAATTTTCATACCATTACAAATACTCAGATTTCAGATATGCAGTACCATAAGAGAAACAACACTCACAATTACTATTTCCTGCATAGGGGCACAGATATTAAGCTGTTACAGTGCGTGAAGGGTCTTGCTTGCCTGTGTTAACACATCAGTTCCAAAAAGACTTTGCTCTGAATCTCTTCTGCCATCACCGACACACTGGTGTAACTGTGCTTGACTTAATGGTGTTACACTGGTGTGAATCCAAATGTGATCTGGGAATTAGACAGAGTTGCTTTGGTTTCATACCAACACAGGAGAATGCAAGGCCATTGGCAGGCTTTCATGGTCTAGGGCAATTTACTGCTGGCTAGATGGCTAATGGGGTGAAAGTTGGGACCTTGTTTCACTTACATTTACAGCAGAGGAAAAGTGCTGCTTGCCAGTGGCAGGAGATCCTTTCCAGACCTACATTCCCAAAGCAGGAGAATTTCGCTGTTCTCTGTGGAGCTATGCCAGGGTGGAAATGGTGAATTCAGGCTCTGGAACCGGTGCTGTTTATCCATGATATGCTTTCCTCAAGAGTGCCGTTGTCTAGAGCAGACAACAGGCTTTGGAAAGGTGAAACACTACCTCAGGACATCCAGTGATGGAGAAAGGCTGTAAATCCATTGCTTTCAGGGTAGCTTTCTGTACCACTCACCTAGCTGCTAATCTGCTCCATTCAGAGATGAGTGAATGCTGTGATTTGGGAGATCTCCTTGTGTCCAGGGAGTGAACAGAGAAATGAGGGTGATGTTTTGCCTTGCAGCT
This sequence comes from Anser anser, assembly GCF_964211835.1. NCBI lineage: Eukaryota > Metazoa > Chordata > Aves > Anseriformes > Anatidae > Anser > Anser anser. Next base: position 77,645,333 of record NC_139724.1, read on the forward strand.
CAGCATGGCTGTGCTGGTCTTTAACTTTTCCTGTCTATGTTGAAGCGAGTGGTCAGGTCACACTGCACTTGAATCTTTCTATGCATCTTGGAATGATGAGGCTCTGTGTAAATACACACCCTTTCATTTGGGACAATGAAAGAAATTTTTCGAGGTCACAAAGCAGAGCTGAGAGCAGACATTAGCCTCTGGGCTCCCACCTCAAGGCGTTGGCTATCAGACATGGCCTCTGACGAAGGCCTTTGAAATATTCCACACTTCTCCTTCATGTATCCAGGCTGAATCATTTGCACTGAGCAGACACCACTTCCGCTGCCCTGTTCCCACAGCAACACCTATTGCCTTTGGCTTGGGTTCAGAAAGGTTTCTGGGTGCTAAAGTCCCACAGCAACCAGCAGGGACTGAATGCCAAAATGCCTTTTTGGAGGTGGGTCTGTCTCTGCTCTGGGAAGCTGCCATGTTTCTGCTGATGCTAATGTGGCTGGTGGAAGGCTCCAAAGGTTCAGAGGTGATGGCTGTATTTTTTCCTTTTTTTTTTTTTTTCCCCCCGGTTAAAAGATAAGAGTATCTATCTATTCTGTCTACCGGCTGGTTAACCATGCAGCCAAACAGACTCACTCAGATAGCTGTGGCTTTTCCTACTCAGTGCAACTCTGGATCATTGAAACATTTTCGTTTTATTTTCCTTTCCCATGTAGCTTCTCAGATGTAAAACCAATTTTACTAGTTATAGGGAGGGATCTGACTATGAAAACTGTCTCTGCTTCGTCAACAGTTCTTCCCTTCTTTTTTTAGTCACAGTGTTGAGAGTGAGCTCTTAGTCTGACACAGCAACAGATGAACCAGACGAGGTTCATGTGGTTTCATCCATTATTTCCAGCACAGAGATATCTGATGCCAAAGTGCAGCATGGCAGACTGGATGTGAAGACTCTGTAAGCCACCTTACCTTTGCCAAGGCTTCATGGCATGCCAGTGGGAAATGGGCAGTGGGTTTCGGCAGGTACTTTCCCCTCTGGTGACAAAACAGCATCCTGACGCTGAGACAAGTTTACTGTCTGAAGTGCCTTTTCAGAAAAATGCAATCCTTATATATTTTTATTGCAAGATGAGAGTCCCGTCTATAAAACTTAAATTAAATAAAACCCAAATTAAATAATACGAAAGCAATAATTATTTATTCTTCTCGCACTCCAAAAAAGAGGCTTTGATTGGCCTGAGACAACGTGTGAGTTGTGCTGACCTCAGCCAGCTCACCAAATAACGAGGGCTTGTAGGTGCCAGGGGAGCGATGGCTCGGGGAACACGAGCAGTGAAAAGGTGAGGTGACTGTAACAGTGGGAAGCAGCAGGAGCTGCTGTGCCCAAACAGAGGGCTGGAAGCCTGCCCATCTCTGACTAACATCTATATAGTTATTTATTCCTCCCCAGAACCGGGACCTCCCCCAGGAGCTGCTACAGATAAGATTTGCAGGAACGATTCATGGTAACTTTGCCCTGCCACCAAGCAACCCTAGTGCAAGCTGCAAGGTCCCCATGTAGCACTTGGATCAGGTTTCCTCTGGGCCCCTCACAACTCCCTTTTACAATTAATTTCTTCTTTCTTTTGGAATTCAAAGTGCCTGAAATATGTGAGGGCCATGTTGCAGGCCACTGGGGAGCTGATTTTATAGCATGTTGTGAGGTGTGTCATGAGGGTGTAAGGAGTTGTTTAGAAGGGTTGGAGGACTGGAGGATGGATAGCACCAAACCTGAGCAAGACCCACCTATACAGTGCACAGGGAGCAAAACGTGGAGCAAAATGTCCTGAGGACTGTGCCTGGCCTTCATCTCAGAAGACACTGGTTCATCCCACAGGGAGGCAGAAACAAGCTAACTGATGCAGTAGGGATAAGCAGAGGTCCATGACCTAGCTTGCAAAGCCATTGATGGTTTAGATGTTGCTGGTGGGTATCTAGAGTGGGCAGGGACCTCGAGGGACAGTCTTGAGACTGTGGCCTGAGCTCGTGCTCGGCTGAGCAGAGTTGGACATCACCAGCCCATCTGCAGCAATGTGCGTGGGCTGCGAACGCGCCTGAGAAGCAGAATAAATCAGCCTCCATGGAGCCCCTCCTTCCTTCTGCTCTGGGTGGCTCCTCTGAAGCTGCTTTCGGTGTCACAGTACGGGGCAGATACCCCCTGAGGGACTTCTGAGAAGAGCAATTTCCAAAAGTACCCAAGGGATGTAGGCGCCTGATAACCCTGGTTTCTGCTATCTGTCAGCATTGCCTGGGCTGGAGTGGGGTGAGGAGTAGGCAGGGCTGTTCCACGCTCAGGCATTTTGGCAATTGTCTCTCTTTAGTCTGGGCATGGCCCTTGCCTCTTGGATCTCTTATCTCATGTGTATTTTATTTCCCCACATGGAGTACAGCTGGGGCAGGAGGTTTATAAGCAGGAAGGCATTTCCCCTCCCTGAGCATGGCTTGGGAAAGGGGGAGGGAGAGGGGAGGTGATTTTGTGGCTGACAGACCAAGGGGATCCAACGTGCCAAGCTACATCTGTGGTTCCTGAGAAATCAATTAGCGAGGGAGGGGAGGGGTGGTTGGCAAACCACACGGTTGAAAGGAAAACATCACAAAAATGAATCAGAGGGATGTTTTGAAGAAGCGGCACTGCTGGAAGATGCGAGCTAGTGGCTTTGTTTGGTAGTGCGTGCGTGTGAGAGAGGCGCTCACCAAAAGGTTAATCAAGACCTGGTAGGGAAGGCTGGCCTAGGATCTGGGAAGCAGGCTGCTAATAAAAGAGACAGAGAGACCGCGCTCGTCATGTGCTGAACAATATAACCCACTGTCTGCGGTGCGCAGTGGCAGAGATTGGATAAAATATTCCTTCGGCAGCATTGCAGCCTTTTGCAAACTCCATTAGTGTTAGCCAGAGTATTTAGGTTTATTTCAGACTTGCGTTCCCTCCCTCCTGTTGGGGACAGACTTGAACTGCTCTGTCCTAATGTTGTAAATGATCATGTCCAGAGGCATTTAAACAAGTACATTTCTTTTGCTGCTTGGGATTGGAGTGGCGCATATTGGAAAGGTCCTTCAGGACAAGTTGTCATGAACTGTAGTTGTAATGAGGGAGCTTCTCTGCTACCAGTCCTTGCTCCTTGGACTACAATTATTTTAAATTAAATAATTCTTTGGGTGCAGGTCTCTCTGTTTCCAGTCAGAAACCTCATCTCAGGTTTTCCTCTTGTATCTTCCCTCAATTCTGATAACTTTCTAACTCATTTCTGTCTCACCGAAAGCAAAATGTATGTTTTTGGGATGTCACTCACTCATCACTTTGGAAGGCAATAAGTGGGACAGATGCTAATGAGGACTGTCTTCACTGCGAATTTTCTCTTCCCTCAGCCTTCTCCCAGCATAGTTATGTGTATGGCTACGTGCAGAGATGGACCAGGGAACTGATGCTGCTGAAAACCTGCCCTTGTCCTGCCAGTACAGCTCACCAGTCTTGCACACCACATGGTTTTTGACATCTTTGGTGGCACCAAAAATAGAAAATATACATGACTGAGGGGGCTGTTGGAGGTGTGATGACCCCTAACATCGACAAACTACTCCAAGATTGGCTTGGAAGGGGGACAGTGGAGCTGAGTCTTCAACTGATGAGTAGATCACACTGCTGGGAGGTGGCAGGTATGATCTGTAGTCTTCTTCCCCAAGCAAAAGGGAATGGAATCCCCATTTCCTACACCCTTGGCAATCGCACAAACCCGCAATTTGTTTTTCCTCCCCTTCCTCTCTATCAATACCACTGCAACAGTGCCAGGGGGACAGGAGTGTGCACCACCTTCAGGAGAAAGCTCTGGGGCGTAGGGAACCTGTCTGTGGTTGTAGTGGTGCATGAAACACCTGCAGCTCTGGTGACAAGGGAGATTTGAGAGAGGGCCTCAGGCTCGTGGGCTCGGGGATGTGCCCTGGCAGGCAGCTTGTGCTCTGTGGGGAGTCTTGAACCCCCTTCTTAGGCTGAGGATTGCTGTATGGAAACAGGTCTTTGGGGTTGAGCACTTGAACTCTTTGGTGACTTTCCTGAATAAACTTGCCTGACATCCATATAGGAATGGTAGATACGGGTTCAGCTATGGGTTATGCTTTTCTCTGTATTGTTACACTCAAGGCAAGCATCCTTCCAAGCTCCTTCCTGGTGGAACTACCCAACTTGTAGGGCTCCCCTGGTCTGCTTGTTTGCACAATGATTTTTCTCCTCTTATTAAATTCCTCTAGAATCCTTCCTAGGGTCTTTCAGACCACTGCTTGTATGGTTCCTGGGAGATGAACCTTCTGAGAAGTGAGAACCAAGCCAGCATGCGGTGGGACAGAGGAAAGGGGAAAGCGTGTGCATGAGCCTGAGAAGGCAAGGACTTGGGAATGAGAGCTGCCGATGCTGTGATAGTGTCCCTGTGTGAGACAGAGTTCGTCTGTGGGTGTGAGAAAGGAGTATTTGGAAGTGAGCATGCGTGGGCGTGAGGTGTGTGTGAGAGTGTGCATGCATTTCCATCCCCACACTTTGAAAACCTTTTTGGAGCACTGCAGTGTTCAAACAGGCCCCAGCTCCCAAAATAATCAACCCATCTTGAAAAGTTACAAAGTCTGTGGACACCTGGAGGAGACGGGCTTGCTAGCCGTGCTTTGAAATGAATTTTAAGCAGCTCGTGCTGGCTGCCGCAGCTCTGCTGGCTGCGGCGCTGCTGTGGTGGGAGTGGCAGCAAGGTGTGCTGGGGGTCAGGGTAGGTGCAGGGGGACAGCAAGGGGAGCATGACGCCTACTCCTTGCCCCCAAAGCTTCCTCTCGCTGGGGCTTTCACAGCTTCAGAGAGATGGAGAAATGTTATATCTTCTTCATTTCCTCCGCCACTATTCTGAAGGCCATGAAAAGAGGTATGGTCAGAGGCCCATAGGGTCAAGGCTGGGCTGTAAGCAACTTCACAAACCCCCAGTTGAAAAAAAAAAAAAAAAAAAAAAGTGAAGTCACACCAGTTTTTATGTTGGTGTGATAGTCTTTATTGTTCTCCCCCTTCCAGAGCCAACACAGTGCTCCAAAACCAATGTAAGTACCACGTGCTTGGTGTGATGTTGCAGCTCTTCAGAGCTGTGTCCCTGGACTAAAAGGCATGGGCGGCACGTACAGCATGTAAACCCTTTTTATCCAAAACCATATGTGTGCTGGCACCACTGCAAGGGGATAGGGCTTCTTCTCCTGTGTCAGCAGTTCCTCGCCTCGCTAGCCCCAACACGCGTTCGCGATGGGGGAGACGTGGGCTCAGGTCCCTTTTCTGTCAGGAAGGGTTCAAGCCACATCTCCCACCACGCTCTGTTACCACCCTCCCGGGGCTATGTGGGGAGGGGGCAGGTGGCTCTTGGCTCCCCCTTCCCCCTTTTGGGGAAAGCTGTTCCACTTTGCAGCAGGGAAACACCAAACTCAGTGGGTCAGCAAGAAAGAACAAGCAAGACTGTGTTAGCGCTTGGGGAAATTCACCTGGGAGCGGGGAGGCCGGAGTTCCCGTTCCTGCTCCAAGGACTGTTTATGTATTTTAAAATTAAACAACCCATGGTGCTGGTAACTGGAATTCAGGTCTCCCCACTCCCAGGGGAGTGCCCCAATCCCAAGGCTGTGGAGTCATGCTCACTCTTGCCCTCTGGAGCTTCAGGTTTTGATTTATTTATTTATTTTTTCTGCTGCACAGCTTCTCCAGAACGGGGTTGCGAGCCCCTCTCCAGGCTCTGCTGTTGGGTACGGACACTGCCCACAGCCAGCAGGATTTGGAGGATTTCTGCCTCCTATGTCAGAGGGAGCTGCGGTTTTCCACACCTGGGGAATGCTCTCTAACCTTTCAGCTGTTAATTAGGAGGGGTGTACATGAGTTTTGCCTCCTACTCCTGCGTATTTTGGGCAGCTGCTGGTGCCACACGGTGTGTGATGTGGTAGGCGTGCAATGGGAACACCTATGGGCCAGGCCTTGGAGGTGACACAGGGGAGGAACAATGTGTTGGCCAGGCATAGCCTACGTGGACTGAGACACTTCTGAGCATGTCCTAATGCCGTGCTTCTGGGCTGGGGACACTCTCTATAAAACTGGGGGTTTTGCAGGGACGCTGATGCCTCTGGAGTTGCATGGTAGGTGAGCAAGGGGGTGAGAATGAAATCTTGTGCATCAGTGGCTAAAGCATGCTGGATTTGGCCATGTAGGCTTCTGTATGAGGCTGCTCTTATTGTTGATTTATTTTGGGCAAAGCTCTTGCAGTCTCCAATGGCAGCAACCCTTCAGTGAGCCCCTGGATAGCGGCGTGATCTAAAGCCTGGTTTCCCTCCGAGAGCCGGGAGCACAAGCTGCTGTGGAGCCGTAAACAGGAAAGCTTTGGTATTGCTTGTGTTAGGGATGAAGAGCAAGGAGAAAAGCCGATGCACAGCTGCTGATGAGCTTGATGCTCTCACATTCCCCAGCTTTCCCTCTGACTTTTTAACAGTCTTTATAGCAGACCCCTAAACCCTGTAAGAGCTGTTGCCTGATCCTGCAAGGTGCTGAGCTCCCCTCTGGAGGCACGGAGGGTCCCCAGCTCCGGTTACGACGTCGGTCTCCCAAGTTCTAGTTCAGTCTCAAGCGTGGAGTCTGTGCCTGTGGGCAAATCACTTCCACCTCTGTAAGATCTGGCTGTAAAACAAGGCTAATAACACCAAATTACCTACCTGTGAGAATTAATGAGATCATACTCGCTCAGCCCTTTGAAGGCATGAAGCATTACAGAAGCACTGGGGCATTATTACAGTGTGTTTTTAATATACGTCTAGTTTCACTTACAAATTGGAGTTTTGCTCCCTTTTGACTAAACGGCACTAATTAGACATGTAGGGTAGGAAATAAATGTTTCCAGTGTTACTTAGGCTGGAAACCAGTTAATTTCAGGGTTCTTTGGTTTAATTGCAACTGAAAAGACATTGAGAAAATGTGTAATGAGCTGAGAACACTTTAACTTTGTTTTTATTGTTCCCTAAACTCTTGCTTCTGCAAAGTCACAAGATGCCAGTAAAACGGTGGAGAACTGGACTGGAGCACTTATTTATTTATTTATTTATTTATTTTTGATATGTCAAGGTAAAATAATTCCTACTTATTCAGTGTAATGTAGCACTCCTTCTCCATAAATCTCGGAGCACTCCACAAAAATGGGTACAGTGTTACCCTCATTTCACAAAGCGGGAAACATAAAGCAGAAAGAGGTTATGGGATTTGCCCGGGGTCAAGTAAATTAGGCTTTGTCTACGTGAGAAACATGTGCCAATTTAGTAAAACAGGTGGAAAACACACTGTGGACGCTTACCTCATTTTCAGAGTGGCTTTTCTTGTTTTCATTTATTCAATTCATATCAATTCAGCCTTGCTTTAGTTTAAGTGGCTTTAAAGCAAAGGGTTCCCATAGCTGCTTGTGCTGGCTTGACTAAATTGGAATAAAGTCACCCCTAAGGTGGGCTGATGGCTGTAGACACCAGTGGCAGACGGTGGGTATGGGATGCCCAAAGTCCAGCACTTCCTTTTATCTGTCACTTCTGCAGAAATCCTTTTCGTTTGCTGGGTTAGATTAGGTCATGTTGGCATAGAAGAAGCCAGAGTGGGTCATCTTCTGAGCACGTTTGGATCACTGAGCATTGTGAGTAAATGCAAAGAGTCAATGAAGTTTCTGCAGGGTTTTTATCAATATAGCAGAGAGCAGAAGCACAACCTACTATTCTAATCACATTGTAGATTCCTGAATTCCTGATTTAGGCAGATGTTTTGGGATTTAACTCTGCTTCGTGATGTTTCCCCCTTCTCTCCCACACTGTTGCTGTCCCTCATTGCAGCTCACCCAAGAAAGCTCAGGATGGGTATGTTGCTGAGTGCCGTCTAAAGGTGTTGGTGTTCACATGAGCGATCAAACATCACAGAGCAGACATGCTTCAGCTGTCAATAAAAGCTGAAAAAATAATAATAAAAAAGGGACCAATGCTGAACAATTAAAAAAATAATTATATATATATATTTAAAAAGCAAGCTGCTCCATTGTTTTTCCTCAATGAAATGTAGAAATGTCCAGGTGTTGCTTACTTTCAACTAATCAAAAAATAAATAAAAACTCCTTCACAAATCCTAAAGACAAGAAAATTGAGGAAGCAAGGATTTTCTTCTCCCTTCTCAGTCCCTTACGAAGAATTCTCATGATGAATGGTACAGTTTGAGTTTGTCAGATGTATTGTATTAAAGGGTTTGTACTTTCCATATCCTGAAGGGAGTTCTACAGAAAATGTCTTAGCAAATTGTTTCCCCAAAATTTCTGGCTTATGATGATAACTTGCAGATTTTGAAGAATATTGTTCCTGCTGTGAATCATCTCTTAAAAATTTAATTACAGAAAATATACGAATATTTGCTGCATTTGTACAGAGCTTAAGACAGCAATATTTTGCTCAGTGACTGAGGATTGTAGATATTTAAAAAGTTTTACCTGGATTCTGCATGTTCATTAGAAAAAAAAAAAAAAAGCAAATGCAGAGAGGCTGAACAGAGTTCATTATAATTTTGGGAGTCCTGTTTGTGCTGCTAGCCATTTCGGTGGGCACAAACAGGCAATTTCTGAGAACCTGTGATAGGGCACGTACATCGCCAACAGAGTCCTGGGACAACAGAGTCCTAGGAAACACCTTTAACAAGTGCTGTAAGTTAGGGGAACTGTATTAGTGAGTTGTCTTTTTTTTTTTTTTTTAAATGAGGCACTACATAAAAGCAAAAGAGAACACTAAAGTAGCGCAAGAAAGTCAGCCCAAGAAAGGTTGTCCATCCTAATCATTCAAAAGCATTCCTGGGTCTGGATGTGGTGGTGTGGTATTCAGTGGTTTTCTGTTTTCCTGTAACCTTAGGAACAACCATGACTAAAGAGACTGAGGAAAGAAAATTTTTTTCTTTCCCACCACTTCATATGTTCCTGAGGAACATAACTAGGAAACCCCAAGCTCCACAGTCAGGTGGGCTCTTTGGGGAATGTGTCTGAACATCAGCTTTAGGAGAGCTGAGGATTGGTCCAAGGAGGCTCTGGGGATCAAACACAGCCCTAGAGTGGTGCTGGATGTGGTGTTTGCAACTGGTGGTGGGCAGGGAACATCAGAGGGCAGTGGCCGTTCTCTCTTCTGATTCTAGAAGGATTTAGAAACACTTTGAATCTGATTTTTTGATGAATCTGAAGCTGTCTGGGAGCTGCTCAGACAAGGTGATTGACCTGTCTGCGACAAACATTAAGAAGGAAAGATTTTGGCTGGATTTACTGAATGTGGAGACCCAGGAGACCTGGAGTCAATGTTCAGGTCTCCATAGACTTGCTCTGTGACTAGGGCATGTTTCTTACCTGAACGGTGGAGTTAATCATCTTTCCTGTGTTATCTGATATGGATAACAATCAGCACTTCCATTGCTTCCTCCTGCTACATGCATTTACCCAGCATGTAGTTTCATGGAGCTGTGGCCATTCCTGAGGAAGTTTTCAGTGAACTTTTCTGTTTGATGAACATGGAAACTTTGTGAAACATTTATGGAGCTGTATTTCCATTTTAACTTTAGGAAAAGAAGGAATTGATTCCTGAAGATTGAAATTGCAGTAAACCTTTCAGTGGTAATCTGCAGGCAGAAACCCATGCCCATCAGAGATTTCATTTAAATCTTCAGGTTGACTTTTAACTATGTATTCATTACCCTAGATTAGGGGCATTAGGGTGGGGAGGGAATGTTTTTCTTAATCTGTCAGTGTTTGCAAGAAGTCCTCCACAGTCAAGGAAACCAAAGAGTGAGCAAGACACCTGCTGGCATCCTGATTTTTGTTTCCTGCATCACACAGGTGTGCAGTTGGTGCTGGGAGTGTAAGGGGAAAAACAAACGTTCTGAAAACGAAAATTAGTTCAGGTGGCATGTCAGAAAACGTTTTCTCTTACTCACAGTGATGCAGGCTCTGTGCAACCCTGTTCTGCATAAGGAGGGGGAAGGCCATGGAAATAAAGGAGCTGAAACAACCATCTGACATGGGAGCATGTCCTGTGCTGTCTCAGGCTGGTGGGGGTAACGCCTCCTCAGGGCCTTTCACTGCCCTGTGAAGTTTTGTTTGTTATTCCCTAAGTACAAAATGAGCAGAGATGAGGTACCTTCAGGTATCTTCAGATATCTGTTTTTCTCCTCTTGGTTCTTTCATCCTTTGAGTCTCTCCCTTTGGTCCTTTCCTTAAAGTCGGGGGAATCCCAGACTTGCTCAGCTGGGATGGGCAGAGCTCATGAGCCCTGGTCACTGGTGGCAGTTCCTCAAGGGACAGGAGATGCTCTCTGTGGGGACTGCAACCCCCAGCTCTGCCCTGTTGCACGGACAGCTCGCCTGCTCATAATCCCCTGCGATTTTATGCTTTGAAGTTCAGGTCCACTTCGAACCTATACTAGCTCTTAACGTTAAAAATTCTGCAGCCCCCTGAGAGCCGAGCACATAACTTAGGGCAGTTCTGGGACTCTGGGTGCTCCCGGATGGGGACGTGGGTCCTCTCCATCTCTGTGGCTTTGGAAGGCGAGGGGAGGGCGCACTGCCGGCAGGCAGCCCCGTGGCGCGGCGGTACCATGGACAGCGGTGGGGCCACATGGCCACCCACGGGGACATGGCCACCCGTGGGCATAGCCCAGCTTCTAACCACCAAGGGCCATCCGTCCCTCCTCATCCCGAAGATGGTGCCTTTGAGCCCCCGCTGCTTCATGCCCCCAGCCTCACCTGGGAAGCCAGTGAGAATTTTTCTTGCAGTGGCTGCTGCTCTTCACCTGGGCTGGCTGATGCAAAGTCTTCCAATTTTAGTGCAGTGTTAGGGACCGACATGCTCGTAGCTTGTACGTGAGGTGTTCTTCATCTGCCAGGCAGAGAGCAGTCTTTTCTCCAAAAGCATAGAGCCTGGCATTTTGCTGTCTCCTCTGACACCCATACAGAGCACTGCCCCTGTATCCCTGCAGATAGCTGGTCCATAAGGAGGTAAAACCTATAATAAGAGGTACTTCTGAGAAAAGGGGATCTGACAAATGAATGTTAGTGTTGCTGGAGGTGGGCTTCTACTAGCAATTGTAGTTCTAAACAGTTTATTCTAGCTCTAGAGGGTCCAGGGCAGGCTCGTTCTGGTAGTAGAGGGAGGTTAGCCATCATGGTATCCCCTCTGCTCACCAGGAGGAATGAGTGCTGAGACATGATCAGAAAAATCTTTCAGGTTGCATGTTAAACACCTGTAATTTAATGTTCTGAAAAAAAGAACCACCTTTGAGCCTGGGGAGGAACAGTGTACAGCAAAGTGGCTGTAGATGCTAATCAGGCTTAGTGGAGAACACAAAACAGCTTAAACTGCAAAAGAAAGCTAATTGCAAAACCTCAGGGGAGAAACCCACCTCCAAGCATTATTCTGCTGCACCTCTGATCAGGGCATTGGTGCTGAGTGCTGAGAAGTGAGGACATCAAAGCAGCAGCTATGCATAACCAAGGAGCACTAATAATTGCTGAGAAACTAGTTCGGCAATCTCACGAGCACAATACTTAGAAAAGGGATGCCAGGTCTTCAGGTGATGCATGTAGCCAATGAGGTTGTGGAAATCACCCAGATTTCTCTTGTACTTGGTGAATATTATGCAGTAGATTCAGGGCAAGTTTTACTATTTTATACCAAATGGACACTTGGCCATCAGCTGATTGCTTCTATATGGGTGCTTCTTGGTGTAGCTATGTTTCAAGGGTAATATTCCTCACACTGTCAGCGAACAAAAATAAATGCTTGTGGGGTCTAATGCTATGCCATGTGCACATTATATTCTTGGCCATACCAGCCTTGTCTGCAATAGCGTGGTTCTGGGACCAGGAAGGATACCCATGGTGAACAGACAAGATGACCTGGGGGGTATTTTTTTGGGTGTTGTCAACACTGCTGTTTGAGCACCTAGAGGACTTTATTAAGCATTAGATCAGTATTTCAGAAGTATGTGGATGTTCCATCATAGTCCTGTTGCGCTTGGCACTGCGCAAACACACACTCCTTGGCCTGAGTTGTTTGCAGTCTGTAGAGGGACCAAACAAAGGCTGGATCATGGGCTCCTTTTCTCAAGTGGGAAGTGACTCTGTTTGCAAAGTCCAGTCATTTCAGACTGAGGGATGTAGGGGTCTGCATGTGATTGTGAAGAGCAAGGTAGATATACAATGTAATCAGGAGGTAGGTCGCTAAGGGCATCCAGAGCTTTCCTGAGCCTTGCACTGGTGCTGGGTGTTGGGGAAAGAAGGAGCTGGCAGAAGCTTTCTTCTCATGTTTGGCATCTGGATAATACAAACGTGTGTATGAGGGAAGATGTAGTGATTCTGGGAAGGAGGAGTCCTTGGACTCTTCTACACCCCTGAAGGTGAGAGAGCTGGTAAGGTTTTGCCTGGGAAGACTTGCTCTTGTGAACAGTAAGAAAAAGCGTAATAAAAAGTGGCGTGGAGGGCTCTGAATCTTGGGCCTCCCATGGCTGCAGCCTGTACCATACAAGAAGACCCTATCATCTCCCTACACTGCTAATGAGTGTTCTAATTTACACCAACCCATTGCTTGGTCTTCTGTAGTATCACAGCTCTCCTTGGGTACCACCAGTTGGTTCTCTCTAGGTGTTGTTCTGTGTTAGGCAACGTGGTATCTACCACCAAAGCTTTCATGGGACCTTGGGGACAGGCTTCCTACGTGCCCGGACAAGCATTACAAAAACTGTTTCTCAGTGCAAGTTTCCCACAGCCAAAGAAATTCCTTGCAGGGGCCACACCTGCCTCTGAACTTGTTTAACACCAGCCTACTAAATGGGTGAAGCTGATAGGGACTGGAACCCACTGGAAAACAGGCAGCCCAGCCCAATCTGAACATCTTTACCCCAGGCAAAACTTTCCTCCGCAGACAAGGCGACAAATGTCAACTCCAGTGCTCTGCGCTTCCTGCCATGCTCACTTCCACCCTGGGGAAGGGAGCTGAGACCCACGATGGGTATCATATGGAGAATCCTTATACTGGCAGTGAGAAATGTAACTCTGCGTGAAGGTGAATCAAAATCTTTAATCAAAATCTTTACTCATGAGAGACTTGAGATGGGCCATGGGGGAATCCGGGGTCTGAAGCCCCTCTGTGAAATTCTTGGGTGGGTTTTGATGCTTGCGTTCTCCTGGCAAGAAATATACCCTTTTTGTTTTTCACTTGGAACAAGTTTTTCCAGGTCTGGAAGTGTCCCAAGTGAGAAGAAAAAAAAAAAAAAAACCTGCAATGTCTCAGCTGCTTAAAGGCTCATGGGAAAAACTTCAGAGATTTTAGTATTGTTTATTCTGAACCTGAATTCAAAATCTGCTCTGTCCCTTACTTTTGAACCGAGACCCTGAAATTTAGGGCAGTGGGAATGAGGAGAACTGAGTTAAGCACTTTTGGTTTAAAAAAAAAAAAGACTACAAATATTCTTACCCAAAACACCATCCTGGATCAAAAATATTTGGCATTATGTATCCAAAATCTGAAACAGTTTAATCTGGAAAATAAATAAATAAAACATTTATTCTTGCCTTTTCCAAATAAACCTTTTTCTTATTTAATTTTGCCATGGCATTTTTAGTTTAAACATTGTTCTGATATTTGGTAAAGGTTAAATTATGCAAAATGGACCAAATAATTTATTCCAGCTTGTATCCTCTGACCTCTACAAAAAAAGTACAAAACAAGTACAAAAGTTTTGCTGTTTTTTCTACCTGTAAAATCAAAGAGAAAATAAAAGACTATTTGTTTTCTCATTTATTTATGCAATTCTTTTGGTTGCAGAATTGAAGAATCAATTTCTCAGCCTCTCTATTAGGACCCAGACCTGTATAGGTCTCCATGATTGACTGGATTTATGCAATCCTTTTGGAGTGAAGCTGAGATCCCTGTGATGCTTTGTAGCAGTCAGAATGCAGAAGACAGATGATAAACTTAGCAGACTGTCTTATTTATTTTTTTTTCTTTTCTTTGTGTCCTCTTGTTATTCACCTAAACAGAAGATAGAAAACTTTTATTTTTTCTCTGCCATGCCTCTTGGGACTTTTCCCTCCTTTTTCCTATTTCAGCCCCTCTTGTACATCTTGGTGTTGGCATTGTGGTTGCTGCTGCTTTATTGTCAGGGACACAGAAATTCCCAGTCGGGCTCACACTTGCAGCCTATTTTAATCAACAGTCTGACACCAAGCAGGTATAAAATCCCTTCAGTCAGCAGAGGCAGGACAGTTAGATGGAGAGGTCCACGGGAGATATTAGGTGCTGGTCACTTTGCAAACTCCATCAGGAATCCTTACGCTGTTGATTGCCAAGGGCTGGGCAAACACACCAGGGTAATGCTGCTTCTGTGCTTGTCCTTGTTATGCTGTCCTTGTGTGCGCTCCTTGGGTCATCCTCTACCAAATGTGGGTGAAGACAGGGCATGGGGCAAGGTGGACTCCTGATCAGATCTCCCTAGGTGGTCTGTTGGTCTAAAGGTGCAGCAGCTAGCTTAATACCTCAAGCGTGAGAGCATCACACAACCCACTGCAGAATTAGTGTTCTTTGTGGCTACCTAGGGTCTAATTCACAGTGGGTTCTCAGTGGTATTTGCACCAACTTTTTTTTTTTTTTAATAAAATCATATTTATTGAATTATTTAGGTTGAAAAAGTCCCTTAAGATCACCAAGTCCAACTGCATCCTAGTGTTAGCCACTGAAAAGAGGAACTGGGTGCTGCCTGGCCACTGGGGGATGTGCAGATATAACAGGGAATGGGACAGTACTTCACTATCTGGCTGTATTTGGCCAGACCACACGGGTTAGTTCCCAACAGACACTCAAGATAGGGGCAATTATCTCAGTGGTTAAGTTGGGTGCGCAGTGAGTGGAAGATTCCTTGGTTCACTTCATGCTTTCTCATGAGCTTCCCTGCATGATTCCTGAGCAAGTGGTATGACTTCTAGCTCCTTTTCGCTTTGTGAGGTAGAGGATGACTTTCACCTGAGGAAAAGGCCCTTTGGGTAGGTTAGATCCTCTTTTGACCTAGTTACTGATGTGCAACTGAAACTATCCCCGAGTTTGGCTGATGGCCATGTGAAACCATGTGGTTGCAACTGGTGGAAACCTTCTGAGTGGAGTCCCATGGGAACAAAAGGCAGCACCTTCTGTGAGGTCTGCCACTGAGCTGCCACCTCGCTGTGTTGGGCAAAGCTCCGGAGGGACTGCAGGCACGCAGATACGGAGTGAGACCATGCAATTTGTGATGTAGGCACCTTGATTTTTGCAGGCTGTTGAGTTTTAGGCTGACATGTAAATGCAAACAGAGGAGTCTTACGAGTCTCCAAGTTTTAGCCCATGATCCTGCATGTGTGTGCAGGTTTACCTGTCACGTTTGAGGCTTGGTTAGATCCATCTGCTGCGCTGAATCACAGAAGCAGGTGAATTATCTGAGTAAGATGGGAATCTTTTCTTTCCCCTTCTTGCAGCTGGATCATGAGTGTGCCATTGACTAAACTCCCCTGCAGGTTAATGACTTAGAAAGCCTTGTGCTTTGCCCGGCTATGATAAATGACTAACTAATACTAAGCACTCCTTTGAGAGAGAAGGTAGAACTGGTGAGGGGTGTTTGCCTGCAGTTGTATCTCAAGTCAGATCTCTGGAAGTCTTGAGTTAAGGCAGGGAGGAATTGATACTTGTGGGACTCATACTTCCATTCTGCATGGAGTAAGTGCTGCTTCACGCTGCACTGGCTCTGTGCAAAACTGGAGTTAGGTTCACCAGGGTCTTCTCTGCTGTGACTATTTCAATGTCCTGTCCATGGGAGTGCAGGTTATCCATCCATCAGGAATACTATTCCATGAAAACACCACAGTAGGTTTTACAGGGTTTTTGCCTCTATATGCATGGTACATTTTTCTTGCGTGATGACATATAGGTAGGTCTTGCAGGACAGGTAGGAAAGGACTTTTTGAATTGCTGATAGTTCTTGTTCATGAACCACCACAGTCTAGCTTGGAAGGGTCTATATACTCTTTGTATCACACCACAAGTTCTGCTTTGTTTAGAAAAAAAAAAAAAAAAGAAAAAAAAAGATCAGCTGATTCAGATTTAATGATTTATGGAAAGGCAATGAAGATTTATACAAAAACCCTTTTGAATTTAAATTAGCTGTGGGTCTGACTCATTTGTGTCTCAGACATTTGTGTATGAAACTGGGCTGGGTTCTAAGAGAGGTCATGTAGTTTGCCTTCTCTCCTCTCGACTCTCAGCAGGGTGAATCTCAATCAGGATCTAAAAATCAAATGTTAGCTCCTGGAATTAGGAGTCAGGGATTAATCTGAGCTGAAGAGAGACCAGGAGTCCCTGCTGGTGCTGGTACAAAGGAGGTGGGAGCAGGCAGGAGTGAAACGCTGTCACAGAGAGAGGGAAGTGACGGGTGTTTCTCAGCAGTAGTACCTCCCGATGCTCAAAGTGGGGCTTCAGCACCCCTGTCCCCTGCTCCTGTTTGTCTCTCTGATAACCATGAGCTGCATGCAGGTGACACAGACTTCTGTCTGAGCAGGGCTCGAGGGCCATGCTCACAGTACAGCCTTGGGAGGAGCAGTGCTGATCAGCATCAGCTCAAGCATGACTCTCTGAGCTGGGTCTTGGCAGCTAATCTGGGCTGCAGGGGCTTTGGTAATGCCTAGGGAGGCAGAGAAAGCCGCTTTGTAACTGAGACAGGCTCTGGGAAAAGCCAGGCTGGCTCTTCACCATGGTCCAGGACTTGTTAGTCTGTGTCCTGCACTGCATGCCTGCCAGCTCATCGTGCACAGGACTACTGGAGCGAAGCTCTACTCGCTCCAGGCTGGAGCGATTGCATCCCAGCTGGACGCTGGATATCTGCCTTTCAAGGTCCTCTTGCCCATCAGACACAACTCTGCTGCTGGAGCACGTGGCTATGGATCTTCTAGGTCATGGTCTCCAGCTGCTGGAGGAGTCTGAGCAGGCAAGGATGCAGTTTGGGAAGGTCTTCTTGGGAGGTTAGGCATCCCCCAGTAATTCAGGACCTCAGTGTAGCTGAAAAGGCCTGTAGGAACTGGATGGAGGTGGCATGGGGAGCTTAATTTGGATCCTGCTGAACCCCTAGAGCTAGGCCTTGCTGCGTGTGTGATCTTTCAGCATAACCTGGGCATCATGTATGAACGTGCCTCCGACCTTGGGCCTGCAGACCTCATTGCCTCGAGGAAATGCTGAGTCCGGGAACTCGTCAGATTTTAGGCCGGTGGAGTGAGGATGAGACCCACCCTCAGATGCATTAGATAGAAAGAATTAGGAGACGTGAGAGAAAAATCTGATGCAACAGCGGACCTCAGAGGGAAGAAGGCAAGGGGAGAGGTTCAAGATGATGATTTCCCTAGGCTTGGTTAATTCCATTATTTTCTTTATTTGACGGTTTATTGTAAACCCTTCCTACAGTATGCATTATTATTGGGCACAGTCTAACGATGATGTTACTGAACCTCTCAAATTTTGTCCCTGTGACGCATGAAACAAATCTCCTGTGCTGAGTCACCTGGCAGAGGTATGCGTTTGGCATGTTGTGTCACACAGTACGTGTTTGTGTGGCTTGGAAGAGTGCGGGAAAAATGAGACAGCTAGGAAAGGTACCTTCCCCACCGGCTCCTCGCAGGACACAAGTTGGCAATGGGACATCCTTTCTCAGCTATGGTGACCCCATGGACTGGCTGCAGCCACTCAGAGCATCCACATAAGCAAAGCAGTTGAGCAGGGAAGCTGGGGCTGAAGCACCACTCTCAAATTGGCCGCACTGTCTTTGAGGGGCAGTGAAGAAGTTACCCCACAGAACATATAAGTAGTCCAGGTTGAAGGGTCAACCTGATCCTTCTGACCTTATTTTGCAGCTTGTCCTCCGACTTCATGCTTCTCTGAGCAAAAGAGAGGCAGAGACATTGCTTTGCTTTTGTGCAGGCCTCTACCCCATCACCTTGCAAATACCAAGATCTTCAGAAGGTCTTTGGAAGGAGCCCCAGAGTGGTTGCTAATGGAGCTGCTGCTGTGCTTTAGGGCTAGAGATGATGACACTTTTCGTGTTTAAGTTCATGCAACTATTCCGCTGATGTCAGAGGTGGGTTTTGACTTTACTTTGTGATAGTGAATAATAATAACAATAGTAAATCCAGGCCTGGTTCCATTTGTAGCTCTGCAGAGCACAGTTTATTGTGCCAAGAACATTTTCCTCATTGCTGTGATCTTTCCTTCTTCCATTTCTGTTGAAAAATACAGTAGACAGGTAGATTTTATGGGTGTCTTTTGGCAAAGGAAAAGAGTTAAGACGTCCAGATGGCTACACCCTGCCATAAATCTTTTATGCATTGGTAGAGGAAGACCAAACAACATCAGATTTGCAAGTCACAGTAGATGATATAGGTGTAACCAGCCTCCAGTAAGCGAGTGCAAGCAAATTTTGAGGTTTGCTATGGGTCAGATAGGAGACAGTGGGCTAAAGTTCTTTGTGTGTGCAAAATGCCAATTTGTCAGGGCGCTGCAGGTTTTATGCCTGGGAAGAGTGTGCCCTCCCGTCATAAAGCTCTTCCTTACGTGGAGAAACATCTTTAAAACATTTGTTTTTCTTATTGATGATGCACAGCTGGAGACATCCTGACTACACATCTCTGCCGTCTCACCACTGGTACCTAAGCAGAGGGCAAATGAATAGGACAGAGATGTCCTTGTTGCTTTAGCACTGCAAGGAAACTGAAGGGGACAAGAGGGCCAGATCCTCAGCCAGAGTAAATCAGCAGGGTTCCACAGATTACGGCTGTGCTGATTTATGGCACCGGAGGAAGCTGACCAAAGGGATCCCAGTTTCATCTGTTGCTACAGCAGAAAGGTGTGTGGGGGGTTACCTCGGGCTCACTGCAGGCTGGTGCTTATGATATGGGGGGCACGACCCCCTGGAGCTGGTGGTGCCAGCAAGTCTGCCTGTAGATAGCGATGCCCCAGTATTATTGTGCTCTGTGCTGCCCTGGCCAGGAAGTGCTGATCTGAAGCCTGATCCCCACCGCACAGTGGGAACAGGAGCACTGCTTGGGGCTGGAGACGGGGTGGGAGGAGAAGGGGTGTAGGGGCAGAGGGGGTGTGCGGGGGCAGAGACCCCATTGCTGGGGCAGGACATACCCAAGGTCTGATGAGGATGTCAGGGATGAGTGGAGGGGAGCTACAGCCCCCTTAGCTCTTTCCCTGGGAAATTTGCCCTGCCACTTGTACGTATGCAGAGGGGAAAGATGAATCCAGTGCATTGGGGCCCAGTTTCACGGCAGAGAAGCAGGAGAGTGGGCAGGCAAGGAACCAGCTGCAGGTGGCATTTGAGATAAACAAAGCAATTAAACTTTTACTTTTTCCTTCCGTAAACGGGAAGAGCAGTTGAGAACAGGCAGGAATGTGGCTCCCTATTCCTGTTCCTTAATGAGCTCGGGGGTGGAGGTTTGACAGACTCGCTCACAGCCATGTCATTGCAATGACAGTGCTTTGCACTTAACACCTTTTACCTGGGGGATCTCAAAGCGCTGTGTAAACATCCACTCGGCTCCTGGCACTGCAGAGCTGTATTGTTCTTTTGATCTGACAAAGGAGGGGGCGGGAGAATTGGAAGCAGGAAGATTAAAAAACAGATAAAAAAAAAAATCACGCCGAGCCTATGGTTGCTCTACAGATTTAGCAGCCCAGTGGACAGCAAGCCTGAAGTCCTCAATGGCATACCTACGCTTGAATCGTGGCCTTCCAGCAATGACCTCTTCATCCCGTCCTTGGTCTTGACCATTGAAAGCACCTTGTGACAGTCCCATAGCTCTGGTGATGTCTTTTGGGATGGGCTGTGGCGCTGCTCCCAGCCCTTTAGAGCTGTCCCTAAGGCATGCTAACTGAAGCAGTGCCAGTGAACCTAAGCTCGTGCCTGCCACCCAGCTCCTTGCTGCAGTGGTGGCAGTAAGGGGGCCTCCTTGCTCCTGAGCCCCTACACCTGGGGTTTGGCAGAGCTTCCTGAGGAGCCCTGAGAAGAGGAGGCTCTCGGGGGATCTCATCAATATTTATAAGTACCTGAAGGGAAGGAGCAGAGAGGACAGAGCCAGGCTGTGTCCCTTCCAGCCTCGGCCGTTCTGTGGTTCTGTGATTCTGCAGGGCTGTTCCAACTCCTGCAGTGCCCAAAGGACATTGACCAAGTCGCATCATGCTGCCAACCTTCTGGACTGTTGTTTGAGCCATGGGTGTGAAGGCAGCAGAGCAGGCTAGGGTGGAACCAACATCAGGAGAGCATGCAAATGGCAATGGCAGAAGACAGTCCTGCTGGTGCCTGGCACATGATTCTCCATCAAATAAATGATGGCTTGCCTACCTGACACGGTGTGACCATGACGAGGCCTGGGCACTGCCAGAGGTGCTGTGGGCACACAGTAACTTGGCCAGGGTGAATTCCAGGTTCTGTTATGGACTTCAGCTTCAGTTCTAGCTCCTTGAAGCCCACTAAGATGGATTTCCCACTGGCTATGGAGGTCCTGGCCCAGGCTGCCCTGAGGAGCTGTGGCTGCCCCATCCCTGGCAGTGCCCAAGGCCAGGCTGGATGGGGCTGGGGGCAGCCTGGGCTGTGTGAGGGGTCCCTGTCCATGGCGGGTGGTTGGAATTAGATGATCTTTAATGTCCCTTCCAACCCAAACCCTTCTGTGATTCTACAAATTTAGACACTTGCACAGTGACCTCAAAGGATTCAGACAGGCAGCGTACAAAGCTGTCTGGGCCCATAGACCTCCCAGGCTAAAGGGATGTCTTCAAAGAAGTGTGATGGAAGGACATTGACCTCTTCTGTGCAACCAGTGGTGTGCAGGTGTGCAGAAGTAACAGAAGTACAGCCGGCAGCAGCTGGCATCCCAGCATCTTTGCTGGAAGCCAATACTCCTGCATATGTTTGGCTAGGTTGCTAGAGACAGCACAGCAAGGAGTGCTGGATGCTACTCTACAGCCACAGCAAGGTGGAGTTTGAATACCATGTAGAAATGAGGATTTTTTACCTGAGAACTTGCTGACAGCCATTTCCCCAGTACTTTCATGAGCTGTTCAGGAGCCTTCTTGATCATGGTTATCATGGATACTGTACTAGTGGTATGTTCTGTCTCTTGCTTTCAGGTTGCCAAGGGCAAAGCCAGTAGTGGTAGAAATAATACTCCTGTTTCTACTTTTTTTTTTTCCTTCCCAGTAAGGATTTAGAGCTACCACGTGCTTAGGTGAAGCCCTTTAAAAACTCACAGTCACCCAACTTCCTTGCAGACCAAACCGGCTCTGCCTTGTTCTGCAGAAGAAGCAGTAAAAAATCCTTTTTGTCAGGTTTCAACACATTTCTTATCATTCTTGGGAAGCTCATTAACCACTTTTTTTAATGAAAGATTATATTAGATGGTAGAATCTCTGACTAATTTTTTGGTTGCTGTAGCTGGGTAATAAATAGTCTGTGTGCTTATCTCAGTGACAGATGGCTTCTGTGTTGTAATAGATTGTATCTCTATTTTATGCTAGAGCTCTCCTGTCCCTGGAGGCATTCTTTAGAAAAAAGAAAAAAAAAAGAAAAAAAAAAAAAAGGAAAGGTGTTTATCTCAATGAGTTTGTAATCCCTGCCTTAAAAAAACAAAAACCCAAAGCTAACCCAAATCTGAATAATAATTTATGGCTCTGGGTTCATCCCACTTTACGGCAGAGCCAAGATTGTGAGACGAGGAATGATAGTATTGGGAGCTTCCCTCTTCACAAAAATATGCATTGTATTTCTCCTCTTGCTTCTCTGGCTGCTGCAAGTTAGTAAGAGCTGCAGCCTCTGCTGGAGCATCTGCCACTGTGTTTGCTGCTTTAGCACTAGGCGTTTTTTGCTGATTTGTGTTTCTGAGAGGAAGTGCATTGGTTAAATTAACTCTAGCTGCAGGAGAGTGTCTCCTGGCTCATGATTGCTGTGGCCTTCACCTGTGCATCCATGCTGCTGCCTATAGCAAACCTATGGCCCAAGTTGATGGTGTTCATGTTTTTCAGTGTAACCTGTCTGCTCTGGCCTCTCTCCTGCCTGCCCCTGGGGTAAGGAAAAGATCTTTTCTATGAAGGATCCTGTCTGACACTGTACATCTGTTACCTTGCTGTTGGCAGATGACCTGCTTCGTGGTGGTCTTGTTCACCACAGTGATGTAGATAAAGGTGGCCAACATTGAGTTGTTGCAGGCTTGAGGTTGTGCCTGGTCTAACATGCTGTTGCATTCACCTTGAGCCTCTCTGGACATGTTTCTGTGCAGGCTACACTTGATTACACTGCGTTGATGTGCACAGCTCATGTGCCTCACACATGTAGTAGGTGGCATGGGGCTGGCCACCAGCACAACTGCTGCTCTCTTCTAGGAGACTCAGTGGGATGAGAGGTACATTTCAAAATTACAAGGTTGAGCCAAAACTTGCTTGGTCTTTATTTATTTATTTATATTATTGGTCAATTTTGAAACATTTAATATTAATTTAATTTATTTGATTTTGTTTAGTTGGGTTTTGGTGCCATCAGATCATGTGTAGACTACACTTGAATGAACCTCAAGTTGCTGGTCTGCTGAAGTAGGCTAAGTAAAACGGTGCTGTCTTGCACCTGCAGTAGACTAACAGTGGAGCTCATCTCAGGTGCATAGGAGCAGTAGGATATGCATCTGCTATCATCCTATCTATCCATCTGGCCCAGGCGTTAAAGCCACCATCTCCACACAGTGCCTCTCTAGAACTTGTTGCCACAATGACAGAGAAGGAAATTTCAGCCCAGCATTTTGGCTAGCATCAACTCCAAAGCCTCTTAGGAATGCTCTGAAATATGCTGTTTGCATTTGAACCTAGAGCTTTCCCGAGAGTGGCAAACTGAAGTTTGAATTTGACATATTTGGGGTAAGAGATGGAATTTACAGTTGGATTTTGTCTCCAACAAGTTTGAAAGAGGGATTTGGCAGCCAGAAAGGACTTAAGTCTGAGATCCTGATTATGGGTGATTTAAACGCAATAAAATGGGCTTCTGTGAGAAGATAAGGGTCCTGGAAAAGCTTGTGCTGTCCTTGGAGAAAGTGAGCCACACAAAGCCAGGAGGCCCAGCTGTGTGCGGGTCATTTCTCCCCACAGACGGGTACTCTGCAAAGAACATTACAGGGGCACATCTCTTGTGTTTGCTTTTCTTCCCTTGGACACCTAAGGAAGAATTTTAATGTAACAGCACCAAAACAAATCAGAGCTTTGAGGACCTCTCGTCTGAACTTTCTTAGGCTTCATTTTGAAATGACTTTAAGAAGTGGCCATTTTGGGTCTTGTTGTGTCACAGACCAGCTTTGGTCTACCTTGCCTGTGGCCCACGACGCCCACAGATAAAAGCTGGAGCCACCTCAGGTGCTCCGGAGAGCTTCACTGCCTCACCCACTCCCACCACTGCTGCACGAGTCTGAACCAGGACCTGCTTTAATTCCCTGCTTCGTGCTTTGGGAGGCAGGCTGTTTTGAGAGTAAGCAATATGTGAGCAGTACACGCTGATCCTTTCTGCCTTGGCCCTTCTCCAGTACTTACGAATTCTCCCACAGGTATCAATCAGGAATGTGCTCAGGTTCAGCCACACTGTTCTCCACTCCTGGGAATGGCTGGAACTGGAGGAATCTTTCCACTGCCTTCTGCTCCTGTCTTTTTTCAGACCCACTTTCTGAGATTTGCTCTGTTAACATCTGGGAGGTGAGCTCTGCCTGTGATCTGTGATGCCTGCTCAGCACAAGCTCAGGTGGTTTTGAAAAGTGGCTCTGTATTTTTTGAGCCAGCGTGTTTGCCTTAATCAGTTCCCCAATCTATTTAAAACAGGATTTTAAACAACCCCAAATAAAACAGCCCACTCCCTTCTCACTCTGGCATAGCAAGTGCAGTGGTTTTGGGCTTTCCAGAGGCCTGATTTTTGGGAGTGGAGGCTGTGGCCGACATGCCAGCACTGAGAGGTCAGGTGAGGAAAGCCTGAAGCTCCCAGCTTCTCATGGCAACCCGATCCCATCTGCAGAGACTGTGGCCATGGTGCCTCCAGAGCAGTTGCTCGTTTTGGTGACCATACTGGCAAACTGGGCCATGATGGAGAGGAAACTGGGAAAGGAGGCACAAGGTAAAGAGATGAGAGTTGCTCCTAGGAACTCCACTGTTTTTTTTCTCAGACCCACCTTACATCTAAAGAGAGGCTGTGGTGGCCAAATCGATGGCCTGTTGCCACGAAGGGAAGTCACAGAATCATAAAATATCCTGAGTTGGAAGGGACACACAAGGAGCATCGAGTCCAGCCTCGGTCTCTGCACAGGACAACCAACAATCAGACCATGTGTCTGAGAGCATTGTCCAAACACTTCTGGAACCCCAGCAGCTTGGTGCTGTGACCAGGTCCCTGGGAAGCCTGTCCAGTGCCCGACCACCTCTGGGTGCAGAACTTTTTCCTAACACCCAGCCTGAACCTGCCCTGTCACAGCCTCATGACATAGCCTGTGTGCTCCCATGTGAACATGGGGTTGGCAATGCAAGTGTCTGCAGCCAGCACTGGTCCCCTGGGACCTTCTTGGCTGGAGCCAACAGTCATCCTGCTGCTACCACAGGAGTAGGACACAATAGCTAAAAAAACTCACTTTCTTTCCTCTTGGGAAAATATCTCACAGTCCATGTTTTGCTATTTTCCTCATACTTGTGTCATTCAGGTTGACACTCCTGACATCTTTGAATTTCTAGCTCCAGTGAGACTCTGTGTCAGGTCACTACTTGCCTTGGCGTCAGTGATTTAGGCCATCGTATGCTCCCAAGGGCCTGCAGTGATAAAGGAACAGTGGCCTGGGTTGGGGGAGAGCTGCCTCTCCCGCACTAGTAGAGGCAGCTCCTTCAGCCTCCCTGTGGACCTCATCACCCACTCACGAGTGGTGCCAGCAACTGTCTTGTGCCTGTGATGGATATTTTCATGGAAAAAGGGGCTGGGGGGGGGGGATACTGTGAGATTACACTGGTTTTTGTACCGCCCAAGGCAGGACCAACTCCACCTAATCCATCTCTGGTAGACATCTGTCTAATCTTTCTCTGAAGAAGAAGGACAAGAACCCTCCGATGATGGTGATTCCAGAATCTTCCTAGGAAATTCACTTCTCCCTGCTGGATTTCTCATTGTGCTTAAATCCCTTCTGCCTCATGCAGTTTGACCTGTGTCTTGTTCTGTCCCAAGTGGATGTGAGGAGCAGCCTCCAGCAGCCTCAGCTGCAATCCTCTGCAGGTGGGAGCTATGCACAGGTGGTGGGGAGAAGCATCTAAACCCCTGTTTTTGCCCTTCTCCCCAGCCTGAGAAGTGCAGTAAATGCTGACTGGAGGGATCCCATCAGTTGCCTCTCACGCTGGTGTTGTTTTCTCTCTCGTCTCTCTCTGGGGACGCTCACCACAATTTGTGTGACAGGCCCCGTCCCTTGAGACCTGATTTCTGCTTGGAAGTGGCAGTGAGGTACACTCAGGGTGCAGACCACTGCCTTGTACTGTGGACACAACACGCAACACACAAAGACTACAAAGCCATTGTATTCACTAAGCTCAGCCTCAGAGATGCCATAAGACGTGCCCCCTCGCCCCCCTTGTTTCTCCCCTCCCCACTCAGCCTGTCTTGCCCCCCCTACATTTTCCCCGTTCGCACTGGCGCTGTGTTGGCAGCACAAAGCAGGAGTTTCACTCTGTCCTGGCCCCACTTGTTTCCAAGATTTTGGAAGCTCTCCCACTCACCCAGAGCCCTGGAACCAGCTGGGCTTTGGCTTAATCAAGTCAACACCACTTGCTGGGATAATTAGGACATTCAAAATTCCAGTCGCATCTGCTCGCCCTGCCTGTCCCCCATCACCCTCCTTTAGATTAACTCTGTTTCTCTAATAGTTCACCATGCCTGGGGGATTTATTCATGCAAAGCCTCTTGACTCAATCCTTACGCAGGCAAACTCTGGTTGACTTCAAGGCGCAGGCTGACTTCAGTCCTGGCTTTGCCAGTGCAAGATCAGAGTGGAAACACCCTGGGGCATTGGCCTGCTGCTGTGTCCTGGTGACTTTCTCAGCTTTCTTCCTGACGCTTCCCTGCCTTCCCCATGACTTTTTTTCCTGGGCATGTCTGGGATCACTGGCCTCCTGTGCTGCCCTCGAGCTCCCTGTAGTACCAACAGGGCCAAGGGGGTTTTGGGAGCATGTCCTGGAACGGGGATCACAGAATCACAGAATCGTCTAGGTTGGAAGAGACCTCCAAGATCATCTAGGGGAGGCAGCCTTGGTGCAGGGGCTGGTCCTGCCTGACCTCTCTTGTGGCAGGGGCACTTTCCAGCTCCTCTCCTGCATTGGGCTGAGCAGGTCTGGCAGGTGGGGAGGTTCATGTCAGGGGACATGAGTTGTCCTTTCCTCTGTTGTAAAGACACCTTAACCAGCAAGTCCAGAGGCTCCAAAAGTGCCCATCCCCGTGGGCATGGGCCAGGCTGTTTAGATGTGTGGGTTCAGCAGGGGATTGTTATTTTTTGTCTGGCAGAGTGCAGAGCCAAGTGTCCTGATGCACGAGGACATAACCATCTCTCTTTCCGTGCTTTCAAGCTCACATCCCACAGACACTCACCCGCTGCCTTTCCCAGGCCATCTTCCCAATCACGAAGGAAGGCAGAGGCTGAGCCATCACCTTCACCCAGTGGAAACCCCTGCAGCTTCGCTGGAGACGGTGTGGGGAGGCTGAGCATGGGCTGTGGAGGAGCAGGCCCTCTGGCTGTGCTGGGCAGGAGGCTGGTTGTCCAGCCTCCTTCAGGTTTACCTCAAGCTCAAGTAATTTTGGAGCTACTCTACAGTTTTTCAGTCTGTGTGGTATTTTTTGCTTCAGGGAGGACCTTAACTTCTAAATAATGAACCTCAGGAATCCTCTTGCTGGGGGACTCATCCTTTCCTCCTTGAAGCATGTGGTACTGGCTCAGCTGCAGAAGTAGGTGCCTTCTTGGGCCTTACAGAGAAGGCTCCCTTCCCCCTTCTTACGGCCATTGTCATATCCTCGAGAAACTATGGATGCCGATACATAAGGTGCACAATACTGAATGTCAGATTTATTTATTTATTTATTTATTTATTTTCTCTAAATTTCAGATTGAATCTGGAATGACTCTATTACTTTTCTTCTGGACTACATGCCAGAACCTGAAGCAGTAAGTAAGAGTTTATTACTAAGTTGGTTGGTGTATCTGATGTACATTAAGAGTGTCTAAACTGGGAGTAACACAGATTTACTCCAGTGTAAGTGGAGGAGAAGTTGGCCTAGTTATCATTTCGTGTCTGCCCAGTCCTCCGTTGAGATGTCTGAGAAGAAACAGAGGTGCTATTTCATCTCCAGCGTCACTACCATCTCTGGCAGAGGAAAAAAGGTAGACAAAAAGCTCCTTCTGGAGAAATCATTGTAAGTCATCTCTGTTTTTCCTCTCACTCCTTCCTCTCCCAGACGCAGAGGGTGGGGATCTAAAAATCTGCAAACAAGGAAAGATCCGTATCTTTTAAGAAGAAAAAAATGCAGATGTAAGGAGACTTGCCAAAAGCAGCCCCTCTTCTTGTCGCTTGTGTAGTGTAACCCCTCACAACAATGTGGTTTGAGGTTGATCACATCATGAAGAGTGAGACCAACATCAGGGGAAAAAAGTCTCGTTCAATTAGGTCCTGTGTTGCAGACACATGGAAAATCTTTCAAACCAAGTTTAGTTTGCATGCACAACTTGGAAGGTGCAAGAAACATCCAGCTTATGAAATAAGCAGTCCATAAGTTCCTAATCCACATAATTAAAGACTGCCCCGAAGCACGAGGGTTTACGACTCTAGTTCAGGAAAGTACTGAGCCTGTGCTTATTTTTAAACCTTTCCTTAATTCCTATTCACACATCTCAAAGAGCAAATTTGACACATTGAATAATTAACTGAGGACTCACTGCACAAAGTCAGCAAGAAACCTCTAGGCTAAAAACAAGCCGCTGAGAATTTGGAATAAATGGGTGAAAATCATAGTGTGTTCTCTTGACAGTTCGTAAAGACAGGAGGGAAAAAAAAGAGAATCTGACAAATAGTTCACAATGAATAATTCAACCAGCATTGTTTGCTCCATGCACAAGGGCAAGGGTCTGAAATGTTTAAATTGCTACTGAATTGGGTCCAGTTCAGTGAGGATGGCTAAACCTAAATTATATAGTGTGGGAAAATACCTGGATTAGCTTTGATAGATAGGCGGTCTAGAGGATTTAAGATGTCTCTCTAGTACTAAATTACATATTTACATCATACAAAATTACATATTTATATCATTAAACTATAGGCAGGGTGGAAGTTGTATCCTTCGTGAATGTGAATTGGCTCTGATGAAGTCTGGTGAAGGACAAATTGACCCAGCTCTGCTAAAACCTAGGATTTATGCCCTGAATGATGACCAAATGTTCAGCTCCACTGAAATCTGGAAAACCCACTGCCAGTCGGTGAGTTGGTGGGCTGTGTGGCCAAGCAGTGCCAGCCAGCATGCCTCTGAAGCCAGGGCTGTTTGCTGCATGGGTTGATTTTATCAATGGAGAATCAGACTTTTTTTTTTTTTTTTTTAGGTAGCTCTGGAAATGCACCTTCCTGATAATGAGGAAACAATTTCAAATTTATTTTCAGAGCCATGGCTGTCTGGGGAGCTATTAGCTGCGGGATGGAAGAAAGCAGCTGTTGAACTCTGCACATCAACACTACACAACAGGTTAGGACAGGAAGTGAAGAAGAATCCAATTGAAACCTTAGGGGGAATTTAAGGAGACAGAATATAATTAACTCAAATTAGATTTTGGCCAGGATACCAGGGCTCTGCTGTTGTGAAACACACATCTGGGATCTTGGACAGTCATGAGGCAGCTCATCAGCTGGTGTAAATGAGCCTGGCTCTATTATCCTCAGTGGGTGAAAATTGGCCTCCTTGGAAGGAGTACAATGGAGGGAGTTTGGCTTGCACCATGCCAGAAAACCTGGCCCACAAGGTCAGGAAAGCAGCTTCCCACTGCTTATCTGTCTAGTTCCTCTCCGGCGCCGGTCCTTTTAAAATAGTAATACAAATATATCTATATATCTATATATAAAATGGCAAATAATGAATTAGGGGGAAAAAAGATCCCTGTAAATAACACGGAATACAGGAAAAAAAAAAAAAAGAAAAAAAAAGAAAAAAAAAAAGAAAAACAGTCCAGGTTTCTGC
Source organism: Anser anser (assembly GCF_964211835.1). Taxonomy (NCBI): domain Eukaryota; kingdom Metazoa; phylum Chordata; class Aves; order Anseriformes; family Anatidae; genus Anser; species Anser anser. Next base: position 77,674,709 of record NC_139724.1, read on the forward strand.
ATTATCTTTCCTGAGCAGGGACAATTTCTTCCTCCAGGTTTGGGCTGTGGATTCTGCTGTTTCTATGTAAAATGGGTCAGAGGTGGCGGGCAGATGGAGCATGCGAGACATCTCATTGGCATTGTCTGGTTTGGAAGGTCCCAGCACCCTGTTGCCCTGTGATCCACCGCACCAGGGAGACCTTCATTCCTATGGGAATACCCCAATCCATGGTGTGTTCCCATCTGAACACCACACCCAGAAATAAAACCCTTGTGGGCCTGGTGTGTATTCATGCCCTGATATCCTTGTGTTCTGGTGGGTTGTCCCTTTCTTGGGTCTATGTTCTGGTAAGGGCCAGGGTCTGGCTGGGATGAAGGGTATAAACATCACTGAGAAGTCACCGAACCATAGAAGCTAGGAGAGGGAGGGAAGTCCAGAGGTCACCCAGTCCATCTCCTTGCCCCAGGGCAGGATGAGCTTTACCTACGTCATTCCTGACAGATATTGTCTAAATAGTTCCTGAAAACCTCCAGTGATGGCTATTTTACCCCCTTCCTGACAATCTATTCCGGTACTTCTCTTTCCTTATCTGTGTTTTCCCTAGTGTCTCACATCAATCTCTCTTGCAGGAATTTAAATTCAGGACTCCTCATCCTAACCAGAGAAGGCACAGCAATTAGCTTATCCTCTTCCTCACATGAGCAGATTCTCATCCCTCTCCCATTGTCTTCCCTAGACAAACCATCCCCGTTTCCTTCGCTCTTCCCTCTCTGCCCACATTTGCCGGGCCTCTGCTCTTCCCTTCCACCCCAATCAGGATTTTCTTCTGTCGGTCTGAGTCCTCCTGGAGAGCTGCCAGCACATGCTGAAGGTTTCCTGTGGTGGACTTCAGGGGACAGATTGCTTCATCTTCTGCAGGCTGTGCTGCCGCACGTGCCTCTCCATGGCATGTTGGTGCACCACACATGGGCAGCAGTTCATGCTGCCTCCTGCCCCTCTGCTCTTCAGCCTCAGCCTCCTCACTTCTCCTGCCCAAGGGCAGCATCCTCAGAGCGTCCTCACTCCCTGCTTCCTTCAGACCCGCTGCTCCGGTTTCTCCCGGGGAGGACTATCATTGTGCTTCTCTTCAGGGTGAGCCACAAGGGTAATTTTCTGAGGCTGAAGAAGCCCCACAGGGACGAGATAAATATCAGTGCAACTCATCCAGGGTGTAGGTGGGAGGAGGTCTGGGGCTCCTACCTTAATTGCTGCATGTTGGACCCTGTGAGTCAGATACTGCCTCTGCTTACAGGTAAAACTTAATATGAATTTAAATCTTGGCTGGACTCGGGCCTCACAAGGGTATCAGGAACGAGGTGAGCAGTGGTTTTAGGTACTCGGTATCGGTCAGAAATACCTAACGCATGTGTGGATCAGCGCCTCCAATGCTTTACTTGGTGATGCCTTTCCAAGAGGAGGTAAATAAGCAGCAACCACCCAGGACTTGACTGCAAAACCATACCAGAAGCATCACTGTCCCAGTTCTGCTGTTACTCATAGACAGTATTGGAGGAGGCAGTTTTATCTCCTGTGTCAAAGTCCCTCTTGCCCTATGCAGGATTGTCAGGGGATGCTGAGATCTGTGTGGCTAAGAAAAACCCTGTAAGGAAGCATCACTCCATCTAAACTGTTCACTTAAATCGCAGTGACTTCAGGCTATGTCCTGTACGACAGTCTCGCATCTGTTCTCTGCCTGTTTTGCCTATGGATTGCTCCTCCAGAAGCAGCAACACCGTCCTGTCTCGAGTGATACTGAAGCAAGCAGCATCCCTGGTTAAGGTGGAAACCAAGCATTTGGCCACTTCTGTAATCATTCAAGGTTCCCCTGGCAATTTTGCAAGAGTAGGTGTGTTAAACCTGGCTCATTTCCAGCATTGCTAATCATATTGCAGCCTAGAAAAAAAGAAACCCCAAATCAAAGCAACAAAACCCAAAACACTCCTGGTGCAATTTTGGTTGCGTATGATACTCTTTCAGAGCAGTTGCACAGGGATGATTTTTGAGAGTGGACAAGGTGATTATCCCAGTAATAACAATGTAAGCTGATGTGGGCAAATACTGCAGAATTATACAACCTTTTCTGGGACCTCTGCTACTGTGTGTGATATGAGGATTGATAGCCTGGTGCTATGCTGAGATACTGGTTCTGCACGTGTGTGTATACTTGCGTATATACACAATTGTTTGTAATATGCTTTATGATCAAAGGTACTACATAAATGTGAGTTATTAATAATCATAATTATTGGTTGTTGAAAATTGTTTCTGGGTATTTTGCCATTAAAAAATAAAAGAAGAGGGTTTAAGCACTTTCAACTTTTGCCCAGGAATATTATGTTCATTTATAAAACAATATTAATGAGTTGCCTAAAGGAGCCTGTAATTTGGGTTGTTGCTGTGGATATTATCTTGCCATTAAACAGTTCAGAAACTCAAAGGAGAGCATTTTCAGAAGCAGAAGCGTAATAACAGTTTATAATACCTGACATTCATATTGCACTTTTCATTCCAATAGATCATAAATCATTTTGCAGGCCATAAATAGAGGGGGGCCTGCTCACCTCCCATTGAAACGCGGTCATCTCTGGGGTGGAACGCAGCAGCGCTTCTGTGCCAGCAGTGTTAAGCAACAGCTTGTTTAGGAGGTGAAGTCATACGATCACAGGCGTTAGGGCTGGGAAAAAACTCATTAAGTAATTTACTCCATCCCTCTGCCCCTACGTGCTTGTTCCTCTGTCCTGTACTTTGTCCAGACTAGTTTTAAACATCCCAGGGGAGGTAAGGAACATCTCCAAACGAAACTGCAAAAGCAAGCGGGAGTAGACAGAGGAGCTGAAGCCCAGCCAGGGCAGCAGAGCAATGTTTCTCTTGCAAAAAGTGCCACGGCTTCTCTGGGGCCTGTTGCACTGATTCTTAAAAGCGCAGCTCGGTGCTGGGCCACTGGTATGTGCTGGCTTGGAAGGAGCAGCTCCTCCAGTGCAAGCATTAGCCTCTGCCCCTAAGAGTTCCTCTCCTGACGCTGACCAGCCACTGGTCTCCCCGTGTCATTTACAGGTGTGGAAGAAGCACCTGCAAAGCAGCATGTGGCTCCAAATCCTGCCTGCTGCAGAGAGGCGATGCAACTCAGCAGTTGGGCTCCTACGGAGGCGAAAACGATTTAGGAATCAGCATCGCTCCGACAGGGGTCACCTCAGGTCAGGGAGGAAGGCTACCATTTGAGATCTGCGGTGCAGAGAAAAGGCTCGCCACACAGGAAGCTGCGGACACACGGCTGCTTGAATCATTTAAGCCAGGGCTGGAAAAGTGGATTCCAGAATAGCAAGCCGTCCGGTGCTGCCCTGCGCAGGAGGCGGGTGCTGGCCCTGCTGGCGTCTGGCATCGCGCGCTCGGTTACATGGGGTGCGCCCTGCGAGGCTGTGGCCACTGCTGCCCAGTGGGCAGGAAGGAGAAGGGCTTTCCTCCCTTTTTCGTCACCCTTTTCGGGCTCTGGGATCACAGTCCATACGCACAGAGCTGACAAATGCAAGGGGCTGCTGTTATCTCAGCCCCTCTCCCTAGCCCCAAATTCACCCAAGCAACACCCTGGCAGAGCTTTTTGCTGGACAAATCTTCAAGTTCTCTCTCTAAGCCTTCCCTTGGCTAAACTCTCCCTGGCTTCGGTGGCTGTTTACTCATTTCTTACTCAAGGAAACTCCTATTGATTTTTTGACTCGGATAAGGCTGCATGAAGGATGAGTAAGTTCCTTAGGCTCCATCTTCGTGCTCTGAGCCCCAGGGCGACCCTTTGCCAATACGGGAAAGAAACCCAGTGTCCGAGCGGGAGGGAATCATCTGGCAAGTGCCAGTTGTTTGGAAATGCTGCCTTGCCTGGCTGCTAGACACACCTACTTGTTCCAGGATCAACCTTCCTGCCTAAGGATATTTAACACACAATGGCTGGCACAACTGAACTTTAATTTTCCAGACAATTATGGTGAGGCGGCATTCACCACATTCCTTTCATGCTCCTTTGATGTTGGGTGATTTCACAGTGCATAATGATAGGACACAGACCAGACTCACATCCTCACCCTTTGGAACTAGCACCCACTACCACAGCCTCATTTATTTCTAGATACATAACATATATAATATATATATTTGTATGTGTCTTCCCTCCCCCTGCAGCAGATGGAGTTGTTTTGAGCATTATTACTTTGGGTCCTTAATTAAAGCATCCTCGTTAATTATATTAGGGGACACTCCTTAAGCGATTATAAGTTGGAGAGCAAGGACTCTCCCTGCTCTGACTCCTGCTCCCATTATACAAAGTCCTGGAGATGCTGAGCAGGATTGTTTGGATATATGGGATTTTCTGCAGTCTCTCGTGAAATTATGTGCACAAAAAACATCTTTCCTATACTCTGTGGAAAGTCATTAATAAGCAATAGATCAAAGCTACTCCTGGGCCTCTTTCTCCTGTAAGCAGCCAGTCAGAAGATGTGTGTTGGCTTTTAGTCTACCCATTGCTCCAAGATCGTGAGGCAGAGCTTTGGACAGTGAGGGGATGCCTTGTGCTCTCCTCATGGCCTCTGGAAGCAAAGAGCGTGGATGGTAAGGACAAGCACAGCACCTCATCTCTGGGAAAAGTCCTACTGCTGCCAGAGGAACCTGGCTGGGGCCAAGGCAAGCTGCACTATAAAACAGCCCAGGTGCTTCAGCTGCATGTCAGCTGGATATCTAAACAGCTTAGCGATTGTCATTGCTTACATCTACCTTTGCCTTACTCCTCTGAGGCAGGGAAGTGTGAGTCCCACCTCATGGGAACCTGAGTCATTGTGAAGCAAAGTGAATTACCTCGGGCCATGCTCTCAGGACAGCTCCCAGGATGATGAAGACAGGATGGAGACATCCCGAGCCCCAAATGGTGCTGCAGACTCACCTTGTGCACTTCCCTGCCCTCCTCCTGACCCTTGTCCGACCCATGGGCACACAGTCACCGCTGCAAAATGCCTCCACGTAGCCGGAGCTCCTGGCCTGTGCAAGCCCAGAGCCATCCTGTGCATCCAGTTTTGAGCATGACTCCCACCCCAGCCCTGCTGGTATCCCAAAAATAAGCAGAAAGGAGTCTATGTTGAGGGGCTCAGGCCGCAGCTAAGCTGCTTGACCCTGCCTGCAGTCAGGGGTAGGCTGCATCTCCTGAAAGAAAGTGGCAAAGAGCTCACCGTCATCCAGCTGTTATACAGTAGCTAGAGCTTTCACTAAGGCAGGAGAAGCCCCAGGCTCAGATCTCACCTGGAGAGGGTTTAAAGCCACAGTCTCACCCTCCTAGGAGAGCACTGTTATCAGCTACTGTTATCAGTTAAATGTTCCTTCTGCCTCTGCTACTGATACGTGCCACGGAGCAGTAGGAAAAAAAAATCTGGAAGATGAAAAAGAACAAACTCGCTGCAGAGCGGTGTGACCTCCCTGCGAGGTGAACTGAGTGTGAACCCAGGTCTCTTGCTTTCCGGGTGAGTGAGCCAACCCCCAGCAGTCAGCTGGGAGGCATGAGGCAGCATCACTTCCACTTCCTCCTCCTCTGCTCTTGCAAAAGGCAAGCGTGTGCTGGCACTCAGGAAAAGGTCCCAGGTTTGGGCTGAAAGGGTCCTTGAGCCTCATGCATGATGTCAGAGAAGTCAGATGCATCCTGTGCCCTCAAGCAGCTGCTCTCTGGGCAACCCCTACACAGCGTGGGGGTATTTCAGTGAGTCCGGCCTCATGGAGAGGGCCCAGCTGCCTTACTATGAAATTTGGTGTCCATCCTCATGCTGAGGGCAGGAGGGTTGCAGCATCTGGGTTGTGAGTGCTTCATCTCTTACTGGGATGAGCCTTTGCCCTGTGAGAGAACTGGGAACTCAGTTGTTACAGGAAAGTTGTGTGCTTAAGTTGGAAATTATTCACTGTTTCAAGCTGATGAAATAATACAGCAGGACAGTGACCCCCTCCCTGCTTGTAGAGAAAGGGAAGCCCTCAGTGTGGTGTGGTAGATGGAAAAGAGTATTACTGTACATAGTATATATAATAAGGGTATTTGATGCCAACACACAGGGCACTCTGGTAGGAACCCAAACTCCTCCATGTGACTGTTATACTCTTGTAACCCGTTCCCTCCTGATGAATGAGCTACCTGGCAAAACCGGCCCATTGCCTCTGCCAGGAACTTCTCCGCTTGAGTAACCAAAATGCGTTGTTGTGAAAGTACCGGGCAAATCTCCACAGTGGGAATCACGCCTGTGAGAGTGCCTGAGATGACACGAGCCCCTTATTACTGAGGGGTGATCAAAGGAAGAGTGCTCACAGGGTCTGGCAATGTGAGAGGGCGTATGGAAGCCAGACACAAAGAAGGATGGCTCAAGGGTATCTTCAAAGAGACCAAACCCCAGACTTATCTCGGGGACAAAGATGGCCTGGTAAAAAGGGGCAGAAAATCATGCTCTTTATTTAGAGAGGAGGAGAAAAGGTATGGATTTTAAGGCTGCAAGGAGGGAGGATAAAAGTTGCTCTCTGTATGTGTAGTGGGTAGAAGAAGAAGTCATGGCAAGGAAGATTTAAATTAGGAAAAGTCATGGCAAGGAAGATTTAAATTAGGAAAAGGGAAAAGGGAACCACCGCAGCGGTGAGGATAATGAACAGTGAGAATCAGCAGCCTGGGGAGGGGGTGGAAACTCCGGCCTTGGAGGGCTTTGAGCAGAGGTTCAGTGAACATCTGATAGCAATGGTTTTGTTCTTCGTGCTGTGGGGCAGGTAGATAGAGCGGGTGATGGCTCGATAGGCTGGGTGATAGCTATGACTCGGTGCTCCAAGGAGAACGTGCTAACATGCAGTGTGGGAGGCTGGGTCTCGGTTTCTCTGTGCTGAGGTGACTTCCAGGGCTTGGAGCATTCAGCCAAGACACTCCAATGGCTTTATGTGCTCCTCTCCTCTCCTGGTACCTGCTGGTGAGCAGATGTGGGCTGGGAATCTTGATCAAAATAGCCTCTTTGGTTTCACTAGGAGATCCCAGGCCCAGTCTTGAAGAGGAGGGTTCTGAATAAGGGAAGCGCTTACTCCCTCTGGGGTGCTGCTCTGTATTTTCTCTGTAACTGGTTCTTTACTGGTGAAAGTGTGCATACTGTAGGGGTGTGCATGCAAGGGGACAAAAGCACACAGACACCCAGGAGGCGATGAGGGCTGCAGTATGGCAAAGAGCTCTGAGCACGGACAACGTGGGAGTCTCCCAGTTCAGCTGTTCTGATGGGGTTTCTGAAACCTGAAGTCTGATAAAACCTTACATTTTCACCCAGAAGTGAGTGGGTAGCAAGGAGACAGGAACTGTGACCAACCTCCCCTTCTCAGGTGTCTTGTTTGCTGCGTGGTGGCCGCAGGGTTTCACCTTTGTGCCTGACATTGGAGCCCCAGTTATTAGCTCTGGTCTCGACTCACCAGCAAAGTTATAGCCTGAGCACAGAGCCCAGAGCATGGTGACTGAGCAGGGGGAATTTGAGGACCTGCAGCTGCAGAGGTTAGAAGGAATGGGCTTGGCTTGAGAGGTGGCTCCATCTCCCATCCCGCTCATTTCTCATGCTGGGGAGACGAGCTCAGCACAAGGCGCATCACCAAGGTTAATGCGAATTGAAAACCGAATGCCAGGTGGTTGGAAAATTCCCTGTTTGGGTTTCCAAAGATAATCATAGGTTGGGTGGACAAGATATTTTATTAAACCCTGACATGCACTTTTCTCCCCACCCCCATTACCCCAGGCACCTGCCTTCCTATCAGAGGTGTGTCTCCTCCCAGAGGAATAGCAGGCTGGGGAAGAAAGGTTTTCTGCAGCATAGGCACACCACAGTCTCTCTCTGACTCAAACCTGTGAACTGCTCAAAGCTATTAGTCTCAATTTAGGTGCTCAAACAAATAAAGGGAGTGTGCTCAGGCCAACTTCCTGGGACTGCTTGTGGTCAAAGATCCCCTTGCATTTTTTATTTTCTCCTTGTCTCGCAAGTTATACGGATGGCCTGGAGAAATTCCAGGCTGGGTAATTACCTTCTGCCTACTTGAAATTCCCTCCTGCATTTTCTCCAGGAGGAATTACGCCTGACTTCTGCTTCTGGAAAGGGGAAGAAATCCAGCTCAGGAAAAAATGGAGGAAACACAAACTGCCGCAGGGTCTTGCAGAGGGCTTGCAAGTGGTCGCCCAGCGCCGTGTGCTTCTCACCCTGAGTGGTATCTCACAGTCGAACTATGAAGCCCTTTCACAAAACCCTCAGGCTTTCCGGGCCTTGTGCCTGGCAGAAAGAGACACATCTGGGCTTTCAGCACATTACAGGTGAGCTATCTTGGGTTGACATCAAGCTCTGAGCCTGCTCAGACCCAGTGAGCTCAGCAGGTAACTCTCCTGCTTAGGGTGGTCCTATGGTGCAGCTGGCAGCCAAGGCTGGTCTTTGACTGAAGTTATTTGGTAGTGTAGCTCCTTTATGCAGAAAGCAAGTGGTTTAATGAAGGCATTACAGATGAAGGGGACATACAGAGGCAGAGGGTCTATTTGCACTCACTCAAGTCTTGAGTCTAGTTGGATTTTTTCTCTTTGAGTTCCTTATCTAGCTTTTCTCCATTGTAATTCTTCTCCCTGGAAAATATATATATGTATGTACCCTCATTTCCTCTTAAACGGCGTCAAGCATGGCTAGTCACGCATGCAGCTTACTAATAGAAAAGGTTCATCTCCTTAGCCTCTGCTGGAAGTTTCTTTGTCATTTTTCCTGTCTTCCCATTGCAAGATTGGAGCTACTGTAGGAGCACTGGGCTCCATTTGGTCTGAGTTTACCCAACAGCTTCTGAAAGTGTCTGTGCACAGAGGCATTCCCAGTCACCAAACCTCACTGTAGATCATCAACCTGAGTGTGCCCAAGCGCTGCTTCTTCTCCCCTCAACCCTTCCATCACTGTACCTTCCATCACCTTTAAGAGCAACACTTGTCTTGCCTGGTGTGAGACGTGTGATGGGGTTCAGCTGAATCCTCAGTGCAGGAATCTGGATTTGTGTTTATTTCTGTGCTATGGACTCCCAGGGCACTCAGCGGTGATCTAGTCACAGTGTCAGTGGAGGGGGTGAATCATTCAACCACACAGACACAGCCAGACCAGAGCGGCCCACTTGCCTCCAGTTGTCACTGCAGGAGGACAGCTGGGCTTTTGTTTGCCAACCCCTCATGGATGTCTCAGATACCCCCAAATGTCTGAAAAGTCACTAAGACCCTACATGTGGGCAATTGAATTAGTCCATAGACATTTATGGTTATTTGGGGCTGAATTTAGGCTGACAAAGCTGTAAGCATGGCAGCCAGCACACAACAGGATTGTTTTTTCATCCTAGAGTTTGCACAGCCCATGGTGGACCTGCCCTCTGGTAGTTTCTCTGATCTCTTTCTGAACCTGTTTATTCTTTTGGGACAATGAGTTCCCAGCCATACTCACACACTGTGATAAAAAGCAATTCCTTTTGTTTTGAAGCTGATAACAGAAGAATTTGGGGACGTGACTTCAGATTTTGAGAACAGTCATTCTTCATTCACCTTCACCAGGGAAGTTGTGATTTTGTGCAGACCTCCATCTCATTTCCCTTCTTCCCACCCAAGGTTTGCTTTCTAAGTCCTAACTGCTCATTCTGCCCTCACCCTGAAGGTACCCAGACCTTTGGTCACCTCTGTCACCTTAGGTATAGTGACATTTTGGCTTTCTGTTCTGTATTTTCTGAATTAGGAAACTGGAATTGCACACTGTATAGGATCATAGAATCATAGAATGGTTTGGCTTGGAAGGGACCCTTAAAGATCCTCTAGTCCATCCCCACTGACATGGGCAGTGATGTCTCTCACTAGGTCAGCCTGCCCAAAGCCCCATCCAACCTGACCTTGGACACTTCCAGGGAAGTGGCTTATCCAAGCCAGAAGTTCCCTGTGGAATTGTGTTATCTTTGTGTGTATGTGAGAGATATACTACATTCATTTTACTCTTTTCCTCCTATTCCTTCGTAATAGTGTTGCTGCAGTCTTCATGGTGAAGCCCAGAGAAGCAAGGTCTGCAGAGAGAGGCGATGCGCCTTTTATTAGGTCGGCTAATGCAGATGTGCGTGCACACAGCCACATGCTCACACCCTCCTTATAAACCTTGCCTCGTTAAAACGTCCCAACACTTGATTTGCCTCTTTTGACCACCACTCCCTCGAGGCCTGTCTGCACCCATACCTGGCAGCCCTCCTAGGGCAGGGCGGACAGCACCTGCCCCCACAGGCTCAGCCTGTCTGGATGCCTGTGCAGCCCCTCCCTCTCCCCCAAGATTTCAGGGATCCTTCTATCGTGTCTCTGCTTTCTTATCCAAGATTTGATGCCCTTGCCCTTGGAGGAAGCCCTCAGACCATCTCAGAGTCATGGGCACATAAGGAGAAGCCCTAGGAGAGAAAGGGGAGAGGGAGGAGAGGCAACTTTGTCTCTGTATCTGTGCGCATTTGTGAAGGATGGAGCAGTCCAGACCTCCAAGGCACTGGCTTCAAACAGAAGACGTATTTTGTCAAGCATCATGAGATTTTTTTTTGGCTAATGCCACTTGGTGTAAACTGCAGAAGGCTAATGTCACCTTCGGTGGAAGATTTCTGCTCTCCCTACTCTGCAGACAAAGATCAATCCCTTACAGCAGCCTCCTTGTCCATACACCCCTCACCTGAAGTCTTGCACCCCTCTGCAGAAGCTAGACAAAACATCAGGCTGCAGACACTTGGTTTCATGGCCCACCCCAGGATGTGCTGAAATGGGGCACTTTTCAAAGTAAAATTTCAAAGCAAACAAGGCAGGTCCCTGATAACAATCCATGTGGAGCATCCAACATGAAGACTGATGTCCGCCTTCTCAGAGGCTCACAGAGCTGACTTGGAAGAAATGATAAGAAACAATCCTTCTACCAAGGGGGAAGCTGCAAACCCTCAGAGGTCCCTCCAAACCCTCTATCTGGTCACAGAATCATCAAATCATCAAGGCTGGAAAAGACGTTCAAGATCAAGTCCAACTATCAACCTAACCTGCCAAGTCCCATAACTAACACATGTCCCTTACTGCCCTGTCCACACATCTCTTAAATACCCCCACAGTACTTACATGGGCAACCTGTTCCAGTGCTTGACCACCCTATCCATGAAGAAATTCTTCTTAATGACCCATTTAAGCCGCCCTTGGTGCAACTTTGGACTCTTTCATCCTATCACTTGTCACCTAAGAAAAGAGACTGACATCCTCCTCTCTGCCTCCTCCTTTCAGGTAGTCGTAGAGAGCAATGAGATCTCCCCTCAGCCTCCTTTACTCCAGACTAAACAACCCCAGTTCCCTGTCAGTCCTCATAACTCTTGTTTTCTAGTCCCTTCACCAGGTTTGTTACTCTTCTATGCAGACACTCGAGCAAGTCAGTCTGCCCTTGGCCTCCTCACTTGCTTCGTGGTATTATCTCAGAGTACCTGGTTGGCTTTGAGGATGACCCAAATCAAGGCCTTTCTGAGTCAGGTATTTTGGACTAAAGGCCTCTGAACTCCTCTGATTTTAGGAAAGTCTGTAGCCACCAGCCTTAACCCAGAGAGAGGGCCTGATGTCAGTGAGGTGTGTACACAAGGTATGAAGTTCTCTCTTTCTTTTCCTCCAGCATGTAAATCTACACAATGGTAAATCTTTTAAATCCAAGAGGTTTGGGGTTGGAATCACAGAGAGTGTTTGTTGGGGGTGTCAGGCTTCTTAGGAAACCTGCTTGCAACCTGCAGTTGCATCAAACATGCCTGATGCTGTGTAGGAAGCTCGTTGTTTGTAGGTGCTGAGCCACTGATGGATACAGTCCCACTTAAGCCTATTTTAAAGATAATCCTAAGCAGGGTGGCCATTTTAGATAGGCCATAATAACCATCAATTAGGCAAGATGAAAGATGAAACTTCTCCAGCTCACAAATGAAAACGGAGGCTTAACATTTCATCCAGACACATCTCCAGCCACCATAGTGGGACTGTGCACATAAATAGGTGAGTTGTTGATTTGGGAGGTAAACAAACAAAGGAATGTTCTTAACCAAACTCAAGAGAAAAATTAAGTTTCTCAACCATGCAAGCCGCTAGAATTCTCTTTCAGGATGAATGTTGTATCCTTTGACCAAGATGAATTACAGTGGTTTTTATCTGTAAACATATTGCCATAATTAAATTTCATAAGGAGAAAAAAAATTCAGATGGGCAAGTTAAACTGTTCCCTTTTGTCTTTGTTTTATTTCTCTGACTTTTTCTTTTCTTTTTTATTATTTTAATTGGTTACCAAAAGCTGCTGAAATAATGGACCTGAATTTAATATATATATATCTTTTAATTTAATTTTCTGGCAAACAAACTATTACCTGAGAGAAACAGAGTAACCCAGCTTTAGGAAAAGGATCCTTCAGGATTTCTTGATAATCTTTGGGTTTTTGGTTGAGATTCTCAGCCCCGCTTTCTCTTTTGCATTCCCCTGGCTGATTCCTTGCAGCACGGCATGGGCAATGGGTGTGATATTGCAGCTCTCCACTTGGCTGCTCCTTCGCTCTCCCAACTGTACTGCCTCGGAGCACTCCGCAGGGGACAGATGCTGTCCGTGACCCTGCCACAATTTGTCCTGCCCTTTCTTACCCACAGATTGCCAAACTCTTTGAGGCCTCTGGCATCACTTTGCCTACCGCACCCTGTGCCTCCACACCCCCTTTCAACACAATCCCACACCTCCTCCACCTCCATGTCTTCCTTCCCAAGCTGGTGCCTTGAATTCGCCCTGTTTTCCACCCCTTTCTCCACGTTATTTGTTATCTTCTCGGCCTATCATTGCTTTGGGATACCTCTTACTTCACAGCAAGGCTGCCTTCTCTGCCTTGACATGTGTCTTTGTCCCTATCAGCACTGAAATCCCTTCCCACTTCTTCAAACACCACAGAAAAACAGAAGGCTTATCTCCTCAGTATCGAGGCCCATTTATTACTTTTCATTTGTTAGCATGGGTAACAAGTACTAAGACTGCTGGAGACTCCTCTGTGGTAGGTGTGCTAGAGGAAAACAGAAAGGTGCTGTTGTTGCCCCAAAGATATTCTAGTTTGATCAGAACAGCCAACTCTTACTGGATCACACAGCAGATCGAAATATCCCACTTCCCAGCCTGGTCCGAATCCGTCAGACCCAGAATGGTCACACGGCCACAGCACGGCAGGAGGGAGCTTCAGCAAAGTGGGGGCATCCGAGCGGCCAGCCTGGAGCCAGCGCCTTCCAGGGGAGGACGTGTTGTTTCATACCTCAGCCTCAGCTTCCACATGGACACACCAGACTGACCTGTGAGGTGGGCAGCTTGCGTCAATTAAGCTAGTTAAGATCAGTAAAATGTTTTGAATCATCCGCAGCGATCACAATAGCCAAAGCACCTTTCCATTGCTAATTATCTTACTTTTGGGAGCTGCCCCATTATGCAGCCAGGAAAATTGAGTTGGCAGGAGCTCCTCTAATGAGAAATGAACAATTCACACAGCCAGGCTCAAATTCAGGGATTTTCCACTTACTCATCCTGAACCCAGCCTAAAGGTCCTTACTCAGCTATTACCTACCCTTCACCTGCAAAAAATATTATTATTAATGTCAACAGGGGTTTCCCTAGCAAGGAGAGAACAAAAACAGAGGAAAGGTCAAATGTGCAAGGTTTCTTTCCCAAATGCAAAATGGACTGAGGCAATGGTTCATCCTGCTTGACTGCAGGCACATGGCAGAGACAGTGAAGTTTTGCAGGTATTTCCAGAGCTTGGAGTTCTTCCTTTGTGTGGCCTGGTGCTCTCTTTCATCTGAGGCCATAGACGTTGCATTCAAGTTCTGAAGGCTTCTGATGCTCCTCAGACCTCTGACCCAGCTGGATGGGTGAAGCCAATGACACTGCTCAGCAGAGCAGGGAATGGGAGACGTGCTGCAGAGGGGCTGCAGATATAGGACCTGCTCAGCACAACATCAGAGGCACCACAAAGCTCCCTGCTGCTGAAACTAACTGCCTTTGCATTTTTGGGAGCTTCATGGATCTCTGGTTTGGGGACAAACTGATTAAATATCAGCGATGTCATAACATGCCAGAAGGGACTCAGGGCTGTCACTGTCCCCAGGATCCTACTTGGTATTCAGGCAAAACCACACTGAAGCTCTGCCTTTGACTATTTTTCATTTCCTTCCCATGTTGCCTAATTTTACGCCTGAAGGAAAGGCAATGTGCTTTGAGGATGGGTCCGTGCTCGCTGCATGCTGATTAGCCGGCCGGTACGTGCTGACTGACCGGCGGGTTGATAACTCTGAGACTAGCAAATGGGCTGACCTTTCCCTTTGAGGGTGCACTAATTTATGTCTTTTCTACCTAGCCATTGCTTTTTATGACATTTGTAGATAGCTTCAATCTGTCTTCAAGATTCTTCTCCCTTTGCCCAGTAGAAGTAAAACCGGCCGATCTGGAAGAAGTTGGGGTGGGGGGATGTGGGATTGTCATATTATTAAGAAAAATTAGCAGGAAACTTTCAAAAGCATGTCAGAGGTGAGAGCTCAGGAGATGATACTCCAGGACTTCAGAGATGCTGAACACCAGCCTGATGAAGGTGAACTGCCCCATCATCATGGGGCAAAGAACATGGAAGAAATCACAATTATAGAGAGTTGGTTGGCAGCAAGTGAACACCAGTTCCTCCTGCACTGGCTGTGAAAATTTACACTCCTATTCAAGGACAAGACCCATGAACCTTCTATAATCTGCTTCAGCCCCTGGAAATCTGCATGTCTGTGCAGTAAATGACATCCAAGGCTCACCTGGCAATGCACACGGCTGGTTTAAGCAAGACCCAATATGTCAGGTGTATTTATTCCTTCAGTGGAAAGTACAAATGCATTTCCAATTTACTGAGGATCAAGTCACCAGGCCCACAGAGTTTTGTTCTGACAATCTTAAGTTAGAGGGACTTCAAAAGGAGAGATTTTGGCCCTATTTTTTGCTGTCCTGTCTCAGAAATGCATCTGTCAGGAGGACTATGAAAGCAGATGGTAGCCTTTATTAAATGAAGGTGATTTTGGATCAAAATAAAATGTAATGAGTGCAGCGACATTGCACAATGGATCAGAAGGGGACACAAAGCAGGAAGACTGCAGCCAGGTTGCTCATGGCAGGGGGAAGTTTGTTCACCATCCGTGGTGTAACCTGGTCAGAGCACAGTTCGATAAAGATCCCGTCAGCAAGAGCTGCTATTTCACAGCACCCCCACCTTCCCCTGCTCTCTGCCAAGCGAGCGCCTTTGTGCGAACACAGACACGTCGGATCTAACTGCAAGCAATTAAAATCAAACCCAGATCCAGACGCAGGGCTCAAGCGGGGCTGGGCTGGGCTTATGAAAAACAACAACAACAGAACAACAACAACAAAAAACCCCATCAGCCAAGTCGAAAATGCAGATCGCATGGAGAAGGGCATTGGAGGGGAGGGGTGGGGTCAGCCCGAGCCTTCTGCGGGGCCTGGAGCATCACACACATTCTTGCAGAGACAGTAACCAAATCCACATGGTGCACAGGCCTTGGCAGATGAGCATAATTTAATTGAGTGAGCCCCATACCTGAGGGGAGAGGAAACTTGTTTATTTGGAAACAAAACTTGTTTTTCTCATTTTTTTGGTTTGTTTTGTTTTAGCCTCAAGGCCCTTGGAAGTCTGTGCCAGGTCAGTGTGCATGAGTCCTATCTTTTTTTTTTTTTTTTTTTTTTTTTAACCCTGCTTCTGCTGATTCAGACAGGGAGGACTGCCAAATGAATGATTTTCTAGGTGTTAGGGCCAGCAGATACTGTTAGAGAATTGCCAAATGCTAAATAAATAAATTAATTAATTAATTTTAAAAAAAAAAGTGTATCTTATTCCCTGCTTCCTTTTCACTTCCCCATTTTGGGTCATATTTTCTGATACGTCTGAGCTGACAAGGGCACATTTTGATCCTGCTCACTGTGAAATTAGTGAAAAAAAAAAAAGGCAGAAATATTCTCAAAAATCCTTTTGTTTCAGGATCTGCATCTTTAAAGGAAAGTAGAAAATGCCATGAAAAAGCACAGATAAATCTCTCTAGAATTCGTGACAGCACCAACTGCAATCCTACGACCCGATCTTCTGCATCTCACACTTGCAGCAAGTTCATGTGCCGAGAAAGCAAAGTATGGAAATTTCTGTGTGGGGTTGGGAGGTGATGATGCGTGTGGGGGGAAAGGTTGAGGGAAAGAAGGGATAGAAGTGAAAGTTCACAATTTGTGACTGCCTGTTTCTAAGGGGTTGAAAGCTTTCCACTTACAAATCCAGCTCCAGCTCTGCACTTTGCAATACACTTCAGTTTCCAAGGGCACCTCAGCTTTGCTGTTCCCATTCACCTGGTCACAAAGCAAAGATGAACACTGTACAGTGGCTATTATATGACATTTAAAAAAAAAAAAGTTAAATCATTGCAAAATCAGAAAGCAGTGTGTTTAATGACTACTTCCCAGACGTGAGTACCACAAAACTGCACTGAGAAAAAGTTTCCACTCTTATACTGAGCCATTGGCTTCTACTGTTGGATCTGCTCACCTTTTCATGCACGTTTCTTATGACTTGGATTCAATCTGCCCCATCAACAGATTGGAAATGGAGGCAAGGAGAGACTAAATTACAGGGCCAAAATCAAAGGAATCATTTGCAAGGAAGCTCTCTCTGTGGGGCTGCTTCCAGCTCCTGGTCTTGCTTTGTAGTAAGGTTTCAGAAAAATAAGAGGCAGCACTAACTAATGTCCTTGTGCCAGAGGTGAGAATATTGATGCAAATTTCCTCTTATTGCTCTTCTTGTAGCCTCCAGTTTGGCATTGTGAAAGTGCAGAGGCAGAGACAACGAAAGGTACAACAGATGAGAGAAATGTGAGAGTAAAAGCAATATTCCACCCCATGGAGAATCTGGATGCAGTACAAATCCCTTGTCTAGGCAAGGCAAACCCTTGCTCAATGCCTAGGAGAACGTGAGTTTTCATATTCTCCCAGATCTGGGTTTCACCCTGTCTCTGGAACCAGAACACTGTCAGACAGAAGTCCAGAGGCACACAGTTGTTACAGTGATTTCCACTTGCTTGGGGATGCAGCAAAGGACACATTCAAGGTAATGCCAAAGGTGGAGAAATTTAATAAACAATGCCTTTGAGCTACTCTCCATATCAAAACAGTGAGATAAAAAATTACAAATGATCCTAAACTCTGCCAAGTGGTTGCACAAACAGTGCTGAGGCAATGAACCTGGAAGTGTGTCTTCATTGGATGAAACATGCTCTCAGCGGGGAGGACACCAGGCCCTCAAAGAAAATGCGGTAGAGTGAACTTTTAGTAGGTGACAGTTCAAAAGGAAGATGAGATACCAGGGTATTTTTGGAAGAGAACTTAAATACCTGTGACACAGGTCCCAGCTAGATAGGCGCTACAGGAGCCGACTAGTTGCTTTAATGAGCCTAAATTGCATCTAGAACTGAACGTAAGGAAAGAAAACATTTGAATCAATGAGATGTTTCAGTGCGAGAGATGAATGGGGCTCCTTGTGTGCAAAACTGCTCATGCTACAGCCATCTGAAAATGGTGCATGGTCTATAAACACCTAGTACAGCATTTAAGTCACTATTGAATATTATAGGTACATGACAATCTCCTACTCAAATTCACCTGGCCTGTCCTCCCACCTTGCTACCAAGGGTCAGATTCGCTGCCCACAGAGATATTACAGCATCATATCAGGCATCATGGGGTATCCTGCCTTCTCCACCTGCTTTTCCAGAAAAAGTGTCTCCTGTAAGTAGTGTATCCATCAGTCCCATGTGGATTTCTCAGGCACACTATGATGCATGAAGTGATACCAGATGTTTATGTCTGGACTACTGAACCCCACTCTAGAAATGGCATCAGTGTAGAAATTAAAATATTTAAAGTTAAGAGTCTGTGGATGGGTTTCTTAAGCTAATCTGGGTGTGTAAGTGTTTCCTTTTGAATAAATGAGCATCTAAAGCTCTCTTGGCAATCTGTACAGGGGTGTGTAGTGCTAGTTGAGATCCTGAAATGTATGTGAGACATCCATATGGGTCTGGCACAGGACCTGCAGGAGACCTGTGCCCATTGGAGCAGCAGGCAGAGGCCAGGTGGAATATCCCACAATGCCTGCAATAGCACTACATGGCCGTGTGGGCAGCTGAAGGCATCCCAAGCCAATTTGTTTAATGAGGAGCTACTCAGCACCCTTCTTGCTTTGCCCTAGACACTCGGCTGCGTTGCTCTTTAGACCCTGCTGAGCAATCCCACCCTGAGTAGTGCACAGGCAGACACCCACGTGCAGGCACTCAAACACAGGTGTGGTGCTGTGCAATCTGAATCGTACCCTGAGCCGTGGATAGCGATTCACTGAGTGTGGTCCTTCAACGTGATGTGCTGTGCTCTGTGGAAATGCCATTTAGATAATAATTTCCTTTAGTGTCTTGTGAAACCACTGCCTGGGAGGGATCCACAAGACTCAGTAAAGTCAGATATTGCTTCTACTGCTTCCGCTTTATCCACAAGACGGGTAACCTTGCCAGATTTGGAAATTACACTGGTTTGACATGACCTGTTCTTAGGAAATTCATTTCTTATCACTTCCTTATCCTCCAGGGTTGAACAAGGCATGTTCAATCAGCTATTTGAGTATCTCTGTTGACATTAAAGTTAAGGTGACAACTATACAATCCCTTGGACTTTTTTTCCTCTGGCCCTTCCCTCTGTCTTTTTAAAGGCAGAGTTTACGCTTACCTTTCCCACAATTTCTTGCATTCCCTTGTGCTCATGCACACACATCCCCTGCTGCTCTCTGGTGCATGCCAGCTGGAGTGTTCAAGACCCCAGTGTACAGAAGGCAGAAGTTAAGCACAAAACGACAACACTGTATCATTTTACTTCCCTGTCCTCCCAGGCTAGAAATCAAAGACTTATGAAGCAGGACTTTGCATCCTTAGACATCTGGGAGGTCACCAAACATCCTATGAGCCTGGATGCTCCTGGCAACGGCAGAAGAAATTGGTTGAT